>NC_081322.1:31189030-32389030 GCF_026419965.1 Kogia breviceps | reverse complement strand
CTAGTATTCTGTTGAGGATTTTTACATCTATATTCATCAGTGATATTGGTCTGTAATTTTCTTTTTTTGTAGTATCTTTGTCTGGTTTTGGTATCAGGGTGATGGTGGCCTCATAGAATGAGTTTGGGAGTGTTCCTTTCTCTGCAATTTTTTGGAAGAGTTTCAGAAGGATGGGTGTTAGCTCTTCTCTAAATGTTTGATAGAATTCACCTGTGAAGCCATCTGGTCCTGGACTTTTGTTTGTTGGAAGATTTTTAATCACCGTTTCAGTTTCATTCCTTTTGATTGGTCTATTCATATTTTCTATTTCTTCCTGGTTCAGTCTTAGAAGGTTATACCTTCCTAAGAATTTGTCCATTTCTTTCAGGTTGTCCATTTTATTGGAATACAGTTGCTTGTAGTAGTCTCTTAGGATGCTTTGTATTTCTGCGGTGTCTGTTGTAACTTCTTTTTCATTTCTAATTTTATTGATTTGAGTCCTCTCCTTTTTCTTGATGAGTCTGGCTAATGGTTTATCAATTTTGTTTATCTTCTCAAAGAACCAGCTTTTAGTTTTATTGATCTTTGCTATTGTTTTCTTTGTTTCTATTTCATTTATTTCTGCTCTGATCTTTATGATTTCTTTCCTTCTGCTAACTTTGGGTTTTGTTTGTTCTTCTTTCTCTAGTTCCTTTAGGTGTAAGGTTAGATTGTTTGAGATTTTTCTTGTTTCTTGAGGTAGGCTTGTATAGCTATAAACTTCCCTCTTAGAACTGCTTTTGCTGCATCCCATAGGGTTTGGATTGTCATGTTTTCATTGTCATTTGTCTCGAGGTATTTTTTTATTTCCTCTTTGATTTCTTCAGTGACCTCTTGGTTATTTAGTAATGTATTGTTTCGCCTCCATGTGTTTGTGTTTTTTTACTTTTTTTTCCCTGTAATTGATTTCTAATCTCACAGTGTTGTGGTCAGAAAAGATGCTTGATATGATTTCAATTTTCTTAAATTTACTGAGGCTTGATTTGTGACCCTAGATATGATCTATCCTGGAGAATGGTCCGTGCGCACTTGAGAAGAAAGTGTAATCTGCTGTTTTTGGATGGAATGTCCTATAAATATCAATTAAATCTATCTGGTCTATTGTGTCATTTAAAGCTTCTGTTTCCTTATTTATTTTCATTTTTGGATGATCTGTCCATTGGTGTAAGTGAGGTGTTAAAGTCCCCCACTATTATGGTGTTGCTGTTGATTTCCTGTTTTATAGCTGTTAGCAATTAACCTTATGTATTGAGGTGCTCCTATGTTGTGTGCATATATATTTATAATAGTTATATCTTCTTCTTGGATTGATCCCTTGATCATTATGTAGTGTCCTTCCTTGTCTCTTGTAACATTCTTTATTTTAAAGTCTATTTTATCTGATATGAACATTGCTACTCCAGGTTTCTTTTGATTTCCATTTTCATGGAATCTCTTTTTCCATCCCCTCACTTTCAGTCTGTATGTGTCCCTAGTTCTGAAGTGGGTCTCTTGTAGACAGCATATATATGGATCTTGTTTTTGTATCCATTCAGCAAGCCTGTGTTTTTTGGCTGGAGCATTTAATCCATTCATGTTTAAGGTAATTATCAATATGTATGCTCCTATGACCATTTTCTGAATTGTTTTGGGTTTGTTTTTGTAGATCCTTTTCTTCTCTTGTGTTTCCCACTTAGAGAAGGTCCTTTAGCATTTGTTGTAGAGCTGGTTTGGTGGTGCTGAATTCTCTTAGCTTTTGCTTGTCTGTAAAGGTTTTGATTTCTCCATCAAATCTGAATGAGATCCTTGCTGGGTAGAGTAATCTTGGTTGTAGGTTCTTCCCTTTCATCACTTTAAGTATATCATGCCACTCCCTTCTGGCTTGTAGAGTTTCTGCTGAGAAATCAGCTGTTGACCTTATGGGAGTTCCCTTGTATGTTATTTGTCATCTTTCCCTTGCTGCTTTCAATAATTTTTCTTTGTCTTTAATTTTTGCCAATTTGATTACTATGTGTCTCAGTGTGTTTCTCCTTGGGTTTATCCTGTATGGGACTCTCTGCGCTTCTTGGACTTGGGTGGCTATTTCCTTTCCCATGTTAGGGAAGTTTTCAACTATAATCTCTTCAAATATTTTCTTGGGTCCTTTCTCTCTCTCTTCTCCTTCTGGGACCCCTATAATGCATATGTTGTTGCATTCCATGTTGTCCCAGAGGTCTCTTAGGCTGTCTTCATTTCTTTTCATTCTTTTTTCTTTATTCTGTTCCGCAGCAGTGAATTCCACCATTCTATCTTCCAGGTCACTTATCTGTTCTTCTGCCTCAGTTATTCTGCTGTTGATTCCTTCTACTGTATTTTTCATTTCAGTTATTGTATTGTTCATCTCTGTTTGTTTGTTCTTTAATTCTTCTAGGTCTTTTTTAAACATTTCTTGTATCTTCTGACCTTTGCCTCCATTGTTTTTCTGAGGTCCTGTATCATCTTCACTATCATTATTCTGAATTCTTTTTCTGGAAGGTTGGCTATCTCCACTTCATTTAGTTGTTTTTCTGGGGTTGTATCTTGTTACTTCATCTGGTACATAGCCCTCTGCCTTTTCATTTTGTCTATCTTTCTGTGAATGTGGTTTTTGTTCCACAAGCTGCAGGATTGTAGTTCTTCTTGCTTTTGCTGTCTGCCCTCTGGTGGATGAGGCTATCTAAGAGGCTTGTGCAGGTTTCCTGATGGGAGGGACTGGTGGTGGGTAGAGCTGGCTGGTGCTCTGGTGGGCAGAGATCAGTAAAACTTTAATCCTCTTGACTGCTGATGCGTGGGGCTGGGTTCCCTCCCTGTTGGTTGTTTGGCCTGAGGCAACCCAACACTGGAGCCTACCTGGGCTCTTTCGTGGGGCTGATGGCAGACTCTGGTGGGGCTCACGCCAAGGAGTACTTCCCAGAACTTCTGCTGCCAGTGTCCTTGTCCTCACGGTGAGCCACAGCCACCCCCCACCTCTGCAGGAGACCCTCCAACACTAGCAGGTAGGTCTGGTTCAGTCTCCTATGGGGTCACTGCTCCTTCCCCTGGGTCTCAATGCACACACTACTCTGTGTGTGCCCTCCAAGAGTGGAGTCTCTGTTTCTCCCAGTCTTGTCGAAGTCCTGCAACAAATCCCAGTAGCCTTCAAAGTCTGATTCTCTAGGAATTTCTCCTCCCATTGCCAGACCCCCAGGTTGGGAAGCCTGACGTGGGGCTCAGAACCTTTACTCCAGTGGGTGGACTTCTGTGGTATAAGTGTGTTCTCCTGTCTGTGAGTCACCCACCCAGCAGTTATGGGATTTGATTTTGCTGTGATTGTGCCCTTCCTACTGTTTCATTGTGGCTTCTCCTTTGTCTTTGGATGTGGGGTATCTTTTTTGGTGAGTTCCAGTGTCTTCCTGTTGGTGATTGTCCAGTAGCTGGTTGTGATTCTGGTGTTCTCACAAGAGGCAGTGAGCACACCTCCTTCTACTCCCCCATCTAGGTTCCAGTCCTTTTTAAGTTCTTTACTGGAGTATAATTGCTTTACAATGGTGTGTTAGTTTCTGCTTTATAACAAAGTGAATCAGCTATACGTATACATATATCCCCATATCTCCTCCCTCTTGCATCTCCCTCCCACCCTCCCTATCCCACCCCTCTAGGTGGTCACAAAGCACCGAGCTGGTCTCCCTGTGCTATGTGGCTGCTTCCCACTAGCTGTCTATTTTACATTTGGTAGTGTATATATGTCCATGCCACTCTCTCACTTTGTCCCAGCTTCCCTTTCCCCCTCCCTGTGTTCTCAAGTCCATTCTCTACATCTGCATCTTTATTCCTGTAAGGCATAATTTTTAATGGCTGCATTATTTATTTAACTACCTTTCTGTTGTTAGGATTCATTGTGTCTTAGCCTGTTAAGGCTCCTGTAACAAAATACCACAGAATGGATGCCTTATATAGCAGAAATTTATTGTTCACAGTTCTGGAGGCTGGAGGTCTGAGGTCATGGTGCCAGCATGGTCAAGGAAGAGCCCTCTTCCAGACTGCAAACTTCTCTTTGTATCCTGACTTGGTGGAAGGAGACTAGGGATCTCTCTGGGGCCTCTTTTATAAGAGCACTAATCCCATTCATGAGGGCTCCACCCTCATGACCTAATCACCTCCCAGAGGCTCCACCTGCTAACACCATCACCTTTAGGGTTTAGGATTTCAGCATATGAATTTTAGGGAGACACAGACATTTCAGATGATAGTACTTTTGTTTCCAAGTGTTTTGTCTTTTTTTCAATTTCTAGTAACTGAGTGATGAAAAACATTGCACATTAAGTCTTTGGCTACATTTCCCTTTGTTTCCTTAACATGGATTCCTACAGAGGAATTGCAGAGTCAGAGCACATAAACATTTGAAGGACTCTTGATAATTGTGTCTAAATTGCCTTCCAGCTAAGTGGTTCCAGACCCTCCAAACCACAGCACCTATTTATTCACACTGTCAGCAGCCTTATTATACTGAGTGTCATCAGTTCTTAGAATCTTCTCTATTTTGAGATTCCATCTTTCTGTGTAGTTTTAAGTGGAATGTCTTTATTTGTAGTGAGGTTGGATATTCAAAAAGTATTGGGAAGCTCTCTGGAGAAGTGTGGGTTTGGGTTTGTAGGGGAAGAGGGCAAGCACCTTGATAGACTCGGGAAGGGATTACTGTGGGTACCCAGGAAGGCGGGTGAGAATGTGGGGTGAGAAATGGGAAAAAGAGAGCTTGGGCATGGTGGTAGGGTAGGAGGTCTTCCTGGGATGAGGGGATGGAGTCAGGACACCCAGGTGCCACCCAAACCTTCAATTACTTGAGAATCCCAGCGTAGTCACCCTCACTTTTATTTGCAGCCACCGTATTAAAAAAACGAAACTTCCCTGTTCTTTTTTCTAAGTAAACTAGAAGACAGGAAAACTGTGAGGCTGACATATAGCACATTCCAAGTGGGACCCATTTGCTGGGTAAGCAGTAGATCAGCACAAATTATGAGCATTTAGACATGTTAACCTACTAACTGAGGGTAGGGTGAACACTAGATGATGCATTCTCCCCAGATGCCCTTGATCTTCCCCCTCCTGATTCCTGAAACACTAGTTAACACTCTCATTCAATACCAGAAAACATATGGTGAGGATAAACACTACCCCATAAAGAATCTCACCCCTGCTCTTCACAGGACATTAACTGACCCATACTGGCACCCCTGAGGGGAGGCAACAGCAAATTGTAATGGAAAAGTTACTATCTTCCTGTTTAACTTTCTATATGAGAAAAAGATCCTTTGGATGTCTAAGAACAATAAGAAAGTGGTGTGTGTGTGTGTGTGTGTGTGTGTGTGTGTGTCCCTTTCTCATTCTCATGCACACGTGATGCTCTGACTGTTGTTGCTTTGGTATAAGGGCAGCCTAATTGCAAAGGTGGGGAGAGGTGTGAGTACATGGTCTATTTTGAGAATCGTCCGAATAATTTCCCAAAATGAAGTCTGAAATTTCACCATTGGTCAATCATCTCCCTGTGTCAAGTGGTTCCCCTTCCTTCAGGGAGTGCTTGTGTCACGGGAAGGCTTGGGGAGTCTCTTAGCATGGATTAGTTCATCACTTCACACTCTTTCCTCAAAGAAGAAGCCACCTTAGAAGCAGGGGTGCTCTGATGACCTCCCGGGGATGGATGGAAGCACTGGCCCTTTGGCCGAGGGCTCTGTGTAGACCATGTTCTCTAGTGCAGGCCTTCCATTCTCCATCCTGAGCTGGTGGTTCCCAGGACTCGGGGACTTTGCTCTCCTGTTCTGCCGACCTGTGGTGGGCAGAATGTTGGCTGCAAAGCTGTCCATGTCCTGAGCCCTGGAACCCGTGAGTGTGTTAGATTACATGGCAAAGAGAATTAAGGTTGCACATGGAATTAAGTTTGCTAATTAGCTGACCTTGAGTTGGGAAGAGTACACTCGATGATCCAGGCTCAATATAGTCATAAGAGCTCTTACTAGTGGAAGAGGAAGACAGAAGAGAGAGGACCAGAGAGAAGGCTGAGTGAGAAGGGGTTGGCCTGATGTTGTTGGCTTTGAAGTTGCAGAAATGGGACCGTGAGCCAAGGGATGCAGGTGGCCTCCGGGAGCTGGGAAAATCAAGGAAGTGAATTCTCCCTTAGAATCTCCAGAAGGAATGTACCCCGTGGCGATACCTTGATTTTAGCCTAGTGAGACCCATTTTAAACCTCTGAGATCCAAAACTTTAAGACAATAAACTCGTGGTAATTTCTTACAGCAGCAAAAGGAAATGAATACAATGCCCAAGGTATCTGTTCTCAGCCTGGGACCCGAGTAGGGACATTGCCTGAGTTCCCAATGACACCACCCATCTCAGGTTGTCTTTAGTCTCTTGGCTGGTATATGCTGGTTATTTGGTAGAAGCTTATAATTGCCAGGAATGGGACACCTGGGAAGATGCTGCAGAATATCTCTAAACTGGACAAGCTGGGTTACTGAGGAGATGGGAAAGATACAGGATGATACTTTGAGACCCGATGCATTTTTAAACTCATAAATAGTATTTCTGTGGTCCCTGTTTAAATCATTCAGATCTACTGTCCACTTGAGATGCTCCTTGTGTTCTGTTCAGCCTAGGCAGTTACTCCAGGAGGTCTGTGCTATTCAGAATGTGAAGAATCGTGAAAAGAAGGTTTTTGTCTTCAAAGCATTGGGCTGACTGGAAACATGTATTCATTTATTTATTCAATGCAAATTAACTTAAAGTTTTTGGTGTTTAAGCTGGCATGAGAATACATATGTCTTGCTCAGGAAAGGCAAATTTGTGGGAAGGTTCAGCTCAAGGACATGGGATCTGCCCTTGAAGTACTTACCCTCTAGTTGAGGAACTGAGACAGATTTAAGAAAAAAAACCAACCCTGATGCCGTTATAAGGAAGATTGTGACAGCTCCCCAAGAAAGGTATTAGCAGGGGCAATGTGAGTTCAGACGATCAAAGACAAATGGATATGTTGGGACATTGGAACCAGTCTTTAAAATGGGACAGATTATTTATTGCAAAGGTTCATCTTTCTTTAAAAGAAATTTAGTATTCAGGGCAAGTTCGGTTTGAGAGACAAAAGTCTCAGTGCAGCCACAGGAGCAAACCAGCATTTACCCTGGGGTCCAGAAGAGCTAAACACATTTTTTAAATGGGTTTACTTTTTTCAGGTTTCCTGATAATGATGCAAGTGTACAATAGCAGCGTACTGTTCTTGAACAAAGGATCGGGGCTCTAAATACAAATGGTCAGAGTGTAACAGTGTCCTAAGGATGTGGATCATAGGAGGGCAATTCCAGAGCACTTACAACTGAGTTGCTTTGTTGTCTCAGCTCAAGTAATGAGCCAAGCAAGTGTCTGTGAGTCATCCTACTTCTGTTTCCAAAACAGACTCCCTGACCTAATTTAAGAGAAATTAAAAGGGACGAAGTTGACATTTGCAAATATATTTAACTTATTTGTCTTGCAGGCAGAGAACATGTTGGGACAACTTTCAGCTGCATTATGTGTGGTCCAGGAGCTTTGATCTCTTTATGTTGAAAAAAAAGCTTTGAACTATTCTGCAATAATGAATATAATAGACGCTTGTTGTAATGGGTTGGTATGAAATTGATTTGACTCTACCAAGGGTCAACTCTTGTCTCCTGATGAATCCCTCTCGTGCTGTAAAAGCCTTTTGCCTCCCAGTAACCTAAGAGAAGAGTGTTAGTCATACTTCCTATTTTCAGCTCACGGAGGGATATTTTCCATTTGTTTCTCCTTCAAGTCTTTGATTAGATAGGGTATCTGTGCCAGACTGGCTGTTGCATTGGCCAGTACAAGTGGAGGTGATGTGATTCCCATGCGTCTACCTCTACGTGATGTTTTTCAGTTGTAAATGAGCTTTTTGAGCGACGCTGGTGATTTTGACATGATGCTTTTGCTTATGACTGTTCCATTGATCAGGGAAACTAAAGCGAAACCTAAAAATAACAGTCTCTTGGATTTGTATTACCCATGGATCACAGATAGGTTTGGTTTGATTTTACTTGCCACTTCAGAGCACATAAAAAGTAAATCTCGTGTTTGATCAGCTGAGCATCCCTTTCTGAGCTCTTTGCCCAGGCTTTCCAAATTGACTCAAAGAATTGGGAGCTCTACAGCCCCTGAGATCTCACCTTTGCTGGACCTTGGGACTCAGAGCCAAGAGTTCCTGAAGGGGGGTGGTATGCACCAGGGGTCACTGTGACCCCCTGCCATTCTTCAGGAGACGGAACAAGCCTGGAGAGCATATGTGTGCTTCCACTAAGCGGGGAGAACTTTCCTTTCTCTCCTCCTTCCTTTCCCGCCTCCCTCCTCGTCCTGGTCCTTTCATATTCCCAGGCTTCTGGCAGTGTGGCATCACCCTCTCAGAAGCAGAGAGGGGTACTTGGGAACAGAGTGCTCGTGGCTCCAGGTTCCTGCCCCCATCTACACTGAGACGGCCCTGTCCGGCATCCAGGACTCTGCCTTGGTTTTGCCAAACACTTGTCTCTCTTTTTTTTTTTTTTTTTTTTTGTGGTACGCGGGCCTCTCACTGCTGTGGCCTCTCTCGTTGCGGAGCACAGGCTCCGGACGCGCAGGCTCAGCGGCCATGGCTCACGGGCCCAGCTGCTCCGCGGCATGTGGGATCTTCCTGGACCGGGGCACGACCCCGCGTCCCCTGCATCGGCAGGCGGACTCTCAACCACTGCGCCACCAGGGAAGCCCTTGTATCTCTTTTGAGAAACGCTTAGCCAATGGGATGGGTCATGCGTACCCATTGGATTTTACATCTTCTGAGTGAGGCTAACCCTCTACAGTTGGTGCTGTGTTGAGAAGGAGGTGAGGGCAAAGTGATGCGCGTAGGTAATAAGTGTCTCCCCTGTGCTGGGCGGGTGGGTGGGAATGTGTTTTTATGATTTAGGCAGCGTGGCTGTAGACATAAATGGTGAGGACTGGAATTCCAACAATGAGACACTGGTCTTCAATAAACTCCAAACAATCTCCTCTCACTGGATTGACTTTCGCATCAGGAAGATCTGTTTGTGGCCTGAAATCCATTCACAGTGCTCCTTTTAATGAGAAAAATAGTGACCTGGGATGAGGGAGGCCGGTTTCGAGCACAAATAGCTATTATTACAATTTTAGATAACCCAGTCTAACAGAAGGCCATGTGATTGAAAGGAAAGATGATAAAATCTAAATATGAGCAGAGCCTGAGAATGCCCTCTTTCTTCTAGTACTGACTGTCTAGTTGTGCTTGTTATCTAACCCTGTAATTAGGATGGCATTCAGAAAATATGAGGAAAGTTGGTATTCTTTTCATAACCCCCAAATCTTTGCATTGCTGCATGAAACTTTTGGCTTCAGTTTTTCCCTGTTCATTAACCATGCCCAAATTTTTAATCTAACACCACTGTTAAAGAGTGGCAGGCTTCCAGGGAAATATATCAGCCAGGCTTATTAATTTCATGCCAAGTGCTGGAGGCGTGAATGTAGAGAACGCTGTTTGACTTTGGATAATAGGAATCAGGCAGCTTAAAGGCAAGGGATAAAGATCAGGAGCCCTGTGTCTCAGGAGGAGGGGCAGGTGCAGGCTTCAAGCAAGGCCTTCAGGCCCAAAGGGGCAGCCCATGCTTAAAACAATCTGCAGTGCATTTTTTTTTTTTTTAATTTGGCGTGTGCCTCTCACAGCTTAACAGACCGCTGCTCCACAAAGAGGAGTAAACAGAGAAAGGGAAATTAAAAAGGGAAGTCCCTAGGTAGACAAAAACAAATTAGGGCAAACAAATTACACAGAGTCAACAAATAAACAAGGGAACATCTGTGAATATATTTCTTGGATTTTCTGATTCTGAATGCAACCTGAGAAATGGTAGCGGGAGGTGAGGATTTTAATCTGGAGCAAAGTCCTTTTTGGAGGGAATGAGCGAGCTGATCACAAAAATAGGGAGAGGTACCTGATTCTTGGCAGGATGCTGCTGGGGGAGATCAGATATTCTCCAGGGGCGCTGAGCAGCCTAGAGCAGTGACCCCAGGTGAGCTGGTCTCCTATCTCCCTGCTGACCTTCTCTCTCCCTTGGAGGACTGTTGATGCTATAGTTTCTGCTGAGCTTCACATAGGAAAGGGCTGTAGAAGTAGAAAGAGGTTGCAGTCCACTCACATCAGCAAGACAAAGTAAAGCAAGCCACATTCCAATAGTGGATGTGTGTTCACCTAATCCATTTTCCACCTCTATTCCACAGTTACCTCTACCAACCACTAGACACTTGCCAGGTGTTGGCTGGATAGTGGGACATATTTGAGCTGTTCCTTCTGGCACTTTGTTTGCTACTGACACAATTTCCCTTTTACCCCAAGGCTGGTGAGATGGGCTCAAGGTTATAAAGGAAGTTCAGCATATTGCATGCTGTTAACCAAAAGTGGAAATAGCGTTAATGAATTTAGAGACTTATATGTCTTTATCTAAAAAGTGGAAATTGGTTTACAACATTGACCATGGATCTTCTCACTGTGGAAAGCAGGCAGTTATAATACATGAGTCAAGAAGTGATAAATATTTAATTTATTCATTGCATAAACTCAAATGATACTCATATAATTTCTAAAACTTCTCCATTTAGATTTTTTAAGCTTCGTGAAGTTTGAGGTTGCATAGGATCTGAACTACTCTTTTTTTTTTTTTTTTTTTTTTTTTTTTTTTTTTTTTTTTTTTTTGCGGTACGCGGGCCTCTCACTGTTGTGGCGCACAGGCTCCGGACGCGCAGGCTCAGCGGCTATGGCTCACGGGCCCAGCCGCTCCGCGGCACGTGGGATCTTCCCGGACCGGGGCACGAACCTGTGTCCCCTGCATCGGCAGGCGGACTCTCAACCACTGCGCCACCAGGGAAGCCCTGAACTCTTTTTTAATCTTACTGTTCTAAAAGCCCCATTTACCTATCCCATCTTTTATCTTCATCATGCAGGTGATAGTAACCTACTAGAAACGTTTATCAAGGT
This sequence comes from Kogia breviceps, assembly GCF_026419965.1. NCBI lineage: Eukaryota > Metazoa > Chordata > Mammalia > Artiodactyla > Physeteridae > Kogia > Kogia breviceps. The sequence continues at coordinate 32,377,986 of NC_081322.1, read as the reverse complement.
GGAAACATTTTTTGGTAAATGCAAGAAGGAATGAGTGCCCAATTCTCTCACTATTCCTCACTTATATAATTTTGTTATATTTTTCATAAATGGGACAAAATAGGTGTGAGCTGTGCATTAGAAGAATTATACCAGATGTTGTTAATTTGCAGACATAAGAACGGTACCACTATATTAGAAACAGTCTAGCAGTTAGGACTTTGTCTATGAAGTAAGCAGTGCAGGGAGTAACAGTTAGCAGAAAATCAACACTAATCAATAACTCATTCAATGGGTAGTGGGGACACCCAGGCACTTGACCTAGCTGAGGTGGGCATGTGATGTGACCTTTGTTGAAATATTTGATTTCTGTGCTGTAAAATGGGCAGAAGCATATTTGTTTCTTCCTAGTCTTTCAAGAAAAGGTAAGAAGCCCAGCCAGTCTCCACGAGACACTTTCAATTCTGGTCAGAAATTGGCTATAAAAATGCCAGCCTCCATTTATTATTAATTCTCAAGTCACAGGGCTGCAAGGGGCCTTACTTATGAGGGCAACCTATTCTCACCCAGCTTGTGGTGTTTGTTATTTAGAATCTTGGAGAAGCATGATGATGGATTATTCCAAATTCCTTTGTGTCAAGGAATTAAGATGGTACCCAATTACTATCAAAGCCCCACTAAAAACTCATCCTAGGATGCAAAAAATCAATATCATCAAATATTTATTGTATGTCTATTGGGTGCTTTGTGTTTCATTTGTAACTATTTACTATGATTTAGAGCTCAGGTCTACAAGCTCTTACTAGCTTCTTTAGTAACTTTTCTCCCCATTCAGGTTTCTGGTTATTTTTAATCTTTAGATTTTTCTATAAGCTGAATATGCTTCTCTGGAAGGAATTTGTAAGAAATCCAGGTTTAATGCCAATTCTGGAGAGAAGGCATGGAAAAAACTGCAACTTCATAGGAAAAAATATCACTTCAAAGGCTACTGCTACAGTAAACCTGAAAGGATAAACAGAATATGGTTTGTAATATTGTCATGGCATCACTTACAAGAGAAACCTGATTCTGAATTAAACTGCAGTATTTGTTGTCCTATAAATCTTATAGAAAATTATTTCACTGTAACAGACATACCTCGTTTCTTTTTGCTTTGCTTTATTGTGCTTCACTGATATTGCGTTTTTTACAGATTGGAGGTTTGTGGCCACCCTACATTGTCAGAGGGTGGTTAGAATTTTTTAACAATAAAGTATTTTTTAAATTAAGCTGTGTACATTTTTTTTTTTTTTTTTTTTTGCGGTACGTGGGCCTCTCACTGTTGTGGCTTCTCCCGTTGCGGAGCACAGGGTCTGGACGCGCAGGCTCAGCGGCCATGGCTCTCAGGCCCAGCCGCTCCGCGGCATGTGGGACCTTCCTGGACCGGGGCACGAACCCACGTCCCCTGCATCGGCAGGTGGACTCCCAACCACTGCGCCACCAGGGAAGCCCCTATGTTCATTTTTTAAAGACATAATGCTATTGCACACAACAGACTACAGTATATTGTAAACACAACTTTTATATGCACTGGGAAACCAAAAAAAATAGTGTGATTCACTTTATTGTGATATTCGCTTTATTGTGTTGGTCTGGAACCAAACCAGCAATAGGTTTGCCTGTAATTATATTTTTAAAAACATAATTTGAGTAGCCTTGATGCAACCTATATTTACTCTGCTCGATGAAGTATCCAAACCAGCACTTAGTACATGCTACATAAATTCCATATCCCTTTAGGTCACTAGAGGTTATGGGGAGTGACATGCTTAATATGAACCATGGTGTACTTGAAGGGAATCTATTTCCTAGGATTTCAAAGCACGTCAGTGATTTTGCCAATCAGCATGTTAGTACTGTTTTTATCTAATTTCTCTGAATGGCTATGTACCTGGGAACTTATTTTATCCATTATTCCATTTTAAAATTACAAATTAGAGCTGGAGGGAACTAGTAATGGTCCTTTTTTAATGTGTAGAAGTGCTTTGAAATCCTTGTAAGAATGGTGCTGTGGAAATTCAAGATGGTTATTAGTCTAATTAGCCAAATAATTGAGTGAATCCAATTAGTTGTTAACTTTATTGCTTATAGCCTATTAAAAAGTAATTACCACTCCTGCTTTCGATTAAGATTGAGTAGCTAGTATCAGACTAACCTTCCTGCTAAAAGCAACTATAAAACAGATGTTTGAGGGCAACAAAGGGAAATAAAGGCAGCCAGGACTTGACAGGTCAAAGTTCCAAAGAGAAGGAAAACTCACTGAAGTGAGTCCTACATTCACTATCAATTTTTCCTTATAGAGCAATTGCCAATTGTAGGGCAGGGCACAGAGTCTGGACAGAAACTTTGCAGCAAGTGTGCTCATTAGGCTGGGAGTCAAATATTAGAGTTCAAGATTCCCGGGGAAGCCAAGACTTGAGGATTTAGAGATCTTAGAGGAAAGAGTGCTGTAGGATATTGAGCTCAGTATCCTGCCTGTAATTTCTCCTTGGGTCATTTGTCACATCCTAAGAAGTACACGCTTGGAATGGGATGCTGATAAACTAAGTAGAAAGTAGATGCAAGAGGCTAAAAAGCTAAGCAGAGAGGGTGGTGTCACAGTGCTAAGGAGACTGAAATCAGAATTCAGGAAGAGAGGGGCTGGTAATGAACTGTAGCTTTCAGTTGGGACTCCAGGAGGGCTAAGCACTGAAACAAGGGGAAATCAGAAATAGACTCACCTTACCTGGATCAGGATGATCTCCCAGTTCTCTGTCTTCCAGGAAAAAAAAATTAAATCCTCTCTGTGGAGTTATACACAGACAGTATTTCTCACACATTAAAATAAGAGATTACCAGGCATAATAGGAAACAGGACCAAAGGACCAGAAAAAAACCCCAAAAAACAAAAAAACAAGGAAAAACTATAAAAGAAACAGACCCACAGGTGATTCAGATATTGGGGCTCTCAGACACAGGCATAGTTTAAAATAACTATGATTAATGTGCTCAACAAAATGGGGGAAACAATGGAAAATTTCACCAGAGAACAAGAACCTATACAAATGAATCAAATAGAAATTCTATAACTGCAATTACAATTAATTGAATTTAATAATCCAAAGGTGGGTTTAATAGCAGATTAGAACACATGTGAAAGAGGATTATTGAACTGGAAGATAGGTCAGTAGAAAATATCTGGATTGGTGCACAGAGGGAGAAAAAGGATGAAAAATATGCAGTAAGAGATATATATGGAAATGATGAAAAACTCTAAATGTATGTAATTGGAGTCCTAGAAAGCAAAAAGAGGGAAAATGGGTCTGAAGTAATATTTGAAAATATATTGGCTGACAATTTTCATAAATCCATGGAACATCAAACAACAGATATGTATTATATATAATATGTATTATAATTAGGATAAATGCAAAGAAAACCATACTTAGACATATCACAATAAACTGAAGAAAAGGCAAAATCAGAAACAAAAATTTAAAAGGAGTCAGAAAGAAAAGAAACATGCCCACGAGCAAAAATGCGACTCAGACACATGTCCACGAGCCAAAATACGACTAACACCTGACTTTTATGAGAACTAATGGAAGCTAGATAAAAATAGAATGGCATCTGTTAAGTGCCAAAAGAAAGTAACTGTCAGCCTAGAATTTTCTACCAAGGAAACATTCTTTAAAAATGAAGGTAAAATAAAAATGACATTTTGAGATAAACAAAAGCTGATGAAATTCATCTCTAGCATTTAAACATCAAAAGAAAAAATAACAGGAGTTCTTCAGGCAGAAGAAAATGATCCCATGTGAATATTAATGAAATTAATATCAGATAAAGTAGATTTTGAGGCAAGAAGTGTTACTATAGAACAGGGCTACTCAGTTCAGCACTACTGGAATTTTGGACTGGATAACGCTTTGTTGCTGGTGAGGGGTGGCTGGAGGACTGTCCTGTGCACTGTAGGATGCTTATCAGCATCCCTGGTTCCTACTCACTAGACACAACAGCACCTGCCATCCCAAACTGTGAGAACCAAAGTTGTCTCCAGACATTACCAAATGTCCCCAGCTGAGAAGCACTGTTACAGATAAAAAGAGACACTTCATAATGGTAAAAGAGTCAACTTACAAGGAAGATAAAACAATCATAAATTTATGCTGTACTCCTCTTCCAACATAAGCATTAAGGTTATACATTTTTCTTTAAGCACAGTTTTACTTAAGCTTTATTGTGAATATTTCTTTGATTTGTGGATTAATTAGTATTATATTGCTTAATTTCCAAACGTTTGGTGATTTTCTAATTATTTTTCTGCTATGGATTTTCAGACAACAAAATGTAGTCAGCACATAAAAAATGGAAACAGCATGATCCACAAAATTTACCTAATTGCATATAGGGACTATTGTATTGAATGACGGCAGATATACACTTTCTTTTCAAGTGAATGTGCAACATTTACCAAAATAGAGTATATGTGGGGTCATAAAACGTCTTGACAAATTTGAAAAAATAAAAATCATACAGAGTATATTCTCTGACCATAGTGGAATTAAGCAGAAATTTTAACAGAGTGAAGGAGAAAAAAATGATCACCTCAATGAATTAAGAAACTACATTTGATAAAATTTAAAACCAACTTATGAAAAAGTCCTTAGCAAGCTAGGAATAAAAACCTTTCGTGTGTGTGTGTGTGTGTGGTACACAGGCCTCTCACTGTTGTGGCCTCTCCCATTGTGGAGCACAGGCTCCGGACGCACAGGCTCAGCAGCCATGGCTCATGGAGCCAGCCGCTCTGCAGCATGTGGGATCTTCCCTGACCAGGGCACAAACCCGTGTTCCCTGCATCGGCAGGCAGATTCTCAACCACTGTGCCACCAGGGAAGCCCAACCTTCTTAATTATAAAAGGAATCAAACTCCCCTCCCTGCCAAATCAACAGCAAACATCACTCTTAATGATTAAAGAGTTAAAATATTTCCCCAGATATCAGGAATGAGGCAAGGATGTCTACTACCACTGCTTTTATTCATTATTGTGCTGGAATTCCTAGCCAATGCAATGAGACAAAACAAAATATGTTAGTATTATATAGGAAGAAATAAAACTTTTTGTCTGCAGATGACAGGATTGTGTACACAGGTTTCAAAATATCTACAAATGAACTATTAGAATCAATAATAGTTAATTTAGTAAGGCCACTGTATACAGTAAAGTCAACATATAGATATTAATTATATTTACATATATCAGCCACACCAAATTGTAAAGTAAAGTTTTAAAAAGATGCCATTTATACAAGCATCAAAAAATATTAAGTAGTCAGGGAATATGTAATAAATGCAAGGCCTCTACACAGAAAACTATAAAATATTATTGACAGAAATGAAAGAACTAAATAAATGGAAGACTATAACATGCTCATGGATCTGAGGTTCAATATGGAAAAGATGTCCATTCTCCCCAGATTGATCTATAAATCTAATGACATGTTAATAAAAATTCCAGCAGTTTTTAAAAAATGGAAAATGACAAATTGATTCTAAATTTATATGTAAATGCAAGAGTTAAGAATAGTGAAGACAATCTTGAAGAACAAAGTTGGAGGCTGTAGACTTTCAGATACCAAGACTTCTTATAAAGACACAGTAATTAACACTATTGGACCAAGGACAGACAAATTGACTAAAGGAATAGAATAGAAAGTCCAAAAACAGACCCGCATATATCCCTGGCCACTGGATTTATGAGAAATGTGCCACAGCTGTACAGGGCCAAAGGCTGTTTTCTTTCTTAAATAAATGGTGCTAGATTAATTGCATATAAATATGAAAAAAAAAGGACTTTGGCCTCTATCTCAGACCATACACAAATATCAGTTCTTGGTGGATCATAGACCTTAATGTGAAATAACTATTCTAGAAGACAACATTGGAGAATGTATTTAAGACCTGGGACTATGCAAAGATTCCTTAAATAGGACACAAAAAGAACTAATTATAAAGTGAAAGTTTGATAAACTGACTTCATTAAAATCAAAAATCTCTTTCCTTACCATTAAGGAGAGTGAAATGAGAAGCAACAGAAGAAGATATTTACATTAGACAGGAGAAGATATTTACATCACAAATATCAAGGATTAGCACCTAGAATTTATTTTAAAAATTCTACAAATCAATAAGAAAAGATGAAAATCCAATTAAAAATGGACAAAAGGCTCAAATCAGCCCTCTTCAAAAGGGAATATCTCACTAGCCAATATGCATACAAAAAGATCCTCCTCATCAATAGCCATTAGAGAAATGCAAAATAATACCCTAATGAGTTATTCCCAACCACCATGAGAAAGTTTAAAATTTTACAGATTAACAGTACTAAGTGTTGTAGAGAATATGGAGGACTGGAACTCATATATATTGTTGGTGGGAGTATGAATTGTTAAAAGCAGTTTGGGAAACTGTTTGGCAATATCTTCTAAAGCTGAACATACGTGTTTACCAAAAGGCATGTATAAGGATTTTTATAGCAGCATTATTCATAATTGCCCAAACTAGAAACAAACCATATGTCCATCAACAGTTGAATGGATAAATAAATTGTGGTATATTCATAAAAGGGAATACTATACAGCAATGAAAAAGAATGACTTAATGATATCCACCACAACATAGATTCATCTCATGGACATAATATCTGAGCAAAAGAAGCCAGACATAAAAGAGCACATATGGTATGATTGCATTTACATAAAGTTCAAAACCTGGCAAAGCTCATCTATGGTGATAGAAGTCAGAATTGCAGTCACACTTGAATGAGTTAATGTCTGAGAGGAGCTACGTGGGAGGCTTCTGGGACACTAGTAACATATTTTGCTCTGGGTGCTAATAACACAGGCTGTTCAGTTTGTAAAACCTCACTAGGTGTACCCTTAAAATTTCTGCATGCTGATGTATATCAATTGAAAATTTACAAAAATAATTCCTATCCAATAATCTGGATAGACCATGGGCTGCTTCTCCAGGGTAGTGGAAAAGTACCTTCAGAAGACTGAATAATGTCAGGTTTTTAACTGCAGCCTTAGAAGAGGGAAGATTGTCCTCAAGTCCCTCTGATCCCTTGTTTACTGAAATTTACCTGGTGATTAGATAGTTATGCTAAATACAAGGGAAGATTTTTTTTTTTCTTTTAACCATTCAGACTGATCACTTGAGTCTGGTTGTTCAAAGTGTTGTTTAAAGCTTCTGGAGATAAAAAACACACTTGGAAATAAACTCTTTTTACTACCTTCTCTCTAGAACTGGATGCTGAGACTGAATTGATAAAGCTTTTCTCATGCTTGGATTTTAAATCAAAGGAAAATTACTTCCAGTCTGGCATCTTTCAGGGCAAACAAAAGGAGACATGTGGGCACGGCTAAGGGTGGTAAGCGTGGGACTGTGGATTGGGGATTGAGAAGGTCCAAGAGAGCAGGATTCAGAGTAGGTAGGAGAGAGAGAAAGGCAATGTCAGAGGCCGAGAGTTAAGAGGCAGGGAAGGAGCCTGGAGTGAATTGGCATTTGTTCATTTGGATATGTAAAGCACCTAAGGGAGAGGAAAACAGGTGCAATATGAATGCATTAATGAAATGAAAAATGAGGCTTGACCTATGAATAAAAATTCAGAATAAAAGCACTTAAAAATGTATCTTAGTTTTAGGGCATTTACTCTGTCTGGCAGCTAATTCAAAGTTTTCATGGTCACACACACTCACATACATGGATGGTTAGCTTCCTGTCTTCCTGAGACAAACTGTGGTTCCCGGTGTCTGTGTGCCTCCTTCTCCCCGCTTTCCTGCTCAGTCTTGTTTCTCTTATGAACAGAGTCTGTCTAAATTGTATAAAACAAGATTCCTTATTATATAGACTCAGGTGGTCAAATTATGTCACCAAAAATCATGAGCTAGACCTAAAGCCCAACAGCAATCCTAACGGCTGGTTGGTTGGTCCATTTTCTCCAGAAGAGCCTTCAATGTCAGCTGCATCAAAATCCCACCAGAAACCGATGAAAGAAAAGGATATTATAAGTTACTTCCCCCTTAGAAATGTGGCTGGTGGCAGGTTGGGTGGAGACTCCCATTAGTTCATATGTGTGGGGAGTATCTCTGAAACACAAGGATATAGGCTTTCAAAATGCTTTCCTCATCCTGGAGATGTGCAGGGACACCAGGAAATTGAATTCCACCCACAGCTGTACCCTCTGGCCTGAGACGTGAGCACAGAATTTCGGGCCTTTCCACAGTTTAAAGGGCTCTACCCCTCAGCCCAAACATTGAAAAGTTTTCTTCTGACTCAGCAGGGACCCTTCTGTTAGGGACAAACTAAAATCCCTTAGGGCGGCCAGGCTTCCATCTTCCCACCTGGAGGCAGTACTCAGCCTTCTCCATCTACAGGGATGCCCAAAGCTGCCTCCCCTGTGCTTTGTCCCGTCTTATCCTACCTTCTCTGTGCTGGCCTTGAAGATGCTAGCCAGCCTCAGCCTCTTTAGAAGTTCAATATCCTGAAGATTATAATAATTTTGATTTTTTCCTGCTGTTATTAGATAATATCTTTTTTTTTTTCCTGCACCACACGGCTTTCAGGATCTCAGTTCCCCGACCAGGGATTGAACCTGGGCCACAGCAGTGAAAGCCCGGAATCCTAACCACTAGGCCACCAGGGAACTCACTCTTTTCTTAATAACAGTAATAGTGATAGCCAACACATGTATTAAGTCATTTATATTTACAACAGCTCTATGAAGTAGGAACTGCTATTAGCCCCATCTCATAAAAGAGGAAGCTGAATTACAGAGGTAAGTGACCTGTCCAGGGTCACCAGCTGGAAAGTGATGGAGCTGGCATTTGAACCATTGCTGTTAACCACTATACTGCTTCTTTAAGAAGAGTCCTGAGATTATCTTGATAAACTACAGGCCATGGAATCAGATAGGGTAGAGATAATCTAGCCATAGAATTTGGAAAGCTTAACTGTCTCACTCCTATATTGTTTGTTTGGTTGATTAATTCATTCATTCATTTAAACAATGAGAGTCCACTATGTGCCAGACATTGTGCTGGGTGTGGGGAATTCAGAGATGAATGAAACAGGGGACCCATCCTATAGGAGAAGATGTATGTTTACAATTATTTACTAAATAATAGTACACATGTGAATGTGGAGAAAAGTACAGCAGGCTTTTGAATCATCCAGGAAAAGGCAAAGGAAATCAGGGGAAGATTATAGAGTTGACATTTGAGTAATGTGTAGTAAGAAAACAAAACAGAACAAAGACAATTATTCAAGAGATACATTTGCTGTATAAGAATGCAAACTGTACAGAGTGTATAGAGTAAGAAGGGAAAAACTACCGCCCCTTCCAGAGGGATCTATTAAAAGTTTAATATGACATTTTTCTATATATTTACATAAATGTACACATATGCTAATACAGTTAGGACTAAAACAAAATGGGTGCATATTATACATACTGTCTGTATATTTTCCTCCCACCCTAACTTGATAATATCTTAGAGATTTTTCCACATCATATCACATAGGTTCATCTCATTCTTTTAATTGATTAAATGGTTATAGCACAATTTATTTCCCATCATACTGCTAATGGGCATTTAGATTACAGTAGTACCCCCTTATCCGTAGTTTCACTTTCTGCAGTTTCAGTTACCTGCGAGCAACTGTGGTCCAAAAATATTAAAGGTAAAATTCCAGAAATATAGAGTCATAAGTTCTGAATTGTGTGCTGTTCTAAGTAGTGTGATGAAATCTCATTCCGTCTCGTTGGGTCTTGCCTGGGTTCCCCAGCCATTGACGTTGTCTGCTCCTAACATCAACCATTGACATCATCATGACTCAGGGATTCAGGATCACTGGAGCCAGATGATCCTCCTTCTGACATATGGTCAGAAGATTGATAGTAGCTTAATGCTACATCTGGATGCCTACATCATTCACCTCACTTCATCTCATCAGGTAGGAATTTTATCATCTCATATAATCACAAGAAGAAGGGTGAGTACAGTACAACAAGATGTTTAGAGGGAGAGACCACATTCACATCAATTTTATTACAGTATATTGTTACAATTGTTCTACTTTATTCTTAGTTCTTGTTAATCTTTTACCACGCCTAATTTATAAATTAAACTTTATCGTAGGTGTGTATGTATAGAAAAAGACACATAGTATATATAAGGTTCTGTACTATCTGCAGTTTCAGGCATCCACAGGGGGTCTTGGAATGTATCCCCTGCAGATAAGGGGGGACTACTGTAGTATTCGAGACATCTACATGCCACGCAGATCTCGGCAATAAGCTATCTGTAAGTTAAGTGATGCATGACATTATGTGTTTTGTCCTCTCCTCTCCTCTCTCCTCCCCTCCTCTCATCTCCTCTTCCATTCCCCTTACCTCCCCTCTAGTTCTCTTTCTCTCTCTCCCTGTCTTTGTCAGTTTCATGTTAGCTAATTTAATGGTAGCTTAAGAAGGGATAGTTAGCCAGACCCCATTTTAACAAATATATTTTAACTGCTTCAACTGTAAGACACCTTAGCTGTTTCCTTTGTGCCTTGGCATTTGGATAAAACAATTTTTTGGTTTATTTTTATTTATTGATTGATTTGCTGGTAAAGCCTCATGGCCCCAAATAAGCACTGATCCCAGTGTTACTGGACTCTCAGTGTTGGCTGGATACTCTTGAGCCTCTCAGTTTCTCTTGCCTCCCAGTTTACATTTCCATTGAACTAGGTACTTAGAGTAGCAGCGTGAGAAGGGTGAAGTGATGTGGTACTGGGGTCAGTGGTGATGTGGCATTCTAAATAGAGGAAAAAGAAAGTGTGCAATGGGGTAAAGACAGGAGGAACACAGTGCATGTGGACAGTGTTAAATTGATGAGACTATCTTACTCCTAAGAGTCTGGGTTTTATTATTAGACCAGCTCCATTACTTATGCTATGTGTGAACTTTTACAGGTCACTGAGACACACTTCATTTTCCTCATCTGTAAAATGGGGACGCTAAGAGTAGCTAGTTCATATGATTGTTGTACAGATTAAATGATATAATACATGCATGCTAAGGACTTAGCATGGAGTAAATGTCAATACTGTAACTGTTAGGTTCTGTTACTGCTATTATTACCATTCATGTTTAATTGTGAACTAAAATGCAGTTGGAGCCATAGGTGTGGTCAGAGGATGACCTATGGTCAGAGCCATAGGTATGAGAAACCACCAAAAAGAGCAGGGACAGTGACGTGACTGGATTTGTGTTGAAATGTCTGTCTGCTGTGCTTTGAAGAACAAAGTGCAAGAGACAAGGGCCCCGGCTGTGGTGTGTTGGAGGGGGTATGTATCACATGTGAGAGCCAATTGTTAGGGTTTCAGGAATTTTCTGAGTGGGTTATTGAACATGGATGTTATTAAATATTAAATTATATAAAGTTACTATTAAGTTATATTGAAAACAAAGACAATACATGCACAAAGCGTATCACTAATTATCTTACCGCATTTTACCATTACCTATGCTCTTGAGGTTATCTACGTGCACTGTATCTGTATGGTGGAAACACTATATAATGGTGTGCTGCTGGGCTTCTCTCCCCAGCACTGTCATTGTGGTGTCACACTGGTAGTGAGAAATGAGCCAGGGTGGGAGTATTTATACTATAGAAATCAGCAAATTCTACAAATCAGGGCCTTTACTAACCTCCCACTCGGCCAGAGAGACCCATTTGAAAGCTACAGAGACAGTTCTGTAGAGAGATGTTGAGTGTTTGAATCTTAGCATTTGGAGTGGAGAGGAGACAGATTTGAGAGACACTTCAGTGTTAGAATGAGTAGGACGTACTGACTGACTTACTGAATATGTGGGAGAAGAAGATGAAGACTGAAGCCTGAGTGTGTGGCTTGAGTGACTCTTCCTTGCGGTCTGATGAATTGAGCTGCGCTATTGTGATCAGACTTATGGAAAGGCCCACATGGAACTGAAGGAGGCTCCTGGCAGATAAGCCAGCAAGGAACTGAGGCTCTCAGTCCAACAGCCTGCAAGGTCCTAAATCTGCCAACAACCATGTGAGCTTGGGAGTGGATCCTTCCCCAGTTGAGCCTTCAGATAAGCTTTGGCTGACATCTGATTGCAGTCTCTTGAGGTAGAGGACCCAGCTAAGTTGTGCCCAAATTCCTGACACATCAAAACTATGTGATAATAAATGTGCGGTGCTTTGAGCTGCTAAGTTTGTGGTAATTTTGTTCTGCGGTGGTAGATAACAAATTCAAGGTCTTTAACTACTTACCTCTGGGGAGCACCTTTCTGCTCTGGGAGTTGAATTGACTGGAGCCTGGCCTTCAAGTCCACTGAGCAGAGTTCCACAGTGGAACCTGCAGTGGGGTTTGTTCTGGGTGACAGCTGATTTGGCTCAGAGCTTGTCATGCTGGACTCTGCTTTTCCTGTGTGCACTGAGTGAAGCCTTCAGGCTGTGGAAAGTGGTCAGTGGTGCCCTATTGGGCAAATCTGGGTAAGAGTGATAGCTGACGCGAGTCCTGCACTGACAGGCAGAGCCACTCACCGATCCAGCATCGGCAGTGAAGAACTCCTCTCTGGTGATGAAGCCATGATCCTCCCTGTGTGGGTGACCTCTGGGCTGGCCAGAATTCATGCTGGAAGATTTGCTCAATTTCCAGAGGTGGGAAGGGCCCTTAAGAGAAACATGGGTAATTTTTAACATTAATTGTTTGACATGAGAAAGACCACATGCTACCAGATACTCTTTTTTGCTTTTTAGCAGAGAGGACTTAAAATACTTTCATGAAGATTTTGTTTATTTAAATTGTGCAGCATAGAGGAAAACAGAGAGTATACATTTTGAGATGATGCTAGTCATAAAGGGATTTTTTTTTTTTTTTTTTTTTTTTGCGGTATGCGGGCCTCTCACTGTTGTGGCCTCTCCCGTTGCGGAGCACAGGCTCCGGACGCGCAGGCCCAGCGGCCATGGCTCACGGGCCCAGCCGCTCCGCGGCACGTGGGATCTTCGCGGACCGGGACACGAAGCCGTGTCCCCTGCATTGGCAGGCGGACTCTCAACCACTGCGCCACCAGGGAAGCCCATAAAGGGATCTTTGAATGGGATTTGGAAACTAACTGGTGAAAGTGTGGGTCAGCACCTTGCTGCTGGTCCCTGAGGCTGAAGAGAAGTTGTGTTTTGACTTTGTGCCCCAGACATGAGGTTTAAGAAGGACCGTGGTCAAAACAGGAGTCTACTATAGTAAAGAGACATCTTCCCAGACTCTCATTTTTAAAATAGCAGTCTAATTGCCTGTGGGAATTTAAATAGCAAAAAATGTAATTTATTTTAAAAACTAATTACCGTCATTTAAAAGGCTCCTTCTGTAGGATGTCAAGCTGAACCCCTCATTTAAACGGACCCCTTAATAACACATCCATTGAATTTTTTTGCCTGAAACAGACTAATTTTTTTTTTTTCTTTCGGTACGTGGGCCTCTCACTATTGTGGCCTCTCCCGTTGCAGAGCACAGGCTCCGGACGCGCAGGCTCAGCGGCCATGGCTCACGGGCCCAGCCGCTCCGCGGCATGTGGGATCCTCCCGGACCGGGGCACGAACCCGTGTCCCCTGCATCGGCAGGCGGACTCTCAACCACTGCGCCACCAGGGAAGCCCGAAACAGGCTAATTTTAAATAAGTATTTTTTAAAGCAAGATTCATTTATTTATTCATGAAATATTTACTCAATGGCTATTTGGTGCCAGGCACTATTCTAGGCACTGTCTTTATTTCAGTGAGAAAGAAAAACAATAAGTAGACAACATATTATATAATATGATAATATAATGATATATTATCAATAAAATGTAAGTAACATATACAATATGATATTAATTTTGAGTAAAATATGTTTATGACATACAGTAAAATTAATCAATATATTGGCAACAACCTTAATGGATTAATTAACAATAAATATAATTATAGTAATTAAATAACATAATGTCAGGTAGTGATAGATACCACTAATTCATAAGCACACGAACTCTAAAAAATTTATTCCTTTGTGGTATCATGCTGAAATGGAAAAAAAGATAATTTACTCTTCAGGAAAATAAAAACTATTAAATAAAGCCTCTTTCTCAAAGTGGGAAAAGGATGAAGAAACTTTTAAAGGTAGCTCTGGCTAGACATTTGGTGGCCCTGTATGTTAAGTAGGAATGGTTTGGCCTGCATGTGACAGGAAACTCAGTTTATAGTGGCTCACGTAACAAAGGGTCAGGGAAACAGGCAGCTGCTAGAGTTGGTTCAGCAGCTTGACAGTGTCACGGTAAGCTTTCCATTGTACTTGTTGCCTCCTAGCCACAAAATGGCTGCTCCAACATCAGATATTGCACTTAACTTCAAAGCAGAAAGACGGGGGATTGGGCAAGGCCAGCTATATTTGCCTCTCTTATCAGGAAACCAAAAGCTTTCCCAGGACCATCCTCACCTCGGCAGACTTCTACCACATCTTATTGGACAGATCTATGTTACATGGGTAACCCTACTTGTAGAAAAGCCTGGAAAAGTGCATACTAACTCATTCCATGTTCTATAGTAGAAAGGACCAAAGGAGCAAGAAATTGGGTATGGATGTTGTATCAGCCAGTCAGCAGGGTTTGCCACACGAATCTCTTTAGGGGCCAAAAAATGCATTGACTTGTTCTCAAAGCTTTCCCAGCATCCCATCCTGTCTTTTTTTTTTTTACGTTTTTACCATCCTTACGTTTTGATGTGGAGAAATGCAGGAGCAGTTGTGTAGCATCAGCCTCAGGATGAGCTATACACTTATTTTGGTGAAGGGGTTTTGGAGAATCATAACGATGGCATAAAATGAGAGGTTTTGGTTTAAAATGATAAACATAGCGGGGAATTGACAATAACGGCCTGGCTCCATGCTAGGGATGAGAAAGACCGTGGATTAATGGGATTGTAAGAAACAAAACAAGCTGCTACTCCTTGTCAGGAAAAGTGGAGGTAGGGATCATCTACTTTTAAGTCTGTATGATATGATACAGCAGAGGTAGTTCAAAGAAAACAACCAGTTGTGGGCAATACAGAAAGATGTGGTTTGGACAAGAGAACCCAGTATGGAAGGAAACCAGGTTGAAAGAGTTTTACTGTTGGGTTGAAGCTGGGACTGTGTGGATATTGAGGGCTGGTGGAAATAAAGCAGGAGAGATGCCACCCTTTTTTGTAGGTCATGGGCAGAACACCTGCTTGAGTACCAGGCTAGGAAACAAATACAGAAAAGACAAAAAGCAAAAGGCATCAGAGGATGTGTGGGTCATACCCTATATGCCTTTAGAAACAAAGTAAGTAGAACAAATCCCACTATTATTCTTAGTAGAGTTAGATTTATATTGGTTCACTGCATGCTCATTGAACTAGTTTGAAACAAACTTGGGTCACTGGCAAGGTCTGGCATGTGGGGATGATTCCCTAGTGTTTGCATGTAGGATGATCTTTGTTATTCAGAGATAATCTTTACCAATTAGCCGAGAAAGTGTTTGTCATGTTGAAGGGACCCCATCCAAACTCTAGAGAGAGGTTTACTGACTGACATGTAAGAGTGGTGACCATCAATCCCTGACTGGTGGGCACAGGTACCTTAGTTGGAAAGTAGGCTCTTTCTTTGGAGGGATTACAGGTGTTCCGGCTCAGTTGATGAAGGTTAAATACGGTCACCATTAGGAAAGTTAATCTCCTAGGTTCAGAAGTAGAATTTTAGGGCACTTTTGTAGGGTTATTGAAAGAATAAGCATTTTGAAGTATTAGAACAACTAATATGATGGGAACCCGTGTGGCTTGCCTCATACTTTAAGAAACAGTCCAGCAGCCATAAGAAAAAGTAATTTCAATCTTTACTTGTATCTCTTCAAGGATTAAAGAGAGATTACATTTATAATTTAGAGTACTACTTATTAAGATCTCCTTGAAAATTTCTAAATCTCTAAGTTTCTAAATCTCTCTTTTTAAAAAAAATTACTTTATTTATTTATTTTTGGCTGTGTTGGGTCTTTGTTGCTGCGTGCAGGCTTTCTCTAGTAGTGTCGAGCGGGGGCTACTCTTCATTGCGGTGCGTGGGCTTCTCATTGCAGTGGCTTCTCTTGCTGCGGAGCACCGGCTCTAGGTGCGCGGGCTTCAGTAGTTGTGGCTCGTGGGCTCTAGAGTGCAGGCTCAGTAGTTGTGGCACATGGGCTTAGCTGCTCCGCGGCATGTGGGCTCTTCCTGGACCAGGGTCTCCTCTCTCTCTCCCTCTCCCTCTCCCTCTCCCTCTCTCTCTCTGTCTCTCTCTGTCTCTCTCTCTGTCTCTCTCTGTCTCTCTCCCTCTCCCTGTCCCTGTCCCTCTCTCTCTCTCTCTCTCTCTCTCTGTCTCTCTCCCTCTCCCTCTCCCTGTCTCTCTCTCTCTCTCTCTCTCTCTCTCTCTCTCTCTGTCTCTCTTTCTCTCTCTCTCTCCCTCTCTCTCCCTCTCTCTCTCCCCCCCCCCATCATGACTTTCTCCAACATTCAGGACGCTTTGTTGTTCTTCTGTCTTCCTCACTTCTTGAGTTCTTCAGCATATATCAGGCAGATAATCTTAGGCTTTTTGTTTCATTTTGTTTTCCTACCTCATGGACTATTTCCCTAGATTTTCTACAACCTAGGAAAGACCAAGAACTGATCTAGCAAATAAGTTTACATCCTCACCCCTTGAAATTTGGGATATTTGAATTTCTTTCAGCTTATAAGCCATGAGGAAAGTAAGACACTCAGAAATATTGCCTTGAGGCAGTGCCTTTGGTGATTTTATATGTCAAGAAACTGTACAAGGGCCTTAAAACTAGATATTCTGGCTTTGTCTGAATCTCTTGGCAGATGGAATATAGCATCTTATGCTGGGGGGGTAGGGAACCGGAGCAGGGGGAGGGGAGAAGAGTTCGGTAACTTATCAAGTTCAAGACAATAAAGAAATGCTTTATTTACTTAATTTGAACAGGAAAAGCTTAATATAAAGAATTATTGATTTCAATAGGGGGTTGGAGCAATGAGGGATTAGCTAACAAGTGTAAAGAGAATCTGAAGAAATAGGAGTAGCAGATACCAGGAGCAGCTATCACCCCTCTTCTAGGGCCTAGAGAGAGTATCTCAGGAAGAAACCTGCCCCCCAACTCACCCCTCCGCGGGGGGCCTGAGTTCAAGACTTGCTGGCCAGGGCTCCGCGGATGCAGGGCAGTTGCTGAGATGCTCTGTCGTCAGAGTGTGTTGGAAATCCTTCTTTCGGAATTCAGAAGAAAGCATCCACAGCGAGGTACAGCGTGTCAAAACTCACTGGGAAGCCACCTGAGTGGCTGCTGGGGGACTGGGCAGGAGCTCAGCACTGGAGAAGCCATGTGCGCTGCCCCTCGTTTTATCTTTCTGCCAAGAAAGTACACTAGGTCTGAACTTGATGGTTTGTAAATCTCAACTTCTCCCTTGTTGAATAATCAAGCAGCTGCTTTCTGACAGGTAACTTTTGAGTCTGTGGAGAAACAGCAAAAAAACTCATTGCAAACTGTTTTCATATGTTCACATTCATAGGGGTTTCCCTTTGGCTTGAGGTTTTAGACTCTGTTAAAATGCAAATACCCTACAGAAGAAGTGGCATTTTAAAGCTGTCATTTATACCTTAGTATTCATGAAGGTACTGTCTCCTTTCCAGAGAGCAAGGTTTGATGTGATAGTTGGGGGTGGAAGGGAGATGAGATGATCCTGGACTTTGGAAAGGGATGCTCCCAACTGGAATGGACCCTGGGGTACCAGCCATGACTGAGCCCACTTCACAGTGTTTGGGACTTCTGTCCTGACTGAGTTCCATCCACACATCAAATGCAAAATCCACTTCCTTTGTAGAACATTTCCCTTATGTTTCTTCTCTTTTCTTACTTGCTTCGGGGAGGTTTATGGTTTGAAAAATTAAAGTGCGGATCTATTTTCATTACCAAAGGATTTGCAAAACTGAGCTGGGCCTGTCTGAGCTCACATTTGCATTTGCCATCCCGTAAGCTGATTTTCAATGCTGAGCAGCTATTTTAAATGTTTTCAAGAGCCTCCTTTTTAACTCTTTTCCTTACTTATGTTATCTAGTTCTGCAGTTAAAAAAATTCCATTGCATGGAGATGTATGTATACGTATAGCTGATTCACTTTGTTATACAGCAGAAACTAACACAACAATATAAAGCAATTATACTCCAATAAAGAGGTTAAAAAAAAATTCCATTGCTGATTCCTCGTGGAAAATCCCCATACGAGAGGCCAAGGAAATGACTGGGCAATTGGAGCAAACATCCCAGGGTGGCTTAGCCCCAAAGCCCTCTTGGGGGTGTGGCTGGCAGCAGATCTGGAGTCTCAGAGGATTTAGATGACTTCAAAGTTTCTTTATGGCTGGAGCAGTGATTGGCCCAGAGCTGGGACTCAAAAAATATTTGCTAACATGAATGGGATAAAAGAGGAAAAAAAACTGCTGGGGAAATTATCCATTATTCAATAATGCTAGGTGAATGGCTTATTGCCTTCCCATTTCCTACAGGATAGACCACGTGAAGTCCTCCGTATGGCATGACGCTTCCTAACGTGGCTCTTGCTTGCCTATCCAGCCAAATCTTCCCCCTCCCTGCTTCATATTTCGTGCTTTCACCTGAAATGCTGCTGAGGCTTCTTTGTGAGGCCTTCCCTGACTCTTCTAGGGCGTGGTTCTTCTCAGCTTTCACCACACCTTGTACAGCCCCCATTAAAATAATGGTCATCCTGCTTTTATATACCATAATTTAATTATAAATTTTGCTTATCTGTCTCCCCATTGGACTAAAAATTTGTTGCTTCTGGGCATCATGTCTTTGTCTTTGAGCCCTTCACTATGTGTTTGTTGAATGAATACTGAACTTGCAACCATAAACTACAAGCAGATTAGCAGAGCTGTATCTAAGTAGCCAGGATGCCTATGGCTATGGAGTTGGCCCCTGGGGCAGTTGGTGGTGAGCCCTGGTGCTTGGTAGTGAAAAGCCAGTCAAGGAGAATTACACAGCAGAAGGCCAACCCAATGCTGATTCCAGGACCAGTTGCTAGGCCCAGTCTAACTGTCTGTGAGAAAATGATCATGGTTGACTTTCTGTATTTTGTTTTGGTGTACCATTACTTGTGTAAGTTCATTTCCTTTTCAAATTTATTTTTCCTTTTTGGGTAGTAACAGAAAACTTTATTTGTATGAACTCGTACTTGATAACCCAACCCTAAGAGAGAAAAAGGGGAAGGTCTCTGGTCAAAGCAGGGACAGAGCATGGAGAGCCTCCAAAACTGGTCCCCCTTCACTTCTGTGTGTGATAGACCCTCAGACTCCAAAGGAGCACAATTTGAAAATCACTGATTTGGATTAAGGAATAAAGTGAACACATGGGAATAAATCATTTCCTGGTATATTAAGTAGAAACCCTTTGGCAACCAGGTTATATATTTACCCAGCCTTTCATATGACTCAAAACTCTGTAACTCCAAATCAGTTTTTACAGCTTAAAAATTGGTATTGAAATTGTTACTTGGGTTGAATTTTAGAAAACTCAGGTCAATCAATATGTATGACTTTTAAGTTTAATCCTTCCTTTGGGGATCACGGAAGCTCCTTCCGGCTCCAGCGCTCTTTGATTTTCTGATTGTGAAGGGCAAGGTGGGAAAGAAATAAACAAGGTGACGAGGTTTCAAGGGCTAGCTTTCTTGGCATGAATGAGTAATTGGAAAGCCAGCATAATCAAAGTAATTTCATCCATCATGTGCGGAAAGGGAAATAGAATTCAGGTTATTAAGGTTGCATGAAACTGCTTTTTAAATGTATGTACATATTTCTTCCTAGGGGCTAGGTAACGTTTCCCATTTTTATTTCTAAAAGGAGTTATGGAAAAAGACAACTGAAAATAAAACAGGAGCTGCAGTCTCAGAGCAAAACTAGAATAATTCATTAAAGAAAAGAAAAGGGTTTTAAGTTTCTCTTTTAAAAGAACAACCTCGCAAACCAGAATACCTGTTTTTAGTTCCTGAATGTCCCCTAGGCCATGATTCAGCAATGTCGTGTGTGACTCCTGTCCAGGGTGGGAACCGGTCTTGAGGGGCTAACAAGAACCTTAGTTCTTAGTTCCTCAGACCCTTGGTCTGGAGGAAGGAATCACGTAACTGACTTCTGGCTTTCACAATTGCCTAGGTGTATGACCTTTTGGAGTTTGGGGAAAACGAACAAAATGGGGGAGTCGAGGAAAAGAAAACCTCTATTGCAGGTAAGAGAGATGGAGAAGGAGACAAGGAAGGCCAGATCCAGAAGGCAGAAGAGTGATTGCTAACTAGAAGGACAAGCAGGGGTCTTCCTGAAAAAGAACCAGCAGGCAAAGGCTACAGATGTAGACTCAGTGTCAGAGAGGTGGTGTAGGATGGATTAAAAAAAAAAAAAAAAATCTAGGTTGACTTTCACTAACCCATGGGGAATTGGACCTAAGTTATATTTGAAGCTTTGTTTCTCTCATTCTTTTTAAAAATCATATGTTGGAGAATTGTTTTTCCTATTGGCACAAAAGCTCAAAACTGTAAGAAATTTGTTTCTTTTGTTCACAGCTGTGTCTCTAGTACTTAAAGCAGTTGTAGTTGCTCAATAAAAAAATTCTTATGTTAACAAATAAATGAACTTTTTCCCTGTATTTCCCCCTCTTTCAATTTTTCTTCCTTTTTATTTCTTTTTTTTAAAAAAGAGATTGATATCGGTAGAGAAAGTGCATTCCAGGAGCTATGATGGTTGCATTCTGGGGCAATTCGGGGTGGGTGGATGAGAAGAGTATGGTTGTATTTTCTCAGTGTTAAATGGGCCCAGATTGTTGAGCCTTCAGGGTTCTGCTTCATCCGTTATTATTCGTAGTTGCTACTCTCTGGTATCAGCTGGTCTAATTACAGCAGCCTCCCCATTTTTCTCCTACTTACTGTTTCAAGTTTGCTGCTTCTTCAAATCTAGGAAGAACTGAAGATTGTCTAAGAACATGTCACTAAATCTGTTCAATCGTCAACCTCATTTTATATACATTTCTAAGTTATGGCCAAGGGCAAAAAGTCTCCATCTTTTTTTTAATTAATAAAGAAAAATAAAAAGAGGGAAAAAGAAAACCATAAAGTTTTTTACATACATGTAATTCCATGTACGAGTACCAATTCTTTCCCTTGTATATCCACTTGAGACTAGTTCTGGTAGCATCCTTCAAAGCCCAAGTGCATTAATTCCACGAAGTCTTTCCCAATTAGTCTCATTTTAGTTCTCCTTCTCTGAACAGCTATGACATTAATTTTTTACTTAATCATGAATTATGGCATACAAGTCCCTAATTGATGTTTGTGGAATTTTTTTCCCCAGCTATATTTTAATTTCCTTGAGGACAGAATCCTGCCTCATACAGTGTTAAGGTATCTATCTCCCTCGGCTCCCCAAACAATGCTCTGTGTATAGAGGGTACACATTGGCTTGCCAATTTGTTCATCACACCAAATGCCCAGTGAGAGCTTCTACAAAATTTTTACCAAACCAGGAAAGGACAGACTAGATTCTCTGGCCTGTCAAAACCCAGCATATACATTGGTCACCACAGCTTCCTAGTTTGTTAAGTCTTTCAATTTGTTCCTGATAAGAAAGGAGAGTAGGGGAAACTTATCTTCTCCTTGAGAGAGGCAAAAATCATGTGTGGGACCATCTGACCCTCTAGCTTAGAAGTTAATGTTTGGTCTTAAGTCAAGTAACTTTCCCTTTACTTAACTTGTTCTTGGAGTTTTCCAAATAATAGTAACTTATCCTTAAAAAAAAAAACAACCCAAAAAACAAAAACAAACAAAAAAACCTCCCAACTCTGGGATCTAATAATACAAGAAGAACTTGTGTTATTGTTATTTAACCATTGCTATTAATAGTTATATATTTTGCATCTGTCCCCTGGGGACTGAAATGAACCCTAGACATCTTAATTACATATAACGTCACTCTCTCTAACCTGTTACGTTCCACAGGGTCCCTAAATTCTATGTAATGAGACTGTTTCTGGCTTCTACATGTTTCTTCTTTCATCCTCATATTATATCTGGGCTTGCAAAAGCAGGAAATTTAAACAGCACCAAAGTGAGAGAGAGAGAAAGAGAAAGAGAGACTTGGCATTGTTCCTAAAGACTGACAAGCTTTTTTTGAAATTCTATTTTTCCAGTAAAAGTTTCAGATTCCCTTTGACTTTATTATTAATACCCCGAGGGTTCATGCATGATGATACAAAGATGATGTAGCCAAAATATAATTGTGTTTGAAACTTTTTAGCTTAGTTCCTCACTTTTCTAATCTGTAAACCTCAAAATTATGAAAAAAATACCATGAATTTTATTTCCCTCGTTAATGTTATTTTCTCTTTAGTTACAAGATTAAAATCTAATATAGAACATCTGGGATTTTCTTTTCATTGAATTTGGACTATAGTATTTATGGGGAAATTGTCTTTTATTTATTTAGTGTAAGATACATTGAAAACAATAGACTATTAGAGCCATAAGCAGTTCTGGTTGCATGTTACCATTACCTGCAGAGGTTTTAAGAAATATGGAGGTTCTGTCCCAGTAGATCTGTGATGGGGGCCAGAAATTTGGAATTCTAATATAACTGGTCTACCTATAGTTTGGAAACACTGGTTTAGATTTTACTTTGTGGGATTCCAAAAACTGGTATAAGATATTGATCAGAAAGAGCCAGTTTTTTTTCCCCTGGATCTAAGTTACCTGTTGGTTTTAACTTCAACACTTTTGGGGCTTACATTAATGACATAAAACAAATAACATGCACTCTGAGTGCACAAAAGCACTCCTGCCTGACTATTGTTAAAAATCACTGAAGCTCCTGAAGGTGTTTTTTATATACAACCATAGCGTAGGTAGCTGTTGTACTGGGAGGATCATATTCAGATTTTCTTCTTGTTATTTTTCAGCAAAAGTAGGCAATTCATTCTAGATAAAATAGACCTGGTTTTGCCAATGAGGGAAGTGTGAATTGTTTAGATTTTTTAAAAACCTTGATATTTTATTTTAGTTACTTATTTTTAAACCTTGATATTTTAATAAATGTTTTAAGGGCTCTGGACAGGACACCTTTCAGGGAATGATTTTCTCAGAACAGCTGAGCTTCCAGATAACTGAGAGTCACTCAAGACAGCCGCCATCTCATTCTTTCTCCTTTATGTTTTTGTGCCAGGCACGTAGCTGCTCCTCAAGAAATACCGTTTAAAGAATAAGTGGATCAAGCCGTTAAGTCTCCTCTTATTGTTATTGTATATTATGAATATCTCTGCATTTTAGACTATAAGCAAATGTAATTTAACTTTTTTTATGATGGCTTATGCCATCGTGCTGAGCTCTAGTGCCCTCGGGGGTCTGTTGTCGTATGCAGAATGTTTTTATTCTACTCTAAATGATCCTAAACTGCTGTGATTTTTACTTCTTTTGTTTGCCTTCTATAGTTATTTTTCCCCCTGTTTCCATCCTTGCCGTTAAGCCATCAGCTGTCACCGGTTACTGTTATTAATGTGCCTCTTCTAGTCCTTTTTTTCTTTTAATTTGCTGCTCTTATTGGGCTGTTTATTTGGAAACCATATCACCAAGCCTATTAGAATTTTCCAAAGAGGAAAAGTAGACCTCGAGTAAGAACCCTAGGAAATCCTTTCTGATAAAGCTCACTAATGAGGGTGTGTTCTGTGGTGTAGACAGTGGCTGTTAGAGGTCTCTTTTGTTCGTTTCTTGGTTCTCAGCTGTTTTCCAATAAAGCAAGTGCTGAGTAAACAAAGTGACAATGTGTCTTTTTTTTTTTGAGGTACGCGGGCCTCTCACTGCTGTGGCCTCTCCCGTTGCGGAGCACAGGCTCCGGACGCGCAGGCTCAGCGGCCATGGCTCACGGGCCCAGCCGCTCCGCGGCGTGTGGGATCTTCCCGGACCGGGGCACGAACGCGTGTCCCCTGCATCGGCAGGCGGACTCTCAACCACTGCGCCACCAGGGAAGCCCAACAACGTGTCTTTAAAGAGGAGTGAGGTTTCCTCTACTCAATACTCTGTAATGACCTATATGGGAAAAGAATCTTAAAAAGGGTGGATATATGTATATGTATAGCTGATTCACTTTGCTGTGCACCTGAGATTAACACGACATTATAAATCAACTAATACTCCAATAAAAATTAAAAAAAAAACAAAATAAAGAGGAGTGAGGTTCCCTTCTTCCACATTTCAACTTCTTATACTTCTTGGCAATTAGAGATGGTTGGCAAGCATTTTTGTCTCCAAGCCTCTCCTTTCAGAAAGGAATTAGCTTGAACCCAACAAAGCAGTTCAGGGCAGTTTGAGGTTGAGACCCAGTCTTCTTAGGCCCAAGGTGGTGGAAAGGACTGGCTCCTCTACATTCAAGCCTTTATGAAGCAGAGTGGAAGGGAGGGGAGAATTTCTGACCCTGGGAGGAAAGCAGGGCGGGTATTTCACCCTCATTTATTACTCTCATTTTACAGATGAGGAAAGTAAAGCACTTGCCATAATGTGGCCACTGGGACTCAACTTTAAACTTCTGCTAACATTAAATTCCACTCGTTATAATTGCCTTACCTCATGGGCATCTCGGCCCTCCCCTTATATGGTGGCTTTCAAGACTGGTGAGCATGGCCACTGGAAACTTCCCCTTTCCTGGGTTTTTCAGGAAAAACTGCCTCCCCTCTTTCTCCTCCTCCCTCTCAGGCCCCTCCTTCTCAGTCTCATGGCAAACTTCCCTTCCCCTTCCTGTCATCTGAACATGGATGCATCCGAGAGCTTCATCCTTAGTCTTCTTCTTTCCTTTCTCCTTACATTTGCCCTGGTGATCACAACCTAACCATGGCCCTGCCTGATTTGATTTGCTTCTTAAAAACAATGACAGTAACAACACAGAAGAAGACCCCCTGGAGCAGTTACCTAAGCACGTGGAGTCCCTGAGAGACCAGCAGGTGGCTTCCTCAGGCCCCTTTCCCATCTGCCTGCTTCCATCCTCCGTGTTCATTGGCTACCATGGTTACTCTGTCTCCTTTGGCTCCAGTCTTTTTCTCCCACTTTCTGTCTGGCCCTTCAGATGTGGCCTGTTTACCAGGCTTGACCCTTGGCTTTCCTTTGGCGTTAGGTCCTTATATCCAACGGAATTCGAGACCTGGCCGCCTGAATGCCCTATAGCAAGTCATAGCAAACTCGACATGTCCAAAATAAAACTGGTTATCTACCACCGCAGCCAGTAACTTCTGAGTCATTCTTTCACTCACATCAGCTCAAACTCTACTTCCTGTCAATGCTTTCTTCTGAATATACTACTTATTTGTCTCCTGCTATGTGTATCTGTATTTTTTATATTGCTGCATGAAAAACTGCCACAAATTTAAAAGCTTAAGACAACACACGTTTATTATCTCACAGTGTATATGGGTCAGGATTTCAGTTTGCTGCCTTCTATCTAGAGGAGCCTAGAGGCTCCTGCAGATCCTTGCCATGTGATCCTCTCATAGGCCTTCTCATAACAGAGTAGCTTGTTTCTTCAAGGCCAGCAAGAGGGTATCCCTGATGGTTCCAGTCTCTGACCTCTATATACTTTTTTTAAGGACTCATCTGATTAGGTTGGGTCCATCCAGGATAATTTCCCCTTTGAGTAACTCACAGTCGACTGATTAGGAACTTCAATTACCTCTGCAAAATTCCTTCACCTTTGGTGTATCACAGAATGAAACCCATCATATTTTTTGTCCTCCCTCACACTCAAGGGAAGTGGGTTTCACAGGGAATGTGCACCTATGGGTGGGAATTTTGGGGCCATCTCAGCATTCTGTCTGCCACAATGTCTCATGACCTCCTGCCTGAAAATTGTAGCCCCTTGCACATAGATCTTCCTGCCTCTTCCTATTCCAGTCTGTCTAGCCTCAAATCCGCCTTCTACACTATTAGCACAGTGATCTTTCCAATGGGTAAATATGATCAAATAATTATCCAGCTCAACCCTTCAAATGTTTGCTAAAAAAAAAAAAAAACACCCCCAAATCCACAAAAAACCAAAATAGGATAAAACAGATTCTTTCAGGTAGCATATAAGACTCTTTGTGACCAAACCTTTACTAGTTTCCAGGCTCATGTCTTACTTCTTTCCTCCCAACATCAAATATTGTGCTTCAGCAAGCAAGCACACCAGCAAGCATGTATTTCCCTGAACACACAGTACTTTTTTCATTCCTCTAAGTCTTTGAATTGGCTGTTCCTCTACTTTCCTCAGATTCCATCCTCCAGCATGCACGATGATGGCTCATGAAGTGCAATGCATTTGCACAAATCTTATCTCCTTAATGACGTTTTTCAGACTCAGCTGCTTTTTCTGCTCTCCACTGTACTTCCTCCACAACTGCACTGGTGCTGTCCTCACTGGAGCCCAAGAAGGAGTCACACTTGTCAAGACGTGTCTGTGATCTGGTGGGAGAGACCCCACAGAAATGTGTTGCCATTGAGGCTAAGGAACCTCCTGGGAAAAGAAGTCAAGCTCTGTCCTTTTCCAAGATTCAGGCAGGTTTGGTGATGTCTGCACAGCCAGTGGGGTGGCCTGGCTCAAGGCCTTTCCAAGGAGGTCAAGGAGCCTCTTGGAGGCTTGGATTTGTCTCCTGGCCAAACGCACATTGGCCTCATTCCGATGAGTTGAATCCTATGGGTCTGCAGGTGCTGCTTCACTAAATTCTGCAAAATTTCTTTAGGGTCTACAACATGGTGAAACACAAACAGGAGAGGGTTATATCCTCTTAATCTGCCACAGGCTGGTCTTGACTAAGGAGATTTTGGACAAGGGAAAATGGGCGAGGGTAATAGAGGTGTGGAGGAGCAGCGTGCCCTGCCTTGGTCACAGAAGCAGCTCTGGTAGAGTGGAGGGGAGGCTCTGTCCTGCAGGAGAAGTGGCAGCTGTGGCTGTGTCTAATGGGAGAAGAAGTGTTTGGGCCTCAGTGTGGGGAGCCTCAGTGATGAAGCACACAGATGGTCAAACTGGGGGAAATTTTGTTGCATACCGATTCTCATTTTGAGCTGTAATTGTTATCATATTTTGTCTCTTGACTAGACAGCATTCTTTTTTTTTTTTTTTTTTTTTCTGTACGTGGGCCTCTCACTGTTGTGGCCTCTCCCGTTGCGGAGCGCAGGCTCAGCGGCCATGGCTCACGGGCCCAGCCGCTCCACGGCATGTGGGATCTTCCCGGACCAGGACACGAACCCGTGTCCCCTGCATTGGCAGGCGGACTCTCAGCCACTGCGCCACCAGGGAAGCCCGACAGTATTCATTTTTGAGGGTAGACACTGAGTTCCTACTGCTTTGTATACCTGAAATTTAACATGCAGTGGATGAATGAATGAATGACTCTTTTCACCGTATGGAACTGAGCTCTTTGCACTCTTAGAAGCACTGTATGCATAGAACTTTGAAAACAGATTGGGCATGCATATTTAGTCTTAGGTGAAAGCCTTTGGGAGGTCTACTGGATTGTCTACTGCAAACGTTAAAAATTGTCATACAATAGTGTGTGGTCATGTGTTCCTGATAGAAAATAATAATGTTATCAGAAATAATAATAATAACAATATTTTATTATCTGTTTCAGAGATACTTAACCTCACTGGTCTGGCAGCTTATCCAAGGAGACTTCTTTTTCTCCTGCTTGCTACGGAGTGCGTATTAGGCCACTGGAGGGAAAAGAGTGGACAACGTGGTGAGTAGTTTCAAATTGGTTTTAGATGATTTGAAAACTACAAGCACAGATGATTTCCAAGGCCCCCTTTCTGCTTCATATGTCCCCGGCAGCTGTATCAAATTGATCCTATTTGACCATGAAACATGGAGTACTTGAAATCACCAGACTCTTCTATTCCTACCCAGGGGAAGAAAAAACAAAAAGGAAAAATATTTCTCTTATTGGACTCAAAGTTTGGCAAGATTACAGATGTGATCAGGAGCTCAGGACTGGATGTACAGGGACATTGGTCAGCAAAATTGTCTATGATTGAATGGCTGGTTCCAGTGTAATTCCATTAGCCTCATTTCTTTCTTTCTTTTTTTTTTTTTTTTTTTAGAAACAATTAGAAAATTCAAATGCTGTATTCGTAAATTGCATTTGGGATTTAATGGTGGTATTCTCTCCCCTACTGGAATGCCTCTGTGAGTTGTCCTCTAATTCCCATTTATTTTTCCTTTATGCTTGAGCCTAATTCACATGTGGCTCAGAATAAAAGCACTTTGTGCAGTCTTTTAACTGTTAAATTTGCCTTCCATAGAGGTCTTGGGTTCCTGACAGAATGCCACTCTTTTGACTGCTAATGTTAAAAAAGGAGCTCTCAGGAAATGTGGCAAAAGGGCTAACATTTGAATGTAGCTGTTCTTTTAAAATACATATTTATATTTCAGTTATAGTCATCTTGCTATTGACTTAAGCTATTTATTTTTTGTTCTTGAATGGAATCTCCCAGTGGTTATCTTGAAGTTAATAAGCATATTTATTTATGTGTGTTTCTTTTAAGATAGCATTATTTTCTAAATTATGTGAATTACTTACAAAGACACAGGGACATTTATTTACAAAGCACAAGATGCAGGAGATGCAGTTGGGGATTTGAATGTAGAATCATTTGCTCTTTATCCTCTTGTAGAGTCACTCAATAAAATGTTGTTGTTGTTGTTGTTGTTTGGTCAATTTATTGGAACTCTCCATAGTTTACTTACTTATTTTTACCGTATTTCTTTGTCAGAAGAATTGAGTTGGTTGTGGGTGTTTATTAGATTCTTGTTGACTTCATTTCAGGAATAGGTACTGATAGTTGCTCTCACCTAGAATTGGTCCATGTGAACTTTGGTTGGCTGAATCCCTTTGGCCCAACCAGAGAAACTCTCCAGAAATTAGGTCTAGCCAGGGTAAACATCATGTGAAATGAGCATGAAGAAGTAGCAGGTAAAGCCTACATGATTGAGACTAAGTGAACTATATATCTATAAAGGAATATTCCAGTGAGTATTTGCTGAGAATTCACAACATGTCCAGTACTGAGGGTATACATACGCTCTTCCTTCAGGAATCCAAAATATGCTGAAATTTGCATTCACTTTCACAATGAATGTGATATGGCACATATGTGACATACACATACATCAGTGCAAAGAATATGGCAGTTGGAATTAAATAGGGATTTCAAATTCTGACTTGGCTACTTATTCTGAGTTACCTTTGTTAAGTCATTCAATCAACATGAGACTCTTTTTCCATTTGAATTATATACTGACAACAATAAATACCTTCCTGGTGGTTGTCAGTGTTAGAGATAATGTATATACAGTACATTGCATAGGGCCTGACCCATACGGAAACGTAATGACAGGTGATAACATGTAAACGTGTTTGAAGTGGGGTGTCACGATTTCAGATAGGCTGAGAACACAGATCCACGTTGTTTATGATTGCTGATATTGCCAGAGCCTTTCTTCCAGTCATACACCTTGATGAAAATTGTCAGCAACAGCGTTCTTACAAAAGCAATCACACCCTAGCAAGCCAGGGACGTTCTCCTTAGATGATTCCCCCACGTCTCAAAAGATGAGTAGTTGTGGCTCCTTGAGGTGCCAAACATTAATTCATACTTTTTTCCCTGAGAATTCCTGCTTTGTACAGCCAGAAATCTCTGCACACTTGCCTTGCCGGGGGAGAAAGCGGGGTGGCCCTTGTTTCCCCAATCCTTTTTGTCAACACAGTGGGAGTTATCGGAATTTCATTTGGGTATTATGTGCTGTGTGAGTTGGGTTTCTCTCTGTTAGAAGAGCTGCTGTTATTGGATTAAAAACCACAGTTGTTGGGAAGCACTTAAGACTCCATGGGGGATTTCTCTAGCAAATAGCAGGGTCAGAGTTTTGTTTTTTTCCTCTTTTCTAGTAACCCCACTCAGCAGAGATTCCTGTTTTCGAGGTAACAATATCACATAGCTGAAGACCAAGGCGATGCAGAATTTCTTTCTTATTACCAAGGTGCCAGACTAGTCAGCCCAGAAATTATCCAAAGCTTGCTGTGGCTCTTGGCTGTGGGATGAGACCACAGCCTATTTGGGGACACAGAATTCAACCGTAGGGGAGGATTTCGTAAGCAACAACCTCCAGGTAAAGCCACACATTCTTATGCTGGGTAAAAAGGCCACCTTATGAATATTAACTCACTCCCTGATTCTCCTGTGGCTTACATTCACTGTAGATTTTATTTTTCAAGACAGCCCCTGGCATTTACAAGATGATGTTCTCCTTTAGGTAAAAGCTGGAGGCCAATGCCAGAACCACTGGGATGTGCAGGGTGATACCCGCCTGCCCACTGGGCCAAGAAACCGAAAGCCTGCGTTCTAGCCCCAAACCTCGTCTGCCAGCGCTCAGCCAACAAATCTACCCGGTAAGGAGAAGTGCATTCGGGTGCCTTGAAAGTTTAGCATCTGCTTCTCTTTGGCTCCTGCTGCTTTAGAAAAACATTCGGAAGTTTCTACTGGATTTGGATGAGACAGAGAAGGTGTATTTTCCCCATCTCCAGAAACCTGCATCCCACTTGGGGAGCTTCATTTACATGCACACCGGGTGCTGTCTGACTGCCTCGGACTGTACCTTTGAGCAGATCCGATGGGATCTCCACATGCATGTAAATGAACCTCCCTTAGCCTGAGCCTTGCTCCAAAGAGGCAAAGAGCAGGCTTTTCTTGAAACTTGTTACCGCGACAATCTCAAACCAGACTCCACAATAAGGAATTATTTTTTTTTCTTGCTTGTGTGTGTGCCAGGAGGATGCCACGTAACTTGGTTTTCCAGACCGAGGTAATTTATTTAAACATGGATTATTTGAAAAAGGGGAAGGGATACAGGGCTTGATTTTAATCCCTGCTAACACAGAGAAAAGAATGCTCGTGTCACAACTCAGTGAGTGTAAAAATTAAAAAAGGCAGAGACTATTGTTTGAAAACAGGCAAAATAATTAAAATTATTATGGAATAATCACATATCACACAACAACCTCCCACTCTTACGAGCAACAATCCAAAACAGCTCCTCCAAAGCGGGCCCAAGGGCAGAGGTTCTGTATATCATTCAAAGACCATCTGTCGTGCAATTCCTGTAGCGCCTTTGCACTATTCTGAGGGCAGGCTGAAATTTAGTCCTGGCAGTTCTCTTTCCATTTGCTAACAAACAGCAGTGATGGCAGATAAATACGGCAAACAATAGGCGTTTGTAATGAACTGGAAAGGGATGGGGAGTTCTGCATCCAGCACCGGAATCAGAAGTTTTGGGTCCTGTGCTGGGGTCCTGAGACCCCCAGGGCTTGTTCTTGCCATGTGGCAGCTCAGACAGACATCTGCGGGCTGAGCGAGGTTTCCACGCGTTCAGCCAACCTGCTGAGGGCCTGATTTAAATAAAGTTCTTTTTTCTTAAAAAAATTAATAATCACAAAGACTCAAAGTTAGGGTGTTTTTTTTTTTTTTTTTTTCCCGTCATTGCTGTTGGTCCAGGAAAGTCAAACATGGCACATAGTTCCCAAAGTTGACTTTTTAGTTTGCAGTCTGTACCTTTATTCGGAGGCCACATCACCTTCCTTAACTCCCCTCACTCATGTCTTCTTGTATCCTGTCTCATTCTGTGGTTTTACAGAGCTGGTTAGAGCATAATCTTGATCATGATGCTCCATGCGGTGTTAATTTGCCTTGTTGCAGAAGTATCAATTTTGAGATTTGATTGTTTGATGTTGAATCAGGAAGGCAAGATATTGTTACATCAACCTTCAATCATTAACAGTTTTAAGTCACAAGTTAGTAATACCTGAGAAACTCTGGATTACCGCTGTGGTTTTGAATGTACAGAGCAAGCTAGAATTCTGACCCAAACCCTCTTTTAAAATCATTTGTTGGTCACTTTTCTGTGAACCGTATCTATGTACACACAAGCTCATAGGCTCATATACCCAGCTCTCCATACCCTATATCTACCCCATTTCCTCCGCTCTCCCAATCTCTCTGTTTGTCTGTCTGTCACACTCACACACACACACACACACACACACACACACTCACACACAATTCATTAGGCAGAAGTTTCTGGAACACTTCCCAGCAGGTTCAAGAATGGATCACAATATGGGAACATATGTATATGTATAACTGATTCAGTTTGTTGTAAAGGAAAAACTAACACACTATTGTAAAACAATTATACTCCAATAAAGATGTTAAAAAAAAAAAAAAAAAGAATGGATCACATAATGAGTGGAACAGTGTTATTTGCAATAGGCACAGAACTTTTAATAATTTAATTTCTAGTTGGAGTAATAAAAAGGTTGTTCCAGCTCATCTTGTAAAATTAGCACTTCATGCCACAGAGACCCTTGTCTACATTCATAAGGAGCCCATGTGGCCCTTAAGTAGCAAGCCACCCTAGACATGTGAAGTGGACTCTGCGGAGGTGTTGCATTTGTGTAGTCTGCGGTTCAGGCCACTGAGGAGTTGCAGGGGGTGGGTGTGGAGAAGTTCAGAGGCAAATCCCAGTCCTCCATGACTGAAATTACTAAAAGGCAAGGAGCTGATATGGGGAGCTCTTCCCACCCTGCCCCTGACTTGGGTTCTCACTGACAATTCTGTTAGAATGGTGTGCTCAGCTCCTGTACTAAAGCCCTAAGGACACTCAGGTTGTAATTCATGCAGGTTTTTATTTCCATCACTACTTTGCAGCAAGCATAGTTTTAAACTCAAAACAACTGAGTGATTAAAAAAATAAATTCCACTTGGAAGCCTAGGATTTTAGGGTCGTAAGGGACTTTAGGGGATTATTTACTTTATAGATGAGGCAAACTGAAACTTAGCAAAGTTAACATGATTTTCCCAAAGTCATTCAGTAGAGGAATAAGGACTGTATTTGGGGCTTTCCAATCCTAGGTCAGTGCTTTTTGTCACACCATGCTGTCCCTTTAGGTCTTGGTAGCATAGGTCCCCAAATCATACTGTGATTGGTGATTTAAACTGACGTACAAGTGGAATTTGTGGAATCACAGGATTGGAAGACCCCGACCTGTAGACCAATCCATGCCAGTATTACGATAGTACGGCGGACAATTGAGACATCTCTTCAGTCTTTGTGAACTAATTGCCAGAGCCTTCTTACGTGTGCAGTCCACTGTGTCGTTTTAGTTGGTTCTGCATGTAACGGATCTGTTTACTTATCTGGTTGTTGTCAAATAACTATAATTCAGGTTACCTGACTTCTAGAACGGTTTTTTTTTCCCCCTACAGGGTGGGGAAGATCCCATTAGTTGGATACTTTTGCCACATGTGATTTCTTCTCTGCCCGGTGTTGTGCTGGTGGTACCATTCTTGAGAGCCAGTTTTTATCAGGAATTTTGCAAGTTAGTTGTTCAGTGGCCAACAGCTTTAAAAGGACCGCAGCGGATTATTTACACCACAGAAATTGGCAAACGTTACAAGTCAGGGCAACCCCTCCCCAGAGAGCTGGTTGTTCATCATTTACCAGCACACGATGGCTCGTGTCCTTACTTTCCTATCTTTCCTAAGACCAATTAAAAGAATTAAAAGATTTGCTATGTATAGCAAATCTGTACTAAGCAAACAATAATCTGACAGCATTATTGTTTTCATTACTGGTACTTGTAGCAGTGACTTAATTGGAGACACATAGAAATACTTATTTCTAGATCTTTCTAGAACTGTCTCACTGCTCCTATAGATAATATTTCACAAGCCATATCCACGTAGGCTGCCAGAAAGGAATTTGTTCAGACTACTGAATAAATTCAACACATCTCCATTTAATGTCTGTGGATTCTTACCCTCTCCTTGTTTCAGACGAGGAAATGAAGGCCCTGGGTTATGCTAGCTCTTACTGGGCTTCCAGGGCAAGCGCAGGCTTTGTCTCTGCCAGGATAAGTCAAACTGGAATGCGTGCCGAAGGCAGATGCTGCTAAAAACCATACAGGGAGTCGAGCTACTCCAGCACCTCCTGGGTGGTAGGGTCAAAACAGCGAAGAGAGGGTTTCAAGCTCAATGCCAGGTCGACTCCTAAGTCACCAAACCTGGTTAATAAATTAGCCATTTTGTGAAAACCTGTGTGTGCATCTCTGGATAGTATTTTTTCTGGTGAGGCTTCCTCTTCTGTCCTCCTGTTTGAACTCGAGTGACTACAGTGCTTTATCTGAGCACCACTTTTCCTTGAAAGGGATCAAGTGTGAAATTTCTTTCCTTGTCCAAAACAGTGAATATCCTAACTGCTGGCAATGTTTTGCACTGGAAAACATAGAATAGAGGAGAACTGAAATGTAGTTCTAGTCTGTTCGTGCTAGACCAGCCCCGTGACACTGGGCAAATGACCCAGTCACTCAGAGCCTCAGTACACTCATCCTGAATGAGATTAAAACTACTGGATCTGTATGTATACATATGACAGCAGGCTGGTAATTTTCCGATACAACCACTTGGAATCCTCTCTTCCCATCATCCACATTTTCGTCATATAACTCATCTAGTTTTACATCTCCCACACCTCTTTTCATATTCTAAATGAAGTCCTCTATCTTTATAGCCGTGATTCTTAAAGAGTGGTCTCCAGACCAGCAAGGCCAACATCACTTAGGAATTTGTTAGAAACGCAGCTCTCAGGCCTGACCCTGGATCGGCTGAATCAGAAACGCCTTATGTGGGGGCCTAGCAATCTGTGTTTTGACAAACTTTCCACGTGATTCTGATAGACAGCGTCATGCAGTCAGACTGAGGGGTGTCTCCCGTTGCGGAGCACAGGCTCCGGATGCGCAGGCTCAGCGGCCATGGCTTACGGGCCCAGCTGCTCCGCGGCATGTGGGATCCTCCCGGATCGGGGCACGAACCCGCGTCCCCTGCATCGGCAGGCGGACTCCCAACCACTGTGCCACCAGGGAAGCCCTAAAGCTGGGCACTTTTATCCAGTTTGCCAAAAGCATACCAGGTACCAGCATGCAAAAGTCAAGAGTCTGAGATGACGATCGTTCATCGTAAAAGCAGTAATCATGTGTGTGTGTAGTGCTTTTTACATTTCAGTATTTTTACCTCATTTTCTCAGTTGAGGCTTGGAGCTGGCAGCTAGAAGAGTGACGGTGAGAGGCTGTGATACTCCGCGTGGAGGCCTAGCATCTTAACAGGCTGATTTCCATTCAAGGAGCAATGTGGTCCCTGCTCCCAGGCCACGTTCCCTGAAGTGTGGTGACGGGCAAAACGCCACCGGTGTCACACACAGATTCTGCTGCTCTCTCGGATTTGGATCAACAATCTTTTCTGGGGAATTGTGGATCCAGCAGACCAATAATCACATATCTCAACCAATGACAGATACCACAAGGGAAATGATTTTCACATTTAAGTCACCCAAGTCCGTGACCAAACAAGTTACAGTGTAGATGGAAAAAACTCTTGTTTCTGCAGCTCCTGGGTGAGAGGAGCCTGCTGACTGGGAATTATTTACACCGCAAGTCAGAAGGGGCTGCAGAATCGGGTGACATATGGCCCTCGGGCCTCTCACTCCTGTGATTGGCAGGTCACACTCTCTGGTTTTTTGACTAAGGCCTGTCACAGTTGAAAAGACAGCTAGTGAAATGGTTTTCACTTCACTGAGGGCGATGCCACAGGTCACCCAACGCTGCTACCCCAACAGTGAAATGCTGCAGTGCCTCGCCATTAAGGACCCTGCTCAGAGTAGTTTCACTGTGCTGTGTGTTCCTGCTGGATGAAATGGTTACCAGACGAACTAATGGAAAGAAGAGGAAACACTGTAACTTACACATATTTGCCAAAGCCGACAAGACGATGTATTATTTATTAACAGACTTACAGGGAAGTTAGAATCACAACTGAGCAAATATGAGAAGGAAGTGTGTCCAAAATAGCTTGTTTTGGACAAGAATTAAGAAACAAACAAGAAAACAGCACCGCAACATCCTGATGAAGGAGGAAATTTATAAGGAAGATCTAGAAACTCAAGAGTGTCTTTCAAGGGATAAATTTGATCTGATTTGATAGAATCTGAAGTACAGTTGGTGGCAAACCTCTGCAGAGTTTCCCTGGCTTGTACACATCACCCAAAAGCATATATTCATTCATACAAATACATATTTAATTGTCCTTAAATTAAAAAAATGAATAGCATTTAGAAATGAATAAATGCATAGCCTTTGGGATTGTTCATGGTGACATCTATCGTTCATTTTGTGTGTGTTTCTGTGTGTGTGTGTGTGTGAGAGAGAGAGAGAGAGAGAGGCCTCATTCTCATCGGTGATGGTCTTCTATGGTTTCAGAGAAGGATATGGTTCATTCTGGACATTTGATAGAATTTGAAATGGTAGGGAGCCTGGACCCTGTGTGCATTTTTCTAAGCAACACCTCCCTTCTCTCTTTCTGTTTTTTCCTTTCTTTAAAAAGTTTTTAAATCTTGAATTCGTGCTCAAACTCATCATGGGACGTGATTAGAAAAACAGAAAATAACGTCAAATCTGATAACACTGGTGAAACATATCTTTAAAGGGATTAAAAAATCTAAGACCGCATGAATGTATGTATCTAGCTTTCACATCTTTGCTGCACCCTATTTCAGAGAGCACATTGATTTTTGAGTGTCGTCCTTGGTGCAGCTGTCGAGATCGGGAGATACTATGCAGTTGTTCATCACAGGAAGGGCGGGTTCCCAGAATGGTTAAAGAGCAGATTGCACTGAGAGTAGTATATATCTGGTCAAAATAAAACAATTCTATGGAAATGAAGATTTCTCCTTTTGTCTCGCCTTGTCTGTGTGTGGTTTTTAAAAATTATTTTCAACTCTTATTTTTCTTTCTCACAACTACTGACAGAAAAAAAATTAATCTTTGACTTTGATGTTTTGAACTTTCTGAGTGAGTTGATTGTACACATCATAATTAAAGACCAAACATTGGCTAATGTCCACCTGGTAAAAACCGATGGTGAATTAATTAAGCAGAGTGCTTTTTATTCTGTATAATCAAAGCTGGTTAGTCATTTCTGCTGTTATGTGAATAAACGTGAAAACAGTTAATCTGAAATCCATAGGTAGGTTTAAATTTAATTCCTATTGTATTTGACAATAGGGACCCAGGCTCAATCAGTGTTTTTTTTACAGTGAGACTTTTTTTTCAACTTAAAGTAACAAATGATCATCCTTTATGTTAAAAGTTTGAACTATATCCACAGTTCATGCATGATTGTTTCCTGCCATGGATGTTATGATGAGATGTTATTATAGTGATTTTATATATGCATGTTTGATGATACCTGCTAATTTATAGAGTTTATCGCCATCTGAAATCCACCCCCCCCGCCACTTTAGTCAGTTGGTGGTCTTTATTCAGAATGTCCTTTGCTTGTTGTATGCCCAGTCTGGTCCATTAGTAGCTGTTTTTTCTTGTGTTCATCCTTTCTCAGACATTTTGGTTTTGGCTGTTTGCACATGAGGTCAAATGACAAAGAAATTAAAAATCCTGCCATCAAGTAAGCAAATGCCCCAGTTGACTTACCGAGTAAATTTGTTTTTCTGTAGTTGTACACAATACAGCCTGACTGTAAGACCCTGGAGGGAAGATGTGTCTATACTTCTAAGAGATATATTTCACCTTGATCTTGAGTTCGAAGATCATTCAAGTTGTGGCTCGCTCTTTCCTTCAGCAAACCTGTGTGATCCAAAAGTAGGCAGGCTGGGGTAGGTGGCAAATTCCGTCACCTGCTCCTTTGGCTTTCATTCAATTAACAACAAGGCCACTCTTGCCCATTTCTGCCATAGGGTTCAGAGGGCAGGTTAGATATTCACTTTGAAGGGTCTTAAAGGGTTGTGTACATGACACTCCAGTTTTTTCACCCTCTCAGGATATCTTTCATTCTGAATCTCTAAGCAAATTGGAATAAGTTGAAACAGCTTTTGTCTAGTGAGTGGTGTTAAATAAAAATTATTAGCAATTGCTGACTTGTATTAATTTCAAATTTTAAAAGCTCTGTAAGCCTTTGCTTTTTGGTTATATGTAACCACTCTCTCTGTTTTGGTGAATAGTGTGCTGATTTTCCAAATTCTGACCTGGTTCCTGAGACAGCTGATGATGTCCTTTTTCTCCGTTGGAAGAACTTTTTGAAGAACAGTACATGCATCTTAAAATATTTTTCTTACTACAGAATTAAAGTTTATTGTAGAAAAATATAGATTATCAAAAGGAATAAACATCACCTTTAATTTTACCTTCTACAGATAAGCACTCCATAGTATGAGGAATTTACTTCTACACATTTTCCTCTATGCATATAAAAAACTGAATATTATTTCCTTATCAGGGCTTAAGGGGTTAAAAGGGAAAGAGGATTATTTCACTTCTTGCTTACATTTTCAGCTCCCTCAAGGTCCCCTCTTTAACAGACTGTCTCTGGAGTGATTCAGGATGCCGAAGCAGTTGATCACTGAATAAATCTTCCCTGACTCTGAAAATGTTACAGTATAATGCAGCGCACACAACGCAGGTTGCAGCTGAGCTGCTCTGTGGCCAGAGATGATCTCTGGGTAAAGAAACTGCTTGGAATTACCCAGGGGAGTTTGCATTTCTGTAGCGAAATAGTGAGCACAGAAATGGAATTGAGTGACTTGCTCAATATTTTGGCCATATAAACACTAAGCACTGGCTGGGGGAGTGGAAGATAAAAGAAATCTCAGTACCTTTTGATTCAGGGAAGAGAAGGATACCTTATAAATGTCACTCATTTGGAGAGCCCCAGAAACGGGCATTTCAAATACATCATCAGACGGCTGGCAGGATGGAATGTCCTGGAAGCCCCATTTCTCTTGGTGCCACCGTGAACAAGAGAGCCATGTAGCATGAGGTAACGTCTGCTTCACAGAGCCTCGGAGCTTCAGATGTCGGCCTGTCCTCTGTGTGGATGTTGGAATGTGAGAGGCGGGGTGGGCAGTTGCTGGGGAGGAACACTTCAAATAGATTTTCTGAGAGATCCGTTTTCTCAGCCTTCGGACAGTGAGAAATCAGTTCTTGCACTTGGATTTCAAGGAATATTTTCATGCCATTCTGACCATCAGAATCATTTTGAAACCTATCCCTCCAAACTGTGAGCTACTGGTCTTATTCAATTTTTGTATTTCCTGTGCTGAGGCAGGTGCTTGAAACGTACTAGACGCCCAGTAAAAACTTACTGAATGAAGAAATGAGTGAATGTGTGTTGTTAGCAGTGGCTTAGGATTAGCTACAATGTGTGAAGGGCATGGCCATATACAGCAGAAGATCCTTTTGTGTACCATCTCTGCTTCATGTACCAAGGAAAGTAAACCCTTAAGTACGGCCACTATGGTCTAGTCCACGCAGGTTGCAAACTGTCAGTGTCAATTCAGTACAGAGACCGGTTTTCCAGGGGCGTGAGGTGGGGGGAAGGGTGGCAGAGGTGTCTCAGAGTATTAAAAAATATTCTCAATGTAAATGCCTTTGGAAGAAATGCTTATTTTCTTAGACGCACACTTACTTGTGTTAAAAGACATTACCCTATACCCCAATGTACTTGCCTTTCTTGTGAAGGCATGTGAACTTGACAGCCTTGGTGTGGTGCAAAGCTTCTCCGTAGACAAAAATGTACTGAATCTGACACTCCAGGGGGAGGAGGATCAGGAATTTATAATTTCAAAAGCTCTCCAGATAATGTGGATACAGGTGGCCTGCACACAGGCATTTGGGAACCAGTGGTATAGAGGAAGGGCTAATGTGGCTTCTCCATTTTTCTATAATTTATGTGGACCATTTAGTCTTAATGTCCAATTACTATGCAGTGCCATAACAATTACCACATGTATGTTGTTAAATGTGTGCCTGATTAACTTTATTACAGGTTGTATCTGAAATAGCAGTAACTGTACCTACATGGGGTCTCGGTCTTCAGAGATTTTATGAGCAGAATATTAGAAACATAAAGGGAGCACAGTTTAGGGCCAAACTTTGTAAGTTTTTACGTGTATCTCTGTGTGGAAAGTTAAGCTGTAAACACTTTGTCATCTTTTTTTTTTTTTTTTTTTTTTTTGTGGTACGCGGGCCTCTCACTGTTGCAGCCTCTCCCGTTGCGGAGCACAGGCTCTGGATGCGCAGGCCCAGCGGCCATGGCTCATGGGCCCAGCTGCTCCACGGCATGTGGGATCTTTCCAGACCGGGGCACGAACTCGTGTCCCCTGCATCGGCAGGTGGATTCTCAACCACTGCGCCACCAGGGAAGCCCTTGTCATCATTTTTTAAACATTATTTTTAATCTGTAGAATATGGTTGTTATCTCTTTCATGGTACTTGGACTTTCATTTCCTTTGTGATGAATTTGGGAGAAAGGAAAAAGATGATCTAAAAGTATGCAGAACAAGCACAATTTTGTTGTGATGGCAGTCTCCCTGTTGATCTAATATCAGACCATCCACTAGTGCCCTTCCACCCACCTAGGGACTGGGGGACAGGGCCAAGAAAGCTTGAACCAGATGCCATATTGAATTCAAAGATCCATTCCAAGGAAAGAAAGAACGTTTTGCTCAGGACAGACTCTATAAATGACCGATGTGTCCTTCATTCTACCACAGAACTTTACTATACCAGAAATTGCTGGCCACGACTTGTTTATAGCACCCATGACACCAGATATGACCTTTTCTGACAGTGGTTCTTGAAGTCAAATTTCAGCCAGTTACCACCATCTTGTCCCCTTCCAGTAAAAAAAAAGAGGAGAAAAAAAAGGCAAATTGAAAGGATTATATGGATGAAAGAAGTATACAACAAAGCACATTTTTGGAGATGGGTCATTATTTTACCTAACTATTGAGGATGGTGGATGGACAAGAAAGGCCTCTTCCCGAGTGCCACAGGGGATAGAACAATGACGTGGTCCTCACCTTCAAGAGTTCTCAGTTTGTCAGGCTTCCTCTGGGTCTAACCATCACTGGAATCAGCAGGAATATCACTTCCTGAATCACTCAGCCACTCATTGACACCAACCCCCTTCAAGTTTAGTGAAGAGCCGAGCTCTGACATAAAGGAGCTGCTCTAGCTCCATTCCCACCTTGAGTGACTCCCAGGGAGGCCATGGTGATTATTCAAGCCTGGGCTTTGGTGCTCAGGACCACCTGACTTCACATTCCAGCCTTAATACTAACTTCTGGTGCCATGCAGGGCTGGTTATGGCAACCCCGTGAGCCTTGTTTCTGTAGGTGATAAACAAGGAGGATGATATCCACCTTGCAGTGTTGCTTTGAGGGTTAAGTGAGCTTGTGTAGGTACAGTGCCCATCACGTGGTCATTACTGAGAGGTGCCATTTTCCTATGCAAGGGGCTGTGGAGCTGGCTTAGCGGGTCTGGACGCCACAATGGAGGGTTCAGACTCTGTTCCAGTGCAGAGGGACCGATGTGGCTTTCCAGGGGAGGGGATCTTCTGCAAATCAACCCTCTCCCCCAACCCCTGAGGGTAACTGGGCAGTTGTCTGTAACCAAGAGCACTAATTTGGATCTGGGGACCAGGTCTTACCAGAAACATGTTACGAGTCTCACAGTTGCACGCTCTGTTAAAGTGTCATACAGAGGCCTGGTTGGCGCCAAAAGGGGCCAAGAGTGTGCCGCTTTCTGCGCATGCGAGGGAGAAGGGGCGTCAAAAGGGCCAGAGACCGCTATGGGTCAAGGTTAGGAGGTGCTTTATGATTCTTTTAAGGACCTGCCGTTGTTTACAGCAGTGAATTTGAGGGGTAAAGGAGATTAGTCAGAGATAGCTTACTGCAACGGGGCTGTCTTTTGAAGGCCTGCTTTCCCCTCCCTTCCTCTTTCCTCCTCTCCTTGTGACCAAGGCTGTTGACCCAGAACCATACGCCTGCCCCTCCTTCTGGGGAAACGTGCAGAAAACTACCACCAGCCAGATCCTCTAGCTGTGCTCACAGCACAGGAATAAGAGAGTCTAACCACAAGAAAGCTGGTGCAGGATGGTTCAGCTCCAAAAGTGGGCCCAACCTTGCCCTGCAGCCCGTTACCGTCTCGTGGTAATAGTAAGATCTCCGCCTGCCGTGCCATGATGGTTTGACGGGCTCCTGACCAGATGCCAAAGGACCATACGAGGTCAGAAAAGAGGTGGCATCCCAGTTCTCGGAAGAACCCTGCCTATTTCCAGAAAACCAATACTTTTGCCTCTTTTCCATTAGCCTTGCCTTTAAACCTTGTCTCAATTGCACCCCGGCGGAGAAGTTGATTTTTTTTCGGTACGCAGGCCTCTCCCGTTGCGGAGCACAGGCTCCGGACGCGCAGGCTCAGCGGCCATGGCTCACGGGCCCAGCCGCTCCGCGGCACGTGGGATCTTCCCGGACCGGGGCACGAACCCGTGTCCCCTGCATCGGCAGGCGGACTCTCAACCGCTGCACCACCAGGGAAGCCCGAGAAGTTAATTTTTGAACTAAGTTCCCGCTTCTCTATACTCTGGCCCTCAAATAAAGCTTGCCCTGCTCTATCTCAGCTTTGGTTTCGTTTTCTGGCTGCGTGATTCAGAAGGTTAAAAAGAAACTCCCTGGCCAAGACAGGGGCGTCTCCGCTCAGGCTAGGGCCCCAATGTGGCGGGGTTCGTACCACCCAGTTGGTGGCACCTTCAGGTTTTAACAGAGCCTAATGCAAGCATCTCCTTGGTTGAAGGGCATCTCCTGGTGCATCCTGTCCACATTTGGTCTTGTTCTTCAGTCAATCCTCTGACACTTTGTCCTACCAGTGATTTGGTGTGATATTTTGCAATGTCTGCTAATTATTTAACGCGTTTACTTCTTATCTCCTTGAAGGAGGAGTACACTTTAAGGATTGTAAGCTTCAGAAGGGTAGAGAAGAATTTTCCATTTCTTTCGTCATTCTTTCAGCTCTTAGTCAGGGGCCCTGTGCATACTGGTAAGTGTGGCCACAAATATCAGTTGCATATACAAGTGCTCATGTTTCTAAAAGGCTGTCGGATGCAGTCAGTGAATTCTTATCATACGACAGATTGGAATTCATTGGGAAAGGGATGTTCTTTTCTTAACTCTCCCGGTCACCTTAACTTAATGCAGAATATTCAACATGGTTGAACTTCACTTGCTAATTAAGGAAGGATGTCTGGAGAGATGAGCAGCACAGACCCAAAGTAATCCCTGGTTTTGTTTTCAAGAAGAGGTGTAACTTTTCAGACAGTTCACTTCAGCATTTACTGCTTCAGCTTCTTCATCTGAGTTGAGTGTTGAACAGATAATAAGTTTCTGGTATTGTCTAAGACTTTGTTATCTTTAAGTGTTCTAAGGTGTCTCTTATGATTATGACTGCTCCGTGTATCTCCCACAGCTGTCTTGCAAGATGTAGAAGCTGAATTATTCATCTTTAAAAAAAATTACATTTCCAATGAACAATTTTTTGTTGGTTTTGCTTACTTTTGATAAAATTACAAAAAATTATCTGATAAAATGAAGGTTTTACCCAAGATGAGGATTTTAAAAAGGTATTTTTTAAAAATCAAGAATAACTTTCTAGTA
This sequence comes from Kogia breviceps, assembly GCF_026419965.1. Classification (NCBI taxonomy): domain Eukaryota; kingdom Metazoa; phylum Chordata; class Mammalia; order Artiodactyla; family Physeteridae; genus Kogia; species Kogia breviceps. The sequence continues at coordinate 32,334,235 of NC_081322.1, read as the reverse complement.
ATTTTTATGAAAAATATTTTATAGCATTTCTATTGCTATATTTAGAAATTTTGTGTTTAATTAAAAAACTCAAAACTCAATGCTATAAAGCTGTGAAAAGTAGAGAGGCTAAAAAAATCTAATATCTAAATAAATATTTTTTTTCCTGGTAAAATTATAGGCAGTATTATGAATGTTCTGCCTGATTAACTTCCGATTGCAACATTCTAATTGGAAAAGTCCTTCAGGTAAAATAGGACAAGCTATAGTATAATAATAGGCTGAGAAACATGGCTTCATGGACACAGTCAGGCATCAAGTATTTAGCTGCTCCTGAGGTGTTGAGTTCTGGGCTGGAGACTTATAGGGAGACAATAAATTTTGGTAGATTCTGTCCTCAGGGCATACATTCTGATGTAGGACCTGTATTTCCTATACAGTATAATATCTATGTATTATATGTACCTATCTCTTTATTTCTATCAACTGAGTAAATAAATCCACCCAACCAAACTCTTACTTTAAAAAAGAAAACAAACAGACAACCCCCCCAGAAAACCCCCCCATAAAACAGTAGTTTTACAGTTTCTTTTCTAACATAATTTTCAAAGTTCTACTTACTCTGAAAATTTTACATTGGCTGTCTGCACTTGAACCCCAGTGACTGACGTTCTGATAACCCCTGGCCTGCCCAGATTCTTTTTCTTAGCTGAAAACACAGCATTTGCCTGAAGACAACATCTCTGAGTTATTCTACGATATGAATTCCGTTAAAAACCAATCAGAAGGAAAACACAAAAGAGGCACAAATAAATTATCCTGATTTCTATTAGGCCCTGGACCTAAGTTTATTTTCAGGCCCATCTCAACGTTTTGTATTTATTTATGCAGAGTCTGCTTTGTTTTAAAAAGGACTTAAGATTACTCTGTGTTCTCTATTTTTAGTTCTCCAGCGGAACTAATTTGAACAAATCCACCAGATAGTACAAAGTGGGTCCTATGTTGAAGATGTGGCAAATGCCCAGCTGTCACTGAGAAATTAGAAGAGTGCTGAAAAGCCTTATGAACCTAGAATATTTTCCCCCTTTGACTTTCTCATTATCAGATTTCATTAGAATCACTTCTTAGGAATCTTCTGTAGACAGGCATTTTAACTGGGTGAAGATGTTACCTGGGAGAGGCGCCAAATAAACTAATCTGTGTTAATGTGTTATATATCTGATTAATTCATGGTTGCAAACACAGTGCCTCAGGGGCGAGAGGGCTGCGGAGTGCGTTGGCTCTGGACAGGAGTGGCGGGCCAGCTGCGGCCCGGCCCCTGCGAGTGTGTAGAACTGAGGTCCAGGCAGCCGTTTGCCTTCCTTTTGAAAAGATTAATGCGTGAAATAGCCTGATTTTTAAAATGCTTATCATTAATTCAGAATTGCTGGAGAAACACTGCATGGTCTTACAAAATCTTTATGGCCACCCTGATTTGGGCCGGGCTCATGGGCCTCCATTTTGCCATCTCTGGATTAGTGCATTAGTCGTGTTGTATCTTAATGGCAGGTCCAGAAGCAGGTGACTGTTCTAAATGTTCTGTGAGGGCGTGAGTGGAGAAGGAGGTCTGGGGAAAATACCCAATACCTGGGCATGGGATATGGGGGCGCTGGGCAGGGCTCGGGTCCCGTAGACCTGACTGGAGTCAAGTCTGAAGGAGGATGAGGGGCTGAGGAGGGTTGCATGGGGACCACATCCTCGTCTCTTCTGCCTGGAATGAGACCCTGAGTGACTTGGAGGCTTTTGTCAGCTTCAGTAAATGACACTCATTTTCCTTTGATGTGGAAGCTGCCCTTGTCCGGTGTTCAGAGAGCTCTGCGTGTTCCTTGGTTCTCAAGGCGCTCCTGAGCAGAGCACATACCAGGGTCCTGCTCCATCAGGGAGCAAACAACCCCCGCTGTGAGGCTTGCTGGCTGCTTCTCAGCCAGAGGATTAGCGATGATTTAAAGGAACGCAGGAGGACACTTAGAAGAGTGTCTTCTTGGCACTGGAGTCAGCCAGCAGCTGGCCTTTAGGAGGAAGGCAATCCTTTAATTCAGGACCAAAACCATAATTTTTCAAACAGCTCCCCTGAGTCCACTGTGACTGTCTGGCATTTATGACAAGGAGACGCCTTCAGAGCCAGGTTCATTGTGAAAGCTCTTCACTGCGCCCCAGGCATGAGCCTTACTGGGGGACAGGGGCACCCCACCAGGTGGCCTTGACAAGTGGGATTCTAACACAGAACCTGCTGGCGATGGTATGGGAGTTGGTGGGTAGAGGTGAGAGGGTGCAAGGAGGGCAAGATTATCTTGAACAAGATTAGCATTTGAGAAGTGGCTTGCTTTGTTTTACGTTTTTGGAAATACAGGACTGTATGAAACTTCCGGTTCTCCGTTTTATCCGCTTCCTGGGCCGGCCATTAGGGGGAGCTCTGCGCTTGACTAAGATGCATAGATGGCTTAGTTCAGCGGGCATCTGAGATTTTCAGAGAACTCAGTCCTCATTTTCTTTTCTTTTTCATGCTATGCCTTTGTCCTGCAGCAACAAGTGATGACTTTAGGGTATTATTTCAGGCATGTGAGAAGGCACTGGGAGCGAACAAAAGAGAAGTAGTTGGTGTTGATTTTGGTATTTCGGAACAAGAGGAAGTTCTGTTGGAAAAGTAGTGTGTGTGTGTGTGTGTGTGTGTGTGTGTGTGTGTGTGTGTGTGTGTATGTGTGTATGTGAATGAGAGAGAGAGAAAGAGAGAGAGAGAGAGAGAGAGAGAGAGAGAAAGAGAAGAAGGGAGGGAGGGAGGAGGAAGAGGGAGAAAGAGAGGAAGAGAAATTCTTAGCTATTATGAGACAGACTGTATGTGACTTAAGTGAGTCTTACAGGGGCTTTTGGTTTTCATTGATAGGACCACTGCATTTCCTTGTCATAGACCCTGATTAGACTCCTGAGTTAATCATCACAGAGCAGTTGCCCAGCTGACCCATAGATCCGATGCAGCTAAGAACAATCTACGATGGATTGCACTGCTCAACAGCAGATAAGTGAGTGGTTGGAGCGTTTGCACCCACAGCTGAGATTTTACATGGTCCCTTTCGGTTTTTGCTGCTGGCTGCAGTGCATTGATTTAATTCCCAGTCAAGAAGAGGATCTGGAAATACACGCAGGATCAGTAGCTGTTCTGCACACACAGAAACACCGTGCATGTTGCTTTTGTAATAAGGAGGAATCTAGTCTCCGACATTCTCTGCCTGGCTCCCTTCTTCCTCCTCAGCGTCATCTTCCTGCACTTGTTGTGGACTCGCTGCTGTTTCATTCTCACCAGTTAGCAGGGAATGGAAGAAAGAGGAAGTCCGTGAGGTGGACTATGTTAATTTACCAGCCTTTCTTCGTTAAGCAAATAACAACAAACATCTTTGGCCGATATGAAATACAGATTTTGTGTATGGAAGTTGATGATCCCGATAACCCTAGGCTTTCACTAACATCTATGCGTATATTTCCTAAATAGCAACATCAGCAAAACATCACAGGCATTAAGGTGGGTAATAAGATTTCTTTAAAATGCTTAGGAGAGGGGCTTCCCTGGTGGCGCAGTGGTTAAGAATCCGTCTGCCAATGCGGGGGACACGGGTTTGAGCCCTGGCCCGGGAAGATCCCACATGCCGCGGGGCAACTAAGCCCGTGCGCCACAACTACTGAGCCCGTGCGCCACAACTACTGAGCCCGTGCACCTAGAGCCTGTGCTCCGCCACAGGAGAAGCCACAGCAATGAGAAGCCCGCGCACCACAACGAAGAGTAGCCCCCGCGCACAGCAACGAAGACCGAATGCAGCCGAAAATTAAATGAATAAATTTATTTTTAAAAAGTACTTAAAGTCATTTCAAAGCACTTTAATTGCCATGAAGTGATTCCACTTCCCACTTAACTTCTTCTGCCTCAAGGTCCCCTTTGCTCAGACTGTCTAAGGCATGATTTAGGTTTTTGGAAGCCACTGATAGTGGCATAAATATGGCCAGACAGGGAGGGTGCTATGGAACTGGCAGTACACTCTGCTGGCCAGTATGCCCTAATGTCACAGGAAACACTCCAGAATGAAGCAAGCAGGGACTGCTGGGCACCCTGACCCATGCAGACAGGTATATAGCTGCCCTGTTATCCACGAGGGACTGGTTCCAGGACTGCCCCAATACCGAAATCCTCGGATACTCAGGATCCCTTATATAAAATGGAATAGCATTTATGTATAACCTACACACATTCTCCGGTATACTTTAAACCATCTCTAGATTACTTATAATACCTAATACAATGTAAATGCTATGTAAATAGTTGTAAATACAATGTAAATGTTATATAAGTAGCTGTCTGTGTACATCAAATTCAAGTTTTGCTTTTTGGAACTTTCTGGAAATTTTCTTCCCCCGACTATTTTCGATCCATGGTTGGTTGAATCTGTGGTTCTGGAACCCTGATAGGTAGCTGATAGGTAGCATCTACTGTATCAGGAAAGGAGAAAATGTTGGGTCACATGTTTAATTTGGAGAGGTATAATTCGAGAGTAGTTTTGGCCCCAAGAGGGGCAATGCTAGAAAGGCCTTGGGCAGTATTCCTCAAAGGTGGGTTTTAGAAATTGACCAGTAGTGGCACTGCAGGCGTGTCAATCTCACCTCTGACCCAGTGCACCAGAGCAAGGGAATGTTTGCTTGAAAAAGTGTCCTGCGTGATTCTTGGCACACCAATGTTTGAGAACAACTGTTTTAGGGACCCCAGGGCCGCTATTCTGAGAGGAGAGAATAAGGAAGGGAGGGTGTGGGCCAAATACATCCCAGGCCCTTTCACCTGCATCCTCATGTATCCTCAAGCGAGGGTAATACCAGTGCAAGTATGGAAGCACAGAGAGGTTAAGCAACTTGTTCAAGGTCACACGTCTGGTAAGAGGCTGAGCCAGCCCTTGGTTTGGAAGTTAGCGTTCTTTTCACTAATCCATGAAACGTAGAAGATTTTTCATTTCCTTGTCAAAGAGTCCCCAGACATCACTCATTATAACCAGGCATGAAAAGAGTTCAATTCCTACTTCTTTACATTTGTTCAGTTACTTCTCCGTCTCCTGAGAGAGGAATCTTGACATCTGCCAGCTGTGGAATGAACCCAAGCTGTCCCTCACACTTCAGAGCAGCCGCCCTTTTCCTTGGGGCCCTTCTGGAAACCTGGGAGAGAGGAAAGATGCATGCCCTCTCTCCAGGGAGAATTCAGACCCAACACGCCTGAAATTTTGTATTCTTCTAGCCAATGTGATGTAGCATGTCTCATACCAATCTTTGGTTTTCAATCATTTGTTGAAATAGAGATAAAGGCTCTTCTTAGGTGAATTTTAGGTGAAACTACTCTCTTTGGAGGTTTGGCAGGATTCACTATTTTTCAGAAGATTTTAATTTACGAAAGAAAACTCACTTTGAAAGGGGTTTTTCCAGGAGAATCTACCACCAGTCAAGGACCTGGCCTCTTATTTTTTGAGATCCTGATTTTAAGGCACCTGAGAAATGTTTCTTAGTGAAATCTTACCTACAGCCTTTGTCTTTCAGATCAAGAGTGGAATCAGTACAATTTAGTGAAAAGATTAGAGGCTCTGGAGGCAGACAGAAGCAAGCTATTGAACAGTTTTGGCCTCTTGTTTCCTCAACCATGAAATAGAGATAATAAAACCAACCCCACAGAGAGGCTGTGATGATTAAATGAGATAAAGGGCGTGAAGGGCCAATCCCAGCATCTGGTGCACGGAAGGAGTCAAATGCCACTTCCTTCCTTGTTTCTGGAAGGTTGAAGAGACAAGTGCTGACCATGGGCTGGGAGCCAGCAGCAAGGGAAGCTGAGGTCAACCACAGGTGGGTCTGTAGTTGAAGGGCGCCAGCTGACAGAGACCACAATGTAGGTATTTCACCTTTACAAGACAAGGGTTGTGCTCATCTCAGCTTCTTTGGCTCCAAGCTCTGCAGCCAGGCAGTGCAACTCTTGAAGAGTGCTTTGCAGTGTGTAAAGCTCTGTCAAACTCACAGTTGATTCCTCGGGCTCTTATTCCAGCTTTGCCACTTATTCGTTGCGTGACTCTGGACAAGTTACTTTCTCAATTTCTTCCTCTGTAAAATAGAGGTAATAATGGTGCCTACTTTAAGGGTCATGGTCAGGATTAAAAGTGAAGTGCTTCCACAGTGCCTGGCATGCAGTAAGTGCTCCATAAATGCTATCTCCTTGCTTCCCATGCTGTGCAATATTTACTTTTATTATCCACAGAATGCAGTTGGAAAAACTGCTTTAACTCACTGAGGTCCTCTTTCCTTTCTCTCCTTGGGGGTGCAAAGTTAAGTAGGGGCAAAAGGCATCACTTAGTGTTTAAAGCAGGAAAAGTGTGAAGAAGAAAGGTCACTTGCTGATTAGTGGACTACATTCTTCCAAGTCTTTTTTGTTAAGGCTAAATTTGCTTCTATGTCTATAAAAGTCCCATCTTTCCCATCTTTCACTCTTTTTCATAACTGTCCTACTAAGAAAATTCAAATTTCTCCTTAGCCAAGTTTTATATCCTCCTTTGTCCCCTTAATAATTATATTGACACATCCAACAGTGGCAGACCATCTTATTTTAGCCCCACTCTCCTGGTGAGAATGACTAGAACAGGTAGACAAATGTCAACAATCATTTGTTTGCAGGCACTGGAAAACACTGAGGCAGCAAGGTCTTGAGGGACCAAGATCCTGAAGGGAGGGGAAGTCCAGAGAGGTGAACCTGACATTGAATGCCGGGCACTTGCTTACTAAAGTGGCATCTAGGAGGCCGAGGGGCTGAGCAGAAAGTGGTGGCTGAGAGCTCAGTAAAACCACGGCAGTCTTTCACGAGTGTTGGGGAATAGTTTGGTGTTCAGGACTCACCAGGAGAAGGAGCTCTGGAAAACACCCCAGGACTTCAGCTGGGTCCCCTTAAAACTAATCTTTCTACCTGATTTTCTTCCTTTCACCACTCAAGTTGCAATGAATAGGTGTTTGTAATAGGTTAACCAAATCCCACCATTCTTATTTTTTTTTTAATTGGAGTATAGCTGCTTTACAGTGCTATATCAGTTTCTGCTGTACAGCAAAGTGAATCAGCCATACATATACATATGTCCCCTCTTTTCTGGATTTCCTTCTTATTTAGGTCACCACAGGGCACCAAGTAGAGTTCCCTGTGCTATATAGTAGGTTCTCATTAGTTATCTATTTCACACATAGTAGGGTATATACAAATCCCACCATTCTAAACAACTGATAGGGGGCTGAAAATAGCTACTATGTTGGTGAGGAGGAGGTGCTTCCTGGGAACAACAGCCCCTTCCTCTTAGCCTAATTGGCTGCAACTTTTGGTAAATCATAATCTCTTCATCAAATTGTGAGATCAGAAAGAGGTCAAATAGAAGTGCAAGATTTTTATTCAGGCACTATAACCAAGTAAAAGTTTAGATTGAGTTGCTAACTGCTTGGATATTTGTGGGCTGTTCATAGAGGGATATTACAAACATTGTTAATTAAATAAAAGAGAAGTCATAATATAACTTACAATAATATGTTTCTGCAAACTGTGTTGTATGTATGTCTTAGGTTGAATATTTTCAGAATGCCATCGATTGGATACTTTCTTTCTGTGTTGGGATACTACAGGAAGATATATTTGAGCATAACTGGAAATTTCTAAATGTACAATAGAATTGCTTTAGAATCCCAATGTTGAAAAGTACTTGGCTTAAGGTAGCATGCAGTTTTGTTTTGTTGTCTTTCATTTATGCCTGAAAATTTGTTAGGGCAGTGCTTTATCGGTTAGTGATTGGGGAAGATTTTGAGTCCAGGATGTGTTGCTTCTGGTAGAACAGATAAACTGCAAGTAAGTAAAATGCACCAACGCATCTCTGTGTAATTTCCTGTGGTTTGAGCATCTATTCAAATGAAATAAGCAAGGAAGATGCAGTGCTGACTTGAAGGCTTAAACGTTAAAACAAATCTTTTTATTTGGAAATAATTTCAAACTTACAGAAAACTTGCAAGAATTAGGATAGAATAAAGAACACCATAAAGTCTCTGGCCATATTTACCTGTTGTTAACATTTTATCCCACTTGCTATATTATCTGTGCTCTCTCTCTTTACATGGACATATATTTATACTCTCCAATATGATATATGTAAATGTATATATGCTCAGACTAGTTTTTCTGGACCATTTAAGGGTAATTTACATATATTATGGTCCTTTATCCCTAAATACTTCTGGGTGTATTCTTAACACAGGGATATTTTCTTACGTAACCACAGTACCACTATCAGCTTCAGGAAATTTAACGTTGCCACAGTATTTTTTGTCTAAGCTAGTGTCCACATTTTAATTTTGTTAATCGGCCCAATAGAAGCCGTTACAGCATTTTCCCCCTCAATACAAGATCCAGTCTAGGATCAAATATTGCAATTAGTTGTTACATCTCTTTAGCCTCCTTTAATCTAGAACATTTCCAGAGCCTTTCTTTGTCCTTTTGACATTGGCATTTTTAAGGAATACAGGCCTCCATCTTTTTCTAATGGAACATTTCTCATTTTGTCAGATGCTTCCTCCTGGTTGGAAGCAGGCTATGCATTCTCGGCTGAAATGTTCCCTGGGGGAGCTTGTGGTATGTCCAGAGGCAAACCATGGGTACCTCCCCTCCTCGGTGATGTTACCTGTGGTCACTCAGTCAAGTTGTTTTCTGGTTTCTCCATTTTATAATTACCCTATTTCCCCTTGCAACTAATAAGCAGTCTGTGGGTAAGCATTTTTTTAAACATCTTTATTGGAGTATAATTGCTTTACAATGGTGTGTTAGTTTCTGCTGTATAACAAAGTGAATCTCCTATATGTATACATATATCCCCATATCTTCTCCCTCTTGCGTCTCCCTCTCCCACCCCTCTAGGTGGTCACAGAGCACCGAGCTGATCTCCCTGTGCTACACGGCTGCTTCCTACTAGCTAGCTATTTTACATTGGGTAGTGTATATATGTCCGTGCCACTCTCTCACTTCGTTGTGGGTAGGCATTTTAAGACCATGTCTTGCCCAGCATGGAAATTTCCTTTAGATTTCGCGTTCATGGATGATTCTTGCCTGATCCGATCTTCACTCTGATGATAATATGCAGGTTTTCAATGGTAAATATTAGGCAGTGAGCAGGTCATTAGTTTTAGAATGTGTGTAGCCAATAGCCAGCAACAGCTTTGAAAGAGTAAAATCCCTTTTTCTTTTCTCTACAGTCCAGGACACCAGATCGTGTGGAAGTTAAACCCATTTTTTTCCTGGCCAGCTAACGCCACACTGAGATTTAGATGAACGGGCTACCTCTCTCCCCTTGCGTTCGTTTGACCTGTCTTTCGCCGCCTGACCTCAGGCCTGGTGAGGGTGGTGTTGATGGTGACTCATTACAGAGCCCAGAAATGAGTTTATTACCTGTTTTGTCTCCTCCTAGCCCCATCACAATGGATTGATCCACACCTGGGATTCTCAGGGTTTCCTTTGCTTAACTTGTTAGCTGGTTTCTCCTCCCTTGACCCCTCACCCTTGGAAAGGGAATGGGGTGGGCGGGCAGAAACACCAACTTGGCAAGTATTGACAGAACTGCGTGTAGACAGGATAAATAAATACATAAATAAAAGGAGGCAGGCAGGCGGCTCGGAGGCTGCCCCAGTTCACACATTGCAAGTAGATAAGCAGGGAGATAGCGATGCTGTGCCTCTCTGCCTTGGGGGTGGTTGCTTTTCCTGTGGCAGAAACTATCTGTGCTCCCCTGTAAGTCCAGGAACAATCTCCACTTATTATACCAGCTCCAAACCCAGGACTGTTTACAGCCTCACACCGACCAGACACTAACCCTCCCTCATTACTGTCACCGTGGGGATTGATCTGCACCATGCTCGCCTTGCATGGGGCCCACATTTTCATCCAGTAAAGTCACATGTTGTTAACTCAATATATACAGCGAAAACAGCATGAGTAATGGACTCTTTAATCCTTACTTCTCAAAATTAGATTTCCATTTTATCCCTCTCCTCTTTCCTCTCTTTTAAAACAATTTCTTCTCAGCGCCAAGCAGGATAGATGTTGTCCAAACCTTAGCTCTAAGCAGCTTCTGTGGTATTTCCATTCCACTACCAATTTCGGGGTGGATTGATTGTGTTTCTTCCCCTGGTCACTTCACACATGACTCGGGAGAAATTAATATCATCCCTGGCACAGGGAAAGAGATGGGCCCGTTGACACTGAGTACGGAAATGGAGTGAAAACTTCATGTCTGATTAAACTCCTGTCTGTGATATCAGAGCATGAAGACACATTCACAGCTTGGCCCTTTTTCTCAGTCTTCCTCTCTAAACACATTTATTGGGTTGGCCTTATTTTGGGTATTAAATCAGAAACCAGCAATATTAAATCGGCTTCTGAAGGATGGGGTTTGTCAAAGACTGGTGTGGGGCATTAAGAAGCCTTTGTTAATATACGTAGTTTTTTTTTTCTTTTTTTTTTGAGATTTAATTTATAAACATGAAAACACAGAGATCTTAAGTGTACATGATGTATTTTGACAAATATATGCAACTATGAAACCAACATTTAAATAATTATAAAGAATATTCACGTTATCCCACAATGTTCTCTCTTTATCTTTTGTCAGTCTCCTTGTGGAGGAAACTAACTACTCCTCTGATTTTTTTCATTATATATTACCTTTGCTTGTTCTTGAAAATACTTGTTAACTTATGGTGGAAGTCAATAAAATAGAAAACAAAGATGAAACAAAGCCAACTTTGATTCCTTAGAATGTACAGCAAAATTCTCAAACCAAGGTTGAGGAAAGTTGACAAAGCGTAAGAATTCAAGAGGGAACATTACTACAGATCCTACACATATCAAAAGAGTAATAAGAGAACATTATGAACCCCTTTATGCCAAGAAATTCGATAAGCTAAATGAAAAATATACGTAGTTTTATACAGCATACAGACAAATACACCTAAGGGTCGTACCAAGGAGCTTCAGCTTGTTAAATTTTCATTATTCCAGATGTAGGTAAGTAAAACCAAATGGACCGGACCTGCGTTGGCTGTTAGGATGGTCAGCCTGCATACATTGACTGTCCCTTCTTCCTGAAGGTTTAGAAATGGTCACCCACATTTCTAAAGTACCACAGCTCTGAATACCTGCATACACACACATACACACTTTTGCATACTATGGATAACTGGATTCCATGTGCAAATCCAGTCCTGACTCTGCCCCTCTGTGCTAGGTAACCTTGGACAAGTTCCTCATTTCATCATCTGTGAACTAGGGACAATCATGAACCCTACCTTGCAAGGCTGTCCTAGGCACTGAATGTGTTAATGCATGTAAAGTGCTAGCATGGTGCCTGGCACATACACTAAACATGCAATAAATGTTAGTTGTTCTTATCAGAGAGGGAGTTTAGTAAAGAGTGGATGAATTCAGCTGTGGCTCAGGTGACCCTGATCTGAAACCACAGTCTTAAAAAAACAAAACAAAACCCAATTAAAAGCTCTGGCTAAAACCACATTGATCTATATCAATTGTCAAGGTAGCCAAGATAATAGATTGGTTAGCCTGTGATCTATTCATTTCATGAATTTAAATCTATCTTAAGAATTTCTATAGAAATACCTTAACAATGTATCCCTTTACTGTCACCCTCAGATCTTAAAGAGATAGATGCAATATTTTCTCTTCCAGATGCTTCTTTCTTTGGATGGCTTTTTTTTTGGTTTGTTTTAACAAATGAAAGCCTTGATTAATGTGTTTGGAGAGATGAAAGCCTTCATTAATGAAAAGTTCTTAGTGGGAAATAAGTTGCAGCTCGCTACTGTGTGTGCCTTTCCATCGTACCAAGCAGGCCTTCGGAGTCCTGCGTATGAGGCTGTCTATGCACTGCGGTGGCCCTTGTCCTCCTGGCTGCAGCATTTGCTCCTGGCACACACTGTCACCTGTGTCTCTTCCTCATGTTAGTGATAGATTATCTGTGTAGAAGGGAGAAGGGCATGTGAGCAGGTCTGGTGCCCAGGGCCAAGCAGAGCCCCTGAGGGCACCACTTCTGCGGGAGTGGGAGGCCGGCCACGGCCAGGCTTGTCTGTTCCTGCAGCACATCGTCACTCTAGCAACACCTATCACTTTGCACCGTCCAGGCATTTTTCAAGCACGAGCAAAATACCTTTGTCAGAAAAGCAGATGTTCCTATTCTCACTTCGTACAGAAGGAGATAAAGGTGGAAGTAAGGAAAGGATTCACCTCATCCCCGACCCTACCTGTGCTAGCACTGGCAGAGGAACCAATTTCTGGGTGTGGAAGGGGTTCATTTCGGCATTTTCCGCACCTGCTTGCCTAAGCCTTCCTTTGTGAGTTTATTACCTGTCAATCAGTTTATAACCAAGTGACAAAATGACCATGTCCAAAAAAATACCTTTACATGCATATGGAGTCTTCTGAGTTACAGTTTCAAAATCTCCTATGTGGCTCTGTTAGAGGAACAGGATCACTGAAGCATTCAGGACACGCACAGGTGTGTGCCCATGACCTTAGAGAGCTGGGCCCATCCGTGAAGGTCCAAACAAGAGAAGATCCAAGAGGGGCCAGAACAAGATGGAGACAGCTGCCCATCCTGAGGTTCTGAATTTCCCGAAGTTTGATAGTGTTACAGCATGATTGGTCACCTGTGGTGACTTCTCTGGTCTTTAGAGAGACAATGACTATAAGGTCAGCCTTGGTCTCATTTGCCTTATTATTATCACGTGCACTCTCCCCTCCCCCTCTTGCCCTCCCTCCTTCAGGGAACACAGGCCCCGGATGAGGGAAGTTGCCTCCCAGGACAGTGTGGAGCTCAGGGCTGCAGGGGCGCATTAGCAGATGGGCGGCCTTACAAGTGGTGCAGGACTTCAGTCCTAGTCCATCCAGTTCAGACCCCGCAGCAGATTTAAAGACTGGGCATGTGATGTGTCATTGTCTAGCAATGTGTCATTTTCTCAGAAACTAAATTTGGTTTAAATGAGGGTAAAGTTTCTGTAGTTGTTGTCCAGGGTCTTGTCAAAGTGTCATTGTCCTGAAGTCAAGGAAGATGAATAAAATGTGAAATTCATCCAGTTTTTATTAATTAGAGATATGTCCTCTCTCTATCCAGACCACTGCTCTCTCTCCCTCAGTGTAGCCTGACCCTATCCCTAGGGTCAGTGCCATCTGGCTTATAACTTCAGGGCCAGGGGCTAGGTCCATTGAAATGGAGCTGAATAGCATCTTACGCGCGGATGTGATTATTCTGATGAAGCCCTAGCTGTGGCTCCTCTATGGTAAGGATGTAATAAGGTGAATTCTTCCTAACTTAAGTGAGTTGATATTTAATTCTGTATCTTAACTCCATTTTGGAAGTGGGAAAAATAGATACAGAAAATATCAAAATTCTAAAAAATAGAATACAATAGTTAAATAAGGGTTAAGTAGTTTAAAAAGTTAAATTCAGTGCTTGTTTCTGAGTATGTAATGAATTTACTGCATATCATGACTCTGTAGGTCAGAGGTGTGCTGAAATTCAGTTGGTTTTACTTTGGACTTTAGGAAACACCTTTCTAACAAAGGAAATTTGTCCTTTAACTATGCCTTAATAGCAAAGCATTTGTATTGATATTGCAAATATGGGTTAGTGCCAAATAGTCCCAATAATGGCATTTGTGGCATGGTCTGATGACTGAAGAATATTATGTCAGGTGGTTAGTCAACTGATGCCCATGGGTTGAATTGATTTCTTGTGTGTGTGGGGTGTGTGTGAGCTGCATTAATTTAAACTCCCCTATGGTTTGTCCAGCTTTGATTTTCCATAAAACATGTGCTATTCCCTCATAAATTCAACAGACCCTGTAAGGAAGGGTAAGCCACTCAAGAGGTACAGAAGAGAGTCCAAGTTTACCCTTGGTGGGGTCACCTCTGTGGTGTTGTGTTGCCTCAAGATCTGGAATAAATGAAAGGATGCGACCAAGGCCAGTGCCTTGTAATTTTATCCAAACTGCTCATAGTGACAAGTCTCTGGAACCGTGAGTAAAATACAGCACTCACGTAGGAAATAGGAGGTGTGGCAGTCCTTTTTTAAGGTACCTAATTTTAAATTCCTTCTTTGTCCAGCAGGGGACAGTCTGACACCAGAGTTGTTTATAAAAGGAGCGGAAAAAGAGCTCTCCATCTGTAGTCACTTAGCTGTCTTCACTGGAGGGAGAGCCCTCCAAACCCAGACAGATCTTGCTACCTTGGTGAATCAGACCTGTCACTCAAACATAATGTTAAGTGATATTAGCACAAAGGCAACCACTCGGCTGTTTTAAACTGTCTTAACTGCAGGTAAAAGAAAGATAACCTTAAGTCTCATGCATGAGCATCTCATGCTCTGACAGATCCACGTGTCTCTACTTTCCAAGTGTGTGTACACTGCTTTATTTTCTCTCTTGGGAGTCTGTCCTTTAAGGTTAGGATGTTGGCCCCAGAGCCTTCACTGTTCAATCATTGCTCTGATGGGGGCTGTCACCATGGCAACGGAAAGTTTCCCCACTTCTGCTGTCTTCTCGGTGGCTGAACCCAAGATTGGACCCCTTTTCTAGTTAAAGACAAGATGGTTTCCAGTGTGCAAAACTGCTCTTAGATGCTAGAAACTTGAACATGTGCAGCATCTACTGATTCCTAGAAAACAAAATGGTCTATGTATAAACTTGAGTGTCTAGATTTGTATTGTCCAACACGGTAGCCACTAGCCACATGCAACTTTTAATTTAAATTCATTAAAACTAAATATGATTAAACATTCCCTTCCTTAGTCACACTAGAACATTTTATTTATTTAATTAATTTTTACACTAGACACATTTTTTAAACTTTTAATTTTATTTCATTATTTTTTATTAATTTAATTTATTTTTCTATTTATTTATTGGCTGCATTGGGTCTTCGTTGCTGTGCGCGGGCTTTCTCTAGTTGCGGTGAGCGGGGGCTACTCTTCCTTGCGGTGCGCGGGCTTCTCATTGCAGTAGCTTCTCTTGTTGCGGACCACGGGCTCTAGAGCGCAGGCTCAGTAGTTGTGGCACATGGGCTTAGTTGCTCCGCAGCTTGTGGGATCTTCCCTGACCAGGGATCGAACCCGTGTCCCCTGCATTGGCAGGCAGATTCTTAACCACTGTGCCACCAGGGAAGCCCCCTAGAAACATTTTAATGTTCAATAGCTATGGGTAGTGAGTGGCTATCGGATTGGACTGTGCCGATATAGAACGTTTCCATCATCTCAGAATGTTCTGTTGAACTGAACTGGTCTAGAGGAAGTATGTGGGTTCTTATTCTGGGTCCTGAAATAGAACAAAACAAAAGGTCCCCCCTCCCTGCTACTCTTTCCATTAGCTACTTCACCAGGGTAAATGCTGGAAGGGGACTTTTCCTTTGTAGGGGGATCTAGTCCAGCTCTCTCTCTATGGACTTAAACTATTGATATTGATAGTGTGGTGAAAAATGTCTGTGTCTACAGGGAGGGATGGTCCCTAAATGCCACCTTCTTTGTGACTGCTTTAGTGCAGTCAGCTAAATATGGGCAGCAGAGAACACTGGGCTTTTTATTATTAAAAAATAATAGGAAAGAAGAGAGAAATTAGATTGTAAGTGAGCCTCGTGCAGTCTTTTCTCCAGCAGCATTTCTTCCACCTGAAGTGTTAGAAAAGGAGACTGATCTTGGGAAAGAAAAAGGTTGTCAACCTGGTACACAAACCCTTCACCATGCTCTTTTTTTTTTTTTTTTTTTTAACTTCTCTCCTAGTTCCTAATCAAAAACTAAGGTTTTTGTAACACTTGGACAATGTTTAAATGAGAACACTTATCTAAAAGACCAGAAAACTGATTTCTAGGCTAACTGAAAAGAACTGAGAGAAGTACAATTAGTGTAATGATTAATAGCACTGCCTTTCTCTCTCAAAAATGTCCCATTTGGGGTGATAAATTATATGGTCATGTGTATGTTGTGTAACAAATCCTAAATGTTTACAAATTGACTAAATTTAGGAATATCGTTCTTTATATTTTAGTTTGAATTTTCCTCTGAATTGCCACGAAGCTGACTTTCAGCATCTCCAGGTCTGTTTTCCCCTCTCTGCTCTGATCAAAAATTTATCACCTCAGGAAGTCTCCCAATCTCCTTTCAGACCCCATTCTTATTCCTTTTTCTTTTCTTGGGGCATCATGGTAAAACTCCAAGAGAGGATTCCGTGATTCTGTTTGGATTTACATACTTCTGAAAGAACATCAGTCTTGTCACAGTAAAACCGTGCTTTTGTTGTGATATGGAATTTTTTTTTTTTTTTTTTTTTTTTTTTTACCCACTTTAACCAGTTCTGTGCTTTTGTGCCGCAGTTTTTCCATATGTTAAGCCTCGGGATGTCGATGCTTGAAAACACCTCACAAGAATGTGATGGGGAGAAACGTGGTCCGTGTTTTCAAAAAAAAGTGCTTTGAAGTTGCTAGATGAAAGATATTGCCAGCATTCAAAGCATTACTTAAGAAAGACACCAAATTGTTTTACATATGTATATCGCTTAACATCTTGAAAACACAACTGTTCTGAAAATAATTTGCCCTTCCTGCCTTATTATGAGCCACCACACTAGTGACTTAGGAGAATATCCGTGGACACGCATGCCCTCATGAAGAGCTAGCTGTGCTGGCTATAGGGTCCTCCCTTTCCTCTCAAATACCTGCAGATAGAGAAAGAGGGGCAGATTTTGTCAGGGTACCCTAAGTCAGCAGCCTCTGATAGAAAGACAGCTGCCTAAAGCCTTGACTGGGGTGTGCGTGATTTCATTTGCATTTTGATTTCTGTGATTTCACTGAAGGCACAGATTGTCTATGCCCAATATCCCTGGCCTACCAAGGGATGCCAGGTAGAACTGCCCAGAGCAGCTTGCCTTATGAGGACCGCCACCCCAGCACAACCAGTGCATCCCTAAACATTCAGTAATAAAAAAATCTGTTGTTCTTTGGTCGCCAGGATTTAACAAGCCTAATCCCTAGGAGAGGCGATAAAAATTCATTAATCTAATTAAATACTTCTTATTGCCAAAATGACTTTGTTGAGTAGCTTTGCTGAAGGATAAGTGCAAAGTAAAATGGGGTCCCAGCAGAGAAACAAACGTTAGACTTGAGCAAGCTGGTGCATGCTTCATTAAACTCATAATTATCCTTTGGTTCTAAGTAGCTGCTAATATTTAATGAGTATCCAAGATAATTTAAAGAAAATGTTTACTAATGAGGTACAAACAGTGCCATGGAACACGGATACCTAGGGTGCCGTAACCGTGTATCTTCCTGCTGAATCTTGTTCATTGGCTACTGGGAGGGAGACCGCAGGCATTGTGACAGGCGTTTGAACCCAGTGAAGTGCATTTGATGGTAAAAACACATCGCTAGAAGCCAAACGTGTCAAAAGTTCTAGAGACAGAGAGAATGCTGAAGAGATTTATTACTGGAATAAAGAGTTGGGGAAATAAGATGATCAAGAAAAGATCAAATGCTATGCTATATGAGAAAGAGTTGAAGGGCTTGGGTGTTTCTGATCTTTGTGGAGCTGTCCCATGGAAAACAACGAAATTTGTCCTCATGGACAAAGCACAAAATGAGGACCAATGGGTGGAAACTCCAAGGAGATAGATTTGTAACCATCTTAAGGAACAATTTTCTAATACTTATAACTGAATGAGAGTAGAATAGTCTTCTTTAAGGGGTGTTGAGGTCCTAAGCATTGGTTGGATGGCCATTTTGGGAAGATGTTGAAGGGAATCTTTGGAAGTTTGCTAAATATTACAATCTCTTCTCTCTACAGGAGAATTATACATCTCTTGACCCACTCAAGAGTGATCGTATGACTTGTTTCGGCCATTGAGATGTGAGTAGATGTGGCATCTGCCACTTGCAGGAAGTTCTAAGCGAAAGGGCATGGTTTGCTATGTCTCTTTTCTGTTTGCCATACAACTGTCAAGGTGTGGTCAGCCTGGGCCCTGAATGAACATGGTGCTGAGCAGAACCACAGCTGACCTACGATAGATGTGTAGCATGAGCAGAGACAAAGCCTGGATGTGTTTTTTAAACCATTGGGATTTCGGGGATGTATATTACTATAGCATAATAGCTTATCCTGACTGATACAGATTATATTCCGGATGAAATGAAGTTTAAAACTACTTCTGCAGCTGAGGTGTTATAAAGATTTTTATAAAAGGCACTTAACTGTGTGATACCATCTATGGTATCTTTTACTTCTAGCTATTTAATTCCTTTACTTCTTTTGTCACAGTTGAAGTGTAACTATCAGAGGTTATAAAGCCAATGAAAAATTATGAATTGTCAAAATTACCCTTGAATAATGAAAAAGTCCATAAACAGCAATATATATATATATATATATATATATCTCATCTTCTAAGTGTTAGGTATGCATTTACATAAAGTGGTTGGGTTGCCTTTAAGGATCATGTTGCATGACAATACGTACCTTTCAGTTCTAGAATTTTGCACACTGTAGCAGGATGCTTATATTTTGAGAGGTACCAGGAAACCAAGGCCAAACTAACTGAGGAAATAGAAATTAGCGTCTCCCATCTCATGCTAATTGGAACATATGCTGACTGAGTGGAACAGGTGGAAATATCCCCATGACTGAATGTTCTCTCTTTGTCTGTACCCTCGGCTCCGTGCATTAAGTTGAATTCAGGTAAGTTACATGTGCTCATGCTGCCGGGCTGTTGTTCTGCACTTCCTGTCTTTTTATTGCAGTGTGGATGTTAGAAAGCAAGGCTAGACCCTGAATTCAAATTTCAGGTGGTCACAGGTTTTGGGAGATGACCAAATGTGGACACTATCCTTTAGTGTTTATTCCCTACCGGGGGTTTTCTGAGGGGGAGACGTAGCCTTAAATTGTCTCCTGGCCCCAATATGTACCAATCCTCACCTTGGCCAGGATCTGGCAGAGCAATGGGCTCAAATAGCAGGGCAGCCACATTTTGTTAGCCAAGTTCATCTAAGAATAAAGAAGAAAGGAGACAAAGAGGGAACAGACTATGGCACAGAAAAAAACCTTTTCTGTTCCTGAAGGCAGTGGATTGAGAGCAAAGCTAAATCATTGCGGCTTAAGGATTCTGGGAACTATGCTTCCTCTTCTTGCCTACTCACTTTAAAAGGAGACAAGTGAAATAAAGAGATGAAGCATTCATGTACACATTCCCCTTCTTGGTAACAGAGCAAAGTCAATGTGTTGGGCAAAGAGAAGGTGATGGGAGAGAGGATAAAATGGAGTATCAGGATTAAAGGGAAGACAGGCAAGGCCAGATGTCTTCATGTCTTCTAGCACCAATGCACCAAAAGAGCCCAAACTTTTTGGCACAGATTAGAGGAAAATGTTAAATAAACCAACAGCCTTGTGTCAATCAGCAGTTGTACCAATTGCCCTTTCAAAACCTGTGGCTACTCAAGGATTAAGGCATCGTGTATTGCTATCAAATTCTAATCCCTGGAGTTTGTACCTTATTTGGAAAAAGGGTCTTTGCAGACGTCTGTGGTAAGAATCTTGAGATGAGGAGATTATCCTGGATTATCTGAGTTAGTCCTACAATGCCACCACACCTGTCCTTAGAGGAGAGAGGCAAAGGCAGATAGGGCAGACAGAAGAAGGGCTGTGACCATGGAGGCAGAGATTAGAAAGATGTGGCCACAAGTCAAGGAATGCTGCTGGCCACCAGAAGCTGAGAGATGCAAAGAACAAATTCTCCTTGAAGACTTGATTTCTGACTTCTGTCCTCTGGAACTTTCTGGAACTTTCTGTTGTTTTAAGCCACCCAATGCATGGCAATTTGTCACAGCAGCCTCAGAAAACAAATCCAGATTTCAAAGAAAAATGTGAGAGAATTCTTGGACCACCATTTCATGAATGTGGCATTCTGGGCATCCAGCCTCCTAGGAAACAGGTAGAGATTTCCATGAAGGTTTTGCTGAATGCTTGCTCTTAATCAAGGACTCTGGTTTCATTACAGAAAACCCGCTCTGAAAATTCATGCTCTGGGGAAAAGTTAGGTGCCCAATTCCTGAGGGTAATATTAAGCATAATCCGGATGGACCCTCATGATTCTGGTGGGCTGCTGGGTAGTGGGCTAGGGAGACCGACTTTGTACAAGAGGCAAATGGGTTGGGAATGGAAAACTTTTGATTTTTGCCACCTTGAGATGTCCTCTTCTACTGAAATGAATGTTTCTGGTTAAACTCTATATGCATGCAAATTTTAGCCTTTTCCAACCCAATGGGAGACTGGTTGCCTAATGTGGGAATTAGGGGGTCTATAAGCTGTAATGGTTTGGTTTCTGTTGCTTCACAAGAGGTGGGAATCCTTGCTAATAGTAGAAGCCTGGCAACATGACTTGATGATATTTTCAGAAGACTACATGTGTATATATAAAGCTCATCAACAGGGATCAGGTAAGATGACTTCTTAATGGTACTCGAAAGGCTCACGACCGGGGGTGGTTTTAATGCAGGAAGAGTGTAATTTTAACAGCTGCCTTTCCTGCTTCTGAGAGCAGTTTTGCAGATGTGTTACCTATTGTGTGGCACAAAAGGTGCCAGCATAGTAAGCAGTCATCAGTACGGAGTCAGGAGCTGCCTGTTCATATCCTGGAAATATAAGCACATGATAACGACCTGAATACTTCATCTTGTAGACACAGTGAGATTCATAAAACTGTCTTTTAGCCATTTTAGAGTTGAATCTTTCTCACCCTCCAAAGCACTCCTTCAAAAACTAGCAGGCATTTTACAGTTGAGCAGAGAGGCTGATACTTTTAAAACTGCTTTAAGGGGCATAGTAAATGGAAATAGCTGTCTTAACTTCAGACCAGCTGGGAATGCAATCTCCATTTTATATAAAATGAAATGATACCTGGTTAGCTTTATTTTTTAATACTCACCTTTATTATTATTTTCCTGAATTTTATGGATGCTATTGAAATATTCCACTTACAAAATTATACCCCCAACATTAAGTTGTGCAGAATGATTGTTTAAAGGTGTTAGAAACTTTCACATTCTCAGTTCACTCTTAATTCACTTGTCTCCCTCCCTCTCCCCCACCCCCATCAGTAAATAGCTTTGCCATATCTATATTTGTAGCATGAAATGGAAATTTAAGGCAA
The DNA here is from genome assembly GCF_026419965.1 of Kogia breviceps. NCBI lineage: Eukaryota > Metazoa > Chordata > Mammalia > Artiodactyla > Physeteridae > Kogia > Kogia breviceps. Next base: position 32,312,950 of record NC_081322.1, on the reverse strand, counting down.
TTTTCTGAGTAATTGAAAATGTAAAACTTCATTCTACTCAGGAAATACTTTGTTTGGACTGATTATCCAAATACTAGTTCCTCAAGTTCTCACTTTTTCAGTGATGACCATTTCAGTGCTACACACCCAAATTTCTTTCCACCTGCCTTCCCTCCTTCTAATCAAAAAGTACCTGTGCTATATCTCATTCTCTTCAGATCTTGCTCTCCACCTTCCAGTGTGACACCTAGGTTTTTTTTTTTTTTCTGGAAGAGATACTGCATTTTGTACTTAGTTTCCTGTGTCTGTTTAGAGAGAAAAGTCTTTCCCTCTGAGCTTTTATTTTGAAAAATATACTGTATTTGGAGAAACTATGTTATACATATATCCTGATATGGAGTAAAAAGCATGGGCAATCTACTCTCTGTTGTTTTAGATTTAAAAAAAGTTTGGAAGCCTGGTTCTGAGCTTCCCCAATCTTTATATGTAATATATTTCTTAAGAAGCACGTCTTGGCTGGGAACATGTACGTGAAAAAGATATGTTTCAATCCCAGGCAAAGCAAGTGCTTTCCTTGGAAGCTGTCCAATGGTGAGGGATGGGGGAAGAAGCATTGTACACATTTCCTCTACCTTGAGTGAGAGAGGACAGTGATCCAGGCTGTAAAGAGTAAGATGAGATGAATTTCTGCAACATCTGTGGGCTGCAGAGACAAACTCACACCATTTGAAAAGAGGAAGTAGTTCAGGGTGCCTATGAGAAGAGCTTACCTATATTTACTCAAAAAGGACTACCATTCCTGAGTATGGATCTCCTGGCTTTTGTTTTCTGGACATTCAGTTCTCCTGCTTTACTGGAATTTTTACATTAACATATCCTTTCCCCACTGTTCTTGGAGAGTCATTTGATTTCCAGCAGCTCCTATAAGAATTCCACCCTGTACCATCAGCATGGACTGAAATGCACACCTCAGACACACCATACTATGCTTTCAGCTTTTGACTTTTTGATGTGGTTTTCTATTTCTTTTTTCTGGTATGGAGGAAGCTTATTCTTTTTTATTCTTTAACAGCTTTATTGAGATACAATTAACATCTCGCATGATTCACCTATCTAAAATGTACAATTCAGTGTTTTTTAGTATGTTCCCAGGATTGTATAACTGTCACCACAGTCAATTTTAGAATATTTTCATCTTCCCAAAAGAAACCACATATCCATTGGCAGTCACTTGTCATTTCCCCTCAACACTTCAGCCCTAGGCAACTTTTAATCTACTTTTTGTCCGTATGGATTTGCCTATTCTGGACATTTTGTATAAATGGAATCATAAAATATGTGGTCTTTTGTGACTGGATTCTTTCACTTAGTATAATGTTTTCAAGGTTCATCCATGTTGTAGCATGTATCAGCAAGTTATTCCCCGTTGTAAATGAGTAATAGTCCATTGTATGGATATAGATGTGGTTTTCTACTTATATGATCCCACATTTTGTGTGTTGTATGCAATACCCAGCAGAGTTTGGCACTTTGGGCAGAATTTTTCGGTATAGATTAAATCTCACCTTAGAAAGTTCGGTTTTTTAACCTGACTGACTTGGATTTATAATTTTTTGCACCTAGTCTTCCAGAGCATAGTTTTTGGTGAATAGTTTAAGTTAGTTAACATCTTGAGTCTGTGATGCTTCTAGACTTCCAGGTTATAGAATTCCCAGAAAAGCTAGAAATGCTATTCCCTATCAGTTCTTTTCAAGCTACCTTAGGCAGGGCCACATCAAACAGAACAACCAGGTGTAGCTAGATTTCGCTATTGCATTTAGATCGGAACTTTTTTGGGTCACTGGCTTATTTGAGAAGCTGATTAAAGCTACGGATTCTTTCGCAGTTGGTATAATTTGCACATATAGACAACATTTTGTGTATTAAGCCATCTATGTACTTCCATGAATAACCCAGGTATTAGAGATATTGCATTACAAAATGTGAAATGAAAAGAACAATCTATATCCTACACCTGCATTCTATATCTACATCTAGTGGCTCAAAAATTTTGACCAGAGGGTGATTCATTATCTAAGAGTTACCTTAGCTTAACAGACTGGGGGTGATAGGTATAGACCAAGGATTCCTGACCCTCTTTATTTCACTGAAAGCAAAGGAAATGGCTATGCTACATTTAGTGAACATACAAATATAATGTCCTAACCAACTGGACCTTTGGTGAACCATTTTCTGTTTCTCTTGTTTTAAGAAAGATATTGATGGAAATGTCTACTTCCTTTGCTGTGGTTGATATTTTTATCTAATACTGGATACCAGGGGTGTTTGTGCCATAGAATATAAAGGCTGAGAAGAACAGTCTGGAACATGGTATATAGAAATTTAAGATTGATTATTTCTATTATTTATCAATTCGACAAATACTTTTGAGGACCCCTATGTGCCAGGCCCAGCTTGTTGCTGGGGATACAGTAATGAACAAGACCGAGATGACTTGGAATAAACTTTGTTATGTCTTTAAATAAATGGACTGAGTTCTCCATTATTTAAAGAAAAGTTGATTATGAGGAGCAAATATGTATTTTTAATTTTTTTTCTTTAAAAAAGGTCAGCAGCTGATTTCTGAATTAGATGAAATGTGCTCTTAGAAGAACACTTGGGGAAACCGGGAGAGGGAGGCCCATGTGATGAATTTAATCACCAAAGTGGTAATGACTGATGGCAGGAATGGAGATTCCGTGGGGCAGGTTACTAGTTAAGAGAAGCCAGCATAAAAAAGTGAGAGAAGGGAAGCTTTCCCCAAGTCTGGAAAATTACCCTACTGCTTGAATTGCGAGAGAACCTTACAATCGTAATAAGTGATAAGGTGAGAAGCTTTTTGAAAGACCCGAGGAAAGTCTAGTGAATCAATTACCCCCACAACCATAAAAGATCCTCCTCCTTTGTAGGCAAAGATGAGAAGAGCCATAAACGCGTGCAAGGAGCCGACGCACCAGCTTCCAATAACATGCCTGCCTGGCTCATGGAAAAGGCTGACTGTAGGTGATAAAGCTGTCAAGGTGTAAAGGACACTTGCCAGGACTACAGAGGGGACACGTGTGGTGCCAGGGCCTCTGGTCTGACGTACTTAGTGAAAAAAATAAGGAAAGGAAGATTTAAAAATTGCAAGGCGAGCAAAATGACATCAGTTGTTTTTCTGTGTATAGTAAAAGTATAACTGGGAAGGTTCTTGTTATTAATGTTGTTATTAAAATTAGTTGTATTTTCCCAGACTTCCTCTACCCCTTGGTGTATGGGGTAGCTATTTTTAGAGGTGGGATGAAAATAAAGTAATGGATTACAAGTAAAAATCCGTGACAAAATTAGGTTTTAAGCCATATATTTATTATGTGTTTCAACAGCTGCTCACACGTTAGGTTGGCGTCCTGAGAAGTTTAAAAATAACCAATTATGTCAAAGTAAAATATTTTTCCTTATTTTAGAAGTTAAACATCTACATCACCTATAAATTACCTTACTGAGCAGTTTGGTACAACAACAGGGTCGCCAGTTTTACAGGGGAAGAAATTCAGACGGGGAGGTACAGAGAACATCTGTCAGCCAGGGTTGCTCAGCATCTTTTGTGCACGAGTTTTAAATTTTGATGGTTTCCTATATTGTGAGAATTGTTTTCTCAAGAGAGAATCCAAAACCTATATTTCGCCGCTGTTCTCTTCAGCGGGGGAACAGATATGTCACTTAGACTTTGTTATTCGGATGCATAAGACTGAGACTTGAACGCAGAAGTGAGCAACGCGAGTTGGTGTCCAGGTGAGGGATCCACTGCTCAGCATGGTGGTGAAGGCATCTGGTTCTCTAGATGTCTGTGATGGAGCCCCCAGATCCTTGGTTATCGTGTCGATCCTGCTCTGTGGTTCATGACTTTGAGCCTGAAACTAGCCAGAGTGGATTCTGTTGTTTGCAACCAAGAACACTAACCAATATAAGGAGTTAAACAATTGTCTTGCAATTACCTGGTAAATTAGAGAAAGAGTCAGAATTGGCACTAAGCTGTCTCATTTCCAAGTTTCAGCCCCTAGATGGAGTTAATATAATACAGTGATTACAAGTTTGTGTCCCCACCCTTATCACTTGGCTGAGATGCAGGCTTGGGCCCTTCTCCATTCAGTGCTCTAGGCTGGGAGTCAGCAGACCAAACCTAGCCCACCACCTGTTTTTGTAAATTAAGTTTTATTGAGACACAATTGTGCCCATTTGTTTGTGTATTATCTGTGGTTGCTTTCACGCTATAACGGCAGAGTTGAATAGCTGCCATAGAGACTGTGTGGCATGTGAAGTCTAAAATATCCACTGTCTTGCTCTTGATAGGCAGTCACTACCAATCAGCAGGATCTGGCAGGTGAACTGAAGCCTGTTTGGCACTTTAATGTGTACTGTTAGTCATCTACTGCTATTTTCGTTAGCAGCGTTAGCTTTCAACACGGGCTCTGACCAGAGGCTGGTGGAGATGAGGACTGTACAGCGATAATAAGGGAATGCATCCACACATAGGTTAGAGGGTATGTACACTATTCATTCTTTTGCCTCTACATGTCTTTTTATTAAAAGGGATAATTTAGGAAGCTGTGCTTTTTCACTAAGTAGATTTTACCTCTGTTAGATGATTAGACTGATAGATTTCAACTAGAAAAAAAAAAAAATAGAGAGACCTGATCAAGATTGCTTCCTTTCTAAGCTGGCATTTAGTAAATGTCTTCAATCAACCTGGACGTTGGCCACCCTTAAAAATGATTGATTCAAGTCCAAGGGGGCCTTGGGGAAAGTCCATAGGTCATAGCTTCGGATCCAGAAGATCAATATTGTCTTGATGCCAGTGCCTCCACTTTTGACACAGATTGATCCAGATAACAGACATTTGGCTTCTCAACACCTTAGGAGGAAGTTACTGAGTTGATCACATCTGCGGTGGATAACCCCTTTTTGTTGCCGCAGCTGTGTAGAATGACTGGCAGGTCCTGATCTGCCAGTCTGTGTGGTGCTGAGGTTTTGCTCACGTTGGTGGCTCTTCTCTGTGGCACGTGCATTCTTCATTGCCTAACTAGGTTCTCGCAGTCCTTTGAGACTCAAGCCCAGTGCCATCCCCCCTGGGAAGATTTTCTGATCGCTGTCCTCTGGGCTCACTCCTGTCATGGGCTTTTCATACTATGTCGTCCGTTTACTTCTCTGCCTCCTGAGGGTGACTGTGCTGGCACGGAGTGGTTTATCTCTGTTCCCTGCACACAGCCCAGTGCTTAGCACGCAAAAGGTGCTCAAAATATGTTTATTAGAAGAGATGGCATCCTTTTTGTGGTCCAGAGGCAGGGCCTGGTGAGTGAAGCTGAGTTTTCCTTTGTGGCTTCTTTTTCAGCAAAGGATTACAGTGCAGCAGGGGTTGTAATTGGATTCTGAGCCAATTTGTTTATTTACTCTAAAATAAATGGAGAGAGAAAAAGAAGAAAATGCATCAGAATGCAATGCTATGCAATTTGAGATGGTGGGATACTCAGTGATTTTTAAAAAATTTTGTTTTCATGCTTTTCTGTATTTTCTAAATTTTGTATATGGGTGTGTGTGTTTAGTTTTACAAATAGAAGAATAGACATTAAAGGAATTAAAAAATAAAATAACCAGAGTAAGATGTCAAATAGATTAGTTATTGTTTATTACAAAATTAAAAATTTTTACCAAGCATGTTAGCCAATTTAAAAATTTTAAATAAAATACTGTAACCAGGAAATAAAAATAACCTTGGTCTTTTTTTTTTAAATAAAAGCTATATGATATGTTGAAACATTAAGATGGTTAGAATGAATATCTAGGATTACAAGCTTTGATTTGGCCCTGGGTTAACTCTAGAGTGGGATCCTATGTTCACCTTGCATTTTCCCCATTTATCCCAATGAGCACAGATGGACATTTTTTTGTGAAACGTCTTTATTAACAGGGCTTCTCTATCCTATAGAAAAAATATAAATGAAAAGGTTAGGTTTCCAGGACCAGAAGGGGAAAAAGTCATCGTCACACAGACTCAGGGAAAGCACACACTCGGGCAAGGGTTGTGGGTTGTAGCATTTGTAGGTCCAGCTGTCAGCTCCAGGGCTCGGGAGTGAAAATACCCAGGGCAAGCGACCAAGGGTTGGTTAGTCAAGTGTTAAAGTTACTTACAGGCAACGCTAAAACAAAATACTCAAATGCAAGCCTGTTATGAGCCTGAGTATAGTACATTGAGGGAAATCTTAAAGGGAAAGTGCTGGTGAGTCTGATGAAGGCCAAGTGCAAGCGTGCAGGCACCCACTGAGATGGCTTGGGGTGCTCAACCAGGGGGTCATGCTTAGGTACATGATACTGAATTCACTTATAACCCCCCTGCATCAGAGCACTCAGACAGTAGCCAAGTTGGTAATGGTTTATGTTTACCCCAGAATGTCTTTCAAATTGTTTATAAACTCACAAGTTTATAATACTGTCATACAATGACTTTAACATGTATCTAAACCTCAGTTCTCAACTAAGCTTCTAGACTGAGATTTTTGAAATTTTCTTTCCTCTATTACATGTTAATGTATGAATAAGCACATCTGAAAGCACAGATGAAAAATATACCCACATCAGGAATTCCTCTAGGTACACATAAGTAAATGAAAGATATGGCAAAATTTGGGGGAAAAGATATTATTCCATTTCCCTTTATTCAAATTTAAGAACTAAATTTTAAGTGTGTTGGAAAAGCCATTGACTCACTAATAATATCTCCTATATTAGAGATAATTCAGTTGATAATTCTATGATCAAATCAAAACATCCCTTTTACACTTGAGCAAAACTACATCGTAGAGTTCATGTGCTGTTTGCAATAACTATCACCACCATGCCACTCTGAACCTTGGAGCATTTGTCACTGTGGTTTGGAAATAATTATCATGATGATATTAAAGGTAGAATTTGAGGGAGTATTTCAGACAGCACCCTTTAAAAGCAAGTATATAGAAATCAGTTGAGTAAATTAGATAGTTGAAACCCCCTGCCTTTCCTTACCCCCAATTTCATAGCTTTACGATGATTCATCCTGAAAATGTAGGCTGGGCAAAGCGTCCTTAACTCCTGTTCGGTTTTCAGTTGACGCTAGCCCCAGTTCTGTTACTCAGCTTTGCTGAGGTGTCATAACTTGAACATTTGCTCCCATAAAATTGTGACAAAAGATAGGATACTCTTGTACTGATGTGTGGTTACATTGTTTTTCCTTCTTAGAAAATTTTCACATTTTAAAACCTAATGCTTTTTCATCCCCGGGGGCCAGGTGGGATGACCCCTTCTCATCACTGTAGCGTTTTCTCCTCCTAGGCTGGAAGGCATCTTGGTGTAATTTCATGGATAGCTGCATTTGTCTTTGGAAGTTTTCTGCATCCTCACCAAACAACACTGCTTGTTAGTATTCCAAGCCCTCTTCATCTGCAAAGGGCTCACTCTTCACAGTAGCTGTGGAGGTAACTCCCTATGACCACATTCCACATGAGAAAATGAAAACTTGGGGATTAAGTAACTTCCTCAGATTTAGACAGTGTCTGTCCATGCGTTGTGGAGTGGTGGATGGATGGGGCAACAGATGTGTTCAGAATAGACCACAGACCTGATGATTCATTCAGACATTGGTCTAGTAATCCCTCCCAGCCTCCTTAAGGCCCTCTTCTTGTGCCCCCTTTCCTCAATAAATCTTTTTTTTTTTTTTTTGGCTGTGGCTTGCGGGATCTTATTTCCTGGACCAGAATTGAACCCGTGACTTTGGAAGTAACCACTGGACTGCCAGAGAATTTCCATTAAGTCTTTTTCCATGAGTTCCCTGGTAGTGTCCCAGACTTCCCCTCCCTAATATTTCACTTTGCTCTTGTGAACAGAGGCTTAGAGAGCTGGAGATGGTGGACAAATTTTTCTGGGCTCCGTGTGATTTATAATCCATGGTCAGAGCATCTTGGGAAGAAGTTGGACGCTCTTTCACTTTCGTCATCGGGCTTATGCAGGGTATCTGGCAAGGAGCTCCTTCAGCCCTGGTATTTCTTATTTGCTCAGGGTTTTTTGACTCCATGAGGATGAGGTTGACAAGGTAGCTTTGGGGCAACTATCCCTCACTGGGGAATCATTGTTCCCAATCCCTTGTAAACCCCATCCATCCATCCATCCATTTCCTCACTCAATAAATATCATGTTCCAGGCATTGCCACAATGATATAATGGCTAAGAAGAATAAGAGCTAGTGGAACTTCCCTGGTGGTGCAGTGGTTAAGAATCCGCCTGCCAATGCAGGGGACATGGCTTCAAACCCTGGTCTGGGAAGATCCCACATGCTGCGGAGCAACTAAGCCTGTGCGCCACAACTACTGAGCTGGTGCTCTAGAGCCCACAAGCCACAACTACTGAGCCCACGAGCCACAACTACTGAAGCCCGAGTGCCTAGAGCCTGTGTTCTGTTAACAAGAGAAGCCACCACAGTGAGAAGCCCACACACCACAACAAAGAGTAGCCCCCGCTCACTGCAACTAGAGAAAGCCTGTGCACAGCAACGAAGACCCAATGCAGCCAAAAAAATAAATAAATAAATTTCTATTAAAAAAAAGAATAAGAGCTACTGTGCTCATGGAGTCTGTTCTAGAGGGAGGGACAAACAATAAGGAAGGAAACGAACAAACAAGACAGTTCCACCTTGTGACGTATAATGAGGGAGATAGATGGGGGACTTGACAGACGTTATCCCAGGAGGATGATTCCTTTAAATAGAGTTGTCCGGAAGACCACTGTAAGGGGCTGTCTTCTGCACTGATGCCTGGCAGAAGGGAAGGGCTCAGCCATTCTGGGACCTGGAGAAATACCATACCAGGCACTGGGAACAGGAAGATGCTGAGAGGTGGAGCTGAGTTTGGCTTGTTCCAGGGGTGGGAAAGAGGCCAGTGTAGCTGAAGCATAGTGAGTGAGGGGGTGTGTAAGCAGTGGGGAAGGGTCAGACCTTGTTGGGCTTTGCCCGTAGCAGTGATTCTCAGACGGAACACACAGCACAGTCGCACTGGCTATTTCCAGCGAGCATCCAGTTGGGCTATGCCTTGTGTTAGATATTTAGACTCCTGCCCCAGAGACAGGCCATGGCAAGGGCCACTGTACTGTAAAAGCATGTGTTTCACTATTTCCTGTTACTCTTCCCAGGCTGTCAACATTAGGTGAGCTGTTGAGAACTTAGGAGCTCAAGCCCCCAGAGAGGCGACCATGTCAGCCCCTGAGGACATGAGCGGGAACAGAGCACAGGTTGCCCTTGTTCCTGTTCTGACCTTCCTGTCTATCCAGAATCATTCTGAGACACTTGCATTTCCTTTGGCAGCCCACATAGCACTTAACCTTCACCATGCAAATCAGTATTAATCTATCAAGGATTCTAGGCCAGCCTGTTTTTGTCCCCATTAACCTCTGGCTAGCCCAACACTTCTCCAATAAAAGAACTCCATTTCCTAATCAATGGTCACTTCCCGATGGAAATCATAATTATGGTTATGCAGCATTTGCTTAGCATACACAGCGTTTATGAGCGTGATTCATAGAAGTGAGGCAATGGGGCTGAGCAGGTTGCGTGCCCAGTTGTTGAGCTCATCTCATTTTCCAGTTCTGTAGGATGGCCATATACTTTATTGTCCAAGTAGGGGTGCTTTGGGGAATGAAAGGAGGCTCTATTAATAATTACATCATGAAAATAGGCATGAACTGGGCTGTGTTGTCACCCTAGGTTTTCAGTATTTGGATACCACACACTGCTATTATATTTTCTAGGTTTTTCACATAACAGATGAGAGACAGTCAGTCTTTCTTGCCCCGATATGATAATCAAGTACATTAAGTCCATCCATTTTATGGGTTTAAAGAGGAAGTCATAAAATGACTCTTTTACTTGTGGCCGATGCCAAGCTTATGAAGGAAATAGCTGAGCCTACGTTTGTAACCTCAGTACTGCCCTGAGGCTCTGGATGGTTAGGAAAATGGCAGAGAGGTCTGAAAGCTTTTTGCTTTCCTTTCTTCCTATCCACGTCCCTGCATGAGGACAGCGCCTCTTGAAAGGGAAGGGGGTGGAGGTGGCAGGGAGATCATTTGCCTGATGGTCTCGGGTCAGACCACCTGCTAGTGCCAGCGAAGGTGGAAAAGGAGTGATTCCCCAAACAACGAATCATTTACCACAGTGAGAACCTATCGTGTGTGCCAATAAGCAAGGAACTAACTGTCTCAAGGGGAAGGAATGATTGGGGTGAATCCAATTGATTACTCTTGGCAAAATAGATAATGCTGCGTATCCTCAATTGGCAATAATAATTTTTTATTATTCTTTAATTTAATAGAAAATCTTTAAAAAGAGTCTTGGCTGAATGTTTGCTAATTTGCTTAAAGAGCACAAAACCATGGGATCAATTTAACACTGTATCCTGTCCTCCCTCCTCAACCCACACGTAAGCCAAAGTCTCTCAGTCAAGTTAAAGGTTTTCTTCAGATACTGAGTCACAGTGAATCTGCTGTTAAGAGAGTCTTTTGACTGAGATGACATTCTTGAAAATGCAAAGTATTCCTAAACAGGACCTGATGGTTTGTTTTTTCCAAGGACAACTTTTCTTCTTTCATATAAAAACTAACTGAGGCCTGCTGTGAAGAGAGTATTTCGTTCAGTAACTTAGACTAAGTATTTATACCACAATTCCCCATGAGGGTTTTAGTAAGTCTGGTCAACCCACTGAGATGTTGACATTTACAGGGAGGCTCACCTAATCCTCCAAGGACCCATCTCCTCCTCTTCCTTTTGCCCACTCTTGTTCCTACCCTTTCCCACTGTATTTTTGGAGCCTGCAACACCTGAGTCTTCTTCTGTACTGGGAGAGCTATTCCCTCAAACCCGTTTGTGCCCAGTTCAGTGCAGCTCAGCCTGGAAGCAAATATTTTTGCGAAACAACTGGGATATAATTACATGACTAAGAAATAAGACAGGGATGGGGTTGTGGTTTGCTTCTGTGGAAAAATAACACATTGCTGGTGTGAATCCATGGATGCAGGTTTAAGGTTGCTTGACCCTTGACATGTTTTGCCATCTAGACCAGTGTCCACAAAAATATAATGTGAGCCACATATGCAATGTAAAATTTTCTGGTAGTCACATAAAAATAGGTGAGATTAATTTTAATAACTGATTTTATTTAACCCAATATGCATAAAATAGTATCATCCTAACATGTAATCAATTTGAAAAGTATTAATGAGATATTTGACATTCTTTTTTCATGCTAAGCCTTTGATATCGGGAACACGTTTCAATCCAGACTAACCACATTTCACATGCTCGAGCTACACGTGGCTAGTGGTTACTGTATTGGAAAGGACGGTACAGATGCAGATCATTGCTACTCAAAATGTGGTCCATGCCAAAGAAGACAGACAGATGGCCAACAGGCACATGAAAAGACGCTCAACATCACTAATCGTCAGGGCAATGCAAATCAAAATCACAACGAGATATCACCTCATACCTGTCAGAATGGCTATTGTCAAAAAGACAAATAAGTGTTTGTGAGTCTGTGGAGAAAAGGGAACCCTAGTACACTGCTGGTGGGAATGCAAATTGGTACAGCCACTATGGAAAGCAGTATGAAAAATCTTCAAAACATTAAAAATAAAAATACTCTATGGTCCAACAATTCTACTCCTGGGTATTTATCCAAAGAAAATGAAAACACTCATTTGAAAAGCTATAAGCACTGCAAAGTTCATAGCAGCATTATTTACAGTAGCCAAGATATGGAAGCAATCTCAGTACCCATCAACAGATGAATGGATAAAGATGTAGTATACACACACACACACACACACACACACACACACACACACACACACACACACTGGAATATTGCTCAGCCGTAAAAAAAGAATGAGATCTTGCCATTTGCGACAACATGGATAGACCTGGAGGGTATTATGCTTAGTGAAATAAGTTAGACAGAGAAACACAGATACTGTATGATTTCAATTATATGTGGAATCTAAAAAACAAAACAAACAAATGAATATAACAAAACAGAAGTAGACTCACAGAGACCAAACTAGTGGTTCCACAGGGGGGAGGGTGGGGGAAAGGGGCAAAATAGGTGAAGGGGATTAAGAGGTACAAACTGCCAGTTATAAAACAAATAAGTCACGGAGATGTAACATTACAGCACAGGGAATATAGCCAATATTTTATAATAACTTTGTATGGTGTGTAATGTATAAAAATATCAAATTGCTCTGTTATATACCTGAAACTAATATAATATTTTAAGTCAACTATACTTTACCTGATAAAAATGTGATCCATGGACAGATGTGAGCTGTTTGCTACAGGTCCACAATGAGATAAATTCAGGAACTGAAAGGAAGTGTTTAAAAACTTTGATAGCAATGTGAAATTGCCATAACATCCAAGCATGTGATCATTTAAAAAGTAATCCACTCTTACTGTATTTTAAAGAAGACTAGTCTGCAATTGATTGGGGGTGAGAACGGAGGAGCAGCTTGAATCTTCCTCACAGAGAGCTCGAGAAGCCTTGTTCTGGGTCTTCCACTATTCCTGCTCTGCGTTTCTCAACCTCGGGTTAGCCCAGCAAGTTGCAGAAATGGATCCCTCAAGGGTCACTAGTGCGGCTCACTGTGGAACTGTGGTGTCATTCTGGTCTCATTATCCTGCATGTTTCGTGATATTTAACTGTTGATCATCTTTTTTTTTCTCTCTCTAAGATTAGTGGTTCTCTTATCTGATTTCTTCATCACCCTCCTACCTTCTAAATCCAAGTTTATTAGGGAGTAGCATGGTTGGAAGTGAGCTAATTTAGAAAGAGTAATTTATTCATTGAGCCTAATATGGTGCGAGTGGGAAGCTGAGAGATGGGTCAGCAGTGAGAGAAAGAGTACATGTGTTAGGATTCCCCAGAGACAGAGAACCAAAAGGATATATTTCTCTGTATAGATAGATCTCTGTTGATCTAGTATCTATTTATCTGTCTATCTATCTGTCTATCTACCTATCTCTATCTATCTATCTATCTATCTATCTATCTATCTATCTATCTATCTATCTATCTATCTATCTATCTATCTACCTATCTGAGAAAGAAAGAGAAAGAGAATATAAAAAATTGACTCATGAGATTCTGGAGGCTGAGAAGTCCCAAGACAGGCAGTCAGCATGGTGGAGACCTGGGAGATCTGGTGTATAGTTTCATTCTGAGTCTGAAGGGCTGAGAACCAGAAGAGCCAATGGTGTAAGTTCCAATCCCCAAATCTACAGAGTCGAGACCCAAGAAGAGCCAAAGTTCAGTCTGAGTCTGAAGGCCAGACTCAAATGTCTCAGCTCAGAGCAGTCAGGCAGGAGGAGTTCCTGCTTATTCTTGGAAGGGTCAGCCTTTTGTTCTAGTCAGACCTTCAACTGATTGGACAAGGCCCACCCACATTGGAGACAGCCATCTGCTTTATTTAGTTTACTGATTCAAATGTTAATCTCATTCGAAACACCTCACAGACATACTCAGGATAATGTTTGACAAATATCTGGGTACCTTCTGGCCCAGGGATGTTGACACATAAATTAACCATCACAGTGCGTATGGAATTCAGATGAGAGCCTGCATACAGGCAGTAGTCAGGTGGTAGAGAGGAGAGGATGGGACCAAGTTGGGACACCATCAGGAGAGGGACAATGGCAGGATGTGTGAGAGAGGGAGCAGGTGAGGCTGACTCCAGACTTGGTAAAGGGATTCCAGGGAGGGCCAAATCCACTTTCCCCTGAAAGTCAAAGTATCCACAGTGGAACCCCTTTCCTCCTCCTCTCACAGTCCCTTCCTCTCAGCTGCGTCTCCTGAAGGCCATTCTGTGAGTGACATCACCAGTCTTCCAATCACATGGGCTCCAAACCTGGAGTCACCTTTGCTCCCCTTATCCTTTTCTGTCCCATCACTTGTGGCATCCTATAGACTATTTCCACAGACCCTCTCTCTTCCAGCTTCTCGTTTCCATTCACATTCCTTAGCAACCCGCTAGACTAAACCCGTTACCTCTAGCCAAGCTCTTGCGATATTCTCCTAACGCGTTGTCTTGTTACCAGCTTCTCTGTGCTCCAAACTACCTCACGTGTCACTGCCAAGCAATCTTAAGAAACAGCTTCAAGGCTGTCTTCCCTTCCCTCAGTGTCCACTCACTGGCTGCTAATGATGTCGAGTCTCCCTCCTCAGGGATCCCCCATGCCCTGGCGCTAGCAGATGTTTCAAGGCTCATCCTCCCTGTGTATGGCGCTCCCTGGGCATTGGGCACCGTGTTCCTGAGGGCGCAGCCCTAATGGGGTGAGGGGTTGTGGAGGGAAAAGCAGGGCTCACTGGGAGCACATGGTGAAGGGACTTTAACCTGACTCAGGCTTCTCAATAAGTTGAAGCTTAAAGAATTTTTCGGAAGTAGCCAGGAAGAGGAAACCATACATGCTAAGGCCTGGACATTAGAAAGAATGCGATGCATTCGAGGGCCTAGAAGGACAGCACATGGCTGGATCCACAGAGGGAAAGGACAAGCTTAAAATGCTGCCAGGGAGGGGCATAAGAGAACTCTCTTAAGCATGTGGGCTTAATTCTAAGAGTAGTGGAAAACCATGGAAGGATTGTAAGCCGGGGTGTGAAATGATCAGATTTGCCTTCTTAAAACTTCACTCTAACTGCTGTAGGTTTTAACTATTGGTCACCTCTTTTTTCTCCCCCTAAAACTTTCTCTAACATTTTTAACCCTAGGTTAACATCTCCACGTAAGTTGGGAATTCCAAAATGTGTTTGTCAAAGAAGCTATTTCATGTAACGTCTCTCTTACACTCCCCGTGCGCTTTGGAACACTGTCTGAGAAATGCTGACTTAGATAACTTCCTCTGCCCGGGATGCCTCCTTGCCCTATTGCCCTATTGAAACCCCGTGCAGCTGGCCAGACCCAGATTCCACCCATCTTTCCAGTCCTGGCACAAATGGCTGGAGGCTCTCCCACATCCCACTGTCAAGTGTCAAGTCACTTGTCTTCATCCCTTAAGTCAAGGCTCCTCTCGTATCTTAAAAGGCTGCAGTTCTAGGGTATGAGAGAGCTCGGTCTTTTCTGAAATCCCGCAGTGCATTGTCGCAGTATCTCTCGGGCACGCCTCAGTCGACTGTGCATTAGTGCAGAATGTGTGTCTGTCTTAATTTCCCATGAAGGCAAGGGTTGGGGGTTATTAGTTTCTGTATCTCTCTCATACCCCTACTACCTTGTCCAGGGGAGGAACTTGGTTGCTATTTCATTAAGTCTCTGCCCTCGAGAAGCCACATTCCCACTATTCTAGGCCACATATAAGTACAGCTTCCTTGTGTCTTGGGCAGCACAGCAAACCTCCCCACCTCATCCGGGAGTCAGTCTGTCAGCACCTGTGTCTGCAGGCGTGCTGCCGGGGAGAGCTTTCCCCACGCACAGTCCACTGGGGAGCCTGAAAGCCTTTGCAAACTCCTGCTACCTCCCCTCTATGTTTATCCTCAAATGGAGGCTCTGGAATGCTTTCCAGAGATCCCCGAGGACACCTGGAAAGCACAGACCAGGCCAGGCATGCGAAGGACTTGCTCATCTCTCCACCAAGCACTTTCTCGGCTTCCCAGTCCATGAACCAGAGGGGAAAAGGTCTGCCTCCTGTGGTGCCTTTGGGTGTTTCTCAGCTTGCGCCTCAGAACAGGCACCCTTTGGTCCAAAGGGTATCACAGCTGCGTTTCCCCTTTTGTGATGGCATGTGTGTGGTGAAGGCAAGTGGGGAGTAATGGCTTTTGTCAAAGAGTCCGTCCTCCCCCCCCCCCCCCCCCGCCGTCAGTGTCGGCTCCCCTTACCCGGGCTTGTTCCTCCCGCTCTTTGGGGGAAGGACTGTCAAAGGATGTCAGGATAAATTCTCTGCTCCTGCTTGTACCTTTTCTTCCTCTCTCCCTCTCCCTCCCTCCTCTCTTTTGATTCTGTCTTGATGTCATCTCTTCAAAGTATACTACCTGTAAAATATTGATTCACAGCAGGCTGCATCTGCCAGGATCAGATTTCTCTTCTGCTGGCAGCAGTAATAAACTACCACAGACACTGCAGACCTGGTGCCAGCCTCACCGCAGCTTCACACGCGTCCGTCTGTCTTCTGCCTGACTCTACATAATGAAACAGCATCCAGAGACATTTCAGAAGTAGAGAAACCAAGTAACAACCGGTGGGGACATAAAAGACCCAGAGGAACCTGCAGACGGAAGGTGTCACAGGTATCACCCCACGCAGCAGATGAATCACAAGCTCCCTGGTTTCCTGACAGCAACTGGAAAAACAGCGAAATGGAAAACAAAGCTGCCCAGTTTACTGCCAGGCGAGCCTAATGGCAACGGTCGTCCACCTCCTTCTGACCCTTCTCCCTTTCCCCCAGCATCTTGGGCCAGCTTGTGGAATTGCACCTTCAAACACTGATAACTTATGAGCCCTGCTGGGAATATCAGACCTAGAGAAAGCTCTTATGTAACAGAGACGTGAGTTTCGTTTGTGTAGAAGAAGAGAATTAATGGCGAGGCAGGGGGCTTGGCCTTGAAGAGCTTGGACTCTGGAGCCCAAGCCTGGGTTGGGGGCCTGGCTCTGCCGTTTCCCGTCCATGTGACGTGGGGCAAATTACTACGTTTACATCCCAGTTTCCCTGTTGGTATTATAATGGGATTGTTGCCGTGACAAGTTGCAAGGCATTTAGAATAGTGACTGGCTTATAGCGCTATTGAAACGTTTATAAAACACACTCACAAATTTTCCTGATGAGGAGTCAAAAAAATCCCAGTTGATGGAAACAGTGTGGGCATTCCTGTTCCGTTTTGGGGATGTAGGTCATTCTCCGGTAAGGCTTCCAGAGCAGATAGGCAGCTGGAGGTTGAGCAAGCCCCATCCCCCCAGGGTGGCGGGGGAGCCTGAACATTCTCCTCTTGCTTTGTCTGCAAATGTGCACTTGTTCCAAGGTGTCCCACTCTCTGAGAAGGTGACTCTTTATTCCAAAGCACAGCAATTGCGGGAAGAGTTTTCTGAATCTCAGTGGCGTGTGTCTGTGTCATTCGCATCCTGGCTGGGGAGGAAAGTATTAAAAAGAGAAGCGGCCATCCGAAGTCAGTAAATCCGTCATCAGAGATGACAGCTGTGTGTCTGCATTCTGGTTTTACTGCGACTTTGAGCAAGTTGGTGAAGGTGGCAATGGCATCCAGCTCTGGCCTGTGAACAGTTATGATTTTCGACTGTATTAGCTACTGAAGGGACCCTATCACTTAGCACCCTCTGGGGAGCCTTCCCTTTTGCAGTAGGGGGAAATTTACCCCTTGTGACCAACTGTTAAGCTTCCTTTGAAGCCTCTTTTAATTCAGATTTGGTTCAGCTCACAACGGCTTCGGAGTCAGTGGGGAAAACATTTACGATATGACAAACTGGCAACCGGTATTTTTTACGTACCGTAAGAGAAATCACGGGTCTTTTATTCTTGCGTCCTTCTGCTTTTTTGGGGAGAGATGTCCTCTGAGAGCCCTCAGTTCCTCGCTTTATATTCTTTCTCCTCTTCAAGTCTCAAAGCCTCTGTGCACAGTAGCAGGCTTCCCTTTGATGAGGCAGGCCGGAGAAAGTTTCATCTGAAGCACGCCAGAGCCAATGGTCTGCGGGTCAAAAGGGAGACTGCTGAGTCAAGTGAGGCGTCCATCCCATCCCTGGGGGTTTAGTTCCTCAGACCAGGGGGGTTTATTTCCCTTCCCCAAAGGCCTCGAAGGGCGCTGTGATCTCATGGGCTACGTGTGGTCCCAATGTGCCCGAGCTGTCACCCTCACCATGGCATGCTCCCAGAACCATGCTGTTCTTCATTATGTCAGGATCCTGAATTACCGCGTGTGTCCCTTTTCGGAGATCGAGCAGGGGATTTAGCACCGTGCAAAGCATCCAAAGGTGGAGCTGTGGGAGAAAGAATGACTGAGCAAGGAGTGGCAAGTGAGGGGCCGGCAGCAAGACACGGGCCCTCAGTCTTGACCTTGAGCCAGGCTTTGCTGAATATATGATGTGGAGGCTGAGTATCCCCTATGAAAAAAGGAGCGAGGTCAAACCACAAGGAGGGGTACAGTGGTGTGATTCATGTCCTGGGTGTGGAGATCACTTCTGCAGTCATGTGGCCTTGGGGAGAATGACTACACCTCTCTGTCTCCAGCTCATCTTCAAAATGGACTGTTAGCAGGATTGGATTTGATAAGCCATGTCAAGTGCTTAGCACAGAGACTGATATATAGTAATGCTCAGAGGAATGTTAAAACATGTTGATACAAAGAAGTATTGAGAGTAAGGTGCTCCTCAGGATATAACCCCTTGGGAACACTATGGGAAAACCACGGAGAAGGGATGTTTTTAAAGGCCATTCAATAAAGAACTTAAAAGTCACCCTTGGCTTTATCCATACTCCTATTTACAGCCTCTGGTAAGCAGTAGGCACTCAATAAATATTTGTTCAATATATGAACAAATATTCAGTCTTATATTTCTATCCATGAGTTCAGCAGTCAGCAGTAGTCTAAAAAGTTTCACCTTTGGCTCCACTCACCTGATTGCAATTGTATTGTTCCTGTCAATTAGAAAGAAATCTTCCTGTTATCTACTTTGTACTTTTTCTGGTCTGAAGCTTAGGAGTCTGTGTTAATTTGTATATCTGGGTTAACCTAACGTTAACGGTTTCCTATGCATTTACTTAGCCAGTATTTATTGAGAATCTTCCATATTTCACTAGGTGCTACAGTTTAGTTTCCACCTCAACATCTGAAGTATATACCTTGATAAGTATTAAGACAGATATAAATAGAAGCTGCTATGGAAATGCAAAGGGAGAGAGCTTTACCCACCTTGTGAGCGTGTGTGCATGCAGGGACGGGGGAGCTCAGGAAGGTTTTCTGGAGATGGTGGCTTCTCATACTCTGATAGTGATGCATTACGTTTCAATGAATAGGTGGATACCATGTTGAGAAAAAAATGTTTGGGGACTGACTAAACATTTAGTGAAATATACTCTGGTACAATGGGATGAAAATCTTTGGATGTGGAAATGTGACTCTCAACATCCAGCCTTGCAAAATATAAAAGAAAAAAATACCCGGACTAAACTTCCCTAGTATGAGTCTCTTAAACACTTATTTGTTTGTTTGTTTGTTTTCCAGCTTTATTGAGATATAATTGATATCTTTAACCTTTAAAGGCATTTGGCTCTGTGATTGTCCTACTGGAAGGTCAATGAGAATGTGGAGCAAATTGATGGGGAAAAATGAGTCTTTTATGATGAACTAAATTACAATTCCAGCTTCTGGTGGCAGGAACTAACCAAAAAAGGCAAGGGTGTTGTGTAGGACATTTCTTTCATAGTTTCTGTTCCTGAAGGGAGAGAACAAGAGAGCTTTATTTTATATTGACTAATGTCTGTCAAAGAAGAACAATGCCAAGAGTTAAATAGAAATATCAGTAGATCACTTTTACTAATAACATTGAAATGAGACACAGACTGCCTGCCATATTACTTAGGAAATTGCTTGGATAACAGAAGCCCTTTTACCTCATGAGTAAACACAGACAAGGGTACAGGAGTCACAGGGAAGCTAGTTCAGGTAATGGCCTGGCATTCACAATGGTCAAAAGAAGTGATGAAGGGTTGAAAAGCAAAGGGAAAACTCATTTGAAGAGTGAGAATCAATAATGTTTGCTAGGGCTTCCCTGGTGGTGCAGTGGTTGAGAGTCCACCTGCCGATGCAGGGGACGCGGGTTCATGCCCTGGTCCGGGAAGATCCCACATGCCGCGGAGCGGCTGGGCCCGTGAGCCATGGCTGCTGAGCCTGCGCCTCCGGAGCCTGTGCTCCGCAACGGGAGAGGCCACAACAGTGAGAGGCCCATGTACCACAAAAAAATAAAACAAAACAAAAACAATGTTTGCTAGCATATTTGCTCATCTGTAAAATGAGGAGTTTGGGACTGGATCAAGTCCAAGGTTCTTGCCATCTTTGACACATTATGGACCTATGGATCCAATAAGGAGCAGACGGGCAGCAGAAGGAAATGAGTGGCTTATTAATTGGAACTTAGTATACTTTTCTTCTCAAGACTTAAGGTTCTATAAACAATGTTCAAATTCAGGGCATTTTAAAAAATAAATTTATTTTATTTTTATTTATTTTTGTCTGCGTTAGGTCTTTGCTGCACGGGCTTTCTCTAGTTGCAGCGAGTGGAGGCTACTCTTCATTGCGGTGCACGGGCTTCTCATTGCAGTGGCTTCTCTTGTGGATCACGGGTTCTAGGTGTGTGGGCTTTAGTAGTTGTGGCTCGCGGGCTCAGTAGTTGTGGCTCGCAGGCTCTAGAACACAGGATCAGTAGTGTACGGGCTTAGTTGCTCCACACCATGTGGGATCTTCCTGGACCAGGGCACGAACCTGTGTCCCCTGCATTGGCAGGCAGATTCTTAACCACTGTGCCACCAGGGAAGCCCACAGGGCATTTTTAAAGATAAAAATGAAACTATAACAATATGCAGGCAAAAATTACAGAACACAGATAAGTGTCATACTATCAAACCGATGCTCCAATCATGTGGAATTTTCTCTTTGAGTGAGGTATATGGAAAGTTCATTAAGTCTTTGGGATAGTGAATGACTTTTAGTACACCATTTCTTTGTTGTGCTAAAGAGTATCCCCCAAACCTCAAAGAGTGGAGACTTTTAGAAAAATTAAGTAACTTATAATCGTGGTGTATTGATATTGAGAGAATCTGCTTCAAAATAGAATATGAGATCAGTGCATGTTATGAGTTCATGAAAATTTCTATGTTCAGTTGAACATTTTGGAAGAGCGAGATGTTCACCAAAATAAGTGCTCCCCAATCACAGAATTGTCACTGGAACGTGTCTGCCCAATCATGGACAACTTTGCCAAACTCCTTGCTTCTTGGTAGCATCACATGACTATTCTTGTTGGTGGGCTATTAGTGGAAATGATATACATTTCTTGGCCCAGGGTATGGAAAATAGAGTGTGCCTTCATCAAAGTCTGTTTGTCCTTGTGATTGGATGTAGGCAACTCTGTAATCCTAGGGAATGGCTGAACCACAGGATGGAGGAAGCCCAGATCTCTTACTCACTGAATGCAAGAAATCTGCCCATCTACCAGAAATACTGCATAGTACTGTTAAGTGAACAGGAAATAAACTTCTATTGAACTTTTGGGGTTTATTTGTTATAGCAATTACCTGATTGATATAGGCACCAAATCCCTTGATCTTCTACAGGATGGTAAATTAGTTCATTGGAGAGAAACACACACACTCTGATTTATGAGTAATGGAGCCTATTGGAAATCCTGACATGTTCTGTGGTCTAAAGCTATGAGGAAAGAGAAATCAGTAATCCTTTTTCTTTCCTTCTTTTTTTTTTTTTTTTTTTTGGTGATGTTAAGATCTTGTAAAACAACTGGAGTTCTCTGGCTTTTTTCTTGCCTAAGTCAAGGTGGGATATTATGCTTCAGCCATTCAAAAGCATCAAAGAGTTGCTTCTTGATAATTTGCCACCTTGATTTCAGAGAGAAACACAAGTTTTTGACTTTCCTTTGGCCATACTTGATGAAAGGGGACAAGTATAATCAGTATGAGGTAGGCAAAAAAAATATGGTTAAGACTTGGGAAATAGCAGGAAATGCCATTTATTTTTATACTTAGTCCATGAGCGGAGAAAACGAATCATAGAATCTTCCACTGTCAAGAGCCACATTACATTTTTTAAAAAAATTTAAATTTATTTATTTATTTATTTATGGCTGTGTTGGGTCTTCGTTTCTGTGCGAGGGCTTTCTCTAGTTGTGGCATGTGGGGGCCACTCTTCATCGCGGTGCGTGGGCCTCTCACTATCGCGGCCTCTCTTGTTGCGGAGCACAGGCTCCAGACGCACAGGCTCAGTAGTTGTGGCTCACGGGCCTAGTTGCTCCACGGCATGTGGGATCCTTCCAGACCAGGGCTCGAACCCATGTCCCCTGCATTAGCAGGCAGATTCTCAACCACTGTACCACCAGGGAAGCCCGCCACATTACATTTTTAATGTTATTGCTAGCATTAAAAAACACAATGGACCAAGTAACATGTATGGTAAATATATCTGCCAGTCAAAGGAATTTGCTATTAAGACTCAATCTTCCCTCTTTTAATCGGTACTCACTGTTCTTTGTAGCGGCTAGAGGTCAGTACTCTTTAAGTACCGAGCTCACGGAAACCCAAGAGTGAGATAAACAGTCTCATGTAGTCTTAAAGACAAAACTCTATATTCTGGTAAAGTTTAAGAATTGGCACCGGGGCTTCCCTGGTGGCGCAGTGGTTGAGAATCCGCCTGCCGATGCAGGGGACGCGGGTTCGTGCCCCGGTCCGGGAGGATCCCACGTGCCGCGGAGCGGCTGGGCCCGTGAGCCATGGCCGCTGAGCCTGCGCGTCCGGAGCCTGTGCTCCGCAACGGGAGAGGCCACGACAGTGAGAAGCCTGCGTACCGCAAAAAAAAAAAAAAAAAAAAAAAAAGAATTGGCACCGTTGTAAAAATTAGTAGAAACTGATCATATCTAAAACCCGGGCAAGGGAAAATGGATCACTGTAAAAAAATGTTGTGTGGTAAAACAGTTTAATTGGTATGATGACAAGATGAAAGGAAAAGGGAATTGCAGTCAAATTGTTGTATGCACATCAATATTTTAAATGAACCAGCTAGTTTGGGCAAAAACTGATAGGAACCTATCTCCTAGGACAGAGATGAATGTTTCCAGATACCTCTGTGTTTTGAACACCTCAAAGAGTCCTGCTCTCCCTGGGATGACTGTTTTTGTGTGTAATTCACAGAAAGGCTTTATCAGTCAATGTCTGCTTCACTCAACTCCCTGTTTGTGTGAAGATTAAATATTTAATCATTGCTCTTTGAAAGTTTCCAAAACAACTCAGTACACATTTTGGTAGACTATTAAAAATTTATTTTCATTTTCTTTTTTAATGATTAGGGATTACTTAGAAATAACAAGTTCCACCAGGGCCAGGACTAGGTTGAGGAAGGGAGGCAAGCAGGCTATACAGTATAAGGAGGCACTCATCCTCACCCTTTACTTGCATGACTCTGAGAGTGAGTTCTTCCTTAAATGTTGTGCCCGAGGCACTTCACTTGCCCCACCCGAATCCCATCCCTGAATGCTACAGATAAACTTTCATGAAAACGGTATATCTGAGGTGTGCAAGGCAATCTGGGACCGCTTAAACATAGTTGATGTCTGAGTTTGGGTATCTGGTAGTAATTTCTTAATGAGAAATGCAGGAAAATCAGCTCCAATGTCAAGGTGAGTTCCTGCTGAGCAAATGACACCAGGAAAGAAAAGCTCCTCTTTTGGTCTTCGCTTGAATAATAATAATAATAATAAAAAAGACATATAATTGGATTTCCTTAAAGACATGGAAAACTCACATCTTTATAACTTTTCAGATTGAAAAGTAGTCCTTTTGAATTCTATTAACTTTGCAGCCTACATTTTTTAGAAAGTAAGATTATGTGGCTTCTGAAGGAAACCAGGAACAATGAAGGGAGCAGTATTTGCATTCACAAGTTATTCTGTGTTGGCAGATTGTCATCTTTTGTAGAAATATCACAATTTTTCAAAAGGACCACTTTGAAGATAGAGAATTATATTTAATCATTTTTTTTGTTGTTAATAAAAAGTCATTTTGAATGCTCACTTTGCAATCAAAGATCCCATTCGCCCTTTAGCACGGTGCAGCCCACTTCAGGTAACCACACTGCAGTCAAGGGCACCAGCCCCCTCTCATCTTCAACTCTGAGAGAATAATAGCCCACATGCACACCTCTGCCACTTAAGTTTCTAAAGATTCCTGTTAGCAGAGGAATGAGAACCCGGTCATCTAGGAAATTTTAGTAGTACAACATCTAAAGAAATGGCAGCTAATAGCTACAGTAGAAAAGAGTAGCTAGCAAATTTCATGCGTGGGTCAGAATTCTGTGTTTTTATATTCCCATCTTAGTTTAAATTCCTAAGCCTCCAAAACCTGTAACATGTGAGAAAGAGTTGGCTACACTTGGGTCACTGATGAGAAAACAAGATCTCCAGAAATGTTGCCCTCTTATTACTCACAGAAGTTTCAAGGGATCAAGATTGGTAGATGGAATCTCCTCTCTTAGGAAACTAGATTTTCACATCACATAAAAGATGGTGGCAGTTTTCATATATGTGATGTCACAGTCAGGGCTCAGGAGGCGATCATAAATGTAACTGCTGTGCTGAATGCATGGCTTCTAGGATATGATGAAACCCTACTCTGCATTTGCTTCTACTGCGCCTTTAAAATTTAGGCAGGGAGGAGAATCTTTCTCTGCCCCTGGAGAGATGATCCCATGATTTTTATGATTATTCTTAGATAAAAGATTGGTATAGGATCCCTTTAAGCTGAAAGCAAAGTCTCAATTCAGAAATTAGATTTTCCGGCCCAAGTGGTAAACTCTTGCTTTCCTCCTCTTGCAAAGGGAAGACTTCAGCACTGAAGCCCCACCCCCATGTTAAGGCCTGTACTGACGTCTTTCATTTCCTACTTGTTTCCCGCTTCTCATCTCCACGAGGGGGAGGGAGGAGAAGTGAGAAGCTCTTTCCTGGAGGGCGCTTTCCTGGTTCTTCAGAGAGTCGCATCACCGGGGCCTCTCACCTGCAGTTCCTGCGGTGTAGGTGGGGTTCACGTGGCCTCTTCCTGGGCTCCTGGGCAGCGGTGGATCGGCTGCAGGATCCTCCTGTTGGCGTCTAGGACCCAACAGAATCTCGCTGCATCGTGGCCTCCTTCAGGTGCAGGGGAAACACGGGCGCTGCAGGTGCAGACTGACCTGTCACGTGCTCACCCGGCCAGCGTGTTGGGCGCGGCTCTCGGGGGCTGCACCCCAGAGGACGCCCTCACTAGGCGCCAAGTAAAGGAGTCACACCCCTGCTGAGGATCCTCGCACTACGAGTAGGTAACAGGTAACGGCTAATGGCTCCCTCCCAAGAAATCTCTTCACCAAGTCCTTTTGCTCTTCCTTCCAGCCCTGGTCCTTGTGTGTAGCAGCTCTCACGCTAGGGCCTGTTGCGTTAATGCCTCAGTCACAACTGCAGCTGGAGGGTTCCCATTTTAACACCGTGCTACGTAAATGAAACACAATGATCAAGAGATTTTTCTATTAAACATAATTTAGAGAATGTCAAATGATGTAATGATTTTTATCTGCTTAATGTGATCTATCTGGTAAAAATCCTTCGCTGAAGCCTACTCTGTCCCGGCTGTGGTACTGGTACAGTTAGATGATGTGGAGTGTGATCTTGCTAATGTGCTTTCACCCAAACGCTCTCGAGCGCAGAGCTGTGTGCTTCTTATTCACCAGGGCCAGCCAGGACGTGGGTCCTCTCCATCTCCGTCATTCAGGCCCTGGCTGATTTTAGACACGCCCACTTTCTCCAAAAATGGAGGTGCTTTCTCAGTGTCTCTTTCTTTTAAAAGGCAGTAAATATTTCCGCCATCTAGACACTATATTAAGTCCATAACTCACAAAGAATAATTTCATAACCTATTGGCCTAACACCCTTTACCCACAATTTGGCGTCCTCAGGAAGGGTTCTTGTCAAGCATCAGTGACATAAATACACTTGCTAGATCACCAAAAGCTGCCATACCCACGTTTAGAAAAGTAAACCCTGGCTGTCTACGGGGCGGGGAGATGCAGGCTTCTTTCCCTCATGGGGATCCGGGGCCCGCTGATGTTTGAGAACGCGGCACTTCTGGACAAAAGAATTATCTAGGAAACCTGAAGGAGCTACTTAAATAGCTGACACCTAAAGAACTTTCCCTCTTCAAACTTTCCTTCTTTTTTTCCTCTTAGTTTTGGAGCTTGGAAGATAGCACTCAAAGAGTGTGTCAGCACTGTGGGGAGAAGCTGAAGCTGACTATTTGGAAGTGCTCCTGGCTGGAGGTTTTCAGCAGGCAGTTGTTGTTTCTGTCTAAGTTGTTACCCTCAGCTCACCAGGGTGGGAAGTTGACAGGTACTGCAAAAAACACACAAAGAGAAGGGAGCCTAGCATAGAATACAGTTTTAAGGAAAATGGTAATTCACCCCATCAGTATTCAAACCACGTACTTTCTGCTCGTGAAAGCTTTAATGCAGGGAAAAATCTTACGTAAGCAAAATATTTGCCTTGAAAGAAAAATATGAACAACCCAAATGAAATCATTTCCTATAATTTTCTATTCTTTCCAGTAGACAATGCAACACATTTTACTGAATATCTTCTCTATGCTCACAATGGAGACATAAATTTGAATAGGGTGCAGGCCCTGCCTTCCAGGAGCTTACAATGAGAAGGATATTGACTGGTATTTGATAGTTAACCATCTACTGCTTTAAATCAAAATTGATTTTCAGAGCAGCGATGAAACTACCGGTTTTCTACTATGTGACAATCATGACCAGGAAGATATTTCTAATGTTAATAATTTCTCCTACCCAAGGAACTCAGGGGATGTTAACAGCACAATGGCGTCTAAAACCAAAAGCCATATAGCCTGTTCTTTTATTCATGAGAAAAGACTGAAAATTTACCTGAGAATGTGTGTGTCCCCTCTTTCCAGGGACTCTTTTATTATTATCTTCTAATTCCAAGAGGATACTTCCTGTCTCTGTGATTTAAGCAAAAAGTTATTCCTTAGAGCTCATCCTCAGGGCTTATTCTTTCGTTTACTTGGTGAACCTCGTTTCATAGCCTATCATGCAACCCCATTATCCATTCTATAACTTAGCATATCATTTTACTCTTAGCTTATCCAGCTTACATGTTTGGTGTAGAGCAAATCCATCTTTTTCTCCAGCATAATGAAAAAATATGAACCTTGTGTTCCAATCAAATGAGACTCTTCCTTATCACATTGTTTGGAGCTTTCTTATCTCCATGCTATTTTCTCTCTTCTCTTTTCTCTCCATCTCCATTCATTTAACTCCTTCCCACCTTTTATGTATAACCCAAATGCTGTCTTTCCTGGTTAAACCCAGTAGGTCTCCCCTGACCTTCCCACCAAAACCAAACATTTTTGTTGTGAACGCCCATCGTGTAAGTCATTAATGCTGTCCACTGCATTTGTTTCTCTCATTTAGGGCTTGTTAGAAGATTGTTCCTCTCTACCCTGAGCTCAAGTATGGTTGTGGCACATTTTCAGCCAACAAAATGTGAATGGAAGTGATTGTGTCACCTCCATGTGGAAGCTTTACGAGCCAGTATGTGCTTTGTCATATTCTCTTTTCCCTCTGCCATGGCGACCAGTGATAATTCACATGGTGCCACATCAGCCTGGATCATAGATTGACAGTGATCATGATGTGGAATAACGTTTGTTGTTTAAGCCATCGAGATGGTGAGGTTGTTTGTTACTGCAGCAAAACCTAGTGTATTCTGACGGATAATGTGAATACATAATGCTGATGTCTCTTCATTCAGTTCACTTCACAAATGTATGCTTGATATTCAGTCTAGTTCAGACTTCAGATGATGGCAGCTCCAAGCCAGTATCTAATTGCAACCATAGGAGGGACTCCAAGGAAGAGCTAAGAAGGAAAGCAGGGTTTCTGGTCACCTATTTTCTCAGTGGCTATGGAATTTCTTTCCAAAGGAGTCCTTAATACATAAGGAGTGTGTACAAGTAGGAAGTGAGTAAGACAGACCTTCCTTGGCTGACCCTGTAAAGGCTGGTGTTCCCAAGGTTCTGCTCTTGACCCTCTCTATTCTCTGCACATTCTCTCTGAAAAATCTTATATTCCATGATTTCAATCACAATCTTTATGTCTATGGCTTCCATATCTGTATTTCTAGCCCTAGAAAGACCTGCCCAACTGAGCCCTTTCTAAGTTTCTACAATATCATGAGCAACATAAAGTGTTTTTTTATTTCACCACTAATTTTGGAATCATTTGTTATGCAGCAAAGTAACCAGAATAGTGAATTACCTTCATTGCTCTTGCCCCTTCCCTCACTAGTGCAACTCCTGCAGCCTAGGGATGGGGCAGGCATCCTCCTTGACCTTATCCCACAGCCCCTTACCCATGGCCCCATCCTAACCTTGACCCATCCTGACCTCCCCACACTTGCTGAGATTCTGATTCTGAATAAGGTGACTGGCATCTCAAATGTGGATGAATCTAATGAGTCCTTTGTGTTCTCAAAGCTCTTCAGAGTGGTGATGTGCAATTTTGCTTCCTTTCAGTGTATTAGTATAAGAGGAGAGGTTTGGCATAGGGACGAACCTATATAGTCTCTGATTTTCCTCTGATTCTGATGGTAAAAAACTTTAGGAAAAGTTTCTGAGAATCCATGCTGACTGAATGTCAGCATTTAGGAACATGACAGCATGCCATTGCTCTGGATAATGAGGTTGCCTTGGCAAAGTATCAGTGCTGGTGGATAGTGGGAAATGTTGTCAGGATAGGCTGTGGCCAGGATGGGAAGGACCTTGGGAAGGTACCAGGCTAAAACATTTCAACTTCATCTTGTGGGCATTTGGGAGACATCAACATTTTTTAGGCATAGAAGGCATGATTATATGATTATAGGAAAGCAGAACTGGAGTTAGTGTGCAGGGTGGGGTGGATTCTAAGGGTATCAAGACTGAGGTCAGGAGACTATTGCAATAGTCCAGGTACCAACGTGAAGGGAATCTGTAGTAAGACTGGTGACAGGATGAAGAGGAAGGCAAAGATGTCAGAGACTCTGAAGAGGACTGAGAGGACCTGGTGGCCACCTACATTAATATATGGGACAGGCAGTGGCGGAGAAGAGATCCAGCATTAAACCTCCTCAATATATATAGCTATTCCTACAATTAAGCGTTTGTACAGTGTATACGATGTGCTGAGAACTTTATGTAGATACTTACATTAATTGTTACAATAAGCTTGGAGGCAGGTACTCTCAAGATCACCATTTTACAGAAGTAATTCAATCACAGAAGTCAATGCCCAAAGTTTTATAGCTTTGGGTAGAAAGCTGGTAAGTGGTAGACTCAGGATTTGAACCCAGGCAGTTCACCTTCACAGTTGGTGCTATTCACCATTATTCTTTATCCCCTCTATTTATTTTCATAACTCCCAGTCTTCTTTCTTTTAGTCTGATCACACTTGGAGGGCTTAATAAAACGTTATCTGATGCTGAACCTCATTTTTCAATTGCTAATAAATGACCATCCTTCCCTGACCGAGGAAATAAATCAATTATATTCTGGGTCTGTGGAAGCATTTTCTGAAATAGGGTCTGTGTGGGTCAGCCAAGAACATATTAAGCTGTATAACAATATAATTACCAACTCTTTCACCAGTCTGATTCTGTATTGCTAGATATTTGCAACAATAATTGCTCTATAAATCCACATGTGAAATTTGCTAAAGAGAGAGAGAGAGAAAGAGAGAAAGAGAGAGAAAGAGAGAAAGAGAGAGAGAGAGAGAACGTCAAAAAATGTAACTTCCATAGAGTTATTTATACGTAGTAAACACTTACATTTCAAGGTGACCTACCCCAATAATAGAAATATCATTCATGGAAAAGATTATCAAAAGCACAACTACAGACAGAAATAACCTGAAAACTGCATTGTTAAATATAGTGTAATGAAATACATTTCTATTGTTCCCTGAAATTTGTGATATGTAATCCAATAAACCAAAGAACTTTAATGATGAAAATGTATGTGTTTTTTGGAGGTGGAAACAGACAAGAAGTGAATTTTGAAAATGATTTGTATAACTGCTTTACATATACCTGGTACCTTTGCTGCCAGGACTTTCACATACTTCAAGAACGACTTCTCAAATACACATTAATCATCCCAGGGTCCTCAGAGAATATGTGAGAAGTAAACAGTGTTTATCAATAAGTTTTGTTCTCTTGCAAAAAAGAAACCCAACCTTGGTAACAGAAAGGTGATAGCTCATTAACTGTGGACACAGCTGGAACATCTGGACTGAACCTGCCAGGTTCGATAGACATTTGAATGAAATGGGGGGAGGAGAGTCTTCTCTCTCCCTCCCTCCCTCCCTTCTTGCCTTCCTCCTTTTCCCTTTTAGGACATTTTCTGAAACGGCTCAGATTCTGACTAAGCACTGGAAAAAAAAACTAGTTCTTGATTTTTCTCTTTTTTCTTCCTTTATCCTTAATATGAAAACACAATTTCATCATAGTAGTTCCTGATTTACATTTCTGCTCCATTGGTGGATTTTTCCCTCTGTGTTCAGCAACATCTCACTCCTAATGACTATTTATAGCCTCCCAGGGTCTCTGTGGCCCTAAGTATCACCGTGGAATTTATCAGAGTTCTTGCCTATCTTGATTGCCTAGGTGCACCTGCTGTGGGATTTATAGCCTTGAAAATGAGTACCAAACACCTAGTGGCTTCTAAACTTTTTTAAAATCAGTCTTTCAAGATAAGTTGTTTCCCACCCTTTGCCTCCTTAGGAGGTCCACAGTAGCTGTTTCTACATGATGTTGAATCATCCAGATGAAAAGTGAAAATTTTGCCAATCTCCTGTTCTCAGTTGTAGTTTAATGTAAGAGGCATTTGTGTGATTTTTGCAATGAAAATAAGTTTTCAAGGAGGGGAAGGAGTGAGATCTCTGCCTCCAGGCCCTTGTGTCTCTCATCCTGAATTACTTGGTCGCTTCATCCGACCACCATCACCTGGTGATCGCCTCAAAGAGGCACTGTCTGCTTCCAAGACCAAATTCTGGGTACCAATGTCTTCTGTCCCCAAACCTACTGTCCTGTGCCATGCACCTTGTCCTGCCACACCATCCTTCTGTAGTCCTTTGCAGAAAGGCTGAATATTTGTTACATGAATCTACTCCCTTTCCATTCACAGAGAATGAGGATCATCTCAGCTAAAGGCCATCTGCATGTATATGTTGCCCTCCATCTGTCAGCTCAGAGCAGGGCAAATATGAAGAATGAGGGACTTCTGATGAGAGATGGTGGGTATGTTGTTTAATCTAAGATTGTCTGCTCCATTTCTGACGTGGAGATGTGGGAGATTCAATGCATAAACCCTCAGACCAAGCTGATGAAGGGGCTAATGTGGCAACTTGATGGTTTAAGAGATGCCAATGAGATCAATTCTGCTTTTCCATGTAGCCCCAGGACCAGTAATTCTGGGCATGGTCAGGCAGTGTGGCTAGAAGCATTTGAGAAGAATTCACTTCCATCCATCACCTGTGTTTCTTTTCAAAGCAGCCACAAGTCTGCAATCATATTCCAAGGACCGAGGGGCAGGCTCTACCATTTTTCCTGTTGGGCTGATCTTTGGGGCCTCATTATGAGCTGAGGGGTCAAGAATTCTTGATTTGATGGTCCCTGCCTATGGAAGGGGGACCCTAAAGCAGCATGACTGTTCAAATCTGAAGGTCCCCTCCTTCTGTAACTCAGACCTAATGGGAGCCTCCTATTACATTCAAGTTGACATGACTTAGTCTGTAACCAAGTTCATACCACCTGTTTTTGTCTTAAATAGGCAAATCTTGAGGTCCTTTCTGTCCCCATTGGCTTCTCAGTCCTTTGGGGCCCCTATCATATTTCTTAGAGCAAGTTCTTGCCATCTTGGGTATAGGCTTATTCCTTTGGCTTTAGGTCACTGCATTCCCTACTTTAGGTCACTGCATTCCCGGGAGCCAAGTACAGCCTGGCTCCTGGCACTTGAAGAAGGAGAAGGCTTGTCAGTGTCTCATGGCTCAGCAGTGACAGTGCCTTAACTCTATAGTCTAGGATTTCTTTGCCTCTAGTATTTAGGGACATTTTGTCCTCCCCACTGTTTATGTTTCCCTGGCCCAATATAAGCTTTGCAGTCTCCCTTAATGCTTCCTCTGAGTTCTGCTTTGCTTTATGTATTATGTCTATTGGAGCTTTTCTACAATACTCAGTGTAACTTACATCTGACTCTCGCTACCCAAGCTAATCCCTTTCACCATCCCCAAGCTGTTCCCTTCCACTTTGCTCTGCCTGAGCAGTCCTGGCTTATTGCATTGATCCTGTGTTCTGTATCCAGGTAAATGTCCACATCAAAAAAGACAATCACCTTTACATGAACCATAAATAATTGTGTGTGGAGAATTGGAGTTTCTTCACAAGTCTTGTAAAATGCATTAGCACCAACACAGGCCTAGCAACCACTGAGGACCATCACACCAGAGGAAAACATCTGGCATGTGGGCTGTTGGCTATTTTTTTTTTTAACTCTTTGAAAAATTTTAATTGAAGTATAGTTGATTTACAATGTTGTGTTAGTTTCTGGTGTACAGCAAAGTGATTCATATATATACATAATTTTTCATATTTATTTTTGGTATTTTAACTGCAAATTTGGTGCTGTAAAGTCATAGACACAGTAAACAAGAACCCATCCAAACCTGCCTACCTGGTTTGCTTTTGCCTTGTGGGCCAGACAATGACAGCAAATGACACCGAGGAGAAGGACATGCTGTGCTTTGGACTCTTTAAATAAGCTGTTCACAGTGATTTCACTTCTTACTTTCATTCTAATTACAGCAATATTTCTGAAATGATCATTCCTGGTGGTTTATTCTCTTAGTTTGCAACCTCCTCTACTCTGGCTTTGTCTCCCCATCTTTCATTCTTTTCCTGAAAGATCTGAGATCTAGGAGTAAGCAGTCATCGCATGCTTCTCACTCTTCTTGAAAGAGGTTGGGAGCACTGACATGGAGGGCTTTCTGCATTCCAGTTAATCTCTTCACCATTTCCCCTGCCATTTCAGCCAGAGTAGAAGGCTGGTGGATGTCTCAACACCCTTGAGGATGTCAACATGTGGTCTTGAAGTTGGCCAGGCCTCCCCATACAGTCTGCACACTTTGCTTATTGGTAACATTCCCAGAAAAGGCCCAGCAAAACCGCTTCTAGTCCAGTTTCTTTTGGTAAGATACACCCAAACAATGGCATTAAATCTGTCAACAGATATGTATCGAATACTACCATGTGCCAGGCACTGTGCTAGGAGCTTGTCTTGAAGTTGATTCTTCTTAGAACTGCTTTTGCTGCATCCCATAGATTATGGAGTGTTGTATTTCCATTTTCATTTGTCTCACGGTATTTTCTGATTTCCTCTTTGATTTCTTCATGGACCTATTGGTTTTTCTAGTAGCATGTTGTTTAGTCTCCACATGTTTGTTCTTTTCCCATTTTTCTTTCTGTAATTGATTTCTAGTTTCATACTGTTGTGGTTGGAAAAAATGCTGGATATAATTTCTATATTCTTAAATTTGTTGAGACTTGTTTTGTGGCCTACCATGTGATCTGTCCTGGAGAATGCTCCATGTGAACTTGAAAAGAATGTGTATTCTGCTGTTTTTGGATGGAATGCCATGTAGATAGCTATTAAGTCCAACTGGTCTATTTTGTCATTTAAGATTACTAGCTCCAGGCAAGACCAACAGACTTTGGATTTGGGGATCTATCTGTGGAGCTGTTCATTCCACATGTGACTAAGTTAACTAGTTCACTAAAACTACTTATTTGGATAATTTTATTGGTTATTTGGATCAAATGCCCATTTTGGCTTCAGATAACCAGAGTAAACCTTAACCAGTTTCATGTACCAACTAATATACTGTGCAGTAGTTAAACTTCTTCTGACTTTTTAGTTTTTCAGCAAAGTAGTGGAAGTCCTAGATACATGAAAAATGTGTTGGGCCTCCTGGGATATTTCAACAGAATGATTAGGCAATTTGGAATTAATCTCTCACCCTTAACCTCCCTTTTGTTTTATAAAGTCAGGCAGGTGGGAATGTTGGGTTATATTTTGATTTGTGTTGAAGACGGGTTACATGACACTTTGAACTTTCTGCTTTCTCCAGCAGTTCACTTTTTGTGCTGTTTCTCCCTTTCACTGAACCTTTCTGCCAAACACTCATCCTTCCCTTTTGCAATGCCTGATTCCTGCTCTGTCTTTGAAAGCATTCTTTAATCTTTCTTCTTTTTGTCAGCATTTCATTTTGATAGAGTTGCTCACGAATTACTGCATAAATGCTCTTATAGGAGTCTGAAATTATATCCCTAGAGATCTTTGTAGTTTTCTGGTTTCAATGAATATTCAAATACTTGTCCAAGAAGTCTCTTTCCTACTGCTGAGTAGTTTACATTTTTGCCATATGTAACTCAATTCCAAGTATGCACACACACACACATAGTGTCATTGTTAGTGAGAGGGACACTATCCTGCTGTTAGCTATTGGCTTCACTCACTCATTGACAGACTCTTAATTCATATACTCACATTCCAATATAGTGGATGAGCTACTTCAAAAAGTGATTATAACACCATATTCATTCAATAGGTAATTACTAAACATTCCTTAAATGTCAGGCCTTTGCTAGTCACTGGGGGTAAAATGTTGCTCAGACATGATAAATGCCCACATTATTAGAAAAGGTAGAATTTAATCCAATAGTTACACTAATAAATATAAAATTATACCAATAGCTGGAAAGTAGCAGTAGGTGTGGTAGCCGGAAAGCTTATGAGAGGTGATATGATCTAGCAAGGATGTAAGAGAAGGCTTCTCTGTAGAAACATTGGTTGAGGTAATACCTGAAAGAAGAGTGGTTACCACACAGGTGGACAAGGTAGGAATATGTTGTAAGATGGGAGAAGAGCATGTGCAAAGGCCGGGGGTTAGGAGGAAGGGTGGCACATTTGAAGCCTGAAGAACTGGATTAGATAAAACAAAATGTGTTTGAATGTATCAGAGAGCCATCAAAGAAGCCAAGGTTTGCAGGACCAAGGTCCAAGAGCGAAGGGAGGCACATTCAGGTAAGCCTCACTTGTGCATCTATTTTTACCTTCCAGCATTTGCTGAACCAAGAAATGGAGAAAAGAAACTAGGTAGATAGGGGTGGTCTGAAGCTTTCTACAGTTTCACTGGACTGAAAGATAAAAGTTGGAGTTTAGAGTTGCCAAGGTAGCCAAGACTTGAAGGGCTAGGAGAGGAGGCAGTTACAGAGAAGTGGTCCAGAAGTTCTCTTTGAGGCATTTGCTGAGTTAGAAGCTATGGAGATGTAAGGAAAGATGCCAAGACACCTGACGAATAGCAGCATCCAGGAAGATAAAGAGCTGAGCAAGATGCAGAAGCAGTTTCCTGGGTCTGGGAAAGCAGAGGGGCCCACCAAAATAGAGCCCACCAAAATAGAGGGGCACTGGGAAAGAACCCAAGTTTTCAGTTGAGACTCTAAGAGGACTACACTCTAGAGTAAGTATATGATAAGAGCAGGATTAAATCAGAAACATGTCAGCCCTAACAAAGCTTAACACTCCCCTTTGACTGGATCAAGGTGGTCTGTCTCTATTCTGCTTGCCAAAAGAAAATTAAAACTTTCCTGAAAAAAAGATACCATCTAGAACCACTATGGTAATTACCAGGCATGCCAAGAAACTAGATCAAATGTCCAAAAACAAAAAAACATTAGAAACAGACCTACAGCTGATCCAGATATTAGAATTATCAAGTAGGGACTTAAAAATAGCTATGGCTAATACGTTCAAGAAAGAAGATGTAGGGAATTTCACAAGAGGACTGGAATATATTTTTAAAAATCAAATGGAAATTTACAACTAAATAATAGAAGAAATTAAGAACTCAGTAGATGGGTGTGTTAGTTTAGGTCCTCCTAGAAGATGACACCAACACAGTGATAGATGTGTAGGAGATTTATTGGGAAGAACACTTAATGTAAGAAGGAGGAGGGAGCAGGAGAAGGTGGAAAGAGGCTTCCAATCACAATGCAGATCTGATTCCTATGGAAGGAGAGGATGATCAATATAGGTAAAGTCTCAGGGTTCAGAACAGTTCCAAGAAAGTTTCAGTCAGGTTGATGAGGAGTCCTCAGGTCAAAGTTGCTCTTTTGAAGAGTCCTGCATTTCACTGGAATGGACCTGATTTAGTAGCTCTCTGTGCTGGTCGTTGGCTGGGACTTGCCCACAGAAAGTGTTGCCTCTGTGTAGACACAGTGGTGGATTCAGAGGGCAGCAGTGGGGGGAAGCGGTCAATTACGGTCCGCACAACAGGAAATCTGACTGGTATATTTTCAGTGCCCTTGCATTCTACCCATCAGGCCACACAGCTCTACTTCTCCATGCAGGTTCAAGGAGCAGCTCCTTCATGCTTCCTTGGGCTTCTTTTCCTGAGGGGAAAATTAGACATGGGAATTAATGGGATAAACTATAGACCTCATGGCTGCAATTGGTCTTGGGGTGTAACTGGTACCTGCCCTAACCCTTCCACTCTATCTTTTCTAAATTACCCTCATCCTCAGCTATCACCTCAGCAAGTCCTTGTGGCTATGTAGCCTCTATCTCTGTCACTAAGGCCAGTTCATTTGTGTGCCCACTATGCCAGTTTGGGGTTAGCTGATGATGAAGGCTGTCCAGTGTTGTTTTGTCTACTTGGTTGTTCAGTGCCTCTTAATGTGGTGGATTCTTTCTGGGGGGCATTAATATGTGATAAAAAAAATTCTCCCTTTTTGGGACTTCCTCGGTGGTGCAGTGGTGAAGAATCTGCCAGCCAACGCAGGGGACACAGGTTTGAGCCCTGGTCTGGGAAGATCCCACATGCCGCAGAGTAACTAAGCCCGTGTGCCACAACTACTGAGCCTGCACTCTAGAGTCCGTGAGCCACAACTACTGAGCCTGCATGCCACAATTACAGAAGCCCACGCTCCGCAACAAGAGAAGCCCATGCACTACAACGAAGAGTAGTCCCCTCTCGCCACAACTAGAGAAAGCCCGCACACAGCAATGAAGACCCACACAGCCAAAAATAAATAAATAAATTTATTAAAAAATATAAAATTCTCACTTTTCATGTTCATGTCCCTATATCCACCCATATGCCTTTACCTCAGACTTGTCCATCTCTAAACTTTCAGGCATATTTCTTCCAAGCCCCTAACCAGCATCCAGGCCGCTAGTCATTGCCTTAAACTTATACAATGTCATATGTCAACTATATCTCAATAAAGCTGGAAAAAAGTAATAAGAAAATGTTAAATAATGGAAACGATATATCATGCAAAGTTAAACCAAAGAAAGCTGGTATAGTTTTACTCATATCAAAGTTGGAATTTGACCTATCTTGTGCTGACTTCAACACTCAAAGAAAACCAAGTTTTCTAACACTGAACTGCCAAAATAAGTAAATGCGTGTTTTTCAAAAATATCTTGAAAATTGTTTTGATGGGTTGTCTAAATAAAAGATCAAATAAAATAATTTAAAGCATATTAACTATTTGAAATGCACATTGAGTAAATGCTGATAATGTTATTAATGATGTTCAGCTTCATATGGGATATTTTTAAGTAGGGAAGATTTGTGAAAGTTTAATGATTTAATGTCCAAGTGTGCAAATAAACATAAAATTATAAAGCACGCTATATGATTGTTTCCAAAGCACTTTTCAAGTTTTAATGATAATGCTGTATATAGTGAAACTCACCTTAGTTTGGAAAGGAGCATAAAGCTTTGGAAAGCTCTGAATGAATTAGATTTAGACTATCTAACACTTTAGTAAAGAACAATAGTCCATTTGCTTGGATAGGAAATAGCAATTGCTTCAACTTTATCCTGTGTTTTAACCAACCATTATCAGACTAACAAGGTGTAACTTACCTTAAGTAGTGATTAAACAATCAGTGCTAGTATTTAAGAATTTGTTTCAAAAGTTAAAGAAGGTTGGGACTTCCCTGGTGGCGCAGTGGTTAAGAATCTGCCTGACAATGCAGGGAACATGGGTTCGAGCCCTGGTCTGGGAAGATCCCACAGGCCGCGGAGCAACTAAGCCCGTGTGCCACAACTACTGAGCCTGCGCTCTAGAGCCGGAGATCCATGACTACTGAAGCCCACGCGCCTACAGCCCGTGCTCCACAAGAAGAGAAGCCACCGCAATGAGAAGCCTGCACACCACAGCGAACAGTAGCCCCCGCTCGCCGCAACTCTAGAGAAAGCCCGCGTGCAGCAATGAGGACAAAACATGGCCAAAAAAAAAAAAAAAAAAAAGTTAAAGAAGGTTAACGAATATGACAAAGGAGATCATGTCAGTATTAGCTTGAGATGATCCTCAACTTGAAAGTGTTTTATCAGGCACAAGGATATTGGCACATTTTATACATTTGTTCATCTTGTGCGAAGGCTATATTCTGTCATAAAGTAGTCTTCATTCGAGTAAAATGGGCAAGAGGCACAAACTCTTATGTCGGGTCTTCACAAAGAGAAACACAAATAAGTCAGAAATGGAGCTGTGTCACCAGTGCTTTAGAATTTATTAATTAGATGAGACCACATGTATAAAGTGGCCAAGAGTATGGGCTCTGGAGTCAGACTGCCTGGCTTGCCATCCTGTTCTGCTACTTGCTGTGTGCCCTTGAGTAAGTTACCTAACCCTTACCTTCATTTTCTTACTATAAAACAGGGCTGATAAAAGCAACCAATAAAACCTTCCCTGATCAAGTTCTAGGACAAGATTTTAAAAACACAGTGCCTGGCATTTAATAAGTGTTCAATAAGTATTTGTTCATTGTTATTAGAAATACCTGGCATGGGACTTCCCTGGTGGTCCAGTGGGTAAGGCTCCATACTCCCAACGCAGGGGGCCCGAGTTCGATCCCTGGTCGGGGAGCTAGATCCCGCATGCATGCTGCAACTAAGAGGTCACATGTCCCAGCTAAGACCCACTGCAGCCAAAATAAATAAATAAATATTAAAAACAAATACTTGGCATATGGTAGACCACTAAACATGCATCTACACATCTACACAATCATATATATATGTATATCAGTTAATTTATTAATCAATATATGAATATATGTATTAAGATATATTAATATATTAAATCACATTGCATTGTATTATACAATATCTAATATTATATTAGTTTACATGGTATTTTTATATATATTAGATATATATTAGACTAGATTAGCTCTACAGATGTTTTTAATTCACAGCAAAAATATAAAAGTCAAAGGATATCCGTATCTGACAGTCCCTTAACATGCCCAGCTTGAGGAAGGATTTATCCCAATAGTTTCTTATACTATTTACTGCAAATCCCTGGAAATCTCTACTAAGGAAGACTCAATTTTATTAGGAAATTCAAGAATCTAGATGTGCAAATGTTACCTTTTCTTGTAACTATTCACATTGTTAAAGCTTCTCTATGTTGGGAAAAGAAAAGTAAGCAACTCCGCTCACATAAAAATGTGACCCACAGGCTATGTTTACCCTCATGAAAATCTCTGGATAGTTCAAGGGGAAAAATGAAGTGGTCTCAAGTACACATAACAAGAATTACATAGGTAACTGCTTCAATTTTCTATCAAATGTTTACTAAAGGCACTTTCTAAAGCCTTTCATTATTCCTTAATAGATGGCCCTTTGAATAGTGCTATTGTTATAGAGATTCTCCTGCAATGAAGTTTATAAATGTAATATGGCCTCACTCCCCAGTTAATAGGACAATAGCACATTTTATTAACCTATTCTTTGGATGTTTGCTTGGAGAATCTTCTCATTCAATTTGCCCTCCAACTCTTGGTGATACAGTAGTACAAAGGAGAAAAAAAGGTTACCCACTTCTATGGGTAATTAAGATTTTATTTTAAAACTTAAGTAAGTAATACATCTTTTGTAGTATACATATATGGAAAAGAGGGTTTTCCTGGCAGAAAATGAAACTGGCCTGGTAAAGAAAGATCCAGAGAACCATATATCTCTAGTTAATACTTTACAAAATGCCTGTTATACAGTAAGTGCTAAATAAATAAGTCAGAGCTCTGAGATTGAAATTTTCAGAAACATTCTCTTCAAACCTTTCAATTCTCTCTCTTCAGGGTCCAGCTCAATGTCTGGCTAATTTAACTGAGGAATCAATTTTTAAAATATGCTAATGATTGACAATTCTGTTTTTCTTTCTTTTTAAAAAGATATTTGTACCGTTGTAGGCTTTTAGTAATAGTGTAGGAGGTATAATAGAATGGTGCTCAAAAGCCCAAGCTCTGGAGTCAATACAGATCCTTTCCAGAGCTGTAAACTTGAATAAATCACTTACCTCAGGTTCTTTAACCCTAAAATGGGGAGAGCACTATTGCCTCAAAATGAGATAACCCATTTAGAGCACTTAGCTGCATTATCATGACCAGTGGAAAATCTATGAATTGCTGAGATTCAGAAATCCAGAAATTTAGAGATATTTTAGAGCAATGGAACACTTCTAGAGCCCACAAATCATGCCTCCTAAGAAGTTATCTGGACAGCCACTGTTCATGCTGTTCTCAAAACTACTATAATCTATGGCTTCCCACCTGGTCCCCTATTGTGATTACACTGGAGATGAAAGAGTCTGACATTCATTCACCAACATTTATTCAGCACTTACTGTGTGTCCAGCATTTTGTAAGGTACTAACTAGAGATATAAAAATGAATAAGACAAGGAGTAGATAATTTGCAATTCAGTGTGATTAATGCTTTGGGATCCGACTTCCTCTCTTCCTGCTGGATCAGATTTATTCACTGAGAGAGTCCCCTGGAACAATTTACTTGGTTTAATGTAGACATTTTTCTGTAGTTCCTTTAGGGCTGAATTTACCTTAAAAAAAATCTAGATGCATTTCGTTTCATTTTTCCAAAGAGGCAAAAGCTTTTTCTCATTTATTCCCAAGTTGCTGCTGGGGTATGACCCCTCACCACCCAGAGAGACCCCTAATGAGGGCTGAATTGGCCATGTCTCATTCTGATGAATAATGGGAC
The DNA here is from genome assembly GCF_026419965.1 of Kogia breviceps. Classification (NCBI taxonomy): domain Eukaryota; kingdom Metazoa; phylum Chordata; class Mammalia; order Artiodactyla; family Physeteridae; genus Kogia; species Kogia breviceps. The sequence continues at coordinate 32,271,966 of NC_081322.1, read as the reverse complement.
TCATCACCCTTCAGTGCCCTCCAGATTTACTCACAGGTCGCTGGGGACATTGCCAGCAAATAAATCCCCTGATCTGCTATAGGATCTTTTTCTCCCGCTGAGGCCCTTCCTGGAGCTTTTCACTGACTCCTTAACCGGGTTACCTAAGGCTTATCCAATCTGGATGTCAAACCCAGAATACCCTCGGTCCCCCAGATGCATGTCTGCACCAGGCAGATTTCTAGACTCTTTGGTCTGCTGTAGGCAGAGCCATGACCCTGTGAGTTTCCCCTTTTCACATCAGTGTCTCCTCAGTCTGTGACGTACTCATTTGTTAACCTGCAAGAACAAGTTCAGTACCCACACGGGCTGGCTCTTCACTTTGACTTATGCTCAATGGAGTCCACTATGTCTCCATACATGCAGTACGGTGGGTTGAGCCCTCCTGGCCCTTCTGAAAGCATGCCTGGTCAACCTTGACCTTGAATCTTGCTGTTTCCAGACACAGCCTTGGGTTGGGTGTGAAATGGGAGAAAACTGAATAAATCATGGCAGCAGGGCTGATGAGTGGTTTTATAATTGCTTATGGTTGTCTCAGGAGCTCTGTGAAAATCTGTTGATGCCAAACTCTGCCACTGCTACCGTCAGGCCGTTTGCAAGTAAATATTTTATCCTATTACTTTGGAAGATTACTTTTGCATTCAGAGCAGAAGTCTACTGAATAAACCAGAGGTACCCTAAAGAAATCACAGAAGGTTCCTTCTTAGGTTTGTTAGTTGTTTTGTGGCATACCATCCCACGCCCCCTTACAGATGATCTGAGAGTGATTTTTGGCTTTCAGTGCAGTAAGATCAAAGAAACGCCTATCAACTGTTGCCTCTAATCGCCTTAGACAGTTCAAGCTTCTGCAATGCCCCAGTGTATCAGTTTAACACTTACTGTTGTGTGCCTTGTGCAAATAGATGCAGTTGAAATTTAAGCCTGTTATAATGGGGGGCTGACCTCGTGGAGCAGGGGGAGGAAAATTTCTACCAAAATTTGAAGTGGCCAAATGCCAGCTCCATATTTTGCCCTGGTCCTCCTGGCTAAACTCAGGGTACCAGCTCCCATTCATTTCCTTCCGCTGCAAGCCTAGAAGCCCCCGTTCGCAGTGACTACAGGACTGGATATTATCTAAACTCTCAGTGAATCACAGCTGACAGTGCTGCTATTTCTAAGCCACAGAATCACTCTTTGAACAAAATGCAAGCGCTGTGTCTTTTCAACCTGTTCTTCAACGGCGGAAGCAGCAGGGTTCCAGCACTGTATAATAACTGTCAGAAACAATTTCTGCTCTGTAAGTGAGGTGAAGCAAAATGTCAAAATATTTGAATACATTTCATTGAGGATATCTTCTTTTAAATTAGTGAAGACTAGAGAAGAAGAATCCCATTCTCTCGCATAATAAATATGCATGGAACCGGGGAGCCACGTGCATTCTAATAAAGCCGAGTCTTGTCTGGTTAATACGTTATAGGTCCACAACAATAAAACACAATAATTACTAGTTAAAGAGATGCCAGTGTTGGCCTTTTACCAACATCCCTGAACACATAATTCATAATAAATTTAGTAAGGCTGAAGTCGGCCTGTTAATTAACCTGTTTTCTGCAATGACTGGGACGGAGGAAGCCATCGTGTCATCCAGCACGGCGCCCTCCCAAATGCGCGCATCTCGTTGCTGGTTGGACTCTGCAGTTTGGACTCACCAACCTCACCACAGGATCCTTGCTTGTGTTCATACAGGTGAGAACGCTGTGGGAGAAGTGCTAAGGGAATATCTTACTCTGTAATTACCATATTTGAAAAAAGAGATTGCAGGACGGTATACACACTGACCGGTGGGTTTAGGGGACTTTTTTGGGAGCCAACAGTTTAGGTAGGAAAACCTGAGGAGAGGGGCTTAGTGACCCAGGGGATTGGAGTAAGATGATGGACTGAGGACATACATTTTTCCTTTTTTTTTTTTTTTACTCAAAACCATTAACATGACAGAAAAGATATAAACATGTCATAATGGTAGTAAACAGGAAAGGGTATCATTTTCTGCCAGAAATTAAGAAATTTCTGGACTATAGAAAATAGAAGGGATAAAATTGGCCAGAGCAGAGAGTGCCACAGTCTAACATAAACCAAGAAGAAAACCACCCTGAACTTACAGTTTTCTGAATCTGCTATTACTCCCTAGTAAATGAATAGGAAGAGGAAAAACAGGTCCTGGGAAATTATTAGGATTTTTTTTTTTTCTTTCTTAAAAACCTGCTTTAGAACATTCCCCCTCCTTGCGCTCTCATACTGAACGGTACATAGCAGAGGTGCTTGCCACCAGCCTCCAAGTCAGTACCTATTCTCTAAGGAAAGTGCTGGAATTGGGTGTAGACCTGAGGGAACACTAAACTCCATGACATGTCGGGTGGGAGGCAAAGACATTCATGTCCTCGAATAATATACTTCTTATTTTACCAATGAAGAGGAGGGCTTTGGAGTATGTGGGAATAAACAGGCAGGCTGATGGAGACTCCTCCTCCCCTGCAAGGCAGGAGAGAGGCATGAGGGAGAAACAGAGGAAACCTATTCTAGTTCCATACATTCATCAACCTCACTCATTATTCATAAAAATGATTGGGCAAATAAGGATAACCAGACAGTGGGTAAAAACTAACAGTATAAAAGAGAAGAACCAAGTGAACCAGAAGAATGACTGGAAACAGAGATAATTCAGAGTGAAAACATTAAATCGGAAAAAAACATTAAATCAGTCCTAATTAGTATCGTCAGTGAAATTCTAAAGTTTATTTTTCCATAAAAGTAGAACACACTGCTATGAAAAAGGAACAGTCAGAAAATGAAGAATTCTTGGGAATTAAAATTTTCACCGCTGGAATTTAAAAATTAACAGAGGGCTAAATAATAGAAAGGACTTAGATAAAATATATTACTAATCTGGAAAATAAAGTTGAAGAAATGTCTTAGAACATAAATGGCGTTAGAGACAAACATATTGTAAGAACTGAGTTTAGGCACTTTTAAGATCAATATCTAAGTTCCAACATCCATCTAATTGGTATTTTTTTGGTAAGAGTCAGAGAGAAGTGAAGAAATAATAGAAAAAAAATTTCCCCCAATGTAAGTCACAAACTTCAAACTGAAAGAGTCTATTGAATGGTAAAGAAATTGAATGGGAAAATGAAATATCTAAGATAAGCTATTTCAACAGTAAGAAATTTGTTAATAAAATTTACTACTTTAATAGTTTAAAAGCTAAAAGCTGTGTTAATAGTTAAAATAATATGTTTGTACATATACGTCATTACTATTCACATTATGTTGAGTGGCTAAGACTAGAAAAGTAATTAGTAGATGTAAATATTGGTGAGTAAACTTAAGGTTTCAACCTACTGTCAATAGGAAAAAGCAAATTAAAACCACTCAGTATGAACATGTGTTCTTCCGATGATCATTTAAAAATTTGAAAATGGGGAAACAGGCAGTCTCAAACATTGTTGCTGGGAGTGTAAAATGGGAAAGCTTTGAGAAGGCGGAACTTGGTATATTTACTGAAACTTAAAATTCAGAGATTTTTAGAGAGAAGGTATTTTTCTAGATATTTACTGCAGAGAAACATTTGTGGGTGTGCATGAAACTTCACGTGAAGGAGGTGCATTGCCATATTGTTTATCCAAAGCAGAGAAGGGCAGCAACCCAAATGTTAAAAATAGAGAAATGGGTGAAAGAAATGAAGATTATAACTACTGAGACATAGGGTGTAGTTGTAAAAAACATTGAAATGTGGTTCTTTGAAATCCCCAGAGGAACAACAGCAGGATGTTTGGAAAGGAGTGAGAGAAACAATGGGGGTGTCGTCTCCTTCCCCAGCCTGTCTGGTCTGTAAGTTGCTGCTGCCTGTGGTGGGCAATGGTGGCCATCTTCTGTATTCAGAATCACCCCAAATTCAGAATTCCAAGGAAATTCCGCTGGGTACCCCCCGCTTCAAACATCACCCCTCCCGCCAACTACAAAGCTCCCTCGAAGAAGGGACAACACAAGTTGTTCCTACCTTCCTTCTCACATTTTGTCTCCATGTTCTTCTGCCAGCCTTCGGCTCTCTCCCCACTGTGAAGCCCGGGTGCTGTGAATGGTACTTGAGAGTGTGCTTCCTTGAGCTTAGAATCTAAAGAATTCTGTTTTCATCCGTTCCCCTCCCCCACCCCTCAACTATGAACTCCCTCCACAGTAATCAGTGTTCCTCCTGTTTAAAAATCAGATGGAGGAAGGTCCACAGGACAGCGCATCTTTAGGTATTTATTTATATCATCTCTTCCAGGAAGCAAGACTTAAAAGAATTCAGAGAATGAGAAATGAAGGAATAAATTGAGATATATAATGAGCAGCTTGCATTGTTAAAATGTTTTTCTTTTTATTTTTTTGCGGTACGCGGGCCTCTCACTGTTGTGGCCTCTCCCCATTGAGGAGCACAGGCTCCGGACACGCAGGCTCAGCGGCCATGGCTCGCGGGCCCAGCCGCTCCGCGGCATGTGGGATCTTCCCGGACCGGGGCACGAACCCGCGTCCCCTGCATCGGCAGGCGGACTCTCAACCACTGTGCCACCAGGGAAGCCCTAAAGTGTTTTTCTTAAATAAAAATCTGCAGGGATCTGTGTTTTTGCAAGTTCCCTAGGTGAGTCTCTTGATGACCACGTTAGGAACGGCTCTCCTGTTGAACGTGTTCTCCTTGGTAGCAGAGCAATAGTGATGGACTAACGAGATGGACACTCCTGATTCCAGAGCATTTGTGGAAATCTGGCATCTGGGTGGCTGCTTGCTTAGAGTAAGAGAAGCAGAAAGGGAAAGATGTGCAGAGGAAGGTCAGACAAGAGATGATGGAGCCAGCTGTTGGCTGAACTCCTCTGCCGTTCTTTGGAAGCCTGGCTGCACTCACTGTCACTGTGGGAGGTTCTCCACGGTCTTTATGATGATCCCGCTTTCCTCATCTTGCTTTGTTAGAATGCGTATCTCAGCCTTAATCTCACCAAAGGGGTGAAAGTTGGTTCTTGGGAGTTAAAAGAATCTTAGATATAATAAAATCTTATTTCTTAATATTTAATTGCTCTCATTAGGGAGAAACTTAATCTAAATTTTAATTAATTAATCAGAATGATTTAATTTAAATTCATTGATTAAAATAAGGTTTTCTCCTTAGGGGAATGATAGAGAAAAAGAAGGTTGAGAAATATGCAACATGACCTGACTGGGACACGTACACTTTTCCCTAAATATTTAAAAAACAAACAAACACAAAAGAGAAAAGAAAAGCAATTCTTTCCCTCAAAGTTCCTAAGGTTCTTTTATAATATCCACAAAAATGAATGTTAAATTCTATGATCCCAGTCCATTCTTAGAGCAGCAGGAAGAAATCCACATTCATATCATCCTGTCAGAGAAAGAGAACTTAAAATTGTCTTATGTCCAATAATCAATGAGCCATCTAGCATAGGTTCAAGTTACCCAAACGTTGAATGTCACTTCTCTGTTTTGCACTGAAAATATTGTAAGATCAGCAAGCTGATATGACAAGAAATAAAAATTGACTATAAAATAATAAGCCAATCCCATAACTATTTTATAGCTTTGGGGGGGGTTAGGAAAATAATATTCTTACTCCCAATATTGATAAAGCTTTAGAAAAAGGGACTTATTTCTCCCTGCGTTACCATAATTTTACATGTCATTCTCCTCTATGAAAAAATTATCTGCAGGAGTTTGAAGGTTCTGTTAATGTGTGTATTGATTTAAGGTAATATAGCCTTTTATAAAACCAAACTAAAGAATATACTACCTATGGAAGAAAACAAAAAGGAATTGTTTTGTTTGGACAAAACAATAGGACAACTCTCTTCTCTACATTATAATTATGTCCACAAGAATCATTTGAATTGGAAAATAAACCAGGTAATGAAAGCCATTCTTCTGCCTCATTAAAAATCTCCGCCACTTGAAGGATATTGGTCCTACCTACTTCTACATAATCTTAATCATTTTATTGTTGTTCCATTAGAGCTGTTACCCTCTTATGCATTTAAATAGCTGCAGAACCTCTTTAATGATATAAATGAGACTCTACTTGGATCCTCTCACATGTCTGGGTAATTTTAATTCTAAAGTATATTCTGGTCTCTTGGCTAATTGGTTAAGAGGCTCTTTTCCCTTCCATTCACCTCTTTTAAAATTACCTTGAATTCTGAAAGCAGTAAAAGTGATCTTTCAAGTTGCCGTGTTCACTCGTCTTGAAATAAACTATAAATACTAACCTAAAAAAACCCTGAAATATGGGATATTTGAATTTAGTAGGAGACACAACAGGAGTGCTAACGGTAGGTAGACTTCTTGATTCATTGGCTTATCTCATCTATCCAAAATAAAAATATACCTAACTTTTCTTTAAAACTTTCACTTCATTATAGGGTAAAGTCTGAGTCCTATGTGTACTTATCAGTATTAGGTAGCATAAATGTCACAGATATTTATTTATAAATCAATAGGAAATATTGCCAGCTTAAGACAAAAAAAAAAAGAAAAAAGGAAAGCTTGATTCAAGAACAGAAGAGATAAGAATATTGAATATTTAGGGTCTTTCTCTGACATTACACATCAGGAATTGCAATTATTATCCATCACCCATGCCATAGGTAGGCATCATTTTTGTTCATAATAAGATTCCTTCCTCAGTAATGACAGGATTAGGATGGAGAGCCTATGTCATACCCATCTGAATGAAAAGGGTCTCTTTCAGTGGCAAGTAACAGAAAATCCCAAAGTATAAGGAAATTTATTGGCTCCTGTAAAGCCCAGGGGTGGAAATTTCCCTTTGTCTCTTAGCTGGGCTCTGCTCTCCTTTGTGAGTTGGCCTTGTCTTCTTCAGGCTCTATTCTGTGTCAAGAAGACTGGAGAAAAGATTCTGAACCATGCCTGCCCGGACCCACAGCACTTGTTCCCTGTTCCCCTGGACATGCTTTGACCCCTAGCAATGTGACTTTACACTATGTCTGTTCAGACTTGTGGTACCTCTGGTCCCACTTAGCTGGAATCCTAGACTATTTTTTATTGGCTAACTTACTTTATTGCTTTCTAGACATCAATGTGACATTCTATGAGCACCAAACACATGGTTGTTTTATTCTTTAAAGATCCATGATTCTTGATCCTGGTTGTATAATTAAACACCCAAGGAGTATTTAAAAAATACTGTTGCCCAGGGCACACTCCAAGGCAAATAAATTAGGACATCTTGGAATTGGGCTCAGGCATGGTTATATTTAAAAAGCGCCCCCAACCATGATTCTAATATATGTCCTTAGTCAGTGTTATGTTGGTAAATATTTAACAGTCAGCTCTCTGGAGTGGAGGGATGGGGAGGAAGAGGCCTTGATTTGTAGGGTTTGCTGATTTCCATGATGTAAATACTCCCACCGTGGCCAATTCAAGCTATGAACATGTGAAGATGGGAAGAGATGTGCACATCTGGCTCTGGTGAGTTGTGACCCGTCTCCAGCACATGATACACACTGATAGAATAGGTTTGTTGATTAGTAGCTAAGTCTTTGCAGCACTTAACACTATTGACTGATTCATTTTTTCCTGAAAGGCTGTCTCCCCTTGGTTTCTGGGATACAACATTTCCTAGTTCTCTTCCTGTCTCCCTGGATGTTCTTTCAATTCCCATTTCAGACCTACCATCTTTTAACTGAACTTTACATGTTGGATCTCCTCAGTACTTGATCCTGGGCTCTATTCTCCTTACCCTAAGTTCTCTCTTACCCTTAAGGCCTCATTCCTGCCCTTGCTCCATTTCCTATCCATGTAATTCATGACTGAGTATTAAGCCTTCAGCAGTGACCTTTCTCCTCGGCAGACCCCAATATCCAACTGCGTACTCCTCATCTCCACATGGATGGCTCAGGTCTCCCTGAAATTCAACATTATAAAAATGGTGCCTGTGGTTCTTCCTTCATCTTCCTAAATCCCATAGCTCTCTAGTTTTCTCTAGCGAGTGAATGGCACCACCATTCACACCGTTGGACAAGCCAGCATCCAGGGAGTCACTGTTGACACCTGCTCACCTTCATATCAAGCGATCACTACATCCTGCTGATCTTTATTTCCTTAAATTGTTCTTGAAACCATTCCCTTCTCCCCATGTTCAGTGCTGAAATAAACCCTAGAGGAGAGAGAGGCTAACTTCCAGAGAGGTGCATTTGAATGAACGTGAAGGGTGAGTAGGAAATTGATGAAGAAGAGGAGGAAGGTATTCTGGGCAGAGAAAGCCACATACTTACCTTCACCACGACAGACTCCTCAATGCCATTTTGCATCTCTACCTGCCTGTCTACTAGGCATCTCAAGTTTAACGCCAGTAAAGCAGAAACGTGATTCTGCCCACATCTCTATATTTTGAACTATTCTTCCCTGTCTCAGGAAATGGCCCAGCTCTCCATCCACCAGTTGCTAAATGCAAACACTTAGGAATCATCATGTTTTCACCCCCACATCCAGTTCCTCAGCAAGATTTATTTGCTCTTCCTAAAAATATGCCCCGAATAGGTCTACTTTTCCCAACCTCCACTGCTACTACCCTTGTCTAAGCAACTGCGTATACTACTAGAATCATAGCAAAACCCTTCTAGGCAGCCTCCCTCAAATCCTTTTTCAACATAGCCCAATGGCTTTTATAAAAATAATCAGATCATATTTCCCCTTAAAGTCTTCCAATTGCTTTCCATCATACTTAGAATAAATTGCAACTCCTAGCCCAACCTATAAGTCTCTGCACGACCTAGACCCAGACCACCTTTCGTGCCGTGTCCACTGCCAACCTCACTCCAATCTCCACTGGCACTGGCTTTCTGTTTTACAAACACGCAAAGCTCCCTTCCCCCTCCACAGTTCCCTTTCTCTCCAGTCTGAGGAATCTTCATTCTTGATGTTCCTCTCCTACAATGATCTGATCTCAACTCTACATCTCCAGGAAGGCTTTCCTGGGCCATACAGACCTAATTAGTCACCAACTTACCCACACATCTTACTGGCCATCATATCACTCTGTTCTGTTTTCTTTGCAGCACTCCTCTTTATCTGAACACTTATTCATTTATCTGTGTACTCCCCATTCTCTACGAGAATATGTTCCCCATTCCATCTATAATAATGGTCTCCGTGGGTGCATGGATCTTATCTGTCTTATTTATCCCTATTTTTTCTAGAAATGTGCCTGGAATGTAGTAAGTCCTAAGTAAATACTTATGGTTGACAAATATTTACTGTTGAAAATGTTTTCAAAGACGGTGACAAGAAAAAAGTAACCATGTACTCTAAATGTGTCTTGTTCACATGACTTGTGTGACCTCAGGCAATCAGTTACATCCCTTCTTTATTTGGTTCCTTACTCTGTAAAATACAAATAATAATATTTCCTATATATTTGCTAATATAAAGAATTTAACTATGAGAATACAAAGTACTTTTGTAGCATAAATGCATGGTAGCTAAATATGTGGTAGGGACACCAACTGTTAAATAATGGTTGTCCACAGCCCACATCTCCTCTAGCTTCTAAGGAGCTCGAGTCTTGGCCTGATCATGTAAATCAGGGTAAGGAGTGAGGAGGAAATTGAAGAGGGAAGGAGGTTAGTGGGATTTATATTGCAGATGGAGAGGATTACTCATTGAAAAGGGGGAAAAAAGAAAAAGAAGGCCAAAGAGAGTGGGGAAAAAAAGAGCTAGAAAGATGCTCTGGCTAAATCAGATGGTGGGTTTGGGAGAGATGAGACGAAAGAAACAGCATTAGGATAAGCTCTGGCACAAGTAGCTCTCCATGGGAACGCAGGGGTGTGGAGAGGGAAAGAGGATTTCACAAAGATTTGCTGTGGTTTATGAGTCCTTTCGTTGGTGCTTCCAGATGACAGTAAAGACGTAATTTGTTTTCCCATTAGTTTTTTGGCCACCAGTTTGTTTCTTTACTGTAAACCCACAGCCCCTTTCTGGGGCTGACCTTGGGGAGAGAACAAGCAGGCCTGGCTTTGTGAGGATTGTAGAGGGAAATGTAAGTGTCACCAGCTGGCCCCTGGTCATCTCCCATATGACACATCCCATAGACTTAGCTGGGAAATTGTGTCTCAAATGCAGCAGCTTGCATGTGGAAGAATGGGAAGATAGAGACAAAGAACTCAAATAAATGAACTTCTTCAGTATGGAAGGCACTGGGCTAGGAGCATAGGGACGGTTATTAACTTGCCACAGGGTTATACAGCCAAGCCAGGATTTTACTGGGCTCAATCTGACTCCAGAAAAGCCTTGTGACACAGTGCCTTCTGGCCACTGATAATGTTAAGAAACTTTAGTCTTGGCACTGGAAAGCTGGGTGATGAATCTGGCTTTGGCTTTTACCAGCCATGCAACTTTAGGAACAACATAGAAACCATATCTTCTTTTCTAAAATAAAATGTTGAGCCAGGTCAGTGCCTTCCAGACACCAGGGTGAGAGGCAGCGTCAGCCTGTAAGGAAATTTTCATTGGTTAGTGAGTGTCGAATTAAAAAAAAAAAAGATAACGTTATATCTACATCATTATATATTTGTAACTGGAAGATTGCTAAGCGCCTTTTCTTGGAAGTGAATGTTCTATTTTTTATTATAAAGATAATTGTATTTTACGATAGCATGGTGATATAGATAGTATTTTTGCAGGACACAATTGTCTTGGCTTAACAATATAAAAAGTTCCAACCCTTTTGTTGGTCCATCAACAGCTGTGAATTCATTGAATTAGATTATTTCTTTAAAAATTAAAAAAAAAATTTTTATATTGGACTATAGTTGATTTACAATGTTGTGTTACTTTAAGGTATAGAGCAAAGTGATTCAGTTATACATATGCATATATCTATTCTTTTTCAAAGAATTAGATTATTTCTAAAGTGCCTTCTAGCTTTGAAAATCTTGACTAGGGAGGAGAGTTTCAAACTCAAATGCTTGAAGAGTTTATTCACGTAGTTAAATATTGAGTTAAGCAAGGTGTAGGACAACAGGTACTAAGCTGTTTCTAGCAATCCCACTGTAAGATTTACTAGTTACACTGCCTTTTAGAAAGCATTGCCCATCTCAAGCAAATAGTAGCCAAATAAATGTGTCAGTGGCTAGTACGTGACTGCTGGCTGCCACTTTGCAAACCCTGCTTAGTTAATTTTTAACAGTTTTCTTGCAGGTCTAATAGTCTAAATTCCTGGTTTCAATCCCCCACAAAAATATTTAAGCACATAATTATTAAAAAATTTTATTCATTAGTTAACCTGGCAATAAAATTACATTATATTGTGGTCTATAAGTGCTTCGTATCATTCTGGAGATTGTTTGACAACAAGAGCATGTCTTTATAAGCTATTACATGCAGGCGTTTTGCTTGGGTAAAGATGTGGAGTCGGGGCCTATTGAGAGTGTTTGAAAAAACATAAGTTGAATTTCTGTATTGACTATATCACAGCATCTGATTGAACAGCAAAACTGCTAGGTCTCATTCTTTACATTTTTATTTTATGGTTTCTTCATGAATATGATAATATCATCCCCCCAAAATATATGAAATAAGCAGTCAGGCTACCGTCTGCATTACGAAATCTCAAAAGCAAGAATTGAAGCTCCTCTAACAATTTTCTAATTTCAGGAAAAGCAATGCAAGCTTTTTACCATTTTCCAAAAGTTTTAGCTTCGTGGATTTTCAACGGTATGAACTATTGGAAAGTATCCTGTCCTGTAATGTAGCTTTAATCCATCTTCCTTTCTCGGGGTGGGGGGGGGGAGAAAAAAAAAAGAATCAGCTACAAAAGAAACGATATCATGGAGGTATGTAGAATGAGAGGATGCCATCAACCTACTTAAGTCTTTGTTTTGATATATGATTTTAGACTAAGGGGAGCTTCCAGATACGGTAAGCATCCAGCTCCTTTGGTGTTGGTTTCCACAAAAGTCCAATAAGGGAAAAAAAAAAAACGTGATGGGTTTGAGCATGATTTGAGTAACACTGAGAGACAAGAATAGGAAGCTTTGAGAGATAAGTGACCCTGAGTCTCTTGTTTAACGGCGAGGTCCTCCTAGGATAGGGGGTCTCTGGAGGTTCCCAAGGGGCTAGTGGCAGAGCAAATATGAGAGCACTCATCTCTCTGCCTTGTTAGTGTTCTCTCTACTACACCAGATTCATCACTAGACAATAGTTGTCCTTAACCATTTTGGCGGGTTTCAGCCCCTTCTAGTCTTTAGTCTCCACTGTGATTATCCTTAAAGTTTTATCCTTGGTCCTATGCCCTTTGATCCATCTTTTAGATTTGAGCCTCTAGGAGAAGCCCTCTCTAGCCATGCTGACTCCCCATCCTTGCCTTTGTATTGCTACAATTTGCAGAGCTATCCATTGATTTATGTGTATTTGGGTATTCTCAGTTCTGAACCAGCTTTCCTTTTGTAGTCTCGAGGCATGGCAATCTTTCCTGATTTTTTCTCCAGAAAAAACAAAACATATTGACACTTAAGGCCACATTTCCCAAAGTGGGGTCCACAGAAAAATGAAGTTCCATGGGGTAATTCCATGAGCTTCTATTGTTGTGGGGAGTGAGTAGAAGTATTCCCTGATTGAATACATCTAAGGAACACTGGATTCAAATATTTTCAGACACTTTTTCCTGAATGATTTCCCAAGACATGAATTTCCAAGGGGGTGATATAGTAGGGCTGCTGATATCTATTAATATTTTACTTTGGAAACCTTTGTTTTTTTTAATTGCAGTAATTTATTTACGAAAATTCTAGTTGTATGACAATGGTAGCCCAATACTAGTGCATAGGGTATAACCTGGGGATCTTAGCAAACATTCAGATTTGTAGGCCTCAACTTCTCAGTGAGTGATTCAATAGTTCTTCCAGGGAACTCAGGAATCTGCATTTTATGAAGTATCCCAGAGCAGTGCTTCTCAAACTTTAACTTAAATGGGAATTACCTGGGATTTTGTTAACTGCAGATTCTGATTCCATAGACCTGTGCTGGGGCTTTAAGTCCTGCATTTCTAATAGTCTCCAGGCGAAGCTTGTTTACTGGTCTGAAGTCCACACTTAGAGTAGCGAGGCTGCAATGATTCTGACCATCCAGTGTTCTCCACTTCTGTTATTATCACAAATGTCACTGTCTTCTAAGATTTCTGTCACTTTCAATTCACGAAGTGTTGTCTTATTGGTCATTATTAAGTTCAGAATTGTAGATTCCTTCATTGCTTATTCCACCATCTGAGAGGTAGAACAGTTAGCAAACACATCAAGATTTATCACATGCTCTTGTTCTAACCTAATGTGACGTGCAGATAGCTGCAGTCTTCATAACTCACTATTCTATCACTAATCTGTGTCAGGATTTTGGTCTGACCCAGGTATTCCCATCCAGTCCTCCAGTCCTACTGATGCTGGGAGGAAAAACTTATCCTCTACCCTTCTAGGTTCTTCTGGCTGGTCTAAGAATTAAAATGACATGAGAGAGATTAACGGGAGAAAATCAAACAAGGTGTAATAACATATATAAATGGGAGAGACCCAGGGAAACTGAATAACTCTCCCAAACTGCTGAAACCCTCACTTTAAATAATATCTTCAGCTAAAGATAAAAGAGGTTGTTGGGGGTAGTGGTTTGGGACTTCAAGGGGGAGGAAGGCAATTCATGAGGAGATGGAAAAGCAAACGTTTGGTAAACAAATACTTGCTGGGCCATGCAGAGACAATGGGACACAGTGGGCTCTGATTTCTAGGCCCTGCCAAATTTCCCCCATCACATCTAGCCCTTGTTCTTTACAAGTATCTCTGGTGATAGCTCTATTTTGGGGACAGGATCTCTGTCTAAGTTATTTTAGGCAGTTAGGGGGATAGTCAAAGTTTCTTCCTGAGTCTTTTGGGCCTTGATCGTTTTCAGTTTGAAATAATCCTCATGCCAGAGAGACATTTTGAGGTGGCATATTTACTACTACCTTTTTTGCTATTGTTGTCGTATATTTGCCTTCTGCATATGTTATTAACTCCATAATCATTATTAATGTTTGTGTTTGCAACAGTAAGTTGCTTTTTAAAGAAATTAAGAAATTCAGAAGGGCTTCCCTGGTGGCGCAGCGGTTGAGAATCCGCCTGCCGATGCAGGAGACACGGGTTCGTGCCCTGGTCCGGGAAGATCCCACATGCCGCGGAGCAACTAAACCCGTGAGCCATGGCCGCTGAGCCTGCGCGTTCGGAGCCTGTGCTCCGCAATGGGAGAGGCCACAACAGTGAGAGGCCCGCATACCGCAAAAAAAAAAAAAAAAAAAAAAAGAAATTCAGAAAAGAGAAAAATAATCTTTTATATGTGTTCATATATTTACTATTTCTGGCCTTCTTTCTTCCTTTGTGTCTCATCTTTCCATGGTATTATTTCCTTTTACCCTGAAGAACTTTCTCTGCATTTCTCATAGTGTGGATGTGCTGCTGCAAAATTCTCTTGGGTTTTGTTTATCTGAAAATGTCTTTATTTAACCTTCATTTCTTCCCTTTTTTCTTTTTCTTTTGAAATAATTATAGATTTACAGGATGTTCCAAAAAATATATACAAGGCAGTCCCATGTATCCTCCCCCAAAATCTACCTTCAGTTTTTAATGTTATGTATGTGAATACATCCAGAACTTGAAGTCATGTGTGTTAGTCCATTTGGTGTCCTAAAAGTGACTGGTGCTCTGTTGATTCTTCTTTAAGCCTTTTTCTTTTTCTGACTCAGTTTGAATAATTTCTTTTTTTGTGTGTGTGGTACGCGGGCCTCTCACTGTTGTGGCCTCTCCCGTTGCGGAGCATAGGCTCCGGACGCGCAGGCTCAGCGGCCATGGCTCACGGGCCCAGCTGCTCCGCGGCATGTGGGATCTTCCCGGACTGGGGCACGAACCCATGTCCCCTGCATCGGCAGGTGGACTCTCAACCACTGTGCCACCAGGGAAGCCCCCATATCTGTTTTTATTGAATGTTTTTCCTTTTAATATAGTTCACATTTTCTTATTTATTCTCAAGTCTTATAAGTTTGTATTGTACTCTGAACATTGAATATAATAAACAGTGGGAACTGAGGAAAAGTCTTTTTGTTTGTTTTACTCATTTCCCAGAACGTTGAAACCTTTCCTCCACCTGGTCTTTAGACTGAGGCCAATTCACTCATATTTCTCCCAGAGCTGAGCAGGAGCCAGGCTGCAACTTTTAATTAGATTGAGATCACCTCTGATTAGCCCAATACCCAGACTCCTGTGCCACCACTGTGGTTTACATCTTGTCAGTATTTAAGCAGGGAGGGAGTTGGGCAGCAGTTTCAGATATTTTTAGTTGACCTTTGGATTCATCTCTGGTGGGGCAAGTGCAAGACTATGTGATTTCTCTGATTTCAGGCCCTTCTTCATTGCATTTCTTTGCATAATTCAGAGTAGGGTTAGGTAGGGATGGGAAGAGAATTGTCAGGCAATTTGCCTTTGAGTCTTTTTGAGATTTGAATCCTTTCTCCCAGACTGTCAGAATGTCCCTGCGAAGTCTCCTCATCTATGGCGAATCTATGACAACTTCTCCATCTATCGTCCACAGATCAGGCATCTGCCCCCAGAGGTGGAAGCATCTACCATCCTCTTCTCACCCTTGTAGTGCTCGTTTCTCTCTGGAGCTCAACCAATCCAGGCTTCCTTGCTTCCTCTGTTCTTTGCTAACCCCATTGACAAGTGTAATTTTTAAATTATCAGGTGTGTTGTTGTCGTTTTTACAATGAGAACAGAGGTCTTTTGCTGCCTTCTTTATCCTAACCATTTTAAGTAATCACAAAGCAAGTGAATACTCCCCTCCTTTTTTTTTTTTTTTTTTTTTTTTTTTTTTTTTTTTGCGGTATGCGGGCCTCTCACCGTTGTGACCTCTCCCGTTGCGGAGCACAGGCTCCGGACGCGCAGGCTCAGCGGCCATGGCTCACGGGCCCAGCCGCTCCGCGGCATGTGGGATCCTCCCGGACCGGGGCACGAACCCGCGTCCCCTGCGTCGGCAGGCGGACTCTCAACCACTGCGCCACCAGGGAAGCCCTCCCCCCCTTTTTATTTGAAATAGGTAAACCTAGAGTACATTTAATTGCTACATAAATAATTCTTACTAGCAAACTTTTTGAATAAACTCCATGACTATGCACTGCATAATGGTTACCATTCAATTTTCCTTAATTTCTAGGTAACACCTGAAGTCCATCTTGAGGCATATGAAGTCCTTGCTGGCTACGTTGGGTATCTAGGGCCATTGTTGATTCTGTGTGGGGTGGCTGGGTACTTTAGCTGGGATAATTTCTGTTACTACTTCCTTAAGAGCTTTCCAAAGAAAGAATTCCCCTGAGTATTTTCCCCTTTACCATTCTTCCTTTGCTTTTTCTATGTAACTAAATCAAAAAGAGAAATTAACTAAGATATACTCTCACCCCAAAGCCACTTCCCATGCCTATCAGAAGCCTTTAATTTCTTCCTGGCTTTTGGAGAAAAAGGTAAATATCTCTCTTCCCGTAAGTTTCCCAGCTGGAAATGACTACCATTAATGTCATTAAAATTCATTGATAATTGCTCTGTTGGCAGATCTTTAGTAATAATTCTTCTAGCTTCAAATTCAAAACTTCCATAGGTGTTTTCTGAAAGAATTTGTAACTCTTTTAAAAAGTATACACTGAATGAAATTTAAATCTATGTTTAAAAAATTAATTTAAAATGGCTTTATGACGTTGTTTGAATTAGAGTCATCATTGTTATCTTACTTTTAAATTGACTATTTATGTTAATATCATTCAATTTCTGCACACTACGAAAAGCGATTTAAAATGGAAATCAGGGCTTCCCTGGTGGCGCAGTGGTTGAGAGTCCACCTGCCGACACAGTGGTCATGGGTTCGTGCACCGGTCCGGGAAGATCCCACATGCTGCAGAGCGGCTGGGCCCGTGAGCCATGGCCGCTGAGCCTGCGCCTCCGGAGCCTGTGCTCCGCAACGGGAGAGACCACAACAGTGAGAGGCCTGCGTACCGCAAAAAAAAAAAAAAAAAAAAATTGGAAATCACACCCAAGGATATATATTAATGATAGTTGTTGCAAACAGCAAACCTCACTGTTCTCTATGACCATGAGAAGATGATTTAGGGCTCCTCTTCCTTTCCCTTCTATCCTGAGTCCTCTTCTGGTTGTTGAGCAATGCTTACAATCATGGATGCATATATTTTTCCACAGTCTATGTCTCACTGTGGCCAAGGAAGAGGCAAAAAAAAAGGAGGACCATGATAGAGGGGAACAAAGGTTTTGTGGCTGCCTAGTACCTGGAGTCACGGGATAGCTGGCAAGATTCTCTTTTGTTTTCTCCTCCATACTATCTCCATCCAAGTCTTTCTTTTTGCATGTGTGCTTATACTCATTGCCATGTAAGAAATAGTCATACATTACACAGACTAATGAGACCATGGACATCAGCCCATTTCTTCTTTTAGCTTGTCTCTTTGACCTTCACTTCAGCCTCTGTCTTTGTTACAACCAAACCATCCTTCTTCTGACAATTACAGAGAAGATTAAAAAGAATATGTTAGTTTCCAAGTAGACTATCAAATGTATGATCAACTCTGAGTGTTAGGTGTATACCAGGCGAGGGTGTTAGCTGAATAAAAAGTTATATGGATTATCACACAAATCAAGAAATTTATCTCCAAAACAATTGATTATACATACTCTGATTATATGTACTTTATATGGGTTTTTTTGTTGACAGGGTCATTCTTTTTGTCTGTTAAGAATTTGTCATATATTCAGGCAAGATCCTGGTAGGGCAGGAAAAACTAAGAATTATTCTCTATTAGCACTGGTAGGTATGACCCCTGTATCTCTTAGGAAGTGCATTAAGCAATTAGTAAAAATGTAAAACTATTAAAAAAAGAACAACAGCAGAAATAACAGTGGCTTACGTAAGACATAAATTTACTTCTCTCACACCTGAAAGAAGTCTGAAAATTAAGCAGCTCAGCCCAGGTATGGAAGATTCATGGTTATTAGACACTAGGTTTCTTTTAGCTTTCAGTTTTGCAATTCTCAGACATGATTTCCAACCACAAGATTACCTCATAGTCCAAGAGGGCTGGTGAGTCCCAGCCATCGCGTGTTGGAAATAAGAAAGGGAGAGAACAAAAGGGATGTTCATGCCAGCTGAGTCAACTCCCATTAAGCTGGAATTCCACAGAACACTTCCAATTACATCCTATTAGCCAGAATGTTGGTAATTCCCACAACTAGTTGCAAAGGAGGTTGGGAAATGTAATTTTGTATTTGGTCATAATGTTGTCTTCTGTCACTAAGGGAGAAGGGAATGGATAGTGGGGAAAAACTAGCAATCTCTGCCACATCCACCCAAGCCTAAAAATAGAAGATGGCCTTTTGGATCGTTTTGAACATCAGTTGAAATGACACATTTGAAACCTATGAAAATGTACAACATCTATGTAACTCTACCTATACTTTAAACTGTCTAAAGAGAGAAGGAACTATCAGGGCATACCCAGAGAAGAGTCAACAGGAAGTGGGAAATGTAGGAAGCATATTTTTTGAGAAATTATAATTTTTAGCTGTTATCAAGTACGTGAAAAGCTCTAGCCCCAAAGTGGAATTAGACTTATTTCATGAGAATAACAAGTAGCTTTTATTTGAATTGGACCTGTCCAACAATGAAAAAGTTTGTCTTGGGATATACAAAACTTCCCACCATTAGAAAAGTTCAAAATGAAGCTGAGCAACCAGAAATTTTTTCAAAGAAATAACTGGAAAGGTTTGCAAAGATGTATGATCATAATTCCAATGTTTGAAATGTCAGGAATATGCAATAATATATTTACTTAACAATAAAGGATTTGGCTGAATACATTATGGTAGATCCACACACTATACAGGCTTTAAAGTGACTACATAAATACTTACTAATTGGAAGAGAAAGAGGTTCATGATATACAGTAGATTAAACAAATGAATTACAGAACAAACCTTATAGTGTGGTTTTATATGTGTCTATAAATAGATAGCTATGCACCCAAGGTTAATCCAGGTGGTAAGATTGTGGGAACTTTTTTTCTCCTTTAAGAACATATTGTATGAAAAACAGTTATTTGGATATTTGGCAATGAATATGGATAGTGACATCTAATGTATTTAAGAGGAAAAAGCTAAATAATTATTTGTCAGGAACAAGGAAGAAGAGATTGTGTAGAAGTTTAGGCTGGCTGTCCTTTACGGTTCCTTCCAACTCTAAGATTAGATGACACAAAATCCATGTTTATGACTCAAGTGCATTGGGGATCAAAGGGACATCCTGTGGGTATTGCTGGTAAAGCTCAGAAGGGTCGATCTCTGAGCCCATTACAGTCCACGATCTTGGTGGCATGCTTTTACACATTCTTTATTTTCACCTAAATTCTTCAACACAGCGACTTCTTCAACAACTGACAGCTGTCGTTTTCTAAGACAGCAATCTACCTAAACCTGTTTTATTTGCACATCGTTTCCTTTCTTCCTTCAAAAGCTACAACCCAACGCCTAAAAACATACTGGCTAGAAACGGACAGAATAGCTCCCTTCGCACAGCTGAGGGGAGACTTGGCAAGAGGGATGGCTGTCTAAAACCCAGTTACCTTGAGAGGGGGCGAAACAGCAACAACAAACAAACCCAAAACCTGAAAAACTTCTGAAGGATGGACCAAAAGGGTGATTTGGGGAAATTTAATATTCTCTTTAGAAAATTTAGTAGTTTGGGATGATAAAGAATGTACTACTTACTTCCTTCTTAGAACTGTGAACCAGTAAATGCGCCCATCCTTATGCACCCTGAGGTTCTTTCCCCAGGGATGCTGATGTGTTTCTGCATATCAATTCACCCATACTCTCTGACCTACTTCTGTTCTTGATACGGGAGCAAAATGACTAGCTGGGTTTGCGCATATATACATACATACATACATAATTAACGGAAAAGATTTGTGCTAATTCCATTTCAGTATCTCACCCACAATCTTGGGTAATAAGTCAGATTCTTGATGGCAAATAAGATTGTGCTTTGAATCAACACACACACACACATATAGAAAGCAGCTAAAATTGGTAAACATCTAAGAAAATATAGGAAAAGCCTAATGAGTATATTTTACCAAGAGTTATTTTATTTATTTATTTTTTTTCTTTTCTTTTTTTTATTTTATTTTATTTATTTATTTATTTATTTTTTAAACATCTTTATTGGAGTATAATTGTTTTACAATAGTGTGTTAGTTTTCCCTCTACAACAAACTAAATCAGTTATACATACACACATGCTCCCAAGAGTTATTTTAAATGTAAGCTTACTAGAGTAAGTTGCTCTGAAGTCAAAACATGGACATCATATAGGACTATTTTGAGATGGAAATAGTTGTATTATTGAGGAATTTTAATGAATAGTGAGCCCACTTGTTATTTATTTTCTTCTAAATGTTAATAAACAACTCCAGTTATAATTGCTGATTTTCTATATTTATGGAAAACTGGCATTTCATAAATATCAAATTGTGATATCATCTACTTGTATGCTGGCTTTTCTATGAATATATAAATTTAGTAATTACCTCTAGAAATGTGAGTTAATTTTTTGTGTGTGGATAAATCAAGAAGGAGAATGACAAATCTTTTAAAATGGTAGAATCTTAAACATCCTTTTCATTGTTCTTTTTAAGGATTTATCTAAAATGATGTCATGGAGTGGCAGAGAAAAATCTAGGATACAAGATTTTTATATTAAAGCCACCAAGATGTTCATCAAAACTAGGTCAACGTGCAGGCATTTGACAGGGACAGTGCATAGAGCTTTCTCAAAAGACCAAAAGGTTAGGAAGACTTTATAGGTCCCAAATAATCAATGTTTAAAGGAAAACAATTGTACAGAGGTTATATTAATTCAAACTAGCCAAGGATTTCTTCTTAAAAGGAAGTTTTAGCTTATTTTAATTCCAGGGAAAAGAAATTCTCACTTGATATGTTTACTATTATAATGTATTCTGTTGGATAGTATTGGCAGAAACTCCCCATTAATATTTATCTTTAGAACTTTGCTCCATTTCATGGCTCAGTAGAGAATTAATATTTAGCAAATGTGTGATTAGCCTTTTTTTTTTGTCTTATGGCTCAAATTCACCAAAGTCCTCATATGCAGAATTTATTTTTGTTATGCTTTATAATGAGTACATATTTTACTCTACATTGTAGTAAAATACTTTATTATGGGCTGCAAACTTTCTTTCAAAGTTAAGTCACGTCAAAATGGAATGTTTTAGTAGCTAAGGGAAAAAGTTGAGTCATTGGCTGGAAGAAACTTGATCTCCTGTTTATGACTCTGATGTCCTAAAATACATGAGACTGGCCAATACTGAAATAATTATCCCAAATCATGACAACATCTTTAAAAAGGCTTAAAAGAAGCTAGACCCTATTTTGAGCAGCATCAAAATTTTCTATAATATGTAGACTATGTGTCTCATCAAACCACAGTTTTAAAGAGGTCCTTAAATCCAACTGGACATTGACAGCTGTGCTATGAAGGATAGTTTTAGTGGTGGTGAGGGATCACCTACAGTAAATAAGTTCTGTCTGTTAACAGAGAGACTACTAATTGGACAAAAACCATGCAGTCATGAATTCAGCAAGCAATTCCAAGATCAAAATGTCCCTTTTATCAGAGGAACATATCCTCTTTGTAAATGGTTCATGAATAACCCAGATGAAGCCTGTTTACAATGCAGGTGATGATGCCAAACTTTGCCTCCCAGAAGCACCTTAACCAGCAGGTGGGAGCACATCTGTGTTCCACAACCTCCTAAGGTAGAGTTAGAGTCCCACCCAAAAAGCTGGCTAGAACAGGAGTCCAGCCGGAGCTAATCAGTCAGAAAATGCCCGCCATGTTTTTTCTTCTTAGGAAATGAAAAATAATTACTTGTGTACTGAAAATCAAATATGGCCCAAGTGAAATTTGGAATGCTTCAGAAAACATGGTTTTTGGATCCAGTTTTCTGTGGCTAGAAACTGATCAAAACATTGGCTCTGGCTTTGGTCTTCAGAGTTTTTTTTTCTTAAAACAAGTCAATTAAGTGGTTTCCTGAGATGTATATTAACATAAGTTGAATATTGATTGTGCCTCTGCAGACCCCTGCACAATATTTACCATCTCTGTGTTTTCAGTAGCAATCAAGTTCAAGCTCTAGAATGCGTATTGAACACAATGGAGGCAAACTTTTGACTCTCAGAGTGTGTTTGTGCTCAGGACAGATAGAATTTTCCTTAAGTGGTCTCCTGAATCCTAACCCACATGTTGTTCAGCAAGGGTTTCTTCTGTTTTCTGGTGGTTTTTGTTTGCTTAAAATCTTTCAAATTGCAACTGGATTTTTATCTTTTTTTTTTTTTTTTTTTTGGTTTTAGAACTGTCCTTAATTTTGTCCTACACATTGGCTTCGATTTTATGGGATTTCTTGGAGCTTCAGAGTTGCACAAAATGGTTATTGGCAAGGTTGTTCATTATTGACAGAGGTGGCTTCTCCGCCTCAACACTCCACGAGAAGTCCAAACTTCTAAAAGTTCACAGACGCTCTTCATCATAATTTTATCATAGGAACTTTCTTCCTATAAAGAAAAAGCATAGCGAATACTTTCCATAGTATATAAAATGTTCCAATAATTATTTTAGTCATCCGACTTCTGTGCGTATCTCCATGGTTCCACACAAGTGGGCTTGTCTGGTAAAAATAATCACAGCCTCTAATAAATATCTTCTTTGTCGGCCATTGTCTTCTCAGCCAGTAAATAACTGGTACAGATAACTGCCTCACCTAGCCCTCAGGGCAGTCTTTAGGGGCCACTTTTTCAGGCTTCAATATTGCTCAAATATTGATTCCCTAATTGGCATGCTGATGTGAATCCACAAGGCTTCTTGAAGGTAATGATGCTGGTTTTTTTAATCCTGAAAATTCATGGGGCTGCACGTAAGTGAGATATCAACTTTTGAACCTATATTCATGTATGGATTTTTAGCTCAGCTTGCCCTTAAAGTTGAATATCACTAGATAACTCAGAGTATTGACTGCATCTAAATGACAAGTTTTCAAGAAGAAGTATAAGGCTCATTTCTCTTCATTGACTGTGAATCAATGTGGGGACCATGAGTGTGTAGGATCCTGAATAACAATAACAATAACAACAGCTACTAACACTTATCAAGGACTCATTATAGATTAACTCTTAATGCTCAAACAACTATTATTTTAGAAATGAGAAAATATTACTCATGGAGGTAAAGAAACTTGTTCATGTCTGAAGAACTAGTCAGGGGCGGACCTGGCACTTAAACCCGGCAGTTGGATCCCAGACCACAGGCTTTTCAACACTGTCTTCTTAACAGCTAAATCTTTCTGTGAAATGGGTTCTGTCTGGTCTGGAGGCCCTCAAAGAGCAACTCATCCACTTGAACCAAAGGAGCATTTATTTTGTGTCCTTCAAACCAGTAGAGGAGTCTAAGCTGAACCTCATTACAGGGAATGGGGTCAGCAGGACCTTTTTCTTTGGGTCAGCAGGAAGGATGAGGTTTGTTGAATTCCACTCTCAAGAACAAAAGCAGAACAGGTTATCGATAGGGTTTCCAGCTGCCATCTTTGTTTGGCCAAGATATTAGGAATTAGAGCATGAGGCTACATTTTCTGAACTTTCTAAGATTTATGAAATTCTACAATTTTCCATGTTTGTTGTGTTTGGCATTTCCTGTTTTCCCATGGTTTTTGGTACTAAAATCCTTAAAATTAAATGTTTGTTGTTATTTGGAGGCATCAGGAAACTAGGGCTCTGGGAGGCAGAAAGAATAAGCCCAAGGGATGGTGTGAGTGATGAACAGCTTGAAAGAAGAAAGAGAATATATATGAAAAGATTTAAAAACATAGTATTGATTGTAAAAAAAAGCAGGATGCAAAATGATACACACAGGGCTTCCCTGGTGGTGCAGTGGTTAAGAATCCTCCTGCCAATGCAGGGGACACAGGTTCAAGCCCTGGTCCGGGAAGATCCCACATGCCGTGGAGCAACTAAGCCCGTGCGACACAATCACTGAGCCTGTGCTCTAGAGAGCCCGTAAGCCAAAACTACTGAGCCCACGCGCCTAGAGCCCGTCCTCTGCAACAAGAGAAGCCACCGTGATGAGAAGCCCGCGCACCACAACGAAGAGTAGAGCCCGCTCACCGCAACTAGAGAAAGCCCGCGTGAAGCAAAGACTCAATGCAGCCGAAAATAAATAAATAAATTTATTTAAAAAAATGATACATACCGAATGATTCCATTTGTTTAAATATAAATCTATAAAATAGCATGGTAGAGTATTTGTGTATTCATATATGTATGGAAAGAACAAAAAATGGAGTGGAAACATATACAACAAAGTCGTGACAGCGGCTGCTTCTGGGGAGGTGGAAGAGGGACTTTGGTTATAGTTGCAATATTCAATTTTTTTGTAACAGAAGGAAATGTGATACGTGTTATTTTTGGATGGTAGAATGTGATGTTATATTTTTTTAACTTTTCTATAATTTAAAATTGTCTCAAAATAAACTAACTTTTAAAAGTAAAAGGAAACAAAAAATAGAAGGAAAGAAAGAAGACAACTGGGAACTTCAAAAGAAAAGTGAGGGGGCTTTCCTGGTGGCGCAATGGTTGAGAGTCCGCCTGCCGATGCAGGGGACACGGGTTCGTGCCCCGGTCCGGGAAGATCCCACGTGTCGCGGAGCGGCTGGGCCCGTGAGCCATGGCCACTGAGCCTGCGCGTCCGGAGCCTGTGCTCCGCAACGGGAGAGGCCACAACAGTGAGAGGCCCGCGTACCGCAAAAAAAAAAAAAAAAAAAAAAAAAAGTGAGGACGTGGAGCGTGAGTCTGGGTTTGACAATTAGTCCTGCTGTTCTTTGGAGCTGACTCTAATCTAGACTATCGGGACCTCCCTGGCGGTTCAGTGGTTAAGTCTCTGTGCTTCTACTGCAAGGGGCACGGGTTCGATCCCTGGATGGGGAACTAAGATCCCCCATGCAGAGTGGCATGGCCAAAAATAAACTAAAATAGACTTTGAATAACTATGAAAATTCCTATGCAGTGTTTCATATTATTTTACAGGTTAAAAAGTAGGACTCTTGTTTGTATGTGTGTGGGGAAGGGTTTTTTTGTTTTGAGGGGGTTGTTTTTGATTGGGAAGAATATTTTTTGGAGAAGGGGCTGGATCACATGCACACACAGAATTGCTAACAGTCCAAGTCTTTACTCTTGAAATCAAAAAGTCAAAAACAGTAGCCTGATTAATATTTGACTTCAGTAGGTGAACATTCTTGTTTCCTTTGATTCTTGACAGCCCTCTTTTCCTCCTTAAACGTTAAACAGTGCATTCCCCAGGGGTTTAATGTGTGATGTAAGATAGTAAGTTCCCTGAGAGTAAGTGGATTCAACAAATGCTATTAACTGCCCTGAGTTTCTTTTGCTTCAGTGGATTTATACACTTCCTACTCTGTTTTCTATATTCATGCAAAATGCTTTGCCCTTTCACTTAAATCCCGATGAAAGAGGAAGCAGAATCTTAGGAAAGGTCAGGCTGGAAAAATTAGATATGGCATCAGAGAACAGTGTGATTAAACAAACTGTACAGAATATTGCATTTTCATACCAGCCCTTGATTCAGTAGCCTGTGGTAGAAACTTAAGGGGCTTTTTCTTTCATCTTTAGTATCTCCCAAAGATATACAGTGAGAACTGCCCCCCAAGCTAAGCAAACAAACAAAACCAAACAAACAAAAAATCCCACAGTCTGATGTTTGCAATGGAAGAATGTTCTCTAATCTGCAACATGTTATGTATACAGATACCTGCCCAGAAAGAAGGCGCCATCTCAGGGTTTAAACTATGACTTTCATTCTGAATAGAATAATTCAAGTGAGACGGCCTTAAAACTCTCAGAGCATTGCAGGAAACCAGCAGGCAACATTTTCTTGCTTTTTGATGTCAGTGACACTCACCAGGGCAAGGCAGAGGAATCCAGTGGTAATCCTGACTCTCAAAGTAATACAGAGAGTATTGTAACAAGTGCCTCCCCTTTCCTCCCAAGCTGGTCCGTTTCAGATCAAGGTTGATCCAGTGTCCTCACAGGGGCCAAACTAGGCCAGTGTGTTACGATCCAGAACCGGCCGTGCCTCTCACTGATCTCCCTTCTTAGTGAGAAGCCTGAAGCAGGGGTCAGCAAAATATATCCTGTGGGCCAACTCTGGTTCCCCACCTGTTTTTGTATTTGGCCAAGCTCAGGCTAAGAATGGTTTTTACATTTTTAAATGGTTGAAAAAAGAATCAGAAGATTATTTCTGATGAAATGTAAACGTTATAAAAATTCAAATTGTAGTGACCATACATACTGTTATTGGAACACAGCCATGTCCATTCATGTTACATATGATCTCTGACTGCTTTCACACTATAATGGGAGAGCTGAGTAGTTGTAACAGAGATCTGTGTGGCCTGTGAAGCCAAAAGTATTTACTATACGGCCTTTTACCGAAAAATCTTGCAGATCTGTGCCCTAAAACACTGTTTTCTGTCACTGGAAAGGCTTTAAACAATTGCAGCCAATTAGACTGACCATTCTGAAAGCTGTCTAGCTTGCTTTGGTATTGTAGGTAAAGTGCCACTGGAGTGCTCCAGAAACTCTCAAGCAGCATCCCATTCTGTAAATAAAACTGCAGGCTTGAGCGGTAGGAAAAGACAGTGGAGTAGGAAGATCCCGGGCTTGTCTCCTCCCACGGACACACCAAAATTACAACTACACATCGAGACACTATCTCTGAGAATGACCCGAAGACAAGCAGAAAAGATTTTCCACAACTAAAGATAAAAAGAAAAAGCCACACTGAGACAGGTAGGAGGGGTGGACACATGATCTGGCTGGGACACACGCCCCAGCACTGAGATCTACCGGTGGGTGGGATATCACAGCCCCGGAGGAGTGGGAGCTCCAAACCCCCCAAAGGGCTCCCCAGCCTGGGGTAGCTGCACGGGGAAGATGAGCCCCCATGCCTCTGGCTTTGAAAAACAGCAGGGCTCACATCCAGGAGAGCCAGGGGACTGTAGGAAACTGTGTCTTCAGTCTTAAATGGGGTGCACAAAAACTCACTTACTCTAAGTCCTAGCACAGAGGCAGCAGTTTGAAAAGAACCTGGTTCATACATGAAGGAGATCATTGAATAATTTTAGGGCGTGTGCCCATGGAGCAGGGAACTGTTTGAAGTTTCTTCTGGTATGGAGGAGCTGGTGGGTGCCAGTGTTTTGTTTTTGTTTTCGTTTTTGGCTCACCTTCTACCAGTGCTGGCAGGTGCCATTTCCAAGTCTTCCCATCTAACTTACTAGCACAGATCTCCCTGCTAGTTCTTCACCTGTGAGCCTGACCCAACCAGTGCTCCTTCAAAGTGGCCCCCTGCCCCACCAGATGTGGCAGATGCCCTTAGCCAGCATTGACATCATTCCAAAGTGGCTCCCACACCAGGGGCTGGCCCTGTACACCAGAGCAGATGCAACAGTTTCAGCTGGACCTCACAGCCATCCGTACGGGGGACCAGCCCGGCTAACGCCCATAGCAGTTTGACCCACTTACAACAGGAGGGTACATGCAGCCCACATAAGGGACACTTCTGCAGCACCTGTGACCAGGGAGGACCATTCTTATGGGCTCAACGGGACACCTTCTACACAAAGCCACTTTTTTCAAGACTGGAAATGTAGCTGATCTATGTAATACGTACAAACAAACACAGAGAGTTAGGCAAGATGAAGAGACAAAGGAATATGTTCCAAAAGAAAGAATAAAGAAAAAGAAAGTCAGAAAAAAGACTAAATGCAATGGAGATAAGCAATCCACCTGATAAAGAGTTCAAAGTAATGGTCATTAGATGTTGAACGGAGGAACACAGTGAGAACTTCAACAAAGAGATAGAAAACATAAAAAAGGAACCAATCAGAACTGAAGAATACAACAACTTAAAAGAAAAATACCCTGGAGGGAAACAACAGCAGATTAGATGATGCAGAAGAACAAATTGGCGATCTGGAAGATAGGCTATTACCCAATTGGAACAGCAAAAGGAAAAAGAAATAAACAAGCAAACAAAAAAAAATGAGGATAGTTTAAGGGACCTCAGGGACAACATCAGGCTTACTAACATTGGCATTATAGGGGTTCCAGAATGAGAAGAGAGAGAGAAAAGGACAGAAAACCTATTTGAAGACATAATGGCTGAAAATTCCCTAACCTGGTAAGGAAACAGACAGCTGAGTCTAGAAAGCACAGAGTCCCAAACAAGATGAACCCAAAAGAGACCCACACCAAGACTTATTATAATTAAAGTGTCAAAAGTTAAAGAGAGAATCTTAAGAGCAACAAGTGAAAGCAACTAGTTATATTAGGAGAGAGCCCATAAGACTATCAGCTGACTTTTTAGCAGAAACTTTACAGTCCAGAAAGGAGTAGACTATTTAAAGTATTGAAAGAGGGCTTCCCTGGTGGCGCAGTGGTTGAGAATCTGCCTGCCAATGCAGGGGACACGGGTTCAAGCCCTGGTCTGGGAAGATCCCACATGCCGCGGAGCAACTGGGCCCGTGAGCCACAACTACTGAGCCTGCGCGTCTGGAGCTTGTGCTCCACAACAAGAGAGGTCAAGATAGTGAGAGGCCTGCGCACCGCGATGAAGAGTGGCCCCCGCTTGCCACAATTAGAGAAAGCCCTTGCACAGAAACGAAGACCCAACACAGCCATAAATAAATAAAATTTAAAAAATAAATAAATAAATAAAGTATTGAAAGATGAAAACTTATGACCAGAAATACTCTATCTGGCAAGGTTATAATTCAGACTTGAAGGAGAGAGAAAAAGTTTTCTAGACAAGTAGAAGCTAAAGGAGTTCATCACCACTAAACCAACCTTACAAGAAATGTTAAAGGGATTTTTTTAAATAAAAAAATAAAAAAGCCCATAACTAGAAATGTGAAAACTCTGAAAGAAAGAAAAATCTCACCAGTAAAGGCAAACATAGAGTAAAATTAGCAGATTAACCATCTATATAATTAGTATGTAATTAGTATCATCCATACTTCCCATAAAATCCCTAATTATACCAATATCGCTCCAATTTTCCAAATGCAATCTTTGATTTCCCAGGTAGATTCCTTTTCCCACAACTCCTACGGTCCATTCAAGGTGATCAAGAGGTACCTCCCTTTAGCAGGTCAAGGATCTCTTAAACCTCATATCATGTACAGTTCCCCTTACGTTGGAGAGCACTACTGCTTTCTCAAAGCACAGGCATTTCTATGATATGATTTTATTTTTATACAATCCTGAGAGAAAAATTACAGATATTATTTTACTTATTCTGCAGATGAGAACTTCAAGGCTCAAAGATTAATTTTTCCAGAGTCAGACTGCAGATGTTTGGCTCCTGGCCCTTTACTCTTTTCAAGGGACCAAGCAGCCACCTGTTGAAATAAGCCCCTCATCAGGTAATGAGGGCAATGGGTAAGGGTTTGTGTTGACCTAATTAATGCTCTCTAACTCTCTCTGCCTTTCTCAGGAAATTTCATTCTGTCGATAGGCAAAGTGACCCAAAACTGTAGCTATATGCATCACTTAAAACTTACAAAGATAGAATTCCTAGAAAAGAATTTCATACCTGCAAAGAGCAAACATGGTGCGAAAGTATGCTCCCCACTCCCAGAAATTTATCCTTCAAGAGAGAAAATTTTAAAAAAATAAAAATATAATGAGATGGGATGGCTGAATAACCATGTAAGGAAAAAAATAAAGCTGACTCCTTAAGCAAAATGTGTTTTAGAGGAAGCAAAGATTTACATGTGAAAA
Organism: Kogia breviceps; assembly: GCF_026419965.1. NCBI lineage: Eukaryota > Metazoa > Chordata > Mammalia > Artiodactyla > Physeteridae > Kogia > Kogia breviceps. The sequence continues at coordinate 32,241,901 of NC_081322.1, read as the reverse complement.
ATAAAACCATAAAATACTAGATTAAAGTATAGGAGAATAATTTGACAGCTCTGAGTAGAGGAGGTTTTTTTCCTACGCATGACAGGTAGTAAGATTCTCCATCAGACCAGCGTTTCTCTGATTCCCTGGTCACCAAATAATCTGATCATGATTTATTTCTCCACACAGCAATAGTAGTAAATACTCATTCAGCATGGACTTCCCATCATGATGAACATTTTACATGAATTTTTTCATTTAATTCTTAAAACAGCCTCATGAAAAACACTGTTATTGCACCAACCACACCTTTTTGGACACGAAAGCAGAGTTTAGTTGACCAGGATCATGCAGCCACTGAGAGGCAGGTGAGATGTGAATTCCAGCTCCATCTGAGGCTAGGTCGCCTGCTCTTCGCCAGGTGGATTTCCCTACAGGAGAATGTGCTGAATTCCTGATCCACTGTGAAGCTGGGCTTCTCATGGCAAATTAATAAACTGGCATTTCCTTTATCATCATCTCCAGCACAGTCAAGCTGAGCTCAGTTCCCAAGACCGATCGACGCTGGGTGCACAGACTGAATTAAAGTCCTGAGGCACAGAACTCAGGATGGAGGGAATCGTGGAAGGAAATGACTGTTTGGTCTAGAATGGCTGTCTTGCCTCTCCTGCTGACAACTTTATATCATCTCTCCTGCGATTTAACTGTAGGTTATGACATCTAAAAAGGCAAAACACATAGTAGATAGAACATACATAGATAGCAGAGGATGAGGTTGCTAGTCTGATATGTTACAGTCCTTTCTGTGGAGTAAATTTCTGGCTTCCAAGGGGACATCATATCAACTGAATGGTCCCCAAGCTTATTGTAATGTGGCAGAGCACATGCACAAAGTTGGTTACTTCTATAGAATACAATTAACATGAGATTAAGCTTGAAGTTTGATGAACCTCCAAAGAATCAACTGAAAGGCAGAATTGGTGTGCCCTAAAACCACCGGTTTTTGGTGATTTCACAATGTTGACTGAAGTCGACTGAGAGCTTTATTTGATACACTATATCCTGACAATTTACTATACAGGGTATCATGGTTGTTTGTCACAGCTTTCTGAAATCAATAAATAGCACTGACAAATTTTCCTGGCAGGGGAATTGTTTTCAGTACATTCTAGAAGGGCGGCTTCTGAGTGGCAAGGAGGGAGCCAGAACCACAGTGCCGCTGTTGACCTTAGAAAAGGGTTGATTTCCAAGCCTGACTGCAAAGAATAATTGCTGTACAAACACTGAATTGATTAATTTGGTGGGAGAAAGTATGATTTTCAAATATACAGCTAGGAGGTTCCCAGGATGTCTTGAAACAAAATGTGTGCCTATTATTTCATTCAATAAGGAAACAATTGGGATTCCTGGTTAGTGAGTAGGTTACAAACACGGTGTGTGTTCTTTGCCATTTTTCTGGAACATCTGACTTTCTGAAAGCATACTCTGTCTTCTTTAGTACCCACTCGCTTCCTAACTCCTTAATATCCGGCTTCTGGCCCCCTGTTCTATGTACAGCGAGCTCTTGACTTACCTGGCAGCTGTCAGATTCCACATCTCCTTTTTTCCTGCCGTTATCCTTGACCTCTCAACAGCATTTGGTAATGTTTAAACTCCTTTTTTGGGTGTCTCTGGCCTCAGGTTTCATGATGTGAAACCCTCCTATTTTTGTCCCTCGGTTACACCTCAGTCTCTCTCACTCATTTCCTTTCTGCTTCAGATCTCTGGAATGTGGCCATCCGCCCAGAGCTTCTATACTTTCCTCTCCCCACATTCTGCTTCTGCTGTCTCAGTCTCCCGTGCCTCCACTAACACACTCGGGAATGTCTCTCTGGTCTGGGTCTCCAGCCTCCTAACTCCTGCACTCCCTCCAGTGCGAATCTGCCACACCATCACCTGTACAGACCACCCTGTCCTGTGACTGGTTTCGCAGGCAGTTTAACTTCCTACCTGCTACGTTAAAAGCCCTATCAGTTTATCAACATAACAGCATTTTAATTAGCATTTTTCTCTCCAGTCATCTTCTCCATATCTAACCTCCATGCTTTTCTGAGTAGTACTCCTTAAAGCAGCTTGTGTACAATCAGAGTCAAAACTGCTTCCTTTGTCTTTTTTTAAAAACATCTTTATAGGAGTATAATCGCTTTACAATGGTGTGTTAGTTTCTACTGTATAATGAAGTGAATCAGCTATACATATACATATATCCCCATATCCCCTCCCTCTTGTGTCTCCCTCCCGTCCTCCCTATCCCACCCCTCTAGGTGGTCACAAAGCACCGAGTTGATCTCCCTGTGCTATGTGGCTGCTTCCCACTAGCTATCAGTTTTACGTTTGGTAGTGTATATGTGTCCATGCCACTCTCACTTCGTCCTAGCTTACCCTTCCTCCTCCCTGTGTCCTCAAGTCCATTCTCTATGTCTGCATCTTTATTCCTGTCCTGCCTCTACGTTCTTCATAAATTTTTTTTTCTTTTTTTAATTGATTCCATATATATGTATTAGCATACAGTATTTGTTTTTCTCTTTCTGACTTACTTCACTCTGTATGACAGACTTTAGGTCCATCCACCTCACTACAAATAACTCAATTTTGTTTCTTTTTATGGCTGAGTAATATTCCATTGTATATATGTGCCACATCTTCTTTATCCATTCATCTGTCGATGGACACTTAGGTTGCTTCCACGTTCCGGCTATTGTAAAGAGAGCTGCAGTGAACATTGTGGTACATGCCTCTTTTTGAATTATGGTGTTCTCAGGCTATATGCCCAGTATTGGGATTGCTGGGTTGTATGGTAGTTCTATTTTTAGTTTATTTTCAATAAATTTATTCATTTATTTTTGGCTGCGTTGGGTCTTCGTTGCTGTGTGCGGGCTTTCTCCAGTTGTGGTGAGTGGGGGCTACTCTTTGTTGCAGTGCATGGGCTCTAGGCACATGGCTTCAGTAGTTGTGGCACTCGGGCTTCGTTGCTCCATGGCATGTGATATCTTCTTGGACCAGGGCTCGAACCTGTGTCCCCTGCATTGGCAAGTAGATTCTTAACCACTGTGCAACCAGGGAAGTCCTATTTTTAGTTTTTTAAGGAACCTCCATATTGTTCTCCATAGTGGCTGTATCAATTTACATTCCCACCAACAGTGCAAGAGGGTTCCCTCCTCTCCAGCATTTATTGTTTGTAGATATTTTGATGATGGCCATTCTGACAGGTGTGAGGTGATACCTCATTGTAGTTTGTGTTTTTTTTTGTGTGTGTGCTAGGCGGGCCTCTCACTGTTGTGGCCTCTCCCGTCGCGGAGCACAGGCTCCGGACGTGCAGGCCCAGCGGCCATGGCTCACGGGCCCAGCCGCTCCGCGGCATGCGGGATCCTCCCGGACCGGGGCATGAACCCACATCCCCTGCATCGGCAGACGGACTCTCAACCACTGCGCCACCAGGGAAGCCCTCATTGTAGTTTTGATTTGCATTTCTCTAATGATTAACGATGTTGAGCGTCCTTTCATGTGTTTGTTGGCAATCTGTATATCCTCTTTGCAGAAATGTCTATTTAGAACTTCTTTTTGGATTGGGTTGTTTGTTTTTTTGATATTGAACTGCATGAGATTCTTGTAAATTTTGGAGATTTATCCTTTGTCAGTTGCTTCATTTGCAAATATTTTCTCCCATTCTGAGGATTGTCTTTTCATCTTGTTTATAGTTTCCTTTGCTGTGAAAAAGCTTTTAAGTTTCATTAGGTGCCATTTGTTTCTTTTTATTTTTATTTCCATTTCTCTAAGAGGTAGGTCAAAAAGGATCTTGCTGTGATTTATGTCATAGAGTGTTCTGCCTCTGTTTTCCTCTAAGAGTTTTATTGTGTCTGGCCTTACATTTAGGTCTTTAATCTATTTTGAGTTTATTTTTGTGTATGGTGTTAAGGAATGCTCTAATTTCATTCTTTTAAGTGTAGCTGTCCAGTTTTCCCAGCACCACTTATTGAAGAGGCTATCTTTTCTCCATTGTATATTCTTGCCTCCTGTATCAAAGATAAGGTGACCATATATGTGTGGGTTTATCTCTGGGCTTTCTATCCTGTTCCACTGATCTATATTTCTGTTTTTGTGCCAGTACCATACTGCCTTGATTACTGTAGCTTTGTGGTATAGGCTGAAGTCTGGGAGCCTGATTCCTCCAGCTCTGGTTTTCTTTCTCAAGATTGCTTTGGCTATTCAGGGTCTTTTGTGTTTCCATACAAACTGAAATTTTTTGTTCTAGTTCTGTGAAAAATGCCATTAGTAGTTTGATAGGGATTGCATTGAATCTGTAGATTGTTTTAGGTAGTATAGTCATTTTCACAATGTGATTCTTCTAATCGTAGAACATGGTATATCTCTCCATCTTTTTGTATCATCTTTAATTTCTTTCATCAGTGTCTTATAGTTTTCTGCATACAGGTCTCTTGTCTCCTTAGGTAGGTTTATTCCAATGTATTTTATTCGTTTTGTTACAGTGGTAAGTGGGAGTGTTTCCTTAATTTCTCCTTCAGATTTTTCATCATTTATGTATAGGAATGCAAGAGATTAATGTGCATTAATTTTGTAACCTACTACTTTACCAAATTCATTTTTTAGCTCTAGTAGTTTTCTGGTAGCATCTTTGGGTTTCTCTTTGTATAGTACCATGTTATCTGCAAACAGTGACAGTTTTAGTTCTTTTCCAATTTGGATTCCTTTTATTTCTTTTTCTTCTCTGATTGCTGTGCCTAAAACTTCCAAAACTATGTTGAATAATAGCGGTGAGAGTGGGAAACCTTGTCTTGTTCTTGATCTTAGTGGAAATGGTTTCAGTTTTTCAGCATTGAGAACGATGTTGGCTGTGGATTTGTCATTTATGGCCTTTATTATGTTGAGGTAAGTTCTCTCTAAGCCTACTTTCTGGAGGGTTTATATCATAACTGGGTGTTGAATTTTGTCAAAAGCTTTCTCTGCATCTATTGACATGATCATATGGTTTTTTCCTTCAGTTTGTTGATATGGTGTATCACGTTGATTGATTTGCATATATTGAAGAATCCTTGCATTCCTTGGATAAACCCCACTTGATCATGGTATATGATCCTTTTAATGTGCTGCTGGATTCTGTTTGCTAGTATTTTGTTGAGGATTGTTGCATCCATGTTCATCAGTGGTATTGGCCTGCAGTTTTCTTTCTTTGTGGCATTTGTCTGGTTTTGGTATCAGGGTGATGGTGGCCTCGTAGAATGAGTTTGGGAATGTTCCTCCCTCTGCTATATTTTGGAAGAGTTTGAGAAGGACAGATGTTAGGTCTTCTCTAAATGTTTGATAGAATTTGCCTGTGAAGCCATCTGGTCCTGGGGTTTTTTTGTTGGAAGATTTTAAATCACAGTTTGAATTTCAGTGCTTGTGATTGGTCTGTTTATATTTTCTATTTCTTCCTGGTTCAGTCTAGGAAGGTTGTGCTTTTCTAAGATTTTGTCCATTTGCTCCAGGTTGTCCATTTTATTGACATATAGTTGCTTGTAGTAATCTCTTATGATCCTTTGTATTTATGCAGTGTCAGTTGTTACTTCTTTTTTCATTTCTAATTCTATTGATTTCAGTCTTCTACCTTTTTTTCTTGATGAGTCTGGCTAATGGTTGATCAATTTTGCTTATCTTCTCAAAGAACCAGCTTTTAGTTTTATTGATCTTTTCTATGGTTTCCTTCATTTCTTTTTTTATTTATTTCTGATCTGATCTTTATGATTTCTTTCCTTCTGCTAACTTTGGAGTTTTTTTTTTGTTGTTGTTCTCCTTTCTCTAATTGCTTTAGGTGTAAGGTTTGGTTGTTTGTTTGAGATGTTTCTTGTTTCCTAAGGTAGGATTGTGTTGCTATAAACTTCCCTCTTAGAACTGTTTTTGCTGCATCCCACAGGTGTTGGGTCATCGTGTTTTCATTGTCATTTGTTTCTAGGTATTTTTTGATTTCCTCAGTGATCTCTTGGTTATTTAGTAGCATATTGTTTTGCCTCCATGTGTTTGTATTTTTTTTATAGTTGTTTTCCTGTAATTGATATCTAGTCTTATAGTGTTGTGGTTGGAAAACATACTTGATGTGATTTCAATTTTCTTAAATTTACCAGGGCTTGGTTTGTGACCCAAGATATTATCTAACCTGGAGAATGTTCCATGAGCACTTGAGAAGAAAGTGTATTGTGTTGTTTTTGGATGGAATGTTCTATAAATATCAATTAAGTCCATGTTGTCTAATGTGTCATTTAAAACTTGTGTTTCCTTATTTATTTTCATTTTGGATGATCTGTCCATTGGTGAAAGTGAGGTGTTAATGTCCCCTACTATGATTGTGTTACTGTCAATTTCCCCTTTTATGGCTGTTAGCATTTGCCTTATGTATTGAGTTGCTCCTGTGTTGGGTGCATAAATATTTCCAACTGTTATATCTTCTTCTTGGATTGATCCCTTGATCATTATGTAGTGTCCATCTTTGTCTCTTGTAATAGTCTTTATTTTGAAGTCTATTTTGTCTGATATGAGAATTGCTACTCCAGCTTTCTTCTGATTTCCATTTTCATGCAATACCTTTTTCCATCCCCTCACTTTCAGTCTGTATGTGTCCCTAGGTCTGAAGTGGGTCTCTTGTAGACAGCATATATACAGGTCTTGCTTTTGTATCCATTCAGCCAGTCTATATCTTTTGGTTGGAGTATTTAACCCATTTACATTTAAGGTAGTTATCAATATGTATGTTTCTCTTACCATTTTCTTAATTGTTTTGGGTTTGTTCTTGAAGGTCTTTTCCTTCTCTTGTGTTTCCTGCCTAAAGAAGTTCCTTTAGCATTTGTTGTAAAGCTGTTTTGGTGGTGCTGAATTCTCTTAGTTTTTGCTTTTCTGAAAAGGTTTTAATTTCTCTGTCAAATCTGAATGAGATCCTTGCTGGGTAGAGTAATCTTGGTTGTAGGTTTTTCCCTTTTACCACTTTAAATACGTCCTGCCACTCCCTTCTGACTTGCAGAGTTTCTGCTGAAAGATCAGCTGTTAACCTTATGAGGATTCCCTTGTATGTTATTTGTTGCTTTTCCCTTGCTGTTTTTAATATTTTTTTCTTTGTATTTAATTTTTGATACCTTGATTAACACGTGTCTTGGCATGTTTCTCCTTGGATTTCTCCTGTATGGGAGTCTCTGTGCTTCCTGGACTTGATTGACTATTTCCTTTCCCATATTAGGGAAGTTTTCAACTATAGTGTCTTCGTATATTTTCTCAGTCCCTTTTTTTTTCTCTTCTTCTTCTAGGACCTCTATAATTTGAATGTTCATGCATTTAATGTTGCCCCAGAGGTCTCTGAGACTGTCCTCAATTCTTTTCATTCTTTTTTCTTTATTCTGCTCTACGGTAGTTATTTCCACTCTTTGTCTTCCGGGTCACTTATCCGTTATCCTGCTATTGATTCCTTGTAGAGAATTTTTAATTTCATGTATCATGTTGTTCTTCATTGTTTGCTTGCCCTTTAATTCTTCTAGGTCCTTGTTAGACATTTCTTGTATTTTCTCCATTCTATTTCCAAGATTTTGGATCATCTTTACTCTGATTACTCTGAAATTTTTTTCAGGTAGACTGCCTATTTCCTCTTCATTTGTTTGGTCTGGTGGGTTTTTACCTCACTCCTTCATCTGCTGTGTATTTCTCTGTCTTGTCATTTTACTTAACTTACTGTGTTTGGGGTCTCCTTTTCACAGGCTGCAGGTTAGTGGTTCCCATTGTTTTTGCTGTCTGCCCTCAGTGGGTAAGGTTGGTTCAGTTGGTTGTTTAGGCTTCCTGGTGGAGGGGACTGGTGCCTGTGTTCTGGTGGATGAGGCTGGATCTTGTCTTTCTGGTAGGCAGGACCGCATCTGGTGGTGTATTTTGGGATGTCTGTGAACTCAGTATGATTTTAGGCAGCCTCTGTGCTAATGGGTGGGGTTGTGTTCCTGTCTTGCTAGTTGTTTGGCATGGGGTGTCCAGCACTGTAGTTTGCTGTTCGTTGAGTGGAGCTGGGTGTTAGTGTTGAGATGGAGATCTCTGGGAGAGCTTTTGCCATTTGATATTATGTGGGGCAGGGAGGTCTCTGGTGGACCAATGTCCTGAACTCAGCTCTCCCACCTCAGAGGCTCAGGCTTAACACCCAGCTGGAGCATCAAGACCTTGTCAACCACTCGGCTCGATTTCCCCTCTGTTCCGTGCTCAAGGAAACTGGGACTCAGACACGCTGGGTGGCTCGCATGTGGCCCATGGCTGATGAGTCAGAGTGAGATGTAAACCTGGGGAAACTCCAAGAGCACTTGTGGTGTTCTTCTCGCAAGTCTGTGCCCCATGGTTGGCCAAGGGGCTGGCTCCATCCACTGAGGAATCTGCTGTCTCTGTTTCTTCATTATAGTTGAAGACTTTTCCCATCTCATTCTCTGCTCTCTCCAAAGACAGCAATTTTTCTGAAACTGTTATGCTTCCCTTTTCCTCGTGCAGACACCAAAGTGCTAACCTGGTTCTGACTGACACTGTGAGGAGGGAAGGAACACCGAACCACCCTCACCAGCAGAGAGGGAGAGGCAAGTGCCCCTCCTTTGTCTTTCAGAATTTCATGTGAATAGATAAAATAGCCAAATAAACATAAAGGCAGCTATATGAAGCCTGGCTGTCAGTTTGCCTCCTCCAATTTAGATAATTACAAGGGGAATTTATTTTATTTTATTTTACTTTAATTTTATTTTTTCATTTTGCTTTGTTTTAATTATTTTATTTTGCAGGTACTAGGTCAACTCTAATCTAGTCTTTGGGCATAACACCATCCTCTACAAAGTCTCCCAATGCCAGGGAAGATCCCAGAAGTTATGATTGATATGCAAGATCCCAGAGCCTGGATATTTAAAGACTTAGTCCCTATTTGAGGACTTCTTTATATATATATATATATATATATATATATATATATATATATATATATATATATATATATATATATATATATATATATATATATTTATTTATTTATTTATTTTTGGATGTGTTGGGTCTCCGTTGCCACATGGGGGCTTTCTCTAGTTGCGGTGCACGGGCTTCTCATTGCTGTGGCTTCTCGTTGTGGAGCACGGGCTCTAGGCATGCGAGCTTCAGTTGTTGTGGCATGCAGACTCAGTAGTTGTGGTTCATGGGCTTAGTTGCTCCATAGCATGTAGGATATTCCCGGAACAAGGCTTGAACCCATGTCCCCTGCATTGTCCGGCAGATTCTTAACCACTGCACCACCAGGGAGGTCCCAGGACTTCTTCACCAGCTCTTTCTATACACAGATTATCAGTTCTTTTTAGTCCTTACAGTATTTGCTTTATTAGCAGCTATCAAATGGATCTGCAAAGACTCATACAAAATATGGAAAAGAAGGTAGGTCAGGGCTTGGGAGTGGTTATCAGTGGAAGTGACATAGTGAGAACTGCTCATCTTTAGGCTGGAGGAGACAGAGTTGGGCCAGGGCAGTGTCTGTCACTGCCCAAGACCCTGGGTGAGGAGCAAAGGCATAGATTGTGCAGAGAAGATTCTGTATGCTTGGGAAAGCAGAGGCATGCCAGCTTCATACACAGCTGTGAGGCAGGTTTATGCTTCATGTCTTTACTAGATTTCAAAATAGCCCTGGGCATATTTATAAGAAAGGAAGTTTGAGGATCCATGGGGGTTTAGAATAGGTAAAGGATCATGAAAATACCATATTTCCTTGAAATGGAGAAAGAAAAAATGCTACTAATTAAACTAAGATATCTCATAAATTTTGACACCGATTTCAGAGATGTTAAATGGTTCAGAAAAAGAAAATCTAAGAACTGATGAAATATGGTAAAGCATTCCATCATGCAAAAAAAAAAAAAAAGACTACCCTAAAGAGAAAGTTCTTTTTAATTCCCTGCCACTTTAGGTGGGCAGCTAAGATTAAAAAGTGCTGTAAAAAATTGATAATTCATGAAAGGTGACATTCTTTGGTTGACACTGTGAGTTAATGGAATCTTTTCTTCACCTGTGAATTTTAGGCAACTTCTCTTAAAATATAAGATTATTGGGCTTCCCTGGTGGCGCAGAGGTTGAGAGTCCGCCTGCTGATGCAGGGGACACGGGTTCGTGCCCCGGTCCGGGAAGATCCCACATGCCGCGGAGCGGCTGGGCCCGTGAGCCATGGCTGCTGAGCCTGCGCGTCCGGAGCCTGTGCTCTGCAACGGGAGAGGCCACGACAGTGAGAGGCCCACGTAGCACCAAAAAAAAAAAAAAAAAAGATTATTTTTCTTCCTAGGGAGCACACAAATGGATGTGTATCTGAATATAACTTTGTACTTTGGTTTTTGAGGGAATTTAGACATCTTAAAAAAATTAAGAGACACAGGAGACCTTTTCAAAGATGCAGCCCATGTCCTGTCATGATCAGCATGCTTCTCTCCACCACTATGAGTCAGGACGAACCTGCTCCATCATGGGGTACCGCCTGGGAAGGGTGCTCTCTCCATACCTCCTGACAAACCCGGAATCACACCATATGGTGATTTCCATGCCTTTGACTGATTTCTAGCCAAGGTGATAGTAATTTCCCACTGGGCCAGGTTCAAGTGAGCACTGCCACAGAGCAGGTGAACCCACAAGCAGTTGATAGGCAAAGTTTGCTTCTAAATTAGCAACCACGAAATACACAAGAGTTTCAAAGCTGTTTTCCTGACTGATATGACTGCATCTGATTTCCATGGTCCTTGATTACAGCAGCTCTCAAAAAAAAAAAAAAAAATCCTTCCAAACGCTGCCGGTGCTAAATTGCAAATTTTCTACTTGACTCCAGTGGTGGTGGCTTGAGAATGAGCTCTGAGGACATCAGAGGCTCGCCTTGGTCAGCTACTCTCAGGCCCAGCCTAGCTCAGGAGTCGAGTTTTTGAACCATTCCTGGACTCATCACTAGGTTCTTTAAAAGAGAAGTTTGGGGAACTTTCTACCCAGAGAGGAGATTTACAACTCATGTCTTTTCTTCTAATTGCCAGTAAAATTTGGAGGACGCTTGTTGGGTGCAGACACGTCTTTCCCTATCGAATCTCTTACCTCACGAGGGAGAGAAGTGCAGCAAGCAGGGTGATGATTTGTTTTGACAACATCAAAGCAAGTGAAGAAAAAAAGTTACTTTTTTCTCTAAGTGGCACACATCATAAAATTATAATCTTGCACCTCTTCTTGTTTTGATGCTGTAAACCCAAGAGAGATGCTATTATTGAAAATGTAATTCTCAAATACTTGATATCAGAGAGAGATGTTTTGTTGTCTGGCATTTTGCTGAGCTACGGCTTCCAGAGTCACTTAAGTATATTTTCCCCCCATGTTCTGCTGGATAAAAGAGAGGATTACAATGCAACATTCAATTCCATTTTTATACAAGTCTCCTTAATGTCCCTGATATGTACCATCACCATATTTATGTTTGGGGACTGAAAATATAAATGAAACTGAATTCTTAAGAAGGTGCTTTGATCAAATTTTCATACTCTAAACCAGGAGTGATAAAGCAATACAGAAATTGCAAGACTGTTTCAACCTTCTCCTGTTTACTAATAAAAGCAGCATTTTTATGCAATCAAGCTTTTGTGTTCTGAGGTGAGCATAATATAATGATTGCATTTGCATTTTCAAGTATTGATCATGGTACCGTCTTCTGCAGCACACCTGTGAAATTTCTACTTTGAAGAAATTGCTTTGCAACGTGAGGAGACTCCATTCTGGTTCAGTTATCCGAGGGTCACATTACAGAGTGGTGGTTTAGAACACGGGAAGGCTTTGGGGCCAAGCAGAACTGGGCTGGAATCCCAGCCCTACCGGCTGTGTGACCCTGGACACATAAATTAACCTTCCTTAACATGTTTTCCCATCTGTAGAATGGAGTTGATAGTAACGCCTACTTATGAGACTGTTTCGTGATTAAATGAGATAATGCACATACAGCACTTCGCATAGAAATATGCACTCAGTAATACTGCCATTGGTTTCTGATGTTGGTGCTGCTGATGGGATTGTCATTGACATGACTAGTAAGCAAAGTCAGACTGGTTGTCTCTAAGTAGATGGGGGTGCTATGACACCTAAACCCATGGAGAGAAATGGTCTACAGTTTGGGAGAGAGAGCTGCAGAGGAGGTATTCTGCATAGGTAGACTTGGATTTATTTGTTCTGCACCAGTGAAATGAAAGTTTTTTCTTGAAGAGGAAGGAGGATGGAAGGCAAGAGACGGTTCCGGGGTGCACTGCAAACAGAATGAGGGTTAGAGGGTTCTCAGTCTTAACCCCTGTCTCTGGACACTGTACAAGGTAGTTACCTGGGGACCTGTAGCTAATTTAGACTACACCATGTTGTTGTTTTTTGCAACAGGAAAACCTTTCTCTTTTCTTGTTTTCAAAAACTAGGTAAAAAATTGTTATCCCTTCAGCAAACCTGTCCTCACTGCGTTGGACCAAAGGTGCTGGTGATTTTGAGCCACTCTCACACATAAAAATAAGAGGAGTCAGTTGTAGAAACTCTTTATTTCAAGGGTCCTTAATCTTGGGAGTGTCATAGACAACTTTGAAAGTTTCATGAAGTTTAAGTGCTCTTTCCCCTAGAAAAAAGGCTAACATACAACCATAGATACAATTTTGTGTATAACGATGGGAGTACCAAGTCCTCCTAAGCCCACCCATGGGACTCCAGGTTAAGAGCCCTTGATATAGTGATTTCCTCACCTCAGTTATCAAGAGGGATCTGGTCCTTAAAATCCACAACTTTGATTCTGTTGGCTTCTGGGGACTAGGGTAGCCTTCTAATGAGAATAGGCATCTTGCCCAAAGGTGACACATCAGAGCTGTGACTTTTGACTCTAGAAATGAAAGGAGACAAAAGAGGAGTCTGTCCACAAATAACAGACAACTGTAATCGGAACCTAGAAGAGGGTAAGGTGGGTAAGGTAGAATAATTGAACCATGGACACAGACTAGGAATAAGAAAAGTAATTATATCTTCTTCAAGGGGTGGATGGCTGATGCTTGAATTCAAGAATGGGTTCAATGTTTGTGTCTCAGTTAAGGAACTAATTATACTTCAAAGTAGAGAAGACTGTCAAAGCGTTGGTTGTTTTGCTTAGGTTGTGTTCATAATACCACGGGAACTTTGTGAAAGAGACTGAAATTCTTCACAGGGAATATTGCAAAATGAGCCCTAGGGTGATTGAGCTGTATGTCTGAGGTTACAGAATGGAAGAGACAAAGAAAAACAACAGTAGAGTACTTTTGTGTATTCCTCTGCATGTGTGCTCCATGAGGAAAGAGGGCAGTTCTAACTGCTGGGTTGAGTTTTTTAGAGAGGTTTTCTTCATTTCTTGAGAAAGAAGGGAAATTGTTCAAGGACAAAATTGCTCTGTGAAGAACACAGAAAAAAGGAGTCTGCTGACTAAGAGGGAAATTAGAGAAATTAGAGATTGTGCCTCTTAATTTATATGTTCAAATTTTAAAATGATTGTTTCTTCCTCTTTGTAAAATATTTTCTAATTATTTCTCTTAGCGTACTGTTTTAAATAGCATCACTTCAGATCTTCAGGGTTGTGTGTGTATGAGGGTGGAATGTGTTATCATTGTGAATACATTTTTTTCTTACTAATATTGGTCTAGACTTGCCTAAGGGAATAGGTATGTGAGATTTTGCCAGGAAAGGTGAGGATATATTCTGACTGGGCTACAGTGTCAAGTCCTGGGGTCCTGGCACATGCCATGCTGTGTCCCTCACTCTGTTAACCTCGGGCAGGCCTGCGATCACCACACAAAAGATCTGTGCCCTCAGGATGGGTGTCAGCCTCGACCACTGGGCCTAGTGAGCCTGTTTTTTTTTTTTTTTTTTTAATTGAGGTTCTGTTTTTCCCAATTGGCTCTGAAGTTACACAGAGTGCCTGTAAATAGATCTTTGTGGAATTTGTATACACCCCCAAATCCATCTACTCCTCTAAAATTCTTTTTTTCCCCAAACTGTACACCTAAATTCTGCTTATGTCCTCCCACAGCCCTTTCAGAGAGAGAAAAGCAGCCACTTGCAAGGCCCCACTGTTTTTATGATAATGCTACAGCTCACAGAACCACATCTCATAGAATTTCCACAGCAAACCTCCAGGTAGCACTCTAGAATGCCCATGTGTTCCATATTATAATTTTAGCACAATGGATTTCTTTATATTTATTTTATGTTTAGATGAAATTGAGATAGCCTGTGTTGTTTCTGGCCCATGTTCATGGAGAATTTTTGACAGCTTGAGAATCCAAATGCTATGGGAGACCTGGGATTCATTTCGCCCCTTAAGGGAAAAGCTTCCTCATAGCTCTTGCCCAGGCATGGCAGGCCCAAACCCGTTACAACGACCAAAGCCGCATCTCTTCATCATATGTAGCCTCAAAGGAGGCAGGAGAAAGGGAGATAGGAAGACCACAACGCCAGGAAAGACACAATGTCTCAGACGTGGGAAGATCTGTCTCATGGCACTGTCTCCAGGAGAAAACCATGTTTTCCATGGGGAGAAAGAAAGTACCAAAAGTAACTCTTTAGAGCAAAATTCTTCCCTGCATACCACACAGGGCAATCATGCATGGATTTAAGAGAGATGTTTCTTGCTTGTTTGTTTTTTAAGAAGTGGTTTAAAGTGTAAAGAACTCTAGAGGTCAGTTAACAGCCTCTGGACAAGAGTTCTAGTTATCAAATTGGACAAGCTCCTTGTCTTCCTGGCCCTTTGCATTTTCCTCTGGCAGTGGGTTACACAGCACCCCACATTTCAAAGTGTAAAGTCCCATGTTGGGCTCCACTGATTTGCCACTTCTATTCTATGGCTTTATCCTCATTTTAATCCAGTCACCACTGCAGTGATCTCTTCTTCTTTGAGCGTCATAAAATTTTAGGTGGATAAAGTCTACCCAGGTAAAGAGGATCTAGATTTTGACTGATTGCACAAATGTGCAATAGGGAAACCATTGCTTGTTGACCATGGCAGGCAGGTAAGCACTTGGGGTGAAGCAGTGAACAAGACAAAGCTCCCTGCCAGGGGCCTTACACTTGAGGGAGAGGAGACATGTAATGATAAATGTAATGAATAATTACACTATATAGAATGCTTTAAAAGTATTATGTGGGGGGGGGGAAACAAAGAAAGCTAGAGTGATGAAGGAATTGGTTGTAACTTCAGATAGGATGGTCAGAGTGGGTCTCGTTAAGGTGGTACTGGAGCAAAGACTTGAAGGAGAGTTAGCATTAGACTGGGTGTTGAGAATCACTCCAGGTGGATGGAACAGTGCATTGAAGAGCCTCAGGGCATGTTCATGTTCAAGAAACAGCAAGGAGGCTGGTGTGGCGGACTTGAAGGGGCAAGGGTCATGTAGTAGACAAGAAGTCCCAGAGATTACGTGGGAGAGTCAATCCCTGCACAAATCATTCCCTGCCATCGGACTAATACCTTTTGCTGACTGGCCCAAGCCTGGGATTCTAAACCAGTTACTGGAAAGAGAGATGAGAAAAACACCACAATCCCACCCTTGGCTTATGTGTCTCAGAACCTGAGCTTGGAGCTAAGCCCCCAAACCACAGGGCAGCTGAACATCTGGGAAGGGTAAGGTGGATGCTGAGACTCAACCATGACACCCTCCACTGTGACTGAACCTTAAGAAAGTTTCCCTGCACAGTCTCTAAAATCTGAGTCCCAATCTTGGCCAAACAGCTTCTCTTTTGGCGATTATACCACTGGCTGTCATCAAATATTTTTCAACCGCAGGAACTGGAAGAAAAGGAGCAAGGCATAGATGATGTGGATGGCCAAGGAGATACATAAGGAAGACCTTACTGGCAGTAGAGAGCCATTTCTGAAAAGGGTGCTGAAGCCACTTCTCTGGGCATCTACAGAGACTCGGGGGCAAGGCTGTAGGGCTGGGGTGAGACTGTGCAGGAACACCTCTGACAGTGGCCCCATGAGCTTTCCACATTCTCCCCAGCTCTTATCTTGTGTGACCTGGAACCCAGGGCTGGTGGTTCTGAGGTGACAGGAGCCTGTTTTATTCCCTTTCTTCCTGCTGGCTTCCTGTTGTCTCCACGTTCACAGCTGTCCTTTAGATCTCAGCTTGAAAGATCAGACTCAGAAACTGTGAGAGTTTATGGATGATCTAATGCTAATCCAATGCCCTTGGATTTCAAATGTGAAAACGGAGCTCGGGGGAGGACACTGACTTGCCCAAATGTACACTCTTGGGGGTTCATTTTCCACCCTACTTAATCCAGGGATCTGACTTCAATAACACTAAAATGGCTCTTATTCAATTTCTAAAAGTTGTCTATTCTTACAAATTTGCTGAATCCTGGCTATAAACGTCAAGAATAATCTCCAAGTTATTTAGAAGATGACAGTGACTCTTGCAGACAGAAGAGATTATCTAAGACTCGAGTCATCAAGGTTGATTAGGTGGTCATTACCCACTTAAAAGCCAGGTAGAGGACACAGGAAAGTGTGTAGGATACGTATTACCTCGGGAAATGAAAACAAATGAAGGTGAAATTCTACCTTGAGTAACATCGTAATAACAATGCACTCTAGATTCTGAGACAGGAAACATGGGTTTTAGGTGTAAAGTCTGCTCTTTCTGTGTGACCCTGAGCCAAGGCACTTCATCTTTCTGAACTGCAATGTGCTCATCTGTAAATGGGGACACTGGGGTTAACCTGGTTGGTTATTGTGAAAATCCAGCTAGAAATTGATGTGAAAGAACTTTGTAAACTTGAAAGCTCCTCACAAATGAAAGATAGTATTATGGCCAAGTGTAGACTGACGGCACATTGCCCTGGTGGAGGTAGAAAGGTGATATGGTCCTCATCAACTCAGGCTGGAGATTAAATACACTACTGTAAATCGTTCACTATGATAACTTCTGAGTCTCGTAATATGATCATTTACAAAGTAATCCATGTAGTTCAAAGACATTTGGGGTGATGTGCTTCCCCGTAAGGTTTGTAACTCCCTCCCTGGGAGGTGCTATGATATGGCCTCACCTGTGTTACCGCAGGAGCCGCTGGTGGGATCTGGGTGTCTACTCTGGTCATGGCTGGGTGGTGAGGAAGGTGCAGGACCTGTGCCCTGGAGACCGAACATATGCTGCGCGGTGGGAGGTTGAGGGCCGTCTGGCCAACAGCAAAGGCTAATTTGGTTGGGGAAGATGAATTGCTGTCTCACGACGAGAAGGCTTGGCGCCATTTTTATAGAGGGCTGGAAGCTGGTGCCATAGAAAACATTCTTTATTCTTGGAGGCAGTGTGTTTCATGGTTAAGAGTGTAGGCTCTAGAACCAGATTGCTTAGATTTAGATTCTAATCCTAGTCCTCTTAAGTTTTAGTGGTGTAACCTTGTGCAAGTTATTAAATACCTCTAAGGGTTAGTTTTCTCATCTGTAAAATGGCAATAACAGTAGTCCTAAGGTTTATTGTGAGGACTAACTGAAATAATTCATAAAATATGCTTACATTAGCACCTGGCATGTAGAAAGTAAATGGTCAATGTCGCTATAAATTCATGCAGGTAAGTTTCTTTCCCTACATACAGCAACAGGTATGAATACCACATATTTAAAAACCATAGGGCTTCCCTGGTGGCGCAGTGGTTGAGAATCCGCCTGCCGATGCAGGAGACACGGGTTCGTGCCCTGGTCCGGGAAGATCCCACATGCCGCGGAGCGGCTGAGCCCGTGAGCCATGGCCGCTGAGCCTGCGCGTCCGGAGCCTGTGCTCCGCAACGGGAGAGGCCACAACAGTGAGAGGCCCGCATACCGCAAAAAAAAAAAAAAAATTAAATTAAAAAAAATAATAAAAACCATAATTATTATTCCTTCTTGTATTTGAATATTTAGCATAAAAAATTGACGCTAAGGCTAAATTTTAAAATCTCTCCTTTATAGAAAAGAAAAAAATGATAAATAAGAAAACTACTTTTTTTTTAGCATCTTTATTGGAGTATAATTGCTTTACAATGGTGTGTTAGTTTCTGCTTTATAACAAATTGAATCAGCTATACATATACATACATCCCCATATCTCCTCCCTCTTGCCTCTCCCTCCCACCCTCCCTATCCCACCCCTCTAGGTGGTCACAAAGCACCGAGCTGATCCCCCTGTGCTATGTGACAGAGCCTCAATTTTGAAAAGTGGGAGATTCTTACTTACATTATACAATTAAATAAAGTCAATGAAAGAAGAAATAACAGATAGTTCCTGTCTCTAAATTGGCTAATTGAAATTGTTTTTTAACTCCACTGGAAACAACAGAATAGGGAAATGAAAAGAAGTTGAAGTTTCCATAAAAAGAAAGAAGAAAGAGGTGGACTTTTAGGAATCTTGAATGATATGGGAACAAGGAAAGCATTTGTATGCTGTGAGGA
The DNA here is from genome assembly GCF_026419965.1 of Kogia breviceps. Taxonomy (NCBI): domain Eukaryota; kingdom Metazoa; phylum Chordata; class Mammalia; order Artiodactyla; family Physeteridae; genus Kogia; species Kogia breviceps. The sequence continues at coordinate 32,223,426 of NC_081322.1, read as the reverse complement.
AACCCCCATGAGAATCAGAGGACAGCCCATCATCCCAGCTCATTCCCAGAGGGCCACCCTGTCACCTCTTCCTGAACCATAGTAAGATCTACTCTGGGGAATAATTCACATCGTCGCCCTTCCTTATGGAGCTAGTGACTCGGAGATGTGGCTTTTAGTGAAAAACTACAAAGTATGACTTTGCTCAAATTCTGGTTAAGCAGAAGCCAGTGAGCCTTCGTGATACCAGCAGCCTCTTCCTGGGCAGAATCATAACTACAGCAATCTTCACTACCTCACCTGTGAGCCCCCAGTGGGATTGTAAGTCCCTCTGCATACATTCTAACAGCCAAGCTTCTCTGTTATACACCATGCTCTGAAATATTTAACGTTTCCATCATAAAGCCCATCTGGGGTCAGCTCCTCTTCCATTTTGTAACTCCTGTAAACTAATGTCACAGAGAAGCTTCTAATGAATTCACACTTTAGGTCTTTTCTTCCTTAAGGATAAAGTCGGATTAATCTGGTCCTGCTTCTCTTTGAATTCATCATCTTCAAATGCAGTTGGTCTCCCAACTTCCTACCTTCTTTGGAATATTTACTGCCCACCCACAGAGAACTAGAGAGGAAGGAAGTTCCCTGAGAATCAGATTCTAGGAGCACAAAGCAGTAGTTGGACGGATGAGATTTCCCAGTTTCTACTCTAACCAGCAGCCACTCAAGCCTCTATTTCATCATCCATCCAGAGAATCTTTGTGGCAATCAAATCCAGCCCCGGTCCTGCCACAGATCACTGGCCTTGTCCAGAGTTCTAGTTCACTCTTTTAAAGTTTGGGTTGCAGAAATCACACTTTTATTATCCCTGCCCAATGGCACATTCTGAGTTGTGGCTTCTGCTATGCTTCATTCTAAGGAGAGCACACACCAGCCACAAGGACAGGGGAGAAACGGGTATTTGTTGAGCACATTATTGCTAGTATTATTCTACCTCATTATATATAAAGGGAACAGCTAACATTTTTTTGGAAGCTTATTTTCCTTAGTCACTGGGATAAGGTTTTCAGAATATCTAGATAGGTCAGAATTGCAAGAAAAGTCGCCATTGGTGATTTCAACTTTCTGCAGCACAAATTGGTTGATTCTTAGGTGGATGCCTGGAAGCTGCCAGCAAAATTCCATGTGTTTTGCCTGCTAATGTCAGTACACTAGCCATTGCCAGAGACTAATGTTTTCTCTTCTCTTTCACTTCTCTCACTGATGGAATCTAATCTGTATCCCTGCAGACAAAAAATTCTGGAAAATAGAGTTCCCAGGCTTCTCCCCTGTGATGCAAGGGAGAGTTCAGAAGGAATTGGGGACGGTGCTGAGTTGACCGCAGTCTGTTCTAGTCACTACTTTCTACTGCCTTCCAATAAAAGACACTTTTCCACTGTAGTGAACAGTACCACCACCCATTCCTCAGGCAAATAGTGAACATCCACAGATGATAGACACACGGATCTGAGGGTTTTAAAATCTGATATTCCGAGCCTCGGGTGCTCATCACACTACCTATTAATCTTATTCAGATGCCTGGACATTTTCGTACTGTGTCATCCTTTACTATAGAATTTACTTTATTTAGTGAAATGCATCAATCCCCATCAGATTGGTAAGAATTGTAATTATTACAATCATTGTTGATTCTCCCCCCTCCCTCAGGTTTACCTGTTACTGTTTACCTTGAATGGTCTTCTCTGATGGAGTAAATACGGAAATTTCTCCTGTTAGGGTTTTTAGTGTCAGAGTCTCGTTAGAGATTGTTTTGTGGTTTATGAATTTTTATTAAATCAGTGGCTCTGACATCTACATTAGACGCCTCCTCTGTCAGACTGCATTATTCCCACAGGGCCTTCAGGGTCCTGAGTTCTGGAAGAAGACCAAAGAGTCAAGCCATAACTTAGGTGTCATGGGTAGATCTGGTATGAGTAACAAGACGGAACATTGGGGAAAAGACTAGAGAATAAGGTGAGTGAGAAGTAGAAGGGAAAGGAGAAAGCAGAAAGATAAAGTAGAACCGTGTGTCTCAGAAAATGGGTGCAGTAACACCACCAACTGGCTTTAAGTTGCCCAGAAAATTGAGGCAATACATTGTATCCCCTCAATATATCTTTACTCTGTCCATTCCCCCCGCTCAATACCACCATTCATCACCAACCTCTTGGGTTATTGCAACAGCTTCCTTATTTTTTGCCATGTCTGCAGCTTCACTCCCACAAATGCATTCTGCTGAGGACAGTCGCACACACACAAAAAATCTAATTATACGGGCTTCCCTGGTGGCGCAGTGGTTGAGAATCCGCCTGCCGATGCAGGGGACACGGGTTCGTGCCCCGGTCTGGGAAGATCCCACATGCCGCGGAGCGGCTGGGCCCGTGAGCCATGGCCGCTGAGCCTGAGCGTCCGGAGCCTGTGCTCCGCAAAAAAAAAAATCTAATTATTTTAACCTTCCTTGGCCCCTTGCCAAGCTTACTCATAATCTGTTAATGTTTATAAAAGTTTCAAATGGGGCAAAGTTTATGGGATTAACTTTTAAAAGGTGTGTATAAAATTGCTTTTACAGTAAAACCTCAGATAGGTAAAATAAAAAATGTAGAAAAATATTGGAAGTCATCTGCCAAAATGTTGATGCCTCTGCATGGTAAGATTATGGATGATTATTGTTTCCTTTCCAATTTTCTACAATGAGCATATACTACTTTCATAATCAGAAAAGAGCAAAATTTTTCTTTAAATGAAAAAAAATTGACCAAGTTTTCATGTTAAGTTAAAACTCAGCCATTGTCTCTTCATCAACATTATAAAGCAGGGCAATCAGTTTTACTGACCAATTCATCTTGGGAAAATGGATGGAGACATAGAACAAACTTATCCATTTGTATTATTTGTTATCAACTTTCTAATGAATTTAGGACCCACGGTAAGAAGTTAAAAAAAAAAGTATATATAGCTATGTATATACACATAGAGTATACATATATGTATACATGTATGTATATGTTTGTTTATGTGTGTTATAGAGCAGTTAATGTCATCATATAAATTCTGCCTATACAAAGTATGAATTCCAAAAAACAGGGAAATTGGAGGCCCAGAGAAGTTCTGAAATCTTTGTGAGGTTTCCCAGTAGCTACTGCCTCATGAACATTACTCAGTACTGCTGACACCAGCCCTCTCTGTTAGTTCCCTGATCCTTGCTACCTGTCAGGTAAAAGAATGGCAGAATTCTCTAATCTCTGAGTTACTCTGATATTGTCAAAATTTATTGGAGGTACTTATTGTTCCGATCAGTCTTCAAAATCCAGGAGATAAAAAATAATCTGATCCAATTAAAAGGATGTTTCCCCTCTACTGTGAGAAATTAACATCTTTTCTTTGTTCCAATTTCCCGGGAAGTTTTACAAGTTCCAGACCTGGGCCAGTTTACGGCTCTCTTGGTACTTAACTCTCTAGGCAAAGAGTTAATAAGGATCCATCCTTTCTGTGTCAATTCCAATGCAATTCATTCCATAGTGGTAAAATTTGAAAGGTACAGAAGAAAATAACAGAATGTTATTTCTTACTAAATTCACAGTGATATACGCACGCGCGCGCACACACACACACACACACACACACACACACATATCTTAATCTCCAAATATCCCTAAATTCTTCTCATTTTACCCCAGTGTTGTATAGATTTGCTACTTAATTGGTATTTTCACTCTAATTGTTTTCCCCTCTGTATTTGATGACATCTTTTTCTTCCCATCTTTTTTTTTTCCCCTGTAGTAGACATAACCAAGATAGGAAATTATTTTTAAGGTAGGCTTTTACTCACTTTATTTCCCATGTTATTTTCCATCTGTAGTTGAATGTGAATGAATTATTTTAAATGAGTTTCCAAATTATTATAATGTATATTTCTGTCAAATGGTTTGTTTTCACACAGAACAGTCATAAGTTAGTGCTTCTTTCATCTCAGCACTGTTGGGTACATCTTTCTCCCTTCAGAATTGATTGTTAATACATAATAACAGCCCACATCCACCTACTCTAATGAAGTTATCAGTCACTTCATCAGATGCTTCAGAAGAAAGCTAAAATTAATGTTGAGTTTGTCTGCCCAGCAGCAGAATTGGTTCCAGAAATGAATTTGACTATAACTTTTCATAGAATTATTTTATCACAGGGACCTTTAGAGTAAGAAATTTTGTCAAATTAATGTAATTTAACTTGACAAAATTTTTTGTTTGTTCTATGCCATCAAAACAACTTGTATTTTGAGGCCTTGACAATTTTTGTTGCTGTGTGAAGGGCTCCTAAATTATCTACCTGATACAAAGACTAATGAAAGAACAGCCCTGAAACCCTGACTAAACATAGTCCTGAAGGTTGACTTCCTGGTGCAACAGGAGAAGGAAAATAAATCCCAAAATTCTGAGGAAATATTTAGGATTTTTCAGTATGCATGTTAGGATTTTAAAATATTTTCCCCTCATTTCTCTTTTTTATTCTACAGTTTTTACTTTCACATTTCCATTATATATTTGTCAAAATGTCATTGGATTAGGAAAGAAATGAAGACATGAAGGAAATAGTGAATAGTGAAGAGGGGGTGAAGTCAATGAACTGGTGGTCCCAAGTGAAATGTTATGGAAATCAGGGTAGTAGAGAGAATAAGCAGAAAAGATAGAAGGAGGCTTGTAATTGAGATTATGAGGGGTTACAGATATTGGTAATGACAAAGTCTAGAATACGACCACAAGAAAAAATGACTGAGATAGGGTAGAGGACAAGTCATTGGAGAGAGAAGCTGGTATGTCAGAAGTGTCATCCCCTTGGATATAAGATTCACCAAGACTGAAGTAGTGTGAAGAGGTGACAGCCAGCCTGGTGTAGCATCTTGGAGGAATGAATCGGATGGCTGGGGGTTGGTAGAAATTCTGGTTGGTATGGCTGATAGCAAGAGCTTCAAAAGCGCTGAAGGCTTAAAGTCAGGAGAGGGGGTGAGTGATCTGGAAGGAAATGAGGAGGAAGGAGGCTACCTCAGCTCCAGGTCCATCTGTGGGTAGAAGTGCAAGAAAAACAGCTTCCACTCCTTAAGGCTGCAGGGGAGGCAGTGCCTGCAGGGTATGGTCAGATTTTATTGAGAATAAGAAAGAGGAAGGAATGCTGGGAGAGGAATTTAAGGATAAAGGGGATTTGGGTGTGATCCAGAGAATGCAGTGGAAGGGTTTAGGGGTCCATCAGAGGAATGGAGCCCAATTAGGGGATACACAGAGGTCAAGGGGATGAGGATGGTGTGCCCTCCAATCTAGTGACACAAGGATGGGGTCATCTACGTTAGCAGAATAGCTGTGCTGGGCTGGTACTCAGTTCTGAGCTGAGGGCCCTTGGAGTTGACTTCTCACCTTCTGTGAGCCCGGCAGCCTTTGTGTAGCTCTGCTGGTAGACCTGACCTGGGACCTTTGGGTCAGTGCAGAGCTGGGGCAGCTGAAGAGGGCCGGGACACAAAAGGCGACTGGACCAGAGAGCAGACAGCAGAATGGACACCAAGGGGGGAAAGTGGCAGGGGGGTGAGGGGTGGTGGTGGTGGTGGTGGTATGAATTGGGAGATTGGGATTGACGTATATACGCTAATATATATAAAATAGATAACTAATAAGAACCTGCTGTATAAAAAAAAAAAAAAAAGGCGGCTGGTCCACTGCACTCACATCCCAGCATTTTCGCTGTTGCTCCTTCACTCGGTAAACCTTCTTGAGCCTCCACCTCGCTCTACACATTAGGTGAGTGCTGGAGTTATGCCAGATCCCTGCCCTCGGGGGACTCCTACTGAGACATGCAAATACATGATTGCAATCTAATGAGACAGGTGAAAGATAAAGACATTAGTTTAGTTTGCTTGGTTTAGGTTTTTTGGGCATGAATTTTAGGTATTAGTGGAACATACAGCTAGAATTCTTTAAAGGCCAGTTGGTATATGGATATGAAGCTCAGCACAGAGCAACGGATAGAAGTATAGGTTTGTAAGTTTGGAGGGTTTGAGGGGGTCCAATAGAAAATAAGTAAGACCCGTCTTCTTCATCTGAGATCTGAATCAATTAAATAAAACAAAAGAGAAAGAGAGAAAGAAGACCAAACTGATAAAACTCTGCAGTGGAGAAACTGGCTCAGATCTGCAGACAAGGAGACCTGTAACACTAAGCACAGAATTAGACAGAATTACCAGCCCCGTGATGGGAAACTGCCAGGGACCATACCTCCTGGCTCAGGGCCTTTACCGTCGAGCTTGTCATGTGCTTGGGAGTAACAATGACAAGTGGCACTGAGACAATGAGGGAAGCGTTGGGCCAAGCACACCCAGTTCATCCTTTCCACATTTACCAGTGTGATGAGTGACTCCACCTTCCAAAGGATGGAGTAAGTGAGAGGGGGAACGGGACCAGGAGGGTTTCACCGGCAGGGACATTTCCACATGGAAGGAAACATCAGTAGTGGGGCAGAAACATCCTCTCGACCACTCCCCCCTTAATCAAGTCAGGCCAACCAAGGGCCCAGGAGAAGGCAAAAAGCTGGAGCAGGAACTCTGGGCGTGAAACCCCAGGAGACGGGCAGCCGGGAGCAGCAACTGGGTAGAGTGAAGGGAAGAAAGATCTCAAGACAAATAAGCTTCTCCCGTTTAAGGGAATACATCTGACTCTGCCTGTCGCTCCAAGGACTCCTTTAATGTGAGATTTTATGTTAAAAAACTTTTGACTGCATCACTGTCAGTGTTTCCTAAGACAGTCCTATATGTTTTTTCATGACTACTCACCACTTAGAAAACTCTAAGATAGTATTTTACTGCGATCGTATAGATGAGGCCACTGGAATCCAGAGAACTTGAGCCTCTAAAGCATGATCAGTCAGCCACTCAGGAGGAAGCTCAGACCCCAATCCAGGATTCTGATGTAGCCCCCTCACTACGTACATACGGAGCTGAAAAAACGTATGTGATGATCTCTTTTGATCTGGTGATCGTTTAAAAGGATGACTGAAATGATCATCTGTTATTAGTTGTGGCTCCTCAGGTACTAATAGGACAGTTAAAAAGAAAACAGAGGGGTTTCCCTGGTGGCGCAGTGGTTGAGAGTCCGCCTGCCGATTCAGGGGACGCGGGTTCCTGCCCCGGTCCGGGAAGATCACACGTGCCGCGGAGCGGCTGGGCCCGTGAGCCATGGCCGCTGAGCCTGCGCGTCCGGAGCCTGTGCTCCGCAACGGGAGAGGCCACAACAGTGAGAGGCCCGCGTGCCGCAAAAAAAAAAAAAAAAAAAAGAAAACACAGGATCTTCTATTCTTTAAAATAGTGAAATAATTGTCATAAATTATTTGTTTGAGGTTAAATCAGTAATACTCTAACTCTGAGACATATTGGGTTCCTTTGGGCTCTTTGGTAAAGGGGAAAACTCAAAAGCTGAGACAAAAGTCATGAACTACCTGAGAAAACATATTTAGCATCAGTGCTAAGTTGTGATATGTACGGCAATTTCACTTACTAATCCAAAAAGAGCATTTAACATAAAAAAGCTGAACCTCAGATTGTTTTTTTTCCCCCAAAGTGTGCTTGTCCCCAATCTTCAGTTCTTCTAATGTTCCTTAGGCCTTAATTAAATAAGAGCAAGAGAGAGCACTGGGCTTGGGTTCAGGATAAATATCCCGGGCTTGAGCAGGAGATGTTGCTTTATTGCTTTAATGACTTGGAATACATCCAGAAAGCTCAGACTGGCTAGCGGGCAAATCTGACAGCTACTGAATCTCACAGCGGTAACATTCTAACCAATTAAAAACAGAGCTAGAAATAATGGTTTGTCGCTGAGTGGTGTTTCGGAAACCAATTGGTCCAGATTAACCAAAGGATTAACTTTTCTAACTGAATTGAAAGGTCACGGGGAGCTGACTTTAATGAAAGAAAGAGAAAAGCATTCAGTTAGAAGGGGAAGACTTACACAGAGAAATTAGGTTAATAGATCTTGCTTCATTATTTATAGACAACTAACCAAATTGCTGTCTTATTTTACGGCAGGAGTTCACAGTCAAGGATAAATCTGTTCAGTGTACAAAAGAAAGTTAAATGAGCAATCAGGTGTTTCGAAGGGATCCCTCTAATGGAAAGGGCATAGATGGCCTTCCAACGTCCATAAGTATGTTCATTTTTAAAAAAGGATTTTTGCTGGGTAAACCAGCCTACTTTTGACTGATACCTAAGTCGGATGGGATTGAAGTCAAGTTAGTGACAGACCATCTGACTTGTGTAGGCACCTGAGATCAACTCGTCAGATGGCACTTGCGTGGATAAGACCACAGTAGCCTGTTCTTATCAGGGCCACCGAAACATGTGCACGAAGAGAAGGCTTTGGTATCACTGTGGCCGAGCTTTTCACCGCTGTGTGACAGATGGCTTTTCCTTGTTGTAAGGATCTTTCCTCCAAGATTCACTCTTCCTACAGTAACCTGCCTCCACAGCATGCATCTCCCGTTGTGCACGTCCCCCTCGCACCCACAGAGTGAAAGCAGTTTGCTGTGGGTGGGAGGATATTGGGCTGGACCTTAGATGAAATACTGGTGCGCGGTTAAGTGTTAAAATGCCCTCCTCTTTAAAGTTACTTCCTGTCCCTAGCACATAGTTGGTTTTAATAAACATTGTGGAGAGAAGGTTGGGTGTGTGTGGCAGGGCGGGGCGGGGGGGGGGAGTTGAAAGGAAAGAGAGGGAGGAAAGTCCGACGGAAGGAAGATGTCGCTGCTGGCTGTAAGGGATTAGACTGGCCAAATAACCGAGGCAGTGTCAATTCTGTCATTTACGTGTAGAGCTTGCGTTACGTTCTAGAATTGGATTTAGAGAGCTGGGTTTTGCTGCGAAGAGCAACCTTGTGTCAGGGGTGTGTGAAGAACCTTCCAGAAGCATGACACCTCAACTGCTGATTATTTAAAGGGAGCCCTTTGATTCCTCTGTGTGATATGTGTCAACAGCTTCCAACAGGCACCACTCGATCCTACTGAAGCCAGGCAGGGATTAGAGTTTCAGGCAGGATCTGAGATCGTACGCTGGATCTAGTCACAGACATACAGGGCCCAGTCAATTTCTGGACTCTCCCCTCTGGTCGGTTGGTCTAATGTTGAGTCTGGCTGGGATGTTCTGCTGAATGGGACTGAGTACTCATTAAAACTCCTCATGGGTGGAAACCAGATTCTATACCAATATTCAAGGATAATTTTCAGTTGGGGTGCACTGGATTGACTGACTGTTAAGAGATCACTGCGCTTGTACCGGTGGTAGATGGCTGCGCCCAGAAGGGGACCCTCAGGACTCTGAACCACGACCTGCAACCGGTGCCTGTTCTTAGGGTCTGTGTCGAACACTTGGAATATTGCTCCTGACTACATCTGTGCGAGGCTCTTAGCAGTCACTAATGTTTGTTCTGCGTGCCTCTCATCGTTTCAGTTTAGAGGGGTCACCTGACTGACTCCTATTCGCTCAGAAGCCCATAAGTAAATTACCTGCAGCTATCAAGGAATGAAACAGTCGCTTAACATCTTCATCCTATATACACCACAGCTAGGCCTATATATCCCAAAGAGAAGCTTAGAGTTACTGTTATCTGGCTTACTTAGATGTGAAGGCAGTCAAACAAGTTTTCTGCATATAAAATGCACTTTCTGACCGAATATTTGAATTGGCTAGTTAGGGGGACTGAATTAACCGGACAGCTGACAATCTGACCTCATTCTAGGTATAACCTTATCGTTAGCATTTTACAGCTAGAAACACAAGCATTTCAAACATTCTTAGCATTAGCAAAATTCCTTTGTTGATAGTTCATTTTTCTGCTGGTCATTTTAGTTTTCTTCCCTTTTAAATCAGTTTTACTCAAAACATAAGAAATAACTGTGACCAAATTAACTGACAAAAGTTCGTATTTTAAACCCCTAGTAAAAAGCAATTGTCCTTCTAGTTACATTTCATCTCAAACTGAAGTTATCCCTCCTGTATGAGGGCAGCAGAAAGATGAGCCATGTTTGTTCCACTTCTGAGACTTGGCTGAGCTACAGCTGATAGGTTTTGCGACAAGTGCGCTTAGATGCCCACGGAGCTCCTATTATGAGCCACGCCCTCTTCTGAGTGGTAGGGATTCAACAAGGAGCAAAACAAAGTCCCTTCCCTCCTGGGCCTTAAAATCATCCCAAACTATTGTGCTGTTTGTGGGAAAAGAATCATGAATTCCCCAGATGTTCTGAGGATCTTAAAAAAGAAATTCTGCTAAATTATTTTTTATCTTATTTTTTGTTCATTCTAGTGATCCTACTTTTCTGTTGTATATTATACTGGAAAGAAAACCTCGAAAGAAGAAAAAACATTTCAGAAAGATACTTCTGATTATATTTACCATGTATTTACACTACAAATCCTTGGGTGTAATCACAGTAAACTACTCCCCTGTACATTTTTCACAAAAGGAGTGCCTTCTTTGTTGGCTTTGGTAAAATGCACAGTGCCTAGAAGGATGTCTCTGTCCCAGAATCCTCCCTCCCCTGGACTGGATCAGCCCTCCCTCCTGCTGGAAAGCTCTTCCCCAAACACCTCCACTTGTGCAAGTTCTATTTTCCTGGTCATTTGCAAACACACTGCTTTGGTGTGTTTTTCCTCCATATATGGTGTATCCTTTAAAATCGAGGATGTACAGCCATGTGTAGACTGCCCATTCTTCAAAGTCTTGCTCTGACATCGCTCGCTCCAGCAGTCCCTCCCTCTCAGAGCCCCTGGGATGGAGCACGTTTCTCTTTCTTCTCTCATGGCTTATTGTTTAATATTTCCTCCAGTCTATCATGAATTAGGGCTCTTTGTGTATGCATTTGCCTCTTTCTCTAAAGCATGGGCTTCTAGAGGACTAAGACTGTATTTGAATCATTTTTGTATTTCCCAGAGTATCTAGCACGGTGAGTTACACAGAGTAACCACTTAATAAATGCTTACTGAATTGAGTAGAATAAAATAATTTAGTGTCACTGCAATCCTTTATCACCGACTTGAAAACGTGGAGAGGGAAGAAATTGGGTTAAGCTAAACATATTCATTTTTGCAATATACTCTATCAGACAGAAAGATTATTCAATGTATTTGTTTCCAGTTTCTTATAGAATATTCCTTCAATTCGTAGATATACTGTATATTAGGCTTCATGGGACACCCCCCCCCCAAATGAGGGCAATAAAGCCCATCCAAATATTTTTGAAAGCCACTGGAGAGGAATAAAATACAAAAAGGTAATCATGCAGTAGCAATAGCAACCAGACTCCCTAAGTTTTGTCAAACTACCTGACTAGTTAGAACCATGTTCAGGGCATCTCCCGCATTTTTCTCTACCCATCTCTACATTCCCTCTGCTGCCTTGGGAAGCTTGCTCTCATTAAAAGGGATGGGAAACTAGCCACATCATTACATTCACTTAAGGCAGAGTTAGCTGGTCAGTACCTACTACTGTCAGCAACAAGGGCCACTTTAGGATTTTGAGCCCTTATGGGCATCTTGGTTTGGGTTGGGATTTTTATTTGTCTTACTTTGAAATTTACATGTCTTTAGAACAACTGAAATTCACAAGAATGAACTAATTAATAGATTCCATTTTTGACAGCTACAAGAAGACGGATGAGAAAGTAACATGCTTCTGGCAGCGTGTTATCAATTGGGAGGCAACAGTGCATTCTCTCTATGTGGAACAGTGAGCTGGAACCGACACTGACAGATGACATGGCCCTTTGACAGTGACGCCTGTACGAGCTGACAGCTCCACTTGCAGTCAGTCAAGTCCACGCTTTGCAGTGGAATTTTAACGGGCTTGATTTGCAGAATATGCTTTTCCTACTTCTCAGCTTGTAGTAGAAATGAATAAAAATTTCAAAACATTCACATTAAAAAGTGGATTCTAGGCTCTGTTACCCAACCTTCTTCTCCCTTCAAAGCTAAGGGTAATAACAGTAAATAAATCTTAATCTTAAAAAGCAAACCAAAAATACCAAAAACCTGTAAGACATCTAGGAAAGGAACAATTCTCTCCTTAAAATTAGGTTTTCTATAAATCAAGGTAATTCACATGTTAGTCAAAAGCCCTTAGGAAGGGCAAGATGCCAAATTTCCCAAGGTAATTATAATTTAATCATAAAATATATATGTGTGTGTGTGTGTGTGTGTGTGTGTGTGGTTTGTATTCAAATCACAGGAAAAAAGACTGACTGATTCAGTTATGCTTTTTTTAAAAAAATTTACCACCTCAACCACTTTTTAAAAAATAAATTTATTTATTTTATTTATTTTTGGCTGCATTGGGTCCTTGTTGCTGCATGCGGGCTTTCTCTAGTTGCAGAGAGTGGGGGCTACTGAGGGGGGCTACTCTTTGTTGCGGTCTGTGGACTTCTCATTGCAGTGGCTTCTCTTTGTTGCAGAGCACGGGCTCTAGGCACACGGGCTTCAGTAGTTGTGGCACATGGGCTCAGTAGTTGTGGCTCATGGGCTCTAGAGTGCAGGCTCAGTAGTTGTGGTGCACGGGCTTTGTTGCTCTGCGGCATGTGGGATCTTCTCGGACCAGGGCTCAAATCCATGTCCCCTGCATTGTCAGGCGGATTCTTAACCACTGTGCCACCAGGGAAGTCCCAATTATGGTTTTAAAGCTTATTGACTATATCAAAAACTGCTTCCAAATATTAGAAAATATTTTTCTTTAAGGAAATTGTTTACTCATTCACTTCCAGGTTTTAGGTCATGCTTTTTCTTTTACCTTTTTGCAATCGCCTATATTTGAATAAGACATGTGCACTAAGCTGATTTTCCTGTGTGACATTTGTAAAGTTACTGTTCTGTGTTTCAATTCCTTTAACGATAAAATATAGCTAATCACCCTGTCACCAACATACCTCCCAGGCTAGAGCAAGAAATGAGAGTGTCTGGGGTGACAAACTAGTGACTAAAAGGCCAAATCGGACGGACTGTCGGGGTGAAGTTTTGCATTTGAATGCCCCTAGGCTGGGCAGGTACGCTCGGGTTCCCATAGTCTCTGCTCCCTGTCTAACACTGTTATCTTTCCACATTTCTGTAACTTGCCTGGGCTCTGCAGGCAGTTGAGTTTGTGATGGTGGCAGCATCAACCAATGTATTCTCATTCTTCCTCATAGGAACACATAATAATTCTAACATTGTTGATTTCAAAAGACTCCATAAATGGAAGAAATAAATAGAATTGGATGGTGGAGACAGGCAAATACAAATGAAATAAACACACAGTTACCAAGAACAATTAAGTAAAAGGATAATATTGGCATATGAAGCAAACTTTGTTTCAAGGGTGGTAAACTAGCCTTGAGCCATGTGCTGGAACCTCCTAACCAGTCCTTCCCAGCCATCCCCACCACCTCTCCCAATAAACAAACAGAGTAGAAAGATGAGACTAGCTATTCTTTCTTAGGCCAAGCTTTGTTGCTTGGGTTATCTAGCCAGTTAAGATAAGCCACCCAACCTTCACATGTGTACAATTATAAATGATTCAAGGAAGTGATAGGGAAGGCATATGTAGGAGAGATGAGTTTCCGAAGTGTCTTGAAGGAGGAAAGCTTCACGAATTGGTGGAGGAAACAATGAAGTCATTTTAAGCAGAGGCAATGGTTTATGCAAAGGTTCAGAGATGAAAAAAGACTATGTTATTGGGATAGCTTCAACGTGGCGGAGGAGTAAGATGTGGAGATCACCTTCCTCCCCACAAATACACCAGAAATACATCTACATGTGGAACAACTCCTGCAAAACGCCTACTGAACCCTGGCAGAAGACCTCAGACTTCCCAAAAGGCAAGAAACTCCCCATGTACCTGGGAAGGACAAAAGAAAAAAGGAAAAACAGAGACAAAAGAATAGGGACGGGACCTGCACCTCTGGGAGGGAGCCGTGAAGGAGGAAAGGTTTCCATACACTAGGAAGCCCCTTCACTGGCAGAGACGGAGGAGAGCGCAGCAACAGGGGGGCAGAGGGCAAAGCGGAGAGATTCCGCACAGAGGATCAGTGCCGACCAGCACTCACCAGCCCGAGAGGCTTGTCTGCTCACCTGCCGGGAAGGGAGGGAGCTGGGAGCTGAGGCTCCGGCTTTGGAGGTCGGATCTCAGGGAGAGGACTGGGGTTGGCGGCGTGAACACAGCCTGAAGGGGTTAGTGCACCACGGCCATCTGGTAGGGGAAAAGGTCTGGACCTGCCGAAGAGACAAGAGACTTTTTCTTGCCTCTTTGTTTCCTGGTGCGCGAGGAGAGGGGATTAAGAGCACCACTTAAAGGAGCTCCAGAAACAGGCGTGGCCGCGGCTATCAGCACGGAACCACAGAGACGGGCATGAGACGCTAAGGCTGCTGCAGCCACCAAGAAGCCTGTGGGCAAGCACAGGTCACTCTCCACACCTCCCCTCCTGGGAGCCTGTGCAGCCCGCCACTGCCAGGGTCCTGTGATCCAGGGACAATTTCCATGGGAGAACACACAGCACGCCTCAGGCTTTTGCAATTTTATGTTGGCCTCTGCGGCCGCAGGCTTGCCCTGCATCCATACCCCTTCCTCCCCGTGGCCTGAGTGAGCCGGAGGCCCCTAATCAGCTGCTACTTTAACCCCGTCCCGTCTGGGTGAAGAACAGACGCCCTCAGGTGACCTACATGCAGAGGCGGGGTCAAATCCAAAGCTGAACCCCAGGAGCTGTGTGAACAAAGAGGAGAGGGGTAGGTCTCTCCCAGCAGCCTCAGGAGCAGCGGATTAAATCTCCACAATCAACCTGATGTACCCTGCATCTGTGGAATACATGAATAGACAACGAATCATCTCAAAATTGCAGCGGTGGGCTTTGGGAGCAACAGTAGACTTTGGGTTTGCTTTCTGTATCTAATTTGTTTCTGGTTTTATGTTTATCTTAGTTTAGTATTTAGAGTTTATTATCATTGGTAGATTTGTTTATTGATTTGGTTGCTCTCTTCCTTTATATATATATATATATATATATTTTTTTTTTTTTCCTTTTTCTCCTTTTGTGAGTGTGTATGTGTATGCTTCTTTGTGTGGTATTATCTGTATAGCTTTGCTTTTACCATTTGTCTTAGGGTTCTGTCTGTCTGTTGTTTTTTTTAAAATATAGTTTTTAGCTCTTATTATTATTGGTGGATTTGTTTTGTAGTTTGGTTGCTCTCTTCTTTCTTACTTTTTTATTACTTTTTTATTTTTAATATTTAAAAAATTTTTTATTTCAATAACTTTATTTTATGCTATATACTTCTTTCTTCCTTCCTTCCTTCCTTCCTTCCTTCCTTCCTTCCTTCCTTCCTTTCTTTCTTTCTTTCTTTCTTTCTTTCTTTCTTTCTTTCTTTCTTTCTTTCTTTCTTTCTTTCTTTCTTTCTTTCTTTCTTTCTTTCCTACTTTCTCTCCCTTTTCTTCTGAACTGTGTGGCTGACAGGGTCTTGGTGCTCTGGCCAGGTGTCAGGCCTGAGCCTCTCTGGTGGGAGAGCTGAGTTCAGTACACTGGTCCACCAGAGACCTCCCTGCCCCACGTAATATCAAATGGTGAAAGATCTCTCAGAGATCTCCATCTCAATGCTAAGATCCAGCTCCACTCAATAACCAGCAAGCTACAGTGCTGGACACCCAATGCCAAACACCTAGCTAGACAGAAACACAACCCACCCATTAGCAGAGAGGCTGCTGAAAATTACACTAAGTTCATAGACACCACAAAACACACCATCTGATGTGGTCCTGCCCACCAGAAAGACATGATCCAGCCTCATCCACCAGAACGCAGGCACCAGTCCCCTCCACCAGGAAGCCTACACAACTCACTAAACCAGTCTTATCCACTGAGGGCAGACACCAAAAACAACGGGAACTATGCAGCTTGTGAAAAGGAGACTCCAAACATAGTAAGTTAGGTAAAATGAGAAGACAGAGAAATACAAAGCAGATGAAGGAGCAAGGTAAAAACACACCAGAGCAAACAAATGAAGAGAAAATAGGCAGTCTACCTGAAAAAGAATTCAGAGTAATGATAGTCAAGATGATCCAAAATCTTGGAAATAGAATGGAGAAAATAC
Organism: Kogia breviceps; assembly: GCF_026419965.1. Lineage (NCBI taxonomy): Eukaryota > Metazoa > Chordata > Mammalia > Artiodactyla > Physeteridae > Kogia > Kogia breviceps. The sequence goes on along the minus strand of NC_081322.1, from coordinate 32,207,288 downwards.
AAGAAACGTTTAACAAGGACCTAGAAGAACTAAAGAGCAAACAAACAATGATGAACAACACAATAAATGAAATTAAAAACTCTCTAGAAGGAATAAGTAGCAGAATAAATGAGGCAGAAGAACGGATAAGTGAACCAGAAGATAAAATAGAGGAAATAACTACCACAGAGAGGAATAAAGAAAAAAGAATGGAAAGAATTGAGGACAGTCTCAGAGACCTCTGAGACAACATTAAACACACTAACATTCGAATTACAGGGGTCCCAGAAGAAGAGAAAAAAAAGGAACTGAGAAAATATTTGAAGAGATTATAGTTGAAAACTTCCCTAATATGGGAAAGGAAATAGTCAATCAAGTCCAGGAAGTGCAGAGAGTCCCATACAGGATAAATCCAAGGAGAAACATGCCAAGACACATATTAATCAAGCTATCAAAAATTAAATACAAAGAAAAAACATTAAAAGCAATAAGGGAAAAAAAAAACAAATAATATACAAGGGAATCCCAATAAGGTTAACAGCTGATCTTTCAGCAGAAACTCTGCAAGCCAGAAGCGAGTACCAGGACATATTTAAAGTGATGAAAGGGAAAAACCTGCAACCAAGATAACTCTACCCAGCAAGGATCTCATTCAGTTTCGACAGAGAAATTAAAACCTTTACAGACAAGGAAAAGCTAAGAGAATTCAGCACCACCAAACCAACTTTACAACAAATGCTAAAGGAACTTCTCTAGGCAGGAAACAAAAGAGAAGGAAAAGACCTACAAGAACAAACCCAAAACAATTAAGAAAATGGTAATAGGAATATATATATAGATAACTACCTTAATCGTAAATGGATTAAATGCTCCAACCAAAAGATATAGACTGGCTGAAGGGATACAAAAATGAGACCCATATGTATGCTGCCTACAAGAGACCCACCTCAGACCTAGGGACACATACAGACTGAAAGTGAGGGGATGGAGAAAGGTATTTCCATGCAAATGGAAATCAAAAGAAAGCTGGAGTAGCAATTCTCATATCAGACAAAATAGACTTCAAAATAAAGGCTATTAAAAGAGACAAAGAAGGACACTACATAATGATCAAGGGATCAATCCAAGAAGAAGATATAACAATTGTAAATATTTATACACCCAACACAGGAGCACCTCAATACATAAGGCAAATGTTAACAGTCATAAAAGGGGAAATTGACAGTAACACAATCATAGTAGGGGACTTTAACACCTCACTTTCACCAATGGACAGATCATCCAAAATGAAAATAAATAAGGAAACACAAGCTTTAAATGACACATTAGACAACATGGACTTAATTGATATTTACAGGACATTCCATCCAAAAGCAAGAGAATACACTTTCTTCTCAAGTGCTCATGGAACATTCTCCAGGATAGATAATATCTTGGGTCACAAACCAAGCCCTGGTAAATTTAAGAAAATTGAAATCATATCAAGTATGTTTTCCAACCACAACACTATGAGACAAGATATCAATTACAGGAAAAAACTGTAAAAAATATGAACACATGGTGGCTAAACAACATGCTACTAAATAACCAAGAGATCACTGAAGAAATCAAAGTGGAGTTTAAAAAATACCTAGAAACAAATGATAATGAAAACACGATGACCCAAAACCTATGGGGTTCAACAAAAACAGTTCTAAGAGGGAACTTTACAGCAATACAATCCTACCTCAAGAATCAAGAAACACCTCAAATAAACAACAGAACCTTACACCTAAAGCAAATAGAGAAAGGAGAATTTAAAAAAACCAAAGTTAGCAGAGGAAAGAAATCATAAAGATCAGATCAAAAATAAATGAAAAAGAAACTAGGGAAATCATAGCAAAGATCCATAAAACTAAAAGCTGGTTCTTTGAAAAAGTAAACAAAATGGATAAACCACTAGCCAGACTCTCAAGGAAAAAAGGGAGAAGACTCAAATCAATAGAATTAGAAATGAAAAAGGAGAAGTAACAACTGACACTGCAGAAATACAAAGGATCATGAGAGATTACTACAGGCAACTATATGCCAATAAAATGAACAACCTGGAAGAAATGGAAAATTCTTAGAAAAGCACAATTTTCTGAGACTGAACTAGGAAGAACTAGCATATATAATCAGACCAATCACAAGCACTGAAATTGAAACTGTGATTAAAAATCTTCCAACAAACAAATGCCCAGGACCAGATGACTTCACAGGCGAATTCTATCAAACATTTAGAGAAGAGCTAACACCTATCCTTCTCAAACTCTTCCAAAATATAGCAGAGGGAGGAACACTCCCAAACTCATTCTACGAGGCCACCATCACACTGATACCCAAACCAGGAAAAGATGTCACAACAAAAGAAAACTACAGGCCAATATCTCTGATGAACATAGATGGAAAAATCCTTAACAAAATACTAGCCATCAGAATCCAACAGCACATTAAAAAGATCATACATCATGATCAAGTGGCGTTTATCCCAGGAATGCAAGGATTCTTCAATATATGCAAATCAATCACTGTGATAAGCCATGTTAACAGATTGAAGAATAAAAAACATATGATCATCTCAATAGATGCAGAAAAAGCTTTTGACAAAATTCAACACCCATCTATGACAAAAACCCTCCAAAAAGTAGGCATAGAGGGAACTTACCTCCACATAATAAAGGCCATGTATAAGAAACCCACAGGCAACATCGTTCTTTTTTTTTTTTTTTTTCCGGTACATGGGCCTCTCACTGTTGTGGTCTCTCCTGTTGCGGAGCACAGGCTGTGGACACGCAGGCTCAGTGGCCATGGCTTACTGGCCTAGCTGCTCCGTGGCACGTGGGATCCTCCTGGACTGGGGCACGAACCCGCATCACCTGCATCGGCAGGCAGACTCTCAACCACTGTGCCACCAGGGAAGCCCAACATGGTTCTTAATAGTGCAAAACTGAAACAACTTCCACTAAGATCAGGAACAAGGCAAGGTTGCCCACTCTCACCACTATTATTCAACATAGTTTTGGAAGTTTTAGCCACAGCAATCAGAGAAGAAAATAAAAGGAATCCAAATCGGAAAAGAAGTAAAACTGTCACTATTTGCAAATGACATGATACTATACATAGAGAATCCCAAAGATGCTTCCAGAAAACTACTAGAGCTAAACAATGAATTTGGTAAAGTATCAGGATACAAAATTAATGCACAGAAATCTCTTGCATTCCTATACACTAATGATGAAAAATCTGAAAGAGAAATTAAGGAAACACTCCCATTTACCAGTGCAACAAAAAGAATAAAATACATTGAATAAACCTACCTAAGGAGACAAAAGACCTGTATGTAGAAAACTATAAGACACTGATGAAAGAAATTAAAGATGATACAAAGAGATGGAGAGATATATCATGTTCTTTGATTGGAAGAATCAACATTGTGAAAATGACTATACTTCCCAAAGCCATCTACAGATTCAATGCAATCCCTATCAAACTGCCAATGGCATTTTTCACAGAACTAGAACAAAAAATTTCGCAATTTGTATGGAAACACAAAAGACCCTGAATAGCCAAAGCAATCTTGAGAAAGTAAAACAGAGCTGGAGGAAGCAGGCTCCCTGACTTCAGATGATACTACAAAGCTATGGTAAACAAGACAGTATGGTACTGGCACAAAAACAGAAATATAGATCAAGGGAAAAGGATAGAAAGCCCAGAGATAAATGAATGCACAAGTGGTCACCTTATTTTTGATAAAGGGGGCAAGAATATGCAATTGGGAAAAGACAGCCTCTTCAATAAGTGGTGCTGGGAAAACTGGACAGCTACATGTAAAAGAATGAAATTAGAACACTCCCTAACCCCATACACAATAATAAACTCAAAATGGGTTCAAGACCTTAATGTAAGGCCAGAATCTATAAAACTCTTAGAGGAAAACATAGGCAGAACACTCTATGACATAAATCACAGCAAGATTCTTTTTGAGCCACCTCCTAGAGAAATGGAAATAAAAACAAAAATAAACAAATGGGACCTAATGAAACTTCAAAGCTTTTGCACAGCAAAGGAAACCATAAACAAGACGAAAATACAACCCTCAGAATGGGAAAAAATATTTTCAAGGGAAGCAACTGACAAAGCATTAATCTCCAAAATATACAAGCAGCTCATGCAGCTCAATATCAAAAAAACCAAACAACCCAATCCAAAAATGGGCAGAAGACCTAAATAGACATTTCTTCAAAGAAGATATACAGATTGCCACAAACACATGAAAGGATGCTCAATATCACTAATCATTAGAGAAATGCAAATCAAAACTACAATGAGGTATCACTTCACACCTGTCAGAATGGCCATCATCAAAAAACCTACAAACAATAAATGCTGGAGAGGATATAGAGAAAAGAGAACCCTCTTGCACTGTTGGTGGGAATGTAAATTGATACAGCCGATATGGAGAACAGTATGGAGGTTCCTTAAAAAACTAAAAATAGTTTTACCATATGACCCAGCAATCCCACTACTGGGCATATACCCTGAGAAAACCATAATTCAAAATGAGACATGCAACACAATGTCCATTGCAGCTCTATTTACAATAGCCAGGACATGGAAGCAACCTAAGTGTCCAATGACAGATGAATGGATAAAGAAGATGTGGCACATTTATACAATGGAATATTACTCAGCCATAAAAGAAATGAAATTGAGTTATTTGTAGTGAGGTGGATGGACTTAGAGACTGTCCTACAGAATGAAGTAAGTCAGAAAGAGAAAGACAAATACCATATGCTAACACATATATATGTAATCTAAAAAAAAAAAAAAAAAGGCTCTGAAGAACCAGGGGCAGGACAGGAATAAAGATACAGACATAGAGAATGGACTTGAGGACACATGGAGGGGAAAGGGGAAGCTGGAACGAAGGGAGAGAGTGTCATGGACACATATACACTACCAAATATAAAATAGATAGCTAGCGGGGAGCAGCTGCATAGCACAGCGAGATTAGCTCAGTGCTTTGTGTCCACCTAGAGGGGAGGGATAGGGAGGGTGGGAGGGAGATGCAAGAGAGAGGAGATATGGGGATATATGTGTGTGTATAGCTGATTGACTTTGTTATACAGCAGAAACTAACACACCATTGTAAAGCAATTATACTCCAATAAAGATGTTAAAAAAATAAATAAATAAAAATAAAACCAAAATTCTTCCCTCTTCTCAAAAAAAGAAGACCATGTTATTGCTGCTGGAATAGAGCCCATGCAGTTTGTAATGAGGAAAAGATAAGGCTGGAGTCCCAGGATTAACTATAAACACAAAGTATTACAGTGTGCTGTTTTGTGAGGAAATACATTTCACAGACTGCGTACAGCAGGCAAGTAAAATATAATGACCTTCCATTTGTTTTATGGTAATTGGACTTTTAGTTCATAAAGTAAGTACTGCTATTGTACGATGAGCCGTGATAAAAAGGAAAACTTTTCAGTTTACATTTCACCCATCATAACCTTGAATATTAAAATAAACTTACATGCTCCATTAACTAGAAAATAATTTCTCTCCATGCTTTGAATTTGCCTAGGGTGTGGTTCTCAGTGAGGACAAATTCAATTGATATGCTTGAAGAATTCTAATTAAGAAACAAGGTAATTTCAAAGGTATGACATTTAATGCATTACTAGCATCTTTTAAATGCATGCTTTTATTCTATCCTTCAATTTCTTGAAACTCCATATTTTTTTTGAAGCTTAACTTTGTGATTTCTATATGAATTAAATCTTATTGGTCAACCTCTTACCCCATAGATGAAAATTATCATAGGCTGATAAAGAATATTTGGTTAGTGCCTAGTATGCTTAGAATAGTGTATCAATGAGGGTTAGTTGGATATCCACGTGCTAAGTGTCTTGGTGGTATTCAAAAGAATTATTGGACATATTTTTTCCTTCTAATGAGCAGTTGATGATATAAAATAGAAAATTGTAGAAAATAGATTTCCTTTTTAAATTAATGCTTCTTGTCAGGTTTCTTTTTTTCTTTAATCTCTAATCAGTTTTTATTTTAAAGCCCTTGACCAATTATATGATAGGAAAACACAAAATGGTTATAATATCAAAAAGTCAGGTTACATAAGAGTTTTAAATAAGATGGGTAGATTGTAAGAAAGTTAAATATAATTATACAAAACTAATTATGAGAAAATTTCCCATTATAGATAGAAAAATGAGGGAACCAAAATTCCAATAAATCACTCTGGTCAGAGTAAGAAAATAAGAAAAACATTTTAATAACAGGAGTTAAAATGACAATCATGTTTGTTGTTCTAGTTGGATAAATGCAATAATTTAATGGAAATGTCCAAAGAAAGGATATATAGGTTTTTAATTGAATTGAAAGCAAAAATGCTCGTATAATAGCTGTATACCTGATATTTTATGTAGCTGTTGAACTTGGCATGAAGTTATCATTTATCTTTTAGTTTTGACTTTAATTTTGAATGATGCTAATTTAATAGACACTTTTAAGAATTAAATACAATTTAACTTTTATTTTTATTTTAAAAAGGGAAATTGTTTTTCTATAAACGTGAAGAGGAAAAAGAAAACAGATTTAAACAAATACCAAAAAAATGAAAGTTTCTTTTAAAAATTTTTAAGTGTATAATAAAATACTTTATTATTGGATTGAAATTAGTATGTTTCAATCATAGAGAATGAGAAAGGCGGCTGGGAGAGAGAGGGAGAGACCTAAAAAGTTTTTAAAGAATGACCAGTAGGTCATTTTAAAGGCAAGTGAGTTACTGTGAGCAATGTAAATTCAATATCCAAGATCTTGTTCTTTAATCCATGTTTTTAAATTTTTTTACTTTTCTATCTTTGTTTACTGATTTGTAAACCGACTTTTAATTTTATCATTTTTACAAATGTAGAATGGATACCTCAATAATTGCATCAAATGTAAAAAATAAATAAATCACTGTGGTCAGGTAGCAGAGGAGAAGTCAGGTCAGACAGGACCCCCCAATGCTTGGGGTATCCAGAATCTTTGTCAGACCTCTCACTGCCACTTTTATGGCCCACAGGCCACTGCATTCGTACAGTAGAACTGAAAGCTAATTTGTAGTTCTACTCAACACTGCATTGTATTGGAGTGAGAGAATTAAGCCAATCAGGAAATGCATGGTGATTTGGGTCATCTTCATAACTATGACTCCGTTTTCCCCTTCTTTTTTTTTTTTTTTTTTTTTTTTGGCGGTACGCGGGCCTCTCCTGTTGCGGAGCACAGGCTCCGGATGCGCAGGCTCAGCGGCCATGGCTCACTGGCCCAGCCGCTCCACGGCATGTGGGATCTTCCCGGACCGGGGCACGAACCCGCGTCCCCTGCATCGGCAGGCGGACTCTCAACCACTGTGCCACCAGGGAAGCCCTCCCCTTCTTTTTTAACTAGGATAGCAAATAGTTTTTGTTGAGATATCACTCTGAGCATGTAAGTGTCAAGAAAGGCTTATAGATAACAGAGACCAAAGGTGATAGTTCTTGGTTTAAATGAGTTCTGTGTTCAAAACATGAAGCTTAACATTCATTAAAAACTCTCTTTTTGATGGTTTCTGCACACCCAAATCAAGTTATTTGTTTTATTAATTTACTTGGATATAGTTGCATGGAATGATCTTGACTGGTATATTCCTCGTAAGTCAGGATAAAACTAAAAAAATGGGACAGGAGTTTTTGTCTGTTATTAAGTGAAAATTTCATTTAATAAGAACCACTTCAGAACATATATATATCTAGTAATGAGTGTATTAACTACAAATAGTCTTTGATTTTTCAAAACCTATTAACCTCATCAGCAATCATTTACTCTTTTTTTCTCTCCTTTCCCTAACATAATTTTGGGCTCAGTTGCTTCCCTGTTGACCTTTCCACATCTTCTGGAACTCCACTGAGTAGATTTCCCAGGAGCCAGGAAAACCAGGACAACACTGACTCAGTGTACCTGCCATCTCTCCTCTGGCATGGTCCCTCTCTGTTTGCTCAGGCTGCAGATTTCTTTCCTTCCCCTCTTCTTCATTCATTCAAAAACTATTTATTGGGCTTCCCTGGTGGCGCAGTGGTTGAGAGTCCGCCTGCCGATGCAGGGGATATGGGTTCGTGCCCCGGTCCGGGAGGATCCCACGTGCCGCGGAGCGGCTGGGCCCGTGAGCCATGGCCGCTGAGCCTGCGCGTCCGGAGCCTGTGCCCCGCAACGGGAGAGGCCACAACAGTGAGAGGCCCGCGTACCACAAAAAAAAACAACAAAAAACTATTTATTGACTATGTGTTGGATTGTGCTCAATGCTGAAGAAACAACAGTGAACAACATAGGCTTGGTCACTGCCCCCCGGAGCCTACAGTCTCCGTAGAGGCAACAAAACAAGCAATTACAATGCAATATAGGGGATGCCATAAGGAATCAATATAGGAGGGGAACACAGCCCAAAGGGCTGGGAGACTTCCTGGAGGAAATGACAGAAGCAGATACCTAAAGGATGAAAGGGAATTGGCTAGTGACGAGGTGGAATAAGTTCCCTGCAGACGGTACAGCGTATGTGAAGGCCCATATGCAAAAGAATGTGAAGGAAATTCAGTATGTCTGGAATACAGGACACTTGTGAGGGAGTGGTGGTGGCGGTGGTGACATTGAAGCTAGACAGGTGAGCAGGGCCAAAGTCATTCAGGGCCTTATAAACCTTGCTAAGTTAAGATTTCATCCTTGGAAAAATGGGGAGCCATTCCAGGAACTTCCATTTGAAGCACATGTATGTTTTCTATACTCACCTTCTTATCATGGGTAAAGAAAGAGGACATTTAATTCCTTTCCTTGACAAATACCATATTGTCCTCTTCATCTCATTATGCTTCTGTGAGTTTGTGTGCTGGTAGAAAAGAATCTCCCATCTGGAAAATTGGAGTTCTCTTTGCGCCAAAATATTCTTCCAAAGGCTTCTCTGTCATCTTGAGTTTTCCAACTCTCTTTTCCAAAGAATGTCTTCATTTACTAAAAAAAAAATATCTTTAAGCACCTAGCATGACCAGTCATTGTGCTAAGTATAGGAGATGTAACACTGGACAAAAACAGAGATGATACCTGCTCTTGCGATTTATATCTCTGTTAGAGTTTCCAAAAGAAAACCCTAAATAAGTAAATAATCAGTATTTCTCCAGTGATAGTGGAATAAAAGTTTAGAAGTACAGAGCAACTTTTTTTCCCCAGGAACACTTCAGAGAATACAGATCTGGATTGAAATGAATTATTGGCTCATGTTTGAGCCCTGTTGACATGATGACAAATAAATATTTAGGCAAGTTATAAACTGATGTGTGAAGGCCACAGCAGTATCTTAACTTCCCTCATCTCCCCTTCCGGCTTCACTCAGAAATGTTTTGTGAAAATGTTTCAAACTGCTGTAGTATACTGTCACATTAAAGGCAGGTTTCCAGGAAAAAAAAAAAAAAGTGGCAGCAGCTTCCCTGCCACCGCAGAGATTAATGTTTTTCAGTTATTTATATCCCATAGCATGTGACTTTATGGCATGCCTGAAGGTGTTACAGCAGGAAAGAGGAGTAAAACAAGTGAGAAGGGATTGAAACACATGACTAGAAAAAGAGGAGACATGCAGGGGGGAGGAAATAAAATGTATGCAGTTTTTCATAGGATTCAATGAGGAGGCATATTAATTAAGTCAACCTCACTGGCTAAATTCACATCGCATAGGTAATGTGCCTTAAGGACTGATATAATGGGAGGCTGACTCTTTCTAAGCTTACAATAATTAGTCAGTGAGTGTTTATGGACTACCTTTGTACTACATGGCAAAGAGAGACACAAAAGAACAGAAATCCAATGAGGACATGAGAGAATTTTGTTTTCTTGTAACTCCATGCCTCTTGTTCCAGCTCTGGTTGAGAGGAGTTATGGATCCCTGCGTTGGGGGCACTGGTACCTTGGAAGATGCTTCAGGTCAGGTCCCTTTCCCGACGGTTTCCCTGGTGCAATTCTGGGACCTCCTCACACTGGCCAAAGTTTGAGAGAGTTGAGAAGGTCATTTTTGCAGATGCTATGATATGGGACCTCGTGGGATCAGGTTTCCTTCCCCTGGGGGCTCTCCTGGCCAAACAGAAGTACTGGGGAAATTTGTTTTTTTTGAATTGAAAGTGCATTTGGGCAATATTCCCAAACCTGGCTGTCCATCAGAATCCCTGTGGGGACCTTTTAAAAATATGCTTTCCTGGCCTAGTACCAGACCTTCTGAGTGACTCAGAACCTTCAAAGTACCAGAATCCCACATTTCAAATCTGTTAGTGTGAGTCCTATGAAACCTATCTTTGCATGTGCTGGGGGAAAACTAAATAGTAACTCATACTACAGCTATGTTGTTTGACTCTAAACACTTTCCCTTCTGAATTTTGATTCAATTCAACAATGATAATGTAAATATCTACCAAGTGTTCTTTGGGAATCACTAATAAACATGACTGGAATTTATTTCTCTTAATACAGATTAACAGTATAGTCATTAAGCTTTTGAGCCCTTCACAACTATTGTCTTATTTGATGGTTACTACAGACAGACTTAGGAGGTAGATACTATTATTATCCCATTTTACAGATGGAGACATTGAGGGTTAGGCAGCTTAAATATCTTGACCAGGCCATGTCAGGATTTGAATCCCAAGTCGGCATAACTCAAGAGGCTGAGCTTCTAACGGCTCAGCCTACTGAATCTTTTTCTGTGCATTTAATAAGGGTGAGGCTTAGAAGGAAATAGTGTTCAATACTGTGTATTGTTTAAACAACTGGAAGAAATGATTAGCTTGCTGGGTAAAATGTTTTCAGTGGACAACTTGCCTAAAGATTTTTTTTTTTAATTAAATTAGTCAGTGAGCAATGTGTTAGCTCCATTCAAAGGTAGGGATCCAAATTTAAAATATTGCTGAACTAAATATTCATGAGTGTGAGTAGACAGTTATTTACATAGGTAGATGTGAACATAGCCGAAAATAGATGTCTATGATATTTTTTTCTCAATCAAACTTTTCCTAGAATTCCTACTTTGATATATTTTAAGTGATCTATATTTACATCAATGCTGCGGTGATTATGCAATTCAAGGCTGGCAGAGTTTGATATCTTCCAAATTTGCATGTGTCCAATAAAAGCAAATAACAAAATGACCTTGATGCAAATGACATGTTTTATAGAATTATGGGGAAAAAAATGTATGTGATCGCAGAAGAGTTGCACTTGATTACTTGATTGTGCTTTTTGAAATTGTCTATTTTCAGTACATAACTGTATAAAATAAGTGTTTTCATATAAGATGGTGTTGTTTGCTAACAATTCTGGTTTTGGCCAGAAAAGAGGGTGTTAAAGATAAGACAGCATTTACAAAAAACCCGCTAGAAACCAAGAATTTATGTCATGATCTGGGAATCTCCTTAACTTGTTTTCACCACTTTGATCACAGGGTGACTCTGAGCAAGTTACCTAAACTCTTTGTACTTCAGCTCCCTTATCAGTAAACGAGGGTTGATGGTAATACCCTCTTCCTAGGGTGATTGAAAGATGAAAGGAAATAATAAATATAAAGCAGTTGCAAGAGTACTTGGCACATAGTGAGCCCCCAATGCTATTGGCTTTTGTTATTAATTCAATTCAGCAAATATTTACTGAATGCCAGGTGTAACAATAGCTGACCATTTTGTGGATAACAACTGTGTTCAGTGAGTGTTTGTTGAATGAATCATTGACATGTCAAACAGAGGAAGCAGAATCAGGATACTGAAAGGTAAGGCTTCTGGCTGGCATTAGAAGAGCAACACCAACCTACTGCCTCCTAGATGAGAGTCTACCTGATTCCCCAGTGAGGAAAGACCATGAATATACCTATAAACAATTGTTGAATCGTCTGGTGTTGATGGAGAAGAAACATAATCATTTTCCCTCTCTAAACCACAGCCTTTAACTCTTGGGTTGGCCGAAAATTTCGTTTTGGTTTTTCCGTAAGACGCTATGGAAAAAGCCGAACGAACTTTTTGGCCAACCCAATGTATTCTGCCAAATCCCCCTTTTTCATGATTCCATAACAACATCTTCAACAGTGGCTTTCAGCTGAATAGAGTCCATTCTCACTGAAATCTTGAGTTTCATATCCAAGTTAGTGTTCATCCATTCTTCCCTCCCAGCACTGGCCTTTGATAGAGGGGCTTGGCTTCTTCTCCCACTGGGTTTCCTTCTCCTCCCATAGATTGGCATAGAAAGTGGGACGGCGGAAACGGACAAGCATCTCTTATTTGCCACGGTCTTCTCACTGCTGTCTCTGCTTCCTTGGCCAAGAGTGACTGCCCATGAGGTTCTCTGGGTGGTAGGTATCCACATGACCTCTCTCTCATGGGATGAAGTTGTTCCAGGTCTCCTACATGCGGGTCCTTGCTCTTTGGGGAGGCCCCGGAGGGATGCCACACTGTCCCGCTGCACAGTACACTGCCTGGCGGTCCTCTAGGCTCCATCTCTTCTACACCCCCTCCACCTTCATCTCTAGGAATAGGTCCCACTACCTCCTGTTGCTGGTGTCCTCTCACTCTGGACTTCAGCCCAGCTGAGCTGCTGCTGCATCTGCTTGATCTGAGGGGAACGCAGCCATCCGTGCCTCCCCAAAAGGTGGGAGTCAGCCCACTTGTTTCTGGTCCTCTCTCCACTCGGCCATCCCTCTCTTTTCTTTCTACTTAAAAAGGAGTCCAGAGTAGTAGGCTGCATAGTACATGTTCAACCAGTCTCTACAAGTAATTCTCTCAAAGGCCTGCTCCTAACTGGGCAGAGGAGTTGAGGGCTGGCAGGGAGGAGCGCCCCCAGGGCGCTCCGCACTCAGTTGATGACTTTTGACTCCAGTGATCCCTTTGACTCTCCCATCCCTGTAATAGTGAAACCTTTTACAGGGATGGGGGATTGGCTAACTCATTTTTTCTTTTTTGCATGAATTAAAAATAAATTTATTGAAGTATAGTTGATTTATAATGTTGGTTTGGCCGACTCTTAATAAGCTCTAAAGGGGTGTTTGTTTCTGTTTTCTGCTGTCTTTATAATATAGGGTAATTGATTCCTCTTCAGTGTCAGTATTGGGTCCTATGCCAATTCCAGAGGAATAAAAATATTTTTCTAATCAATATCTTGTTGTATCCTACACATTTCTCACCATTTGCTATTTACAGATAGATGCTACCAGCTGATACTGGGGTTGGGGGCATTTCCTCAAACCCCACCTTCTGGAACACAGGCCTCCTCACTAGTTCTGTAAGTCATTCATCACATACTTTTATATATTCTTTCTGCTCATATTTTTATGTGCTTATAGGTACCCAGTGTCCTTTGGGGGGCAATGAATGAAACTGATGAATTGGCTGCCTCCATGGAGCTTGCACTCTGGAGATGGAACAAACGTTCCATATGTAGCTAGATTATTACAGATAAGAACCTGAAAGGAGTTAGGTCTCACTGAGTGCCTTGGGTGGTTCCAGATTCTGGTTCTTTTATAATGAGACTTCTCCTTCCCTCTCTGTCTGTCTCTCCCTCTCTCTCCGTCTGTCTCTCCCTCCTTGTCTCTCTCTTTCTCTCTCTCCCTCTCTCTGTTTCTCTCTCTCTCTCTCTCCCGCCCGGATGAATCCTTAGTCAGTGTGAGCTATATCCTTCGGTCACCTACAAGACACTTCTTCCTAAAACTGCCCTCTGCCTCTTGACCCACTGTAAGGAGTTTAATTTTCATCTCTTATAACCTGAGACTAGAACAATCAGCCTCCTCCTGGATGAGCCATACCCTTTCCCCATCTTTCAGAAAAGATGTCTCCTGCCTCTTTGCTCCCATAGCCCTTATCTGAGCCTCCATTACAGCACTTCCACACTTGAGGGCAGGGACTAGGTCATTCCCCTTTGTAACTCTCTCCCCCTCAGAAGCACTCCCTCCCCCCCCCTTCCACCTCCAGCTCCATCACTGCCCGTGCCACAGCTTCCAACACTGCCATCTTTGTGCCTTGTACAAAGTAGAAATTCAACAGAAATTGTTTGAGTTGAATTGTTTATCCATCAGCAATTAACCTTTCACAATGCCGGTGCAGTCTTTTAATAACTCTGCCTGGTCAGGCAATTGAAGAGCTCCTCCACTACCAAGGTGGCAACAAGGACAATTCATCACAGATAATTCTACAGGAAGTAACTGACCCTCGTGGCCCAGCTGTCTGTTAGCCGTGGCTATTGTAAGAATAACCAGAGGCCTTCAAATTCCATGTCCTCCCATGATCCACGAACTCCCAGAAAGATAGATACATAAAGGACAAGTCTGTTTCAAAAAGCTTTGCAGTGTTAGCCAGCCTTTAAAACCTTATTTATTGTGTTCATAATACGTCAATTTAGGACTCATGTTTGGTCAACTCTGCTGAAAAATGTTAGAACTGCTATCTGAGCTTCCTTTGTTGGTTTGAATTTTCCATAAAAGAATTTCTCCTATAATGAAAATAACGAAGAGGGCTTTCATTCATGAAAATATTTGAGGCATTCGAAAGCCTAGTACATGTAGGAGTACTTTTGTACTGGTCTTTTTGAGGAAAATTTCTTTTAACTCTTTTTTAACTGTATCAAAAATGTTATGACAGATCTCTCAGCAACTGCCTCTTTGCAAACAAACATAAAATAGACACTAATTTTTTTAAAAATATATTTTCATTGGGAGTGGACAAGAGTGGAGGGTAGATCAAGGTTGGTCTCAGTCAAAGAAAATAAAAATCAAAATGCTTCGTGGGGTAATGACCTGAAAAAAAAAAAAAACAATGAGTTTTCCAAAGCCAGTTTAGGGCAAATTTTCTATGGTAATTGCTGATTAAACAAAAGAATAAATAGAGGCTTTGCATGTCATTTATTCTCCACCTGACTTGGAGAAATTGTGAATCCTACTTTTCCTAATTTTATCCCTTGCTAACTTTGAAACTCAGCTAAAGACTTGGTCATTGAGTTAGAGCATTAGAAAAACAACTTCTTGAACATTAAACCACTCAAAAATTTCTAGAAATGTGGTCTTTCAGGAGATCTCGGAAGAAAAAAAGTAAAATTTATCAAAACAGAGGAGAATGTAAAGGAGGATTACATTAGGGATAGGAATGAATAGGATTATAGGTATTGATCTAAAGTGGTTTAGAATAGAATTAGACTTTATTTGCTTCTATTTGAAACAGGAAACTAGTAGATGATTCCCCCATTAATTCATTCAATCATCTAACAAATATTTATTTTGCATCTACTATGTGCCATAATGAAGAGTAAGAGTGGATAATTAAGGCTCATAGGAGAAAACACCCTTGTAATACAATTAAAGTTACTTATTTTGAAGATCCTAATATCATATTACCAGCATATCATTTACTTTGAAGCATTTCATAATCCTCTGTCTTAAGGATTCCTAGAAGATTTTTAAGACTAATTCAGACTTAAATTCCAGCTTCCATAAAATCTATAAAATTCCATGTTTCTGGAGTTTTCTGAGAATTATGAATAGCAAAGCAGTGAAGTTTTGCAAATGATGTTGGAAACTGCAGGATTGGTGATTACATTAAGTGCATTCTACCTGTGGTAAAGTGTATGTCATAAAACAAAGTGTCTAACATATTGAAAAATTAATATTTTAATAATAAAATATTTACTAGTAATAATATATCAATATGATAAGAGGGATAGTCTTTCCTATCCCTAAAGAATAAACCCCAAATAAACAAAATACATTAGTTTAGTAATTAAGAACACACATTAAAATAGGAAGGAAAGAACTGTTTGCCTGCAAATCAACAAATGCCATTTTACAATGATAGTGACTATTTTTGGTGGGAGTTCTTGAAAATAAGCATCCTCAAATAACTATCAATAGGAGGGCAAATTGATACAGTCTTTGTGGAAGATATTTTAATACATATATCAAGAACTTTAAAAATATTCATTCTTTCTGATCAATTCTGTGTTGAGGAATGAGAGCTACACAACAAGGTAAATCCAAGGATATTCATTACTGCATTACTTATAATAATAAAAAGTTGAAAACCATCAAAATGTCCAAAACTAGGAGATTGTTGAACATTTAGATTCCATCTATGTTTTGTCATATTTTAAAGCCATTAAAATCACATTGTAGAATAGTTAATACATGGAGAAATGTTCATCGTATACTAAGTGAAAGAAACACAAATGATATAGCAGGGTACGATACACCTGTCTGTTCAGGCTCTCAAAACAGAATACCATAGACTGGGTGGCTTAAACAACAGGAATTTATTTCCCACAGTTCTGGATGCTGAGAAGACCAAGATCAAGGTACCAGCCAATTTAGTTCCTGGTGAGAAGTTTCCTCCTGGCTTGTGGAAGGTAATTGCCTTCTTTCTGTGTCCTTACGTGGGAGAGAGAGAGAGAGGCAGAGAGAAAGAGGGAAGAAACTCTCTGGTGCCTCTTCTTATAAGAGTATTAATCCTATTGGATCAGGGCACCATCCTTGACATCATTTAACTTTATGATATCATTTAACCTTAATTACCTCCTGAAGGCCCTGTTTCCAAACACCATCCCATTGAGAGTTAAGGCTTCAGCATATGAATGGGGGGGGTGGTGTTGAGACTGCGGGCAAACAACCAGTTCATAGCAACATGTCTATTTACAAATACACATCGTGTATCATAGATACATGGAAAGAGGCCTGAAGGACATATGTCAAAATATTGACAATGTTTGCATTTAGGTAGTAGGATTGGAAGTAATTTACATTTTTTTTCTTTCTTTGTGAGTTCCTGTCATTTCAGAATGTTCTATTAAGAAAGTGTATTACCTTTGTAATTAGAAAAACACTGTATAAATAGTATATGTATTTTTAATCTCATTGCCATAGCTCCGACCTTCAATGATCTGACCATGTGCAGAGCAAAGGCAGGTCTGGAATCGCTTTGAGCAAGGTACACACGGCGCAGTAGGGAACAGAGACTTACTTGCTGAACTTCCCAAGGAACCTATAAGAGATAATACAAAGACAAAGCTTTCATGGGATTTCAATAAACAGCTACTTCTCCAGGAGAGCCTTATTATAAATGGGATTTTCAAAGACTATGAAAACCAAATAAGAATAACTAACTCTAGAAGGGCACTTTTAACTTTTCCAAAGCACTCTCACGTTTATTAATTCATTTGATCCTCATAACAACTATGCAGGCAGGACAGCTATTAGTATTCTGATTTTAACAATGAAGACAGAAAGGTAGAGAGCGATTAAGAGGCAAACTCAAATCACACAATCCACGGAGCAGGGCTGCGCTTGGGAGCCAGGCCTCTGGCTCTGCGTCCAGAGCTCCTTCTCCTGCCCATGAGCCCTCACTCACACGACTCTTTCCACAGCAGAGCCTCCTGGAAACTCTAGGATCATTTCAGCTCTTATTAAAAAAAAAAAAAAAAGAAAGAAAAAGAAAAATCCCTAGATTTCTTGTGAAAAGAATGACGCCAAGTAGGAAATAATACAATTCAAAAGGCAAAATACAGCCTGCTTTCACCCAGACCGGTGGCTTTGCACCTATAGAGTGTTACATGATTGTTTCTGTGATTTAGAAGGTGTCACTTTTTCCACTGATATTATACTGTTGCTCATTTTCTCTGAGACCTGCTTAGGTAACAACTCTTAAGAAGTTAAGTGTAGCTAATGCTCCCCTGGTGAAGTGCTTAGGGACAATGCACATTTAATTCTAGGTTGAGTGACTAAATGTGCAGTACAAGATTACACGGTCCTAACATCTATCTTACTTAAGAAAGGATTTCCTATATAAGGACATTATTTTGTATACTAGACGATTTCACAGTTCTACCCAAATGCAGTGTAAGAATATGATTTAATCATTTTTTTTGCTTTAAACACTCAAACATGGCAGTTTGGGAGATAGTTTACAACTCTGTTTTTAATGAACTGATTTAACTATAGATATTATAACTGCAAATAAAACACATTTACAAAAAGCTGTTGTCTTTAGAATTGTAAATCTGACAAGGTTTTTAGCAGTAGAGTCTTAGATAAATAAAAAGTTGCAGCTTTTTAAACTGCGGGTGTTAATTGGGCTTTTCTTGTCATCCGGGAGGAGTTAAAAGCAGATGTTGATATGAAACAATCACTTATCATGGCTAGTGGTCCTGAGAGATGGCATTTTCTTTGATGCCCTTATTTGTTTTGATTTATTATCAACCAGATTTACCTGCTGGTCACATACTTATTCTGGCTTGGAAATATCAACCAACAGTAAGTAATTCAGGAGAGAGCTATTACTAGAGAGAAAGAAGACAAACAAGAATGTCACAAATGTGTTTTGTCAGTGGACTCTAGCCGTGTCAAGGTGAGATAAACTAATCGTTTCACCTTGACGTGCTAAATTAAGTAGTGTGAAGAAATCAGGAGACAATGGTGAATAAAATGAGCTGAGTGAATAACTTGCTATTTCCTTGCATAAATACATTTTTTTGTGATGATTAAAGCTTAGTGAATAAGTGCAGGGGTGGGGACAGATGAGGCAATTATTCCACACAACAGGAGAAAGCATCTGTAATTACTTCACGATAACTATTTAGAGTCAAACTGGGGAAGTTATCAGAGGTTTGTGGTTGAATATTTATCTAGTAAGCCGGGAAAGGCAGAATTTGTCATTCTGGCTCAGAAAACGGGGGTTCAAATCCATCCCTTTCAAAATGACAAAGAAATAGAAACATGGTCATTGAAGAGAAGTTCAAGTATAAAAAGGATGAATGCAAATACTGGAGGTTGTAGGGTTTGAGGCAAGTCGCTGAGCAATGAATGAGTAAGAAAACTTGCCCTTTACTTCATCTCTTTCTTGACTTCACTCTTTCTCCCTCATTCAGTTCTTTCCACTTTAAGAGCAACATTTATTGGGCAGGATTCTAAGTTCAGGTCCTGTGCCCATATGCACCGAGGCTACCATGGAAGCATTTCTGCTCTCAGGGAACTTCAAGGAAGGGAGCTAGTTCCATTAGGTGAATTCTTACTTTAGTTAAGTGCTGCCCAATCAGAAGACTTTCCACGTCAGATACGAAAAGCAGTCTCAAAAAGCAGTTAATAAAGGCTAAACAGGAAAAACACACATTGTTAGGTAAAGTGTTAATGAGTGACAACTCCCTTCTGGGATTGTCCGGTTTGCCTCTGCCTCAAATGCACGTGCACATGTGTGTGCATGTCCATGCATATGGGGAGCCCAAGTGTGTAAGTATGAACATGCGTGCGGGCACAGGTGCATGCATAACTGTATATGTGTGTCTTTACTAGACTAGCAGTCAGCGCGGCACGGGATTTTGCAAATCTGAGGGCCTAAGTCCGAGACCTTAACAATCCTACTTTTACTCAACTATTCTATTTCACAAGTGGGTGACTTCCCGTTTGTAACATAATACATTTTTCCGTTAAAATTGAGCAAAGTAAGGTCAAATGCCAAACCTATTGGCCCTTGGCTGCTACTTGCAAGAGTTTGAACTCAGGTTTCCTCCTTAGTGTCATGTGATGTGCCATGACACTCTACTGAACCCAAAAGAGGCGTATGGACCAGGGCTGCACAGACGGAAGTCTTCCTGGAGGAGGTGTTGTCTAAGCCAAGAACTGAAGGATGAGTAGGAGTTAGGCAGGCAAAAGACAGAGGGGAGGAAATGCATTTCCGGCAGAGGGCTTGGCAAGGGCTATTTTAGAGGTTAAAGAAACGTATACATTCAAGGAACTTGTATTCATTTGCTAGGGCTGCCGTAACAAAACACGACAGACTGAGTAGCTTAAAACAGAAATTTATTTTCTCACAGTTCTGGAGGCTGGAATTTCAAGATCAAGGTGCTGGCAATGTTGGCTTCCTCTAAGGCCTCTCTCTTTGACTTGCAGACAGTGACCCTCCTGCTGCCTCTTCAAGTGGCCTTTTCTCCATGTGGGAGCATCTCTGGTGTCTCTTTTTGTGTCCAAACCTTCTCTTCTGGTAAGGACACCAGTCAGATTGGATTAGGACCACGCTAACAGCCTCATTTTAACAAAATCACCTTTTTAAAGGCCCTATCTCCAAATCCAATCACATTCTGAGATACTGGGATTTATGGCTTCAACATATGAATTTTGAGGGGGACACAATTCAGCCTATAACAGAGCTTAAAGCAAAAGTTAATGTCATTTGAGTATTTATCAAAGAGGAAATACTTGCCTGAATTCTACAACCAAACCACAATATCAAATACATCAATATTTGGGGACAACTCAAGAAAATGCATTGTTTCAAAAGGCCCTGTGGGGCTTCTTCTTCTTGCCTCCAAATGGAACTGAAAACAGTACTTTGCTCAGAGGATGATATGGGCTTGAAAACATCTCAGCAACTTGATAGTAGCAGTCTCCGGAATAATTCGTTAAACAAAAATCCCTGCCTTTTAAAAAGAGCATGTTCCCTTTATTCTATGAGCACAATACCAGACAATTCTCCTTCCAGTCACTGGGAGAGAACTAACAACACAATGGTGACTGATTCTTGTTCCCGCACCTGGAGTGACATTATCATTAAAAAACCTGTTGACCGGTGGTAGCACTGTGTGGAATCATTGTTATTAACATGAAAGAAATTTCATGCATGTTTAGGGCATCTGTCTGCTGTAAATTTGTCATGAGAAAGGCCCTCACGAGTGAGGTTCGAGCCTTAGGGGTGCATCACTATGGTTTAACTCTAAGAGAATGACCTCTGCCTGTGCCGTCAAGAGCCCTGGATTCAAGTACAAGTTTTGCTGCTTACTATGATTCTGATGTCGCTCCTGGCATGGACATTCTATGGCTCTATATCCCTCCTCTATAAAGTCACGTCTGAAAGGGATCACAGATAAAGAGGTAAGGCTGCATTTACTCTTTGTCCTCATCGCCAATCGTAAATGATGAGCCGATGTCAGAAAGCTGTCTTCTTGTGCCCCCAGCCCTGTGATCATGAAGATAGCACTATTAATGGGAGGACGCCTGCTTTTCTTTTCCGGGCCTCTAGGCGCTAGGCAGTGAAACTGTGCAAAACTTGGAAAGCTCTTGCCTGCATAATTTATGGCGAGAGCCAGTTCTTTATTCCCTCACTTTCATAAGCACCAAATTCCGTTAGAAAATTTGGGGGAAAATCTGCCAATCCTGGGCTATTTTGGGGTTTCTTCATCATCTCTTGACCTTTGATTTGACAAACCAAATAACAAAATGAAAAATGGGCTCCCTAGTGTTGACCATGATTGCAACCAGAGCAAGGCAGCACGAGGAAGGGGAAGCAAAAATCCACACCATTCGGTACGAAAGCTTCCCAGCTAGCCGCAAAGGAGAAACTTGAGAATTTGGATACAAAGTCCCAATAAAGTAAATTATTTTAAGTATGACACATTT
The DNA here is from genome assembly GCF_026419965.1 of Kogia breviceps. Lineage (NCBI taxonomy): Eukaryota > Metazoa > Chordata > Mammalia > Artiodactyla > Physeteridae > Kogia > Kogia breviceps. Next base: position 32,185,813 of record NC_081322.1, on the reverse strand, counting down.
TGCTTCTAATTTGCACCTATCTTTGTGGGATAGAAATGGAAGCTTAAGGAATTGTATTCCATTTTCTGTAGCCATCTATATTAGGCACATCTCAAAGGGTAATTTTGATGTCCTTGACTTCTATGAGAGTGTGGCTATAGTGTCTATAAAATCCACCTGGTATTATTAATATCCTTAAGCTATTCCGCAAAGCTAACATTTAAAAATTTCGCTTACCAGTGATCAAGAGTTGTAATTTTGTATGAACATCAAGGTATTTCAGTATTGTTGAAGGTTTTCCAATCTTGCTTTATATAAAATGTCTAAATTTGAAAGTGAAAGCAAAGTAATGAGGAAATTTGCGAAGCACAGAAATACATTCCACTTGTTCCCTTCCTGAATTTTTTCTTGCAGGTAAGGAAGAAGGTGCAATGTGCAAGCTAATCTATTTAAATGAAACCGTAGCTTTTAAAGCTTTGAGGATAAATATTTTTCAGACATTTACATGCATAAACAATTGTCCTATGAAAGCTAAACTTAGTCATACAATCTACCTAGATCTTGAGAACATGCGCATACATTAAACCCGCTCAAAATTAATAAAACTCTCTAAATTATGCATGGCGCAGAGGGTGAAAAAAGTTGATAACAGGAACTGCTGTCTGCTTGGTGCTATGAACTTGGTAATGCACTGAGAGCAGCCCTATGGCTATGCACTAGAGAAGATCATAATAAGGTATAATTGTTGCTTGCTCATTTGCTTGAACTCCAAAACTATATCAAATAACACTTAATTATACACATAGAATACCATTACAGCAAAGAACTTGTGCTTGAATAGCTCAGTGTAAGTGAGGACATTTAATATTATTTGGCTCCAATAGGTGCAAAAAAGATACAAAGTAACAGCTGCTAATTAATCTGGAGTTCTAGGTTTGCAACCTCAAAAGAAAATCTAAAGAATATTTCCTGGAGTTTAAATATGTAAAGTTTTAACAGCTCCATCTGGTGCATGCCCTCTGATTACCCAGAATGTTGGCTGGCAGCTTGAGGGACGCATTTGATAGTGGGCCAAGTTTAAAGGTCTGCTGGAGGTAAAACAATGCCCACCCTTTAACAAGAGCGCCATTGTTCCTTAACAATGAAGCTCTCTGGCTTATTTGAATGTCAACAATTCAGAAAAGTTGATGTTTGGAGCCATCAAATAAAATGTTTTTGTGAAACAGTTTATTATTTCAGTGGTAATTATTTGAATCATTCATGGTAAAGGATGTTTGCTAATGAGAGCTTGGCTGCTGGAAATTCCAGAGAGACTGAATGCTCTTTGTGCTGACAAAAAGACCCAAATCACTGGAGAGCAACTGACTGGACAAATCATTCATCTATGCAAATGCCAGCCGCAATGGTCAGATGCATTTATTACCCTCCTCATTATAGTAAACAAGGCAGGAATCGTGACTGGCAGTTATCAACTTGCCCTGAAGTATGATTTGTTCTCTTACCACTATTTAAATGAGAGGAAAAAAGGCATGCCACCAGGGACTTTGTTGGTTTATAAAAGAGTAAATGTCACATAGCCCAGTGCTTAAAGACTTTTGATTGACAAATGTTTTATTTGACATATCAAACAATGATGGTTTTCATATCAAATAGTCCATATTTGTTAGCAAAAATCTTAACCCCTTGAAGTTTGGCCAATGCTTTTAGCTCACTTCTGCCAAAGCTTAGAAACTAGAACACAGATGGCAAGTTACATTAAAGGCGATACCAAATATCTCTACACATAATGTGCAAAGACCTAAAAATACTCTGCATTGGGTGACAGAAATGACACAGTGTTTTATCACAACACATATAGTGTAAAATGTTCTTCTGAACTGATAATGCAAATTAAAGTGATGTTGACCTACTTGCACTTACTAAGTATTCTTCTGCTGTTTAGTGCAAGATAAGCTAAACATTAAAGAATTTATACAGCATATGTCACAGTGAAATCTAAATTGTCTGGTGTAACTCTTCTTAAATGTCACAACAATGTCACAACACACTCAGGGTTTCAGGGCTTACAGTTAAAGCCACAGTACCCTCATATAACCTCTTGTTCTCATGTGCTCAAAACTTTTCCTTTCTTGTTTCCTGGGACTTAAGTCTTGTGTACATTTCTGCCCAGTGGATATTTATAAGTATACCTCAAAATACAGAAGCCTGCCAGGCGGACATGTGAGTTTATGGTATTTGTAATCAAGGTTGTGACTTGAGAAACACCGCAAGACAACCTGCTTTGGAGACTTAGGATGACGTGTTCTCCCAAGTGCTTTCCTTCCTTTGTTGCTATGTTTTAGGCTGTCACCACTGCTGGCGGTTAGTGCCTCCTCTTTCTTAGAACCAAGACGGAACGGTTCATCTTGAAAAGCTAGGGACTTCCCTGGTGGCCCAGTGGTTAAGAATCCTCCTGCCAATGCAGGGGACACGGGTTCGAGCCCTGGTCTGGGAAGATCCCACATGCCGTGGAGCAACTAAGCCCGTGCACCACAACTACTGAGCCTGTGCTCTAGAGCCCGCGAGCCACAACTACTGAGCCCACGTGCCACAACTACCGAGCCTGTGCGCCTAAGGCCCATGCTCCGCAACAAGAGAAGCCACCTCAATGAGAAGCCCACACACCGCAACGAAGAGTAGCCCATGCTCGATGCAACTAGAGAAAGCCCACAGACAGAAATGGAGACCCAAAGCAGCCAAAAGTAAATAAAAGAAAGAAAGAAAGAAAGAAAAGCCAGAAAGTAACTACAATCACTAGAAGAAGTTCTAAACACACCCCAAGCAGTGGTATGTTTTCCTTGCACAGAATACAACGCTAGATTCTCATTATAGACTAAACTACTGGTTAGTTGTTTTCATTCCGCTGTGTTTCAGTCAGGTAAGCTGACATATTTTTAGGCCTGTATATTATTATTACCTTAAACATAAAAATAAATTTAGTCATTTTCATTGATATAATTTGAGCAACCTAATGAGGGTTTTATCTCAAGAAATAGTAGTATTCCTCCTTTAAGTATGTGATTGTAAAGTCATTCATGTCATCTTGGATCTAAACTTTCTCTCCAGAAGCATTTCCACTTTTGTAAGTTGCAATCACAAAAGAAAATTAGGGGAGAGCACTTATTCCCCAAAGCTGCTGTTTCCTTCTATGTGGACGGCCATCCATTGGGAAACTCTTGACCTATATCTTCCCCATCTCTCAGGGGCCTCTCTGGCTGATGCACTCGGGAAAAAACGGAGTCTCTTTCTCTGCCTGTCACTTTGGGGTGCATCTTCCTGGCTGCCTGGAGAGTCCACGAGCTCTGATGTGCCCTTGGAGTGGGCAGGTTGGATCTCCAACCCATCCTGAGACTGGGTGAGTACATCTGCCTAATAATTCACGTGGCAGCATGAGGAAGCCCACTGCTGAATTCACACATGAATGTCATAAACTTCAGTAGTTTTATCAGAAGTTTGATCGATCACCTTCCCCCGACTCCTTTATTTCTCAGTCAGTTTGGAACTTGGGTGAGCTGGGGAAATATATTAATATTAATATGCAGTAAAAGTCATTTCATTAATAAGATTTGGGGAACACATTTCTTCTGAAAGAAATGGTACAAATGCATTAGGAAAGCCTGGGACTCAGCTGGCTCTGGTAAGTTGAGAGATGTTGGAGTTGAACAAAGAAAGGACAGGACCACGAGAGGCAGGAACACACAAGAAGCTTTATTGAAGGGTGCTCGGACAGGGGGGCGGGACAGGGGAGCCCCTCCCAGCAGGAGACCTTGCAGAGGCAACAGCACGCTGAGACCACCACCTAAAAGGGGACTAGGGCTGAAGGGGAAATTGGAGTGGGGAGCTTTGTAGAGTCTAGGGATGTTGCTCAGCTGGAGGTAGGGAGTTTCTGGGTCCGAGAGCGCTGAAGGGCAAAAGTGGTTTGACGTTTTTATAGCTACAGGCTTTGTCTTATCCATGGTTAGCAGATACTGGGTGAAGTTTCAGGGAGTGTGTAAAGTAGGTAGGCTCCAAAGGTCTAAAAATACGTTTATTTGGACTCTATTTAAAGCAACTGGATGTGTGAGAATTTGAGTTTGGCTCTGGCTGGCTTTGGGCTGGCTTTGGGCTGACGGTCTGAGCCTGCTGTGAAGTCAGTAACTCTGGGGCCATTTTAGGTGAATGCACAGGGGCTGTCTCTGGTTCATTTACAGAACTCTCGCTCAGTCAATTTTTGTTTCTTTTAGAGGTAGAAAATATCTCTTCAGGACTAATGCCCTAGGCTTTGCTCTCTAATGTACCAAAATGTCTCTAGGGGTAAGAGTTTTGGACTCAGGTGGGAGTACATATAAAAGGCCCAAAGTGAAGGCACTTTTCTGATCAAATGAAGACTTGTAGTCCTGAAATCACATTAAGTACAAGGCTGTGATTTCATTTCTTGTAGAGAAGCTTTCTTGATGGAAAGCTTCCTGAGGACAGGGAAGCCTCAGGGACATTTAGACAGATATTCCCTTTCAGAGCTATAACTTTTGCTTGGCTTCAGTTAATGACTGCAGTTGTTCTTTGACACTGAGATTACGTGTGTGAATTTGTCCAATCAAACCTGGGTTAGTCAAATCCTGCCTTTTGATTTGGGGCTATAGTTGCTGCTTGCAAGAAATAATCGTAATCTTTGCCACAGGACTTTCACCAAAGAAATGGCTCCATCTTGCATGGCAATTGCTGTTGATTGCTTGATGATATGTGTTATATGACATTGCCATTCTGCTTTGCTCCTCCAATACATCCCTGTTTTTCCAGCTACAAGCTTTTTGACTCTGCCTTTTGAAATTCTGACTTCTGAAATGTTAGCGTGGTCATCTCTAGATGATAAGGTTAGAGACAGTGGGATTATTTGCTTCTTTAGCCTTGTTTATCTTGTCTTTATGCTTTGCCATGTTGGTTTTATAATTAGGAAAAGACTATAAAGTTATAAATAGAAAACACTCAGATTCGAACGATCTCATCAGTTGCTTTCTGGTTTCCCTCTCTTTACTGCTGGACTATATTTTGTCTCTGTTGATTTTCTTTGCAAACTTGTGACCCTTCTTGTGGGTGCAAGATGCCTGCCAATTGTCCTTGGGCTACAGGATTCCTGGCTCATGCCCACCTGGAAAGTGTGAGAGTATTTGTTCCAGTATTCTCCTTTAAACTCCTGACATTTTTTTGTGTGTGTGATATGCAGGCCTCTCACTGTTGTGGCCCCTCCCGTCTCCCGTTGCGAAGCACAGGCTCCGGACGCGCAGGCTCAGCAGCCACGGCTCACGGGCCCACCCGCTCCGCGGCATGTGGGATCCTCCCGGACCGGGGCACGAACCCGCGTCCCCTGCATCGGCAGGCGGACGCTCAACCACTGCGCCACCAGGGAAGCCCCTGACATTTATTTTGATTGGACCAGTTTAGATCATAAGCCCATCTTTGAACCAATCACAGTGGTCATGAAATTTGACATTTTGATTGGCTTACACCAGGGTCTACCCCATAGGAGCCTCCTCTAACCCCTGACAGTGAGAGCTGAGGGTGGAGAAGGGGTGCATCACTAATCAAAAATCATCCAGGCAGGGAAACAACAAATGTCCACTCTGTCTTTCTGGCCACCTTCATGGGAAGTGACCAAAAGAAAGTTACTAGAGTCACAATGTGGACAGGAGTTTTATGACTCTCTCAGCGTGTATCTGAATTACCTTTGCTTTGCTGGCTACAAAGATTTTTTTTGTCATGGAGAGTTTTGAAAGTGATTTCATTCTCCAGAAATTTCATATTGTTTAGTGTATAGCACCTTGAGTTCCAGTTACAGTTTTTGAAGTATACGAACACATATGTGATCAGCCTAACTTTTTTTGGAGGGCTAATTAACAACGATGACCATGGTAATTAACAATGGCAATAAACTCTATAGAATCTAACAATGACTTTTCCACCCTACATATATTGCCTAATAACTCATGATAGAAATTTTGGTCACATTTGAAATATTTAGCTAAAAGTTTTGACAAGAGAAGGAAACACTCAAATTACTAATATACTGAATTTGGTAAGATTAATGCTTAGAAAAATTGGTATATGTACTCTAGATGATTCTGGAACTAAATTTTTAAATAGTGATTTATTAAAACACATATAGAGTTCTTTAAATCATAGAGACCTCCTAAGTCAACTGTTGACAGGTATACAGTGAGAGACTGAATATCCAACAAGACAATGGCCAGGTCATAAATGAAAATAAAACTCTGACCCACAGTCTGCAGCAACCAGACCAGGAAACCAATCCGTTACCTGCATTAACTAGTCCAGTGAGCCAACCTGCTGTAAGTCAGACTTTAGTCAGACTTCTATCTCTAGCAACCAACCCAGAAAGCCAAACACTAACCTCTGTAACAAAACGGCCAGGACTTGACAGCTTCCCTAATTGTTGTCCCTGCTCCCAACTGAGGACCAACCAGAGAAAGCCAAATATACACTTTTAACCAATCACACAGGATGCCCCACTTCTAGATAGCCTGTCTAACGCTTCCCGTGCTAACAGCCTTCAGTCAAGGCATACCTGAAGGATCCCTTTTTTCTGCTATAAAGCTTTCCCACCCCTCTGCCTGCCTTCGAGTCTCTGCCAAAATGTGAATGATGGCGGCTGACTCCCTTGCTATATAGCAAGCTCTGAATAATTATCCTCTGTTCATTCTCATTTGAATGGTCTTAGATTTTTCCACAACGGTTATTTGAGAAGTCAGGTAATTATCTAATGCACATATCCTAATAGTCTTTCCTATGCATGCCAGGAAAACTGTAATTCTGTCCACTTGAATAACATTTTTCAGTTGCATAGTATCAATGATTTTAAAAATATTAATTAATTCTACCAGGGTCCTCATCTTTGTATCTCTATTTTACAAATGGAGTGACCTAAAACCACTAAATTGAGTAACCTATAATAAATAAAAGGCAGAGTTAGAATTTGAACTTGACATTTTCGTTTCACAACTGATCTTTAAACAAACATGTAATAGGGATTGTAAGAGAAAAGTATAGCTAGAACTAGATTTTATTTTTTTTTTAAATCAAAGTCTGAGGAGAGACAAGATTGAAGTTTATAAAATAAAGAGAAGTGTGTTTACCATGGGCATCCTCTGATATTTGAAAGGCAACATAAGGCAAATGAAAGAAATTGCTATTTTATTTGGCTGGTATAAAACATATTTCTCAGTTGCTGTGTTCTTTGGACTGAAAAAGGATAATAGGTAAGTGGAAGAACTGTGTACTTAAATGAAAATCAAAGGCCCAGTTCTTGTCCCAGGACTGATCTTCTCTAGCTGAGTAACCACAGTCAAGAAACTTCACCTCTCTGGACCTCAATTTCCTCATCTTCTAAAACGAGTTTCTAACCTCCATCTGCTAGACTATTGTAGGAATTAAATGAGATAACATGTGGCATCTGATACATATTTGTTCCTCTTTTCCTCTCTGTTCTGAGTGCTGTCACGCTCAGAATTATACCTGTCCATTGATCGTATAATATCATCTTTATTGATTTGCCAGTCATTTTCTCTCCAGATTGTACTCCTCCAGGATAGAGATGGAGTGTTACTCATCTCTGTACGACCAGAGCCTGATAAGATATAAGCACTACTGCTAGTCAAGGGTAGTCAAACATAGATGAAGTATGTATGCCATGTGATCTGGGACTTGAGGAAGCACATACCCTATAAAAAAAAGAGTAACGTGAATGATGGAATAAAGGAATGACACAGACAGCAAACACTTAAGGAATAAAATGTGTGGCACTGAGTAAGTGAAAAAAAATAAAGGGTAAGTGAAGTTAGGGAAAGCATCATCGAGAATGAATGAACCATGAGGTAGACCTTAGCAAAGAAGAGAATTATTTTGGCCAATTTTTTTTAAAAAATTGAAGTATAGTTGCCATACAATATTATATATTACAGGTGTACAATACAGTGATTCACAATTTTTTAAAGGTTATACTCCATTTATAGTTATTATAAAATATTGGCTATATTCCCATGTTGTACAATATGTCCTGGTAGCTTATTTTATACCTCATATTATGGTTTGTACCTCTTAGTCCCCTACCCTTATCTTGTCCCTCCCTCCTTCCCTCTCCCCACTGGTAATCACTAGTTTGTTCTCTATATCTGTGAGTCTGCTTATTTTTTGTTATCTTCACTAGTTTGTTGTATTTTTTTAGATTCCACATACAAGTGATATCATACAGTATTTGTCTTTGTCTGACTTTTTTCACTTAGCATAATATCCTCCAAGTCCATCCATGTTGCTGTGCAAAGAAGAGGATTTTATTACTCAGCGAAAGCTACGAAATGTAGTGCAAGAGGAATTCATACAGGAGTAGAGGTAGAAATAGACAAAATGTCTTGGAGAAATGGTGAAAATGGGAGATGAACAAGCAGAAAATCTATTTGGGGCTGAAAAACGGTCGCAGAGTTATGTTCAGATCAAATGAGACCTTGAGTTTGTCAACAGGTGTTTGTGAGTACCTATCCATGCCTATGCTTGCAACAGCTTACTTCCTCTGCTAATCCCCTTACACCCCCAGTCCTTGCTGTTTCTTGAACATTCTAGGCACTATCCTGCCTTAGGCTCTTTGCTTTTGCTGTTTCCTTTACCTGAAATGCTCTTTCCCCAGATATCTTTTTGGCTCTCTCCCTCACATCATTCAGGTTTATGCTTCTGTCTCACCTCCTCCTTAAGGCCCACCTTGATTTCCATATTTAATACAGCAACTGCTCCACTCTCCCCCCCTTTCCTAAATCCTCCCCATTCTGCTCTACATTTTCTTGTTCTCAAAGCACTAATCACCTCCTCACATACCATAGATTTATTTATTTATTATGCTTATTATTTTATATCCTTACTCAAGTGTAAGCTTTATGAGTGAAAGGTCTTCGTTTGGTTTACAGATGTATCCCAAATGTCTGGCACACAGTACACCCCCAATAAGGAATCATTTACTGAATAAATGAGGAATTGGAAAATATCTAATTTTACTAAAATGAAAACAAGACTGAGGATTCAAATTTAAGTAGATCCTTTGCCAGCCAGTGTTAGGATTATTGATGTTTTAGTTTAGTATTCTGACCACTTTGGTAATACATACTCAAACCTAAACAGAATCTGGACCTGTATTTACTCTACTGAAAGTCACTTGACTTTATAGGGGTTAGAGGGAAAAAGAGAAGGTAATGGATGGAGAGCCACAGACTTCATACTGACGTTAGCTGAAGCCAAAGAGACAAATGCAGAACAGGAAAACTTTCGATCAATGAACTTTGTTTCAAATGTGTATTAAGGAAGCCTGAAGTCTTAATTCCTTTCCTCAGAAATGTAGAAAGGTCAGGAACCTTTGTGACAGAATCTTTTTATCTCCCAGCTGAAGTTTCCAAATGCTTTTCAGATATTTAAATGTGGATAAAATGTCAAGCATCTTGAACTGAAAGTTACCATCAGGCTTTAAAACTTGGTTGAACAGTTACACTAAGTAAATCACCATTCATCAGGGAGCAAGAGTACTGAAGAAACAGAAGCTATGGCACTTAAGCAATATCAGCACAAGTGGTAATTTGGAAATCAGCTCAATTCTGGATAAGAAAACTATTTTCCCAATGATAATGGTTGTAAGCATAATGAGACTTTTGTGCCAAATGGAAAAAATAATTTAGCCATACAATAAAAATTCAAATTGAAGTTTCTTATTAGAATTAATAATATTATTTATCCATGGCATTCCTGTCATATGACATTGGTACTTCAGCCAGGAATTAAAATTGGAAGACAGGAATCATCTTTATTTTTTTCCCCATGATACATTGTATTCTATTAACCAATCATCAGAGTTTATAAATTTTTCTTTTTTTGTTATTTTATTTTTTAAAAATTTTGTTTATTTATTTATTTTTGGCTGCTTTGGGTCTTCGTTGCTGTGCACGGGCTCTCTCTGGTTGCATTGAGCTGGGGCTACTCTTTGCTGTGGTGAGCGGGCTTCTCATTGCAGTGGCTTCTCTTGTTGTGGAGCATGGGCTCTAGGAGCGTGGGCTTCAGTAGCTGTGGCTTGCAGGCTCTAGAGTGCAGGCTCAGTAGTTGTAGCGCATGGGCTTAGTTGCTCCACGGCATGTGGGATCTTCCTGGACCAGGGATCGAACCTGTGTCCTGCATTGGCAGGTGGATTCCCAAAGACTACGCCACCAGGGAAGTCTCTGTAATTTTAGATTCCACATATAAGTGAGATCATAGTATTTGTCTTTCTCTGTCTGACTTATTTCACTTAGCATAATGCCCTCAAGTTCCATTCATGTTGTTGCAAATGGCAAGATTTCATTCTTCTTTATGGCTGAATTATATATAATATATATATATATATATATATACACACTTATATGTATATATTATAATCTTTACATATAATAATGATTATATAATACATATACATATAATCACATATATATATATATATATATAAAATCACATTTGCGCTATCCATTCATCCATAAATTATGGACACTTAGGTTGCTTCCATGTCTTGGCTATTGTAAATAATGTTGCAATAAACATGGGGGTGCACATATTTTTTCAAGTTAGTGTTTTTTTCTTCAGATAGATACCCAGAAGTGGAGTTGCTAGATGATATAGTAGCTCTATTTTTAATTTTTGAGGAATCTCCGTACTATTTTCCATAGCGGCTGTACCAATTTACATTCCCACCTACAGAGCACAAGTGTTCTCTTTTCTCTATCTTCTCTCCAACGCTTGTTCTTTGTAGACTTTTTGATAATATTCAAACAGGTGTGAGGTAATATCTCATTGTCCTTTTGATTTGCATTTCCTGATGATTAGTGATGTTGGGCCCCTTTTCATATACCTGTTGGCCATCAGTATGTCTCCTTTGGAAAAATGTCTATTCACATCTTCTGCCCACTTTTTAATTGTATTGTTTGGTTTTTTTGCTATTAAGTTGTATGAGTACTTTATGTATTTTGGATATTAACCCCTATCAGATATATGATTTGCAAATATTTTCTCCCATTGGGTAGGTTGCTTTTTTATTTTGTTGATGGTTCCCTTCGCTGTGCGGATGCTTTTTAGTTTGATGTAGTCTCATTTGTTTATTTCTGGTAAAAATATCAGAAATCTTGATAGCTCTTTCATTGCAAAGACTGATGCCAAGGAGCTTACAGCCTGTTTTCTTCTAGGAGTTTTATGGTTTCAAGTTAGTGATTTTTCTTTCCTTTCCTATTATCACTGCCACACCCTCATTGGGGTCTCTCTGGCTTTTGTTTTTCACTTAACCAGGACCTGTGACTTACTGCTTTCAGAATAATCTTCCTAAAATTCCTCTTCCAACGTTCAACTTAAAGAGGTGTTAACCCCTCCTAAGTGTAGTCCATCATGCTAGGTGTTACTCCTTCCTCTGTATTTCCTACTAGAGACTCTGGGCTAATGGATTCTCCATCCTTCTCTCATCCAACCCAGAATATGAGCATCATGTCAGCTTCTTTCCAGCACATGTCAGTTTTCTCTGAATATCTCTTATCCAAAGTCCTCTCCACTCCCACGGATACTATCTTAATCCATCCAGTTTTGCCTTAATTAATGCACTAATCTCCTAAATTGGCATCCAGTCTTGTTTCCCTCTATCCTCATTGTGTGCAGAGCAATATTTTTAAAATATAAATTTTAGTCTGCCAAGGCCCATGTAAATTCCTTCAATGGCTTCCCATTACCTCCAGGATAAATCCAGCTTTCTTAACATGCATGCATTATTTTTCTTGGTCTGGCCTTGTCTAACCGGAAACGTTGAGAGTGGGTCCTTAGGTGTCATTATGAAGGGCATCATTCTCACCTCCTCTTTGTGTCCCAGACCCAAACATTCTGGCTAAGAGAGAGATGGAGCATTGCCAATCCAGAGCACATGTTTCCTTCTGTAAGGTCACACCCCAGCCTCGCAAAGAATTGTCATTTTTCTAAAGTAGTCTAGTTACATGTTACTATTTTGCTGAATTCCAAAGAAGGAACTGAGAGCAGGTTCTTTTCCTCTAACCAAATGGATTCTTTAAGAACTGCAACTCACCAATGCCAGAACAAACCCAGGCAAGCTTCAATGCTTCCTTCCAGCCTCCCTCAGACCACATGGGTAGGGAGGGATTTCCAGCCCGGGGAACAGTAGAGAGAACTTTATTTCTTGTCTCTCTAGGCAGGGTACAGTGCTAGCTAGAGGTAAAGGAGAGAATTGGGGGTTGGAGTAGTATCACCCCAGGAACGATGAAAACACCTCTGAGGAGAGAAGGATCTGCCTTTCAGCCAGTGGGTGTTTCCTGTTACTTCAGGCTGCCTGGAAGAAAATCGTAGGGTAAGCCCTTTTCTCATGCTAATTGGGTGTAGAACAGGTTCTTTTTAGGAGCAGCTAGGCTGTCACGACCTGGGCTGTGGGGGGCAGGAAAGTGTTAACTCAGCAGACCTTTGTTGCTCAAATTCAGTCCTTTCGAAACAAAAGTGTGGCTTCAGAGCTGGCCCTTGACTAACTCCTGGGAGATAGCCTCTGAGACCTTGGAGTATTCTGCCAGCTAAGAGTGTTTTGTGTGCCTGAGGTCTTGGGCCAGGCTACACCTGTTTGACCAGATAGACTTACCCTAAAAATATGATTTATGTATGGAGCAACAGGAACTCATTCACCACTGGTGGTGCAGCCCGTTGAGAAGTTAGTTTGGTGGTTTCTTACAAAACTAACCACACTCTTACCATGCAATCTAGCAATAGTGCTCCTTGGTGTTACCCAAATGAGTTGAAGACTTAACGTCCATACAAAAACTTGCTGATGAATGTTTATTACTGCTAAATTAATAATTTCCAAAACTTGGAAGTAACCAAGATGTTCTTCAGTAGGTGAATGGATAAATATATGTGGTATATCCAGGCAACGGAATATTATGCAGTGCTAAAAAGAACTGAGCTATCAAGCCATGAAAAGACATGAAGGAACCTTAAATGCATATTACTATGTGAAAAAAGCCAAGCTGATAGGCCACACACTGTATGATTCCAACCTTATGGTGTGTGGAAAAGGCAAAACTATGGAGACCGTATAATGATCAGGGGTTTGCAGGAGTTAGTGGGGAGGGAAGGGTGAATAGGCTGAGTACAGAAAATATTTAGGGCAGTAAAACTACTCTGTGTGATGCTATAATGGTGGATACATGTTATTACAAGTTTATCCCAACCCACAGAAGGTACAACACCAAGAATAAACCCTATATAAACTATGGTTTGTCAATGTAGGTTAATCAATTGTAGCAAATGTACCTACTCTGGTGGGTGATATTGATAATGGGGAGGCTATGCATGTGTAGAGGCAGGAGGTATATGGGGAATCTGTACCTGCTGCTCAATATTGCTGTGAATGTAAAACTGCTCTAAAAGGTGAAATATATTTAATAAAACAAATAAAACGTGACTTACAGTGAATGTCTGTTTTTGCTCTGGGCATATGGGCAGAGTCTGAGCAGTTGAGAGCATTCCTACAGCCCTGCATGCCTGCATGACTGGCGTCCAGTATAAACCCTGGACACCAAGACTCAGTTGAATTGCTTTTTGGGGGAACATTTTGAATGTGTTGTCAAATATCATTGCTGGGAGAATTAAGTATGTCCCTGTGCAATTCCATTGGGATGACACATTTGGAAGCTTGTGCCTGGTGTTTCCTGGACTTCACCCTAGGTACCCTTACCCTTTTCTTATCTTCATCTGTATCTTTTCCCTGTAATAAATCATAACTGTGAGTACAACAGCTTTCTTGAGTCCTGTGAGTCCTTTCAGCAAATCATTCAGCCTGACAGTGGTCTTGGAACTCTTGACATAGCTGCCTATGCATACAAATTACCAAAATGTATTTTTAAAAAGTAATCGTATACTTAGTTCAAACATCATCTTTTTACTAAATTTAAATTTATTGCATTGTAAACAATTTTCATCATCTTTTATTAGTTTAATGCTTGGTTCATTGGCTCCACACTAAGGCTGCCTTTGCTTCATATACAATCTCTTCTCCAGTCAGCAGTGGCTATTGTGGCAGTTTGTTTTCACTTGAAGCTGGAGGCACATCTCACCCCAGGTTTTTTTTTTTTTTTTTCGGTACGCGGGCCTCTCACTGTTGTGGCCTCTCCCGTTGCGGAGCACAGGCTCCAGACGCGCAGGCGCAGCGGCCATGGCTCACGGGCCCAGCCGCTCCGCGGCATGTGGGATCCTTCCGGACCGGGGCACGAACCCGTGTTGCCTGCATTGGCAGGCGGACTCTCAACCACTGCGCCACCAGGGAAGCCCTCACCCCAGCTTTTAAAGGGAGAGAAAAACAAAGCAAAACAAAGCAGTTCAGGAGACTCTTCTTAGAAAGGAGCAGCTTACACTGCAGACCCTTAGGTCTTCATGGGCTTGTGCAGCGTGGGCTTGTGTAGTACCTCCCTCTTTCTTCATCCTACAAGTTATATGATGAACTCAGCTATAAATAAATATCCCAAACTAGGGCACATCCCCAGTGTGGTTCCAGGTGTGACGAAGGTAACAATTTCTATCCTGCCCCAGTTTGGATACTCTTTTTATATTGAGCTGGATCATTGCCTTGTTTTTCTCTGTCCCCCACTGATCAGGTCTTCAGTCATCTATGTTAAATGATCACCTCTCTACACCAGATCTGTGATGTCAATTCCAGAGAATGAACAGCCTTTGCATTAGCAGTTGCTTCATCAGTTGTATTTCTTCCTGACAGCATGCCATTGAAATGCCTGCTATGGCTGCCTGCTTTTCTAGGAGTGAGGATTTTATACCTGTGCAGTGCTCTCTGCTCCCTGCCTTGTCTCCCTGTGGTCTGTCTATACCTACTCTGCTCCAGGGTTGTGCTGTGGGAAGCACTTTGCATCTCATGCTCCATTTCTGGGAGGAGGGAGTAGACAGAACTGGACTGAAACAGCCTCTTCTACTGCACAGAATGTATAGAGTTTATGATACCTTGTGCCATCTCAGGGGTTTATTGATTAACCGTTTCATACCCATTTTAAGAGTAGGTGATGATTATGCCAAACATGGACTGTCTGCATTTTCCTAGTTCAAGTTTATCAAAATAAATTAAATGCCTTTTTTTTCATTACAGGATGATAATATGGTTTTCCTCTTTTGATTTATTAATACATTTTCTACTATTGAACTATCCTTGCATTTTTTTTTTTTTTTTTTTTTTTTTTTTTTTTGTGATATGCGGGCCTCTCACTGTTGTGGCCTCTCCCGTTGCGGGGCACAGGCTCAGGACGCGCAGGCCCAGCGGCCATGGCTCACGGGCCCAGCCGCTCCGCGGCACGCGGGATCTTCCCGGACCGGGGCACGAACCCGTGCCCCCTGCATCGGCAGGCGGACTCTCAACCACTGCGCCACCAGGGAAGCCCTATCCTTGCATTTTTTAAATGCAACTTTGCTAGGTCATTCTTTTTTTAAAAAAAATTTATTTATTTTTTATTTATTTATTGGCTGTGTTGGGTCTTCGTTGCTGCATGTGGGCTTTCTCTAGTTGTGATGAGCAGTGGCTTCACTTGTTGCAGAGCATGGGCTCTAGGAGTGCGGGCTCCAGCAGTTGTGGCTCACGGGCTCTACAGTGCAGGCTCAGTAGTTGTGGCACACAGGCTTAGCTGCTCGGCGGCATGTGGGATCTTCCCGGACCAGGGCACGAACCCATGTCCCCTGCATCGGCAGGCGGACTCTTAACCACTGCGCCACCAGGGAAGCCCCTAGGTCATTCTTTAACATTTAAAAATATTCAAACTAAATGGGCTCATCTTTTACTTAGGAGTTTTGTGTCAGTTCTTTTAAGGGCAGTTGCTTTGAAGTTTGTATTCTCCTTGTTAGAATGGATGCTAACTTCATGTAAAGGAGAGAAACAGTTTCTTTCTATATCTATGTTCTGGACCAGTTTATATAACATAGAAAAAATTTGTTCCTGGAAAGTTTGAAATAATTCATCTGTAAAACCATCTGCGTCCTGCACATTTTTGAGGAGTAGTTCTGTGACAACTTTATTTTTTACATGAAAATTGATTTATTTAGGTTTTCTACCTCGTCAAGGGCCAATTTTGGTAATTTATATTTTCTTAGACTACTGTTCATTTCTTTCTGATTTTATTATTATAGAGATGTGCAAAGCATTTTCTTGGAGTTCTTTTAATATCCTTTCTGTTCTCTTTTTCATTTCTGTCTTTGTGTTTAGGGTACTTCTGGCAGAATAATCGCTTTTTGTATGATTGTTAGAAGTCAAGTCATTTTTAGGTAAATTCTTTAGATAAAGTCCTATAGATACAGTGTTGTGAATCGGAGCTCTGGTCCTAATCATGCTATAAAAATACCAATGTTAATCATAAAAGTAAATGCAAGGAAATTATAAAATATAGTTAATTAGAAGCAAATATTTATAAATTCATAAAACAAATATTTACAATAAAATATATATTGCAAATATCCCCTTTTGAGGATTTTTCTCTGTGGAATTTCTTTAAATGAATTTAGAAAATTTGGATTGAGATTGTTTTTCTCTGTTTCTTGACAGATTCCTTGAAGCAAATACAGATGCTCTTCATTGATCAAGGTAAGATCTTCTGCCTTGAGAATTCCACTGTGCAGAGTTTTTGAATGGTAAATTCTGGAAGGTAGGGCTGTTTTCATGATAATTCTATATGACTGATCATAGGGTACAAGGAGTAGAGATGAATCTGGACAGAGAGGCAGAGAGCAGTTCATGATGTGTCCTGTATGTTATGTACCATCTACAAAATTTGGGGCTAGATCCTTATAAACAGTGGAGAGTCATTGAAGAGTTTTAACCATTTGTGTAGTGTGATCATATTGCATTTTATAAATATAAGTCTGTCAATGTGAGGCATGGATTAGAAGGAAGAAAGCATGAAGGCAGAGATACCAGTTAAGAAGTCAGGGAAATGACTTAGGAGGCAGAAGGGATAGAGTCAAACAATATTTAAAAGGTGAATGGCAAGTCTTAGAGACCAATTAAATGTGAAGGGTGGGGTAAAGGAAGACATTTAGATTGGTTTCCAGATCACTCATGGCCAGAATGATTGGGTGAATGACGGTATCATTTGTTAAGGTAGTTTGGAAAAGGAACAGGTGTTAGTGGGAAGATGATAAATTGCTTTGCACATATTGAATGTTCAATGAATGTTCTATGGAACATTCAAGAAGAGCTGTGTGTGGGAGCCAGCTGTATGTACTAGTCTAAAATTCAGCAGAGAGGTTTGAGCTGGATCATGAATTCTGGCACAATTAGAATATGCTAACCAAAGGCATGAGATGAGTTTTGCCTAGAGAGTGTTTTGTGGAAGAATGAAGAGGGCCAGGACCAAATCCTGGGAAATACCACAGTTTAAAAACCATTATATATATTTATTTATTTATTTACGTATTTATTAACTTTTGGCTGTGTGGGTCTTCGTTGCTGCACGCAGGCTTTCTCTAGTTGCAGAGAGCAGGGGCTACTATTTGCTGTGGTGCATGGGCTTCTCATTGCAGTGGCTTCTCCTTGTTGCAGAGCATGGGTTCTAGGCACGTGGGCTTCAGTAGTTGTGGCACATGGGCTCAGTAGTTGTGGCTTGGGAGCTCTAGAGCGCAGGGTTAGTAGTTGTGGCACACGGGCTTAGTTGCTCTGTGGCATGTGGAATCTTCCGGGACCAGGAATCGAACCTGTGTCCCCTGCACTGGCAGGCAGATTCTTAACCACTGCACCATGAGAGAAGTCCCCAAACCATTACATTTAAATAAAGTATTTTCATCACACCCTCCCAAAATTCTGTCCTCTCTTCTGATTAATATTTTTTCAAGCACTTAGGCTCAAACCTTCAGGTCATATTCCCTCCTTTCCTGCTGAGTCTATTCTCTTCAAGTGTCTCCTCTCTGACCCTTACTCTCCATTCTCCCTGCCCCTTCCCTAGACCCCTAATGTCACCCACCTGGCACGAGCCCTCCAGCCTCAGATAAGGCTCTCTTATCTGAGATCGTCGGGGCCAATGGCTTTCAATGTCGTTTTTAAGTCTGTTTAAGCAGGGAATTGTAAAAATAATGACACTCAGATACCTTATGAACATATAAATATACACTCACTCACTCATCTTTTGATGTAGCCATAACATTTTCCTGACTGTTGATCCATTTATTGCTATTCTTTATTGTCCTCTTAAAAGCTATATCCATAGTGAATAATAATAATAACAGCCCTTCTCTAACACTTTCAAAGTAGCAGATACTCTTGTATGCACTTAAAAAAATTTAAACTCTGTTAATCCTTACTGCAGACTATGGGGTAGGTACTATTAGTAACCTTATTTTACAGATAAGAAAACTGAGGCACATAAAGGTTAGGTAAGTGTCATAGACAGCAAATAACAGAACTGGAATTGGATGTAATAAGTTTAGCTCTATAGGCTCTTACTTGCTGAGCTACACTCTGAAAGTGCAAAACTCTTACAAAGTAACTTGACTATAGAATCTTTCCAGATGTTCATTTCCCCCCCTATCTTTTACCTGTCTCAGCCACCCTTAATCTTACAGCATTTATTACACTCTTATTTAGTCTTTCCCAAAGCAGATAGTTTCATTTTTACAGAAACTACTACCCTCTTTCCTTTTGCACTCATAATTAACTTTGTCTTAAAATATTTAAATTATGTAATTGCAACTAAAGTTCATACACAACTTTGGGAACAAATATCATGACTCTTGATCAGCAAGCAACTCATCTGGAAAGAGGAAGAATACAAGGGCGTGTGTGGGTATATCTTCCCGGTCTCAGCATACAGAGATTTGAGACACAGCACTGAGAGCAGAGATTAATGAGGCATTTCAGTTACGAGGGAGTCAGTTAAGAGAACTGCTTTCTCTCAATTTCCAGTGTCTTGCTATTCCGATCCATTCTGCCCAGGGCTTTCAGAGTGAGTCATTTTCCTAAATGATTAAGTCACTCACCTGATCAAAAACATGCAGCCGTTTCTCCATTGCCACAGAACAAAGTCTTGAGTCCAACAGAAAACCTAAATTCTCAGCATTAAGTCTTCAGTGATTTATCCCAGACTGATCTCGGGTGGCCTCGGCCTGCAGCGGCTTGAAGCAGGGTTTCAGTTCCTGGCCAGTGATTGAGGTCTGGTCGTGGCGGTGAGAGCACCGAATCCTAGCTCCTAGACCAGTGGTCAGTGACAAGGCCCTGACCCTACAGCTTTGCAGAAAAAGAGTTGCCACGAAGACGGAAAGTAGTGAAACAAGTAAAGTATTTATTAGGAGAAAAAAAGAAGTACAGTACGTGTGGATAGACACACCGGTGGGCTCAGAGAGAGTCGCTCCCTTGAGGCAGTTTGAATCACTGTTATGGGGCGTTTCTTCCTGGTTTCCTTTGACCAATTACTTTGATTTGCCTGGTTCAAGGTCCGTATTTGGTGTATCTCAGGATTGTCCCACATGTGCGGGCACATCTCTTTGCCAAGATGGATTCTACCGAAGAGGCCTATGGGTAGTGAGCATCAGTTGACCTCCAAGGAGCCTTTCTGCTCATGTGTAGTCAGGTCTCCTTGCTTTGAGAATGAGGAATATGTAGTCTCTTATCTTCTATCTGGGCAGGACCCAGCCTCCTCTCTCAATTGTCTTGTTCCCATCTTGGAATATCAGTCTCCAGGGAATGAACCCAAACCTTTGCCCTGAGGGCCCATCTATCTCCTGCCTCAAAGCCACCTCTCTAAATACATTTTTCCTCTCCATGCTTCAGGAATATTAATCTACACTGAGTTTGAGTTTTGAAAACCCATAATCAACTTTATTAATAATTCCCCTAGGCAGCATCTAGGCTTCTTGTTAAGTCCTCTGCCCCTCTCTTTATTCTAGAAACTGCAACAGCTACAAGGGGTATAGGAAAGGGAAGGAGAAAGGCAGAAATAGAGTACACAGGATCAGTTGTATGAGCTCTCCAAGGCTCTGTGGCAGATTTTCCTGATAAGGCTATGGCAATATTTCTGCTTCAGACATGCTCTTCAGAACCTTGCCTTCCCTCCAGGAGGTGTTTTCTCCCTGTGATTTGGGGCAGGAACTTGTAACCACTTCTGCAATGTAATGCTATATAACTTCCAAAGCTAGGGTATAGAAAGGATATAGTCTACATATAGCTCCCTTCCTTAGGATGCTTGCCCTTTGAACTCTGCCACCATATTGTGATGAACTCAAACTAGCTTTTTAGCCTAGAGACCATATGCAGAAGCCCAAGTGGAGAGGAACTCCAGGCTCCAGCTGACAGCCAGTATTAACTGCACGACACGTGAGGGAATGAGCCTCCAGATGATTCCAGCCCTCAGCTTTGAAGTCTTCCAGCTGGGGCCCAGAAAGTATAGAACAGAGGCAAGCCGACCCCACTATACTCTGTCCAAAACCTGATCCACAGAATCTGTGAGCATAATAAATTGTTGTTTTTCTCCACCAACTTTTGGAGTAATTTGTTACGCAGTCATAGTAAGTGAAACTGGCCCTTTGTACAAATAAGTAGATAAATAGGGGTCCTCGTCCCATAATTTGGAGTTAGAAATGGTTGGAGAAGCCCCTCCCTTTGAGGACTACTTGCTCAATGTTTTTATCCCCAACTCTTACTGCCCTTTACTACCGGGTTCCACTGGAGTATGAAGTGGAACTGGGGGCCTGGACTTGCAGTCTCAGGCAACAGTCCCTCACTCCAGGGGTCTCCTGTGCCTCCCCCCACCATCTTTCCTGTGCTCTGATTTTGTCAGATGGCTGCCAGCACAGTGTCTCTGGATGATTCTCTTTTCCTTCTGCGAACTCCTGAAGCTCCTGCTCAACGTTGACTGTGTTAGTTAATGCCAACCTCAGTTAGCTTAGGCCATTCGAAGAAGTGAAATGATAGTGTACGTGCTCCCTAGAAAAATCACTTCTGCTTTAGAATTTCTTCACATACCAATCTGTGTTCAATAACAATATTTTCACAACATTGATCAAAAGGGGGCAAAATGATCACAATGTGCTGTGGGTAAAAAAAGGGTTGGCGATAGTTTGCTGCTCTTGGCAACTCTCTCCTGTCACTAGTCCCCCAAAACTCTTCCTGCCTCTTTTTCGCCTGCAGGCGTTTCTTCATGTCCTTGCCTTTGCCTAGAAATCCCCGGAATTTTACCCATCTTTTTTTTTTTTTTTTTTTTTTTTGCGATACGCGGGCCTCTCACTGTTGTGGCCTCTCCCGTTGCGGAGCACAGGCTCCGGACGCGCAGGCCCAGCGGCCATGGCTCACGGGCCCAGCCGCTCCGTGGCATGTGGGATCTTCCCGGACCGGGGCACGAACCCGTGTCCCCTGCATCAGCAGGCGGACTCTCAACCACTGTGCCACCAGGGAAGCCCTACCCATCTTTTTTAGTTCAGTTCAACACGCCAACTCCTTTAAGTAGCCATGCCTGGTGGCACCTTATCCAACTTTATGCTCCTTCAGAATTTTGTTTATAATGCTCTTAAATCCTCTTCTTGTGATTAACGTATCTGTACATATGGATTATGTCCTTGGCTAGGTAGTGAGGTCTTTGTTAGTGTTTATGTCCTCCGCACTTAGCAGAATACCTTTCACATGAGAGATCCACAACACAAGTTTGTTGACTTAAATTTCTGAGTTTAATTTCTAAATGACAAGGAATGGTGAAATATTATACTACGGTTATAATAGTATAATAAGGTTTATATGATATGTATTTATTATATATGATTATAAGCTTCAGAAATTTAAATCTGATTAGAGTCTGAGTCTGGTGTGTATGTGTGTGTATAGATATATACGTAAGTATAAAAATATATATATATATTTACATGCAGTGTAAATTAGTGTCTCATTTCCTTCACATTTCTATAAATTATTGTTCCCACTATTTGGGCTTAACTTTGTATTTAATTTCAGAAAAGACTTCAAGGGACTTGCCTGGGAGAACCAAGAAATTTTAATGATGGCAAGTTATCACACACACCTAGTGTTGAATCTGGATAGTTGGTAGAAGTGTACCCTAATTATTTGGTTCTGATTAAGAATTAATAAACCCTTACAGCAGCTGAATGTGAAAATTTCAACATGGAAAATGATAAAAAATATGACAAGAAGGAGCAAGAAAAAAATGTTAATTTAAAATAATTATTTATTTTTGGCTGCGTTGGGTCTTCATTACTGTGCGCGGGCTTTCTCTAGTTGTGGTGAGCGGGGGCTACTCTTCGTTGTGGTACAGGGGCTTCTCACTGCGGTGGCTTCTCTTGTTGCGGAGCACGGGCTCTAGGCGCGCGGGCTTCAGTAGTTGTGGCTCGCGAGCTCTAGAGCGCAGGCTCAGTAGTCGTGGTGCATGGGCTTAGCTGCTCCGCGGAATGTGGGATCTTCCCAGACCAGGGATCGAACTCGTGTCCCCTTCATTGGCAGGTGGATTCTTAACCACTGCGTCACCAAGGAAGCCCAATGTTAATGTTTTAACATAGCTTTTACTTTAAGTTTAAAAGTGTTATTAGCATATTTCTATTTCAAAATATTTGCTAGACTGAATAGCTTCTACTTTGGAAGTGAGATAAACTACATAAAATAATTGTTTAGAAAAAGTACACATGAATGAATTGTTCCCTACTAACAATATGATATACATCTTCCATTCAAAGATATTAATATCAATCCTTTCTTTATGCAAAACTTTTTCCAGCTACAGCATTTCAATTAACATACCCATCTATTTCCATATGAACAGGGATCTGTGCTAATTTTACACTAATTCCTAAGATGAATAATTGAGATATTGGATGCAATGCCTCAAAAAACTGAATCTTGTTTGGTGCTTGAAGTAACAAGTCCTGGGCCATGAGTTAATCAAGAAAACTATAGATAGGTCTTCATTAACATACCAAGAATCAGCCCACCAATAACGAAATCACTGAACATGCACATTTAATGGTGCAAAATTCAATCACATTTAACTCAGCCTGAAAATATCAGTATCTTAATAATTCCTTGTGTTTATATAGACGAGAAACTTTCCTGTGGAGAGAGCAAAGTTCTTTTGCATATCTTGATTAACCACATTTAAGAGCAAGTGCCATTATCCACACTTGACAAAATATCAGAAAGGTGAAGTAACTTAGCCAAGGTCACACTGACAGAGAGAGATCTAAATCAGCTCTAGACATCTTGGCTGCAATTAACACTCTCCTGAATCCAGAAATAAGCAAGACAAAATATATTTCTATACTTGGATGCTTCCAAGATATTATAAGGTCTCAAATGGTGCTGTCATCCACCTGTGCCTCCCTCCCAGTGCTATATGCAATGAGTGAGGAAGTGTGGAAAGCAAAGGAGGCACCTGCCAGCAGTTCTGAAGCCTTGATTCTGGAAAAGGATGTAAATGGAAACCAGAGACACATCTATGTACCTAACTATTTTCAGCTGTGGCTTGGTCATAAACATTCTATAGTATGGTTCAAGGGTGCTGTAACGTGATACTTTGTGACCATGGAATCAGGCACAAAGCACCCAGTCATAATCTGGACCCCTTTAAAAATTCTAGAGGGTGAAGCTTGCCATGTATGTGGTGCTGGGGAGCCCCAGATGCTGGTCCATCATGGAATAAGGGGTAGAGGAAGTCTGAAAGGGAGGTGAAGTTGGCAGAGTTGTACTAGGCTCTTGGTATGTCCCCAGTCCTTCCTCAGATGTAATTTTGCTGCCTGGTTGGTACTTGTGTCTGGATAGAGAAATAGTTTTTTTAAAAAAAGAGAGAGAGAGAGAAGGAAAGAAAAGAAAATCTCAGATTAGAAGTTAGGGTTGATACTAGATCTGGATTGGAAAATAAAAGATACATCTGTCCTCCTTCCTCTGTCCTGTGGCACTGGAAGTGAAACTCATTTGTCACCCTGGACTAGATGCTCTTTAGAAATCCTTCTAGTTACATCATTTTAGTATCCTGCTTCAGAGCTTTTGAAAATTACAGAACAAAAATTTTTTTTCCCAAATGCTCTAGTCTGTTAATTGCTCTCTCTGAATGCATGAAAGTGTGATTGTTTTCTTAAAGGTGTAACTTAAGGCAGATACAGCACTACAAGGTGATCTCAAGAGGAACAGGTAAAAGAGCAAGATGTCCTCTGTTTAGATACATCAATATCTAAAAAAAGCTCACAGAGAATGTCAACTGACTAATTCAACACGTTTCCAGAAGATGAAGGTATATTAGAATCCTGAAGAAAACAAGGCAGAGAAAACTTTGCTCATTAATCAGCAATTACTGGTAGCTAGTCAGTATCACAGGTTTGATAAAGTGCCAGAGCCCACTAATGGTATGAGAACATTAAGTCTTCGGTCACAAAGTCACAGCAAGACCTTGTTCAGATTTACTTTGGAGCTGTCTGGGCTTGGAGCTGTTGCTGTGAATAACAAATCTGATATTTTTCTTATGCTCCCATTTCTGTGCTGCACTTGCACTTGGTGAAAACAAAAGCAGGCTAGAGCAGAATAGCATCTAGAGATTGGCATTACTGGTTGAGAACTTTGACACATAGAAAGCTAAACTCATCCAGCTCATGTAGTCTTGGCACATGCCATAATTTGATCTCCAAAACTCTGCTAATACTGGCTGTTGGCTTCCTCAATTACCTTGAAAGATGGGCCAGCTACAGTCTTCTGAAACTAAAGGGATACCCACTTGGGCTATCACCTCAGAGATGTTTCTCTTGCACTGGCCCTTTCAGTAAAATGAAAATAGAATCTAGATTACCTCCCCCTATTCCCAAGGAAATTTAAAACCATCTAAAGGAGTGACACACATATTTAACAAGATTCTATCCACTTACTACCTTATTCAAGACTCCAGTTAAAGTTGAGATATTGCTCTGTAATACTGGTGCTTGGTCATGCTAAATCTTCATAGGTCAGATACAATATTCGCAAGTGAAATGGCCTAAAGCTTTCTATTCAAAGTGTAGTTCAAGGCTTGGTAGCATCCATATAGCCTGGGAATTGTTATAAGTTCAGAACTCAAGCTCCCCCCAAAATCAGAATCTGTATTTTAATGTGATTTCCAGGAGACTCAGATTCACATTAAAGTACTGGCATATACAACTTTTACGATTTTTACGACAAATGGTATTTGTCAGGCGTTCCTTGTGAAAAAATACCTACTTAGATTCCTACTTGCAGTCAGAAGCATAGACAGAATTGGAATAGAATAAACCACCAAACACAATTTGTACGTAAGGTCCAACTCTCTGTCTAAATGAACATACATTCTTATTAGTGGGAGAATAAATAGTGATATTGTCCTTACCAAAAAATGGCCCCTCCCATCCTCAGAATATGACCTTCACAGGAAGTAGCTCAAAACCCCACTCTTCTGAATTTCAAATACTTGTGTTGTTTCCCTAAAGAGGTACTTTTCAGTGATTGCATTAAGCTTGCTTCCTAGCTGCACTAAAGGCTATGGAAAAATATTCATTATTAGGGAAATAGGACATACACATATGAAATTAACTCAAGACCTCTCATCCTATAAAATAGTCCAACATTATATGAATAGCAATCTACTTAGGAAATAGTAAATAAAGTGCTCGGTTCCATAACTGATTGATCCCAGCTGACCATTGTTAAGTCTTGTCTGGCCCATCTCCAAGACGTTTGTGTTGTCCTGGCAGCCGCAGGCGTTCTCAGGGGGCAGGAGGCCAAGAGGCAGGCGGAAGGGGGAATGCTGCCAGTAGCCCATCCTGGATTCTCACCCTCTCCTTTTAGTGACTTGCTTTGTGAGTCATTTGATTTGGAGGAAAGACCCCCCTACTCTAAAGCAATCAGAACTGTCACCATTAAAGGCTGAAATGATAAGCAAGAAAAAAAATAGCAGAAGGATAGTGTATAACAGGAACTCTATCCTTGGTAATATTTTGAGGAACCCATTAAAGAGGAAAGTCAATTTCTCCTCAAAACTTGGAAAACTTCTACCAATTTATAACCAGAAGAAAGAGAGGGAAAAAAAGAAAGCTACTTTTAAATTTATTTTCTATGTTTCTTTGAAATAGAGGAATTTTTCCCAGTAGGGCACTAGGGATTCTAATCAAGAAATCCCAAACAGTTATAGTATCACAAAGGATGATACTTACAGATACACTTTTAGGGTGCTTCTTGCCAGATGATGTTTGTCTGCTCACACACTATCCAGAAGAGATAATGCTGGATGAAGGAAATAGGTCGTCAGTGGGTACTGGGTTTGGGGGAAGCTTTATAATAAAGGTTCCCCAATTACTGTAAAGATTTCATTTTAAATTATGCATAATAAATTATTCTTGGTTCATTTGTATTTGCTATATAGGTGATATTATTTTTAAAAATAAATTTATTAATTTTATTTATTTATTTTTGGCTGCATTGGGTCTTTGTTGCGGTGCGCGGGCTTCTCATTGTGGTGGATTCTCTTGTTGCGGAGCATGGGCTCCAGGTGTGCAGGCTTCAGTAGTTGTGGCACATGGGCTCAGTAGTTGTGGCTCGCAGGCTCTAGAGTGCAGGCTCAGTAGTTGTGGTGCACGGGCTTAGTTGCTCTGCGGCATGTGGGATATTCACGGACCAGGGCTTGGACCCGTGTCCCCTGCACTGGCAGGTGGATTCTTAACCACTGTGCCACCAGGGAAGTCCCTGTGATATTATTTATATTAACTTGATGGGGAAAATAGTTATGGCTCAATAACAAAAAGAGGATACAATTCTTTATGTTCCAATGGATATACGTAACCTAGAAAATCATATTTTCATAATTTTCTTTTAAATAAATGCATAGATTATATTACAGTGGGGACAGGATATTCACACTTGTGCCAGAGCACAAATAAATGAATGAATACTGAGTGTTTATCTGGATAATCCAGTCCCCTCAAATCTTCCACTGAGGACAAAATAGTTGTAAGGGATTAAAGACTTTGAATTATATGGAACATTACTACTGAAACTCTCAGTCACATATCACTTTTGCTTTACCTGTATGGACAGAGAATCTTTGCTTTTCTTCTGTCGATTACCATGCCGCTCTGTGAATAGACCATAGGGATCTGCCTAATGCAGGCACACAGGAGCTCTTTTAAAAGCATTTCCACTTAAAAAAGGAAAAGTAGGAAGGAGAGGGATTGTAGCCTCAACTGGGTTTCGTGGAGGTGCTGACCACAAGCTTCTTTTTCACAGCCGTGTGTTCCATCCATCATAGAACCACAGGTGTGAAGTTACTTCAGGAAGAGATCTATTCTGTCCACTGTCCCCAGGTGGTATTTCTCCTATATTATTCTTGACCAGTGAGAATCATTTATCAATTCTAAAATTTTAAGTAAATGATTCAAGCTACAGAAGAAAGAACAGTACAACTCAAAACAGCACAAACAGTATGAGTTAGATAAGTTATTTTTAAAATCTATTTTAAAAATATTTAAAAAAATATTTCAAGATATCCCTTCGAGGCCTGTGTAGATTGTCTAAAGTTTTATCTGGTTATTTTAAACCATCTTACTGGTCTGTAATTCGTAGTCACTTTTCAAAGATATTAAGTTAGGAGACCTATATTCAAGTCTTGGCTTTGCCAGCAACTTACCATAAGTCTTTGGGTAAATTACTCACATTTTCTGGGCTTTTCTCACCCCTGGTGACAATGGGAAGGATTAGACTAGAATGAACTTGAAGGTTCTGTTCTGACATTTTGTACTGGAAAGACTCAATTTCTGATCTTCAACACCTTGTAATAAATATTAATAATATTCATACACTGCATACTACGTTATAGCTCACAGATTACTTTCAAATATATGATTTCTTTTAAATCTCTCTAGTGCCTGTGAGTTAGGCACATTTCATAGACCTGAGAACAAGCTCAGAGAAGTTGTAACTTATGCAAGATCACAGAGTTACTTATATAGCAGAGCTAGATAGACAGGTCTTCCTACTCCCAAGTTCAATTTTCTTTCTATTGTATTCAGCTCTTTCAAGGTTATGGTAATATAGAAGCATGATTAGTTTAGTTTTTGTTAAATAATAACATGAAAATGTGGTATCATTAAAAAACAAAAAACAAGAACCCCAAAGCCTCTGGATTTAAAGTCAGAGAACTAAGTTTCATGGACAGTTCTGACACTTTGATTTGGGGAAGTCACCTAACCTCTCTGAGCCCCAGTTTCCTCATCTGTAAAAAAAAGGGGTTTGGACTACATGACTTTTGGGCTTACTTCTGGCTTAAAATTTTTATTTTCTTCTTAATGGCTGTGACTATTTCTAGACTAATTTTGTGATAGATTAATATTAAAGTGAAACGCTTTTCTAGACTGTAAGAGGTTTAAAAAAGTACACTGATAGACCACTTTCACTGTCTATTATTCATGCTGTTTGGCCACCTGCAAATTAAACGCCTTGGACTAATATTACTGACTGAATGCCATTTTCCAACAAACTAGTTAACTTAAGATTTCACAGAGGGGTAAATTATTTTGGCTGAGTTATGTAGGAAAGGTATGGAGTTGCATTTTCTGAGAGGTCTTGACAGAAGAACTTATTTGGGAACCAATGGCAGAAAACCTAAGGGAGCTCACTATGAAGACATTTTGGGTTCTTTTGGCAGCGTATTGAATGACATCTCGGCCTCTCTGGTATAGTATCTTATTGCCATACTTACTCATTGCCCTGAAAGTTTATAACTGGTAGAAATTTCTTTTTAAGATGAAGAAAAGGGACTTCCCTGGTGGCTCAGTGGTTAAGAATCCACCTGCCAATGCAGGGGACACGGGTTTGAGCCCTGGTCCGGGAAGATCCCACGTGCCTCAGAGCAACTAAGACCGTGCGCCACAGCTACTGAGCCTGCGTTCTAGAGCCCGCGAGTCACAACTACTGAGCACGTGTGCCAGAACTACTGAAGCCCGCGCGCCTAGAGCCTGAGCTCCACAAGAGAAGCCACTGCGATGAGAAGCCTGCGCACCACAACAAAGAGTAGTCCCCGCCCGTCGCAACTAGAGAAAGCCCGCTCACAGCAGCGAAGACCCAAGGCAGCCAAAAAGTAAATAAAATAAATAAATAAATAAAAAGATGAAGAAAAATCACTTTAAAATAGCACAAGGTATGACGGTGAGTGTTTCAAGAGTTAGAGACAAAGAAGAGTTTTGAACCTGCTGCTTCTTTGCCCGCCTCCCCATCGGAGCAGAACATTGTAACTTTTGAAGCTAACATAGAATGGATCATAAGCAACTTGCTGAGCTGGTGACTTTATGCACAATTAAGCTTTGTTGGGACTTTATTTGTAATAGTGCTGTTACAGCGTGGGATGCTATTCAGCTCTAAACAACATTCCATTTAATAACGAGGCATCAGTTCACCCATTAAATCAGTGCCATCATGAACTGATAAGTATCACCCTTTTCCTTGGCCTCACTTGGCTCTTCTGCCCAGCAAACAAAGCACGGCAATGGCATGGCCCTTGAGGATGGAGGGAGGATAGATTGAACAATGATGATCAAAATTCCATCTACTCACAGAAATGGAACTTTGCAATGGTCTTTTCCTTTCCTTAAATATAACCTTATATACACTCCAAGCAGCACTTCAAGTGCCTTTAAAAACAACAGCACCAACTACTACATCTCTTATACACACACACACACACACACACAAAAGGAAATGTGTGGAAGGGCATGCAAAAGATGTGTACTGACAAATATGAGTAAGAATGTTCATAGCAGCATCACTTGTAATAATCAAAACTAAAAACAGCTCAATGTCCATCAGGAGTAGAATAGATAAATAACTTATGGTATATTTGTACAACAGAAACTCGAGAAACTACCACTATACTCAATAATATGAATAACTCTCACAAACCTAATTTTGAGAGAAAGAAACCAGATTCAAAAGAGTGTACATATAATGTATGAATCCATCTCCATAAAGGCAAAAGTTAGCAAAATGAATCTCTGGTATTAGAAGTCAGGATAATGGTTACCTTTGAAGAGGAGTAAAGGGTAGAGATTTAGAAGAGCAAGGAGAGACTTCTGAGTGCTAGTAATTATTATTTTTTACCTGAGTGATGAATATATGTGTATGTTCACTTTTCATCAAATTCTGCATTGTATTTTGTGTCTTTTTCTAAAGACAATTTTTACTTCAATGAAAAGTTTGTTTAGAAATTATATGAGAAATGAGAAACTGTTTTAGTAAGACTGAGTCTGAGTGCTCTATGGACATCAGTTCAATTAAGTCTAGCTGGCAACCATAAACAGTCAGTTTCATTTACTTACAATTAATTTATTATTTGTAATCCACTCTTTATTTTAGAATAAATCGAGATTTACAGAAAAGTCGCAAAGATGATACAGAGTCCCCTTATATCACTCATTCATTTTCCTTTTATTGTTAATACTTTATGTTATAATAGTATGTTTGTTACAACTAAGAAACCAGCACCGGTACATCACTATTAACTAAATTCCACTCTTTATTCTAGTAGAACTAGATTTCCCACTACTGTTCTTTTCATGTTCCAGGATCCCATTTGAAATACCATGTTACATTTAGTGGTCCTGTCTCCTAAGGGAGAGGGCTCTGGTCTGTGACAATTTCTCAGTTTTTCTTTTTGTTTGTTTGTTTTCATTAACTTGGCATTTAGTTCAGGTTTTTTATTTCTGATGTTCTCTCAAGGTCAGACAGGGTTTACAGGTTTTGAGGAAGACTATCACAGAGATGAAGTACCCTTTTCCTCTCACCATATCAAGGCACATGCTATTAACTTGGCTTATCACTAACCGTGTTAACTTCCTTCTGGCCAAGGAAGTGTTTCCCAGCTTTCTCCACAATGAAGCTACTTTCCCCTCCTTTCCATATTCTTTGCAAGCAAGTCACCAAGTGCTGGCCACACTCAAGGAGAGTTGAGGGTGGAATGGGGATTAAGCTTCAATTCTATTAAAAATTTTCCATTTTTATATACAATTTATACTGCACATCATGTATTAGCTCAGTTCATGTATATCATTTATAAATAAATATCCTTATTATTTTGCCTCTTTAGGAGCAATTAGATAGCAAGTAATTTGTAGGTCAACCTTTCTTCATTATTAAATGTTTTCCATCTTAATGGAAACCTTGCAATATGCAAGATACCTATGCAAACTAAAAAAAGGGTAATAGTGTATCTACTCAAAATACATTAAAATGATTAAGGGAGACCGTGAGAGCATCTTCTTCAACAGAGGTAATGATCACGGCCTTCGGAATGTTGGGAGGGAGATGAGCCTGCAGGAAGGACTTGTATCTGGGACAGAAGAGGTTTGCAAACTTGGTGAATTATGCCTTTAGAGCGCCTATAACTTTTGTTCCACTTTTCCTCTGAGAACCTTAACATCAGTAATCCCTGTGTATCCCCTGACCTAACAACTCTAGACTGGAGAAGTCCTAGCAGGCCGATGAGAGGAAGAGATTATTTCCGCCCTTCATTTGCCACCGCTGCCTTCTGGGGAGTAACAGGCAATTTGTAGGGTACGACTCCGGTAGGGAAGGCAGTAGGAAGCTCCTCCCCTCGGCCTAGGAGGGGCGGTCCAGACGCCGCCGTGGCCCCGCCCCATCCCTGGCCCCCCCCCCCCTCCGCGCAGCCTGCGCCTCTTCCTTCCGGGTCGTGCTCGGCCGGGCGCACCGGCGTTGCGCCTTTGCGCGGAACCTGGGAGTCGCCCCCGCGCCCTGGCCTCCCCGCGCCGGCCGGTCGCTGGTGGAGCCTACGGCGTGCGCCTCTACCGGACCCTGCAGGGTACGGCCCTTCCTTTACTTCTCCTTCCTGCGGGTCTCCGTCTTCCTCTGTCGGCGCTGGGGCTGGGCCGGGCCCGGGCGGAGCCGCGCTTCGGGGAGCCCGGGCGCCCGGCAGAGGTTCCCTCCCCGGCCGTATCGGCCCCGCCGCCCGCCTGCGCTTGCGGGGCTTGCTGGTGACCCAGCAAACAGCTTACTTGCCTCGGGCACTGCTTCTCTGCTCGATCCGGCGTGAGGCGTCGCCCAGTGCGTGCGGCGCAGGGTTGTTTACACCGCGGGCTTGGCGGGTAGTGCTGACCCTGCAGCCCCAAGTCGGCCACCTGCTCGCCTGTGTACTTGCTGCCTCCTGCGCGTGTTTCCTTGATTTTTTTTTGGCACCCGATGGTTTTTACCTAACCAGGCCCATGTCTTAATTCAGGACTGCCACGAGATTCCCGGCAGCAGCCCTGTTTCTCTGTTTTAGGGATATCCTTAGAATACAGTGTGATGATGAACATCCACTTGGCCTCCTTGTCAGCATGTTTGCAGTGGGAGTGGTTTTGGATTTCCTTGATGGTTTCCCAAATGCTTGTTGCCACAAAGTTGCCACAAAGCCTCGCTTGCAGTCACTAATTAAAATATACAAATAACTAGAAAGTCAAGATGCTAAAAACCTGTGGTCAGGAGTTTCGTTGGCAAGGATGCTGTGTCTGGCTTTATGCCCCGGAGGACTCACGGCAGGTGTGGGGATCTTGCTTGCTTTGGTCTGTTAGAGGACACAAGCTACCTTTACTGCTTATTGGTATTCTTAAGTTCAGAATATAAGTACATTTTTTTCCTCTTAAAGCTCACTTCATTGCTTCTGTTATCCTATATTACATATTATACCTTTTGGTTGAGTAGATGGAGATTTTCCTGAGACATCAGTGCTTCTCTAACCCTTTATTATATACTAAGTTCTTGGGGGAAAGGGACATGTACTTATTTTTCTAGTGACAGTATGCATGACTCCGTAGTAGGTGCTCTACTTGTTCATTGAATTGGATCCTTCTTTCCCCACTTCCTGAGTACCATATCTTTTCTTTTCTTTCTCTCTTTTTTTCTTTTTACTACTGTCCCAAAGTTTGGCTTTTCTGAGTCCTGCATTTTCATACTCTTTCCTTCTGTTATGGACTTGAAAATCAGAGAGGTCAGCTCAATGTAAGATGGTTAATTCCTTTTTACTAGTGCTGCAATCCAGTAATGCAATTATAGTCCTCTGTACAGTGACATAGTAAAATGTTGCTGTTTATCTTTTACTTCTAAATATGGCCAGTTAACAAAAACCGCCCTTTCTTTCTTTACTGGGTTAGTCTCATTGCCTCATCTTAAATTTTGCTGTGATCAACATAATCGGTTTTAACTTCATGGATCTAACTCTGGTATCCTCTGAAGAAAGACCTTTTGCCACGTGAATTGTATATAAGTAACCTCCTCTGTTTTCTTCTAGTACTTTTAATGGTCTTATTCTTCATATTGAAATCTTTAACCTACCTCGATTATATTTTAGTATAAGGACGGAATTAAGGCCCTCTTTTTCCTCTCTTGTAGTTGTTAGTCATTGTCCCCATCATCAGTTGTTGAATTTTGTTTTTCCTTACTGATGGCAAGTACTGTATTTATCTGAGGCCCTAATTCTTGTATATTCTTGGGACTTTTTCTGAATTAATGTTTAGCAGTCTCTGGCTTCCTGTACTGATACCATGCTGGTCTTATTACTTTAGCTTTTTTTTTTTTTTTTTTTTTTTTGCGGTATGCGGGCCTCTCCCTGTTGTGGCCTCTCTCGTTGCGGGCACAGGCTCCGGACGCACAGGTTTACGGGCCCAGCCGCTCCGCGGCATGTGGGATCTTCCCGGACCGGGGCACGAACCCTTGTCCCCTGCATCGGCAGTCAGACTCTCAACCACTGCGCCACCAGGGAAACCCTACTTTAGCTTTATAATGTGTTTTAGTGTCTAGTGATTCAAACAATGCCTAAATATTTTTGGAATGGACACATTTAGTGAGGGTAAGTTGATTTCCTTTTTTACCCCTTCCTTCCTACTCCACCCCCTCCTTAAAGTTTCTTGCCTCTTGTTGAAATTATTTTTTAGCTTGCCTTTCTCATGGTCAGTTGAATCATTAACCATTGTTAAATAAATCCCTTTTCTTGCTAACTCACAACTCTCCATGTTAGAGTTGCTCCTCAGAGATGTACCTAGAAAAGCAGCTTGATTCAAAATCTGCATATCTTTTGACTTTGCATTGTGTACTAGTAAGTGGAGTGTGTCTCTCCTCATCAGCTGTGACTCAGGATGTTCTGTACCTGGTTTCAGTAGCTCTAAGGGATAAATGCCTATAGAAGTGATCCCTGGGACTGCACCATGCCCATTTGTATTTTACTATCCCAGTTGAACATCTTAAATGTAATGAATTTTCAAGTGTTGCTATAATAGATACTTAGAAATGTTATTAGATCATAAAATAAATGTATACGTTCTTTAAAAAAAAGTCAAGTAATACAGAAATAGCCAAAGGGGAAAGTAAAAGTGTGGTGTGCCCACCTTTCTGGTAACCCCATTCCCCAGAGATCTTCACTGTTTAATCACTTGTTCTCTTTCCTTCCAGACATTAAAAATACATGTGTATAAGTCTATGTGTGTTTCATAACTGGCAGTATACTACATATGATTTTCAGTAACTACCAGTTAGTAATAATTGACGAACATCTTTCTGTGTCAGTGCATATAACATTATCTTTTTTAAGTATTTTGATATTTCATTGTAGGAATAACCCAAAATTTATTTAACCAATCCTCTGGTGATATTTAGGCTATTCCAAATTTATTTCTGTTAGAAACAAAGCCTCAGGGATTACTTTTGTGTGCACATATTTGCACATTTACTTAGTTCCTTAGTGTGAATGCTTGGATGTGGAATTGCTGGGTCAAAGGCTATATACGTTTTAAAATTATGATAATAGATTGTTCCATATTTCTCTTCAAAAGGTTGCCATAAGAGTAAATTTATACCATTTCTGAGAATGCTGCCTGCTGTTGCTGTATCATTGCCAGGAATTGTCAAGGCTGAGTTTTACCCTACTTGCAAGCTCCTAGTTTCATGGTTGCTGGTAGAAGACCTGAGATCCTGGGTCAGACAAAGCACAGCAATAACAGTAGCCAGAGGATCATCAATGTCTTGTGCCGTTTCCTTGAACCCTAGTTTCCACAGGGTGATGTGATGAGGGTCAGATGATTCTAGCACATGCAGTAGATTGCATTACAAGAGAGGAACCCTGAGCTTAGGGAACAGGACTCGTTCAGAATAGGCTGCAAGTAAATCTGCCTAACCTTTGCCCTCGAGAGAGACATTATCTTTATTATGCTGGATAGTAAAAAAAAAAAGCTTCCCTCTACTCCAGAGGGAGACCTCTCTTTATCTGCAGCAATGTTTGCTGTATAAATACCCTTGAAAGGATAGTTTGGAACAGAGATTATCAGTGACCCTGCTTATAGGATATGCAGAAATGTGAGAGACCTGTGAAGAATTTTCCTGAAAAAAAAAAAATCACTGCTAAAATGATATCATTTTTTACATTTTAGTAATTTTATGGATGAAAAGTAGTATTTTTACTGTTTTAATTTTTCATTTGTCTGCTTATTGATGGAGTTGAATATCTGTAAATGTTTTGTTACTTACCTGTTCATATTCTTTGCTTAGTTTTCTGTTGACATGTTCCTCTTTTTCTTACTGATTTGTAATAGCTCTTTACATGCCATGCTATCAATGACCTGGTACACCATTTGCTAGTATTTTTTCATAGTTTATTCTTTAAATGCTGTTTCTGGGAGCTTTTGCCATGTAGAAATCTTTAATATGTATGTCGTCCGTTCTGTGTTCTCTTCCTTTACGGCCTCCTGAATTTCCATTCCAAGGTTTTTAAAATACTCTTTGTACATATTCTCTTATTGGATATTTTGTATTATATATTTAGATTTTTAAAAAATGGTTGCTTTGATAATATAGTTGACCAGTGAATAACATGGGTTTGAATTGCATTTGCTAGTATGACGTGGATTTTTTTCAGTAGTAAATGCTCAGTACTACACAATCCTCTGTTGGTTGAATCTGCAGATGCAAAACTGAGGATAAGGAGGAACTGTGTATATGCAGGGCCAACTATAAGTTATACATGGATTTTCAACTGCACAGAGGTTCCATGCGCCTAACCCCTGCGTTGTTCAAGGATCAACTGTATTCTAAACTTACTTTTCTAAATGTATGGACATTTTCCCAAAACATTTTTGATAAGCTGTCCTTTCCCTGTTTTTGGTTTGACACATTCATTGTACTATATCCTTATTTACTGTTTTCTCAAAACTGACAAATCAGTAAACAAAATATATTAGTCTCTTACTGTGACTGTGAAATTTGGTTGGATTCATCCTTAAAGATGTTTGTTCTTAGTGGATTTTAATCTTATAAAATATAAATTTTTTTGTTCTTTTTAATGATTTCTGATATTACTGTTGCCATCTCTTGTCAGTTTTGTGTATACTGGATAGATCTTTGTAGCCCATATGTTTCTTTCAGTTATTCTACATCATTTTGCTTTACTTGCCTCTCTTTAAATGTAAAACATCATCTAGCTAGACTTTCATTTTTCCTTAAAACCTTGCCCCCTCCCAACTTGAAAATTTCTCTTTATTTATTATTTATTTTGCATTGTTAGAAAACTTTTTTAAAAAGATAATTATAGATTCACAAGCACTTAAAAGAAATTATACAGGAAGATCTTGTGTATATACTTCACCCACTTTCTTCCTGTGGTAACATTGTGCTATAGCACAATAGTACGTGCAGGAAATTGACATTGACACAATCTGCACACTTTACTCAGATTTCATCAGTTTTATCACTACAGGCACTTGTGTGTGTATGTGTGTTCTCTGACATTTTATGTAGATCTTCTCACCACCACCATAGTCAAAATACAGAATCACTCCATTATAAGGATCGCTTGCAAAAGGGCTTATTTCTTAATAGGAAAATTTAACCTATTCATATTTACTTTTTTTCCTCCCCTGCAAGTTTGGAAATTCTAAAACCATGTAGAATTGACTTTCTGTTGCCCTCACACCTCCATTTAATAAGGTGAGACCTTGACTCCTTGCCTTCCCCACATTCTTGGTACTATTGATTTGATTTCCTCTGTAAATCACTTATCTTCTGTTTTTTTTTCCCTAACCATCCTTTTCAACTTTACCACTACTGCATCTATAATGATTTAGACTTAACTATAAGGTCACTGGTTACTTGAATATTATGTCTTCCCTTTTTTTTTCTTTTTTCCGGTATGCGGGCCTCACACTGTTGTGGCCTCTCCCGTTGCGGAGCGCAGGCTCCGGAAGCACAGGCTCCGGAAGCACAGGCTCAGTGGCCATGGCTCACGGGCCCAGCCGCTCCGCGGCATGTGGGATCTTCCCGGACCGGGGCACGAACCCGTGTCCCCTGAATTGGCAGGCGGATTCTCAACCGCTGCGCCACCAGGGAAGCCCTATGTCTTCCCTTTTTAAAAATTATTTACTTTAGTTCATTTGTTTTTTGACTGGAATACTTTCTTGAGTAATGTTTTTAAGAAGAGTTATGGGAAGTATACTTGCATGTCCAGAAACAGTTTTCTGTTTGTTGTTTGTTTTTCTATGTCAATAAGAGTTTCAGTCAGTTCTTTTTCCTTAAGAATTTCTAAAATATTACAGTATCTTCTCGCACTTTCTTGAATTTTCATCAGCTTCAATCTCCTCTTGAATTCACTTTTTATAGTTATTAGGTTTCTTCCATATGTGTTCCAGGTTACTTATTATTTTTTTCATTTAGATTTTCAATTTACTTTGAACACCGTGACTTTAATTTCCACGAACTTAAAAAATATTTTTTTCTAAATTAGCTTGTACTTATTTTATGGATCCTATGCCCTATTAATTCACACTAAAGATAATAGTTATTATTTTTAAACTCTTTTTTTTGCATTAACTTTTGTTGGAGACCACTTGCTCTAATTACCCAAGTTATTTCTATGTCTTTAAGATGGCTAATTCTACTCATATATATAAATTCAGATCTGTAGTGACTGATTTGTTCCTGGTCGGGAATCTCTCTGAAGTCATGAAGGTCTCTTTTCTGGGCAGGTGGTCCCCAAAGGCCAGGTGAGTGGCTGGGGCTCTGAGATCAGGCTTTGCCCTGCGCATAATGAATGGGCAGGACATGCCAACTACTAAATATCTTTCAGGGTGTGCTGGTCAAAAACAGACTAATAAGCTAGGATGCCTATAAACAAGCCGATTCTGGGATACCAAATCTCCAACTTGACTGTCTTGGTCCACAGCAAAGACTGAAAACAGAAGCATACAGAACAGTTTCATTGCTGTAAAAATTCTTTTGCGTGGTCCCTTTGTAGTCACTGGAAGCAACCCTGTCTTCTCCCCTAACTCCCTGGTAACCACTGATCTGCTTTCCTTCCCTATAATTTTGCCTTTTCCAGAGTATCATGTACATGAAATTAAACAATTAGGTAGCCTTTGTGTGTCTTCTTTCAGTCAAAAAATGCATTTTAAGAGTCATCTCTGCTATTGCCTGAATCCATGACTCATTCCTTGTTATTACCGAGTAGTATTTCATTGGATAGGTGTACCACTGTTTATCTATTTGCCTGTTGAAGGACATCTTGGATATTTCCAGATTGGAATGATGATGAATAAATCTGCTATAAACATTTGTGTACAGGTTTTTGTTTAAATATAGGTTTTAATACACTTGGGTAAATACCTAAGAGTGGGATTGCTGGATGGTTTGGTTAAGAGTATGTAAACTTTATAATAAACTGTCAGACTTTCCCAAAGTGGCTGTACCATTTTGTATTCCCACTGGAAGTGTTTGTAGCATCCAGTTTGATATCTTAAAATTTGAATGATCTGTATTTAACTGTTCCCAGATTTAAGATATTAAACACTATCTGTCTTAGGGTTTATTCTTTTGAAACTGCTCTTAAGTAAAACATTTGCTAGGACACACAAAAATATGTCATAAAAGACAAATGATAAATTGCCCTTAAAAATTGAAAACTTGGGCTTCCCTGGTGGCGCAGTGGTTGAGAATCTGCCTGCCGATGCAGGAGACACGGGTTCCCACCCCGGTCCGGGAAGATCCCACATGCCGCGGAGCAGCTGGGCCCGTGAGCCATGGCCGCTGAGCCTGCGCGTCCGGAGCCTGTGCTCCGCAACGGGAGAGGGCACAGCGGTGAGAGGCCCGCGTAACGCAAAAAAAAAAAAAAGAAAAAAAAAAAAGAAAAAAAAATTGAAAACTTTTCTCTTTAAAAGATATTATCAAATAGATGAAAAGGCAAGGGCTTCCCTGGTGGCACAGTGGTTAAGAATCCGCCTGCCAATGCAGGGGACACAGGTTCGAGCCCTGCTCTGGCAGGATCCCACATGCCGTAGAGCAACTAAGCCCACGAGCCACAACTACTGAGCACGCGTGCCACAACTACTGAAGCCCATGAGCCTAGAGCCCATGGTCCGCAATTAGAGAAGCCACCACAATGAGAAGTCTGCACACCGCGATGAAGAGGAACCCCTGCTCACCACAACTAGAAAAAGCCTGCTCACAGCAACAAAGACCCAATGCAGTCAAAAATAAATAAATAAAATAAATTTATGGAAAAAAAAAAAAGGCAAGCACAGACTGGGAGAAACTATTTGCAAAAGATATATCTGATAAAGATTGTATCTAGAATGTATAAAGAACTCTTACAACTCCATAAATAATAAGAAAACAACCTATGAAAATGGGCAGAATAGACATTTCACTGAAGAAGATACATATGGCAAATAACATGAAAAGATGCTCCACGTCATTACTAGTCCATTGAGAAATGCAAACTAAAACCATAGGGTATCACCACCCACCCACTGGAATGTCTAAAGACTGACAATATTAACTGTTGATGAAGATGTGGAGCAGCTAGAACTCTCACTTATTGCTGGTGGGAATGTAAAATGTTACAACCATTTTGGAAACATTTTGTTACTAGAAACAACCCAAATGTCTATGAGCAGGTGAATGAATATGTCTGTATAATAGATATGATTTAGCAAGAAAGGAACAAACTACTGTTACATGTAGCAATGGAAAAATCTCAGTTATGCTGAGCAAAATAAATTAGACACAAAAGTACATACATATTTCACTTATATGTTAACTCTAGAATAAAGGACAATCTGATTTATAGTGACAGCAAGCAGATCAGTTTTTTCCTGGCACAGGGAGTGGATGGGTGATTGGGTGAATAGAGATATTCTATATCTTGGTGGTGGTGGTTGCATTGGTATATGTCTTTGTCAAAACTCATTGAACTGTACACTTAAAATGGAGTACATGTTTTGGAATGTAAATTATACCCCAAAGTTAATTTAACAGTATTACACCATTTTAACTAATGGCTCTTTTAGCTTGAATGGCTAGCAGTGACATACCTATGATCTTGTACTTGGATTTTTGTTAGGAAGGCCAAATAAGTTCAGTATATTTTTATTAGGTAAAATGCTCTTTATTTTAATGTACAGATGTATAGTTAGTATTTGGCTAAAATAAATTCACATTTACTTTATGGTTTTAATAGCTAGAGAGAGATTTTTTTTCTCTCTTTAATGTGTCCATTAAAATTACCTGCCACCAGATATTCCTAATTTTTAATACTGTAGGTTTTAGTTAAATATACATTGTGTGTCTGCTAAAGGTTTAGGGTTATTATAGTTCTTCCCATTCAGATGGTTTATTCTTATTCATCATTAAACAATTAAGAAACATGTAAAATAGAGATAATATAGCATTAGTGACATTTGTAAGTAAGGTACTTTATAGTGTCATACCTGTGTAATTAGAAATATGTCCCTCTTTGTCACTTGTGAGATAGTATCTTGGGTAGGAAGAGGGTTTCCAGATCTATTGTATTAGAAAATCACCATTCATTTATCCTACAGTTTTTTTTGTGTGTGTGTGTTTTTAACATTGACTCCTTAATTCCTTTTTCATGCTACTAAAGATTGCTTATGAAATATTTCGTTAAGTTTAGATATGCTTGTTAAAGTCTAGGAAAGAAAGAGGAGAAATAAAACATTCTGCAGAACTAACCATTGTCAATTCCTAGTTTAAATTGATTCTAAACCTCCTTCTTTGTTTTCTGACAAGTTTATTCCTAGTTTCACTGGTTAGGCACTTCCTGCTTAGTCCTCACCATTTGCTTATTAACTCAGCAGAAATTTTGAAGAGCCCACTGTGTTCCATACTTTTTGTATTTTCAAAGCTGACCTTGATTCCTGGAAGAGAAATGGATACTGTTTACCTCTCTGGTTTTCAAGATTTTTCCCTGGCCTTTAGGTTTTTCTTCCTGATTGGTTCCCTTGCCGTCTCCTGCTTTATATGCCTGGATTTTCAAAAAGCCTTGAAGCTGGATAGGAGGCTCTCTTCTCTCTGTTTGTGCACATGATTCAGTTAAGAACTCAACCTGCTTATTCTATATTGGGGCCTTGTTGATTAAAAACTATAGTCATAATAAAAATCTTTCAACTGGAGGAGAATTTACTTAGAGGAAGAGAGAGAAACGTGAAGTTATAATATTCAACCCCCAAATAGTCTCCTTCCTGACACTGTCATAATTTTTCAATATAGTACATTGTAAGTAATTAAGGGATGCTTTTGTTAAGACTTTGCTCCTCCCTAGCGTATCTAATACCTGAACAATATGAACCTGTCTTTTTACCCTTACTCTTACATTATTGCCTCTCTTGGCCTGTCTTTTTTCTTTTGCTTGAGGTTATCCCTTTTTTTTAAGAACTTTTTCATCCACCGTTTTTCCAGTTCTCCATAATCACCGTATGGTCTTAACATAGATTTGGAGTGTTTAAAAAAATCATCATATATGAGAGAATAGCTTTCTTTTACCTCTCTAATCATCTCTTTCATGAATCTTTCTTTAATTTCAATCAGAGTTTCTTTGTGGCCAAGGCCAGGTCTTTTTACCTATTCAAGGCTGCTTTTGTACTAACAGAAATTAATACAAAAAGTTACCACTTTTTTACATTCTCTTTGAACAGTAGAATTTCCATATATGTACTATTCCTTATTGGAGGGCTTCAAGGAAGGTCATACAGTTGATTCTTACCTATTGTGTTTCCGTTTTTCTTATCCATTTCCCCCCTCTTTTTCTCTATATCAAGATATGGAACTTTTTTTGCTTCATTTTTTGGTCTACATGTGCCTTATATTGAAGGGTTTTATTTCTGTGTCTATCTTAAACTTATTTATTTTAATTCTCTTCTGCTGTCTACTCTGCCAGCCTCCAAAAAAATGAGTAAATGTTTACTGAGTATATATTGGCATGTGCTAAGCCCTAAAGATGTAGTTCTAATTAAGACACATTGTTAGAACTAGAGGGGTTCGTAGTCTATTAAGGTAGAAAAAATATCTCAGCATGTAAGAAGTGGCACATGAAATGTAAGAGCAAGGAAAAAGCGGGTAGTGGATAAGGTCTGAACCTTAAAGATGAGTAAGAGGGTGCCAAGCATAGGAAGAGCAAGGGAATTCCAGAGCCACACAGCCTCAGTGGGAGACTTGAAGATGCTGAGGTGTGAAAGCACAAGTGCAGTTGAGGCCGTGGTAGAGGTTCTGGTGGGTCTACAGGAAGGGTGGGGTGTGTAGAAGTGGAAGGGACAGGGAGAAGACTGGTCCAAGGTAGGTGGGAGGTTCTCATGTATCATGTTAGCAAGAAGACAGCCTTCCTTTAATGGGACCTCTATATATTTTAGAAGAATGAGGAGGGAGAAGGCCCAGAGCGGAGACTGAGAAGTTACCAGCGGGGTGGGAGGAGATAGGAGAGCATGTGGTGACGTAGAAGCCTACAGGGGGCAGGCCAGGGAAGGGGGCTGGTTATTGTCAGCTGCTGCACCAAGTTCAAGTGTAGTTCCATTCTTTTCTTGATTGATATTTTCCTCCATTCCCTCATGGCTTGATGTCTAGACTCAACCAGAAAAGTCCTTTCCTTACCGCAGTGTCTCTTGATCAGTTTCATCAGGATTCAGAAATGACAGCATTTAAAGTTCAGCCTTTTTTTCTTGATCTGTTACCACATTACGCCTTCTGTGATATTTTGGTAACATCCTGCAAGGCTGCTGAAACCCTCGTTTTTTTCTGTCACTTCATTGACACATCTCTGTGGGCTATTTTACAAGTAAGTATTGTGTTATGACTTGCCTTCAGTGTAGGACTCTGCCTTTTTGCCTGGCCTTTTTATCTTTCCATATCTTTTGACTTTAATATAAGTTGAGAATCCTCTTTGGAGTTTTAAACCTGTTTTCCAGGTTATTCCGTAACACAATGAACCTAGGCTTTCGAGTTCATCCAACTGCCTCCTTTTGTTGATTTCATGAAAAGTCCTTTTCCTTCCTCCTCGTTCCTCTGCCACTTTCTCTGCAGTTCCTGCCATCCTGCTTCTCTCCGCCTCATCGACTCCCTATCTCACTTCAAATCTCAGTAGTAAACATATGTTCTCCCTTGTCTATACCTCTTAATTTCTCTTTTCCACTGTTATTGCTTTGTCTGTAATTGTATTGTTTAACTTCGTTAAGCATTTTATAATATGAAAGATGTGGTTGAAAATTAAGTTGTATTAAAATGATATCATGTCGTATAAAGCAAGTTGTTTCCCAAGGTGTATGAAAGTCTCCTGATGCAGGTTAAAATGGCTGTTGTTTTGTATTCCTTGATTGTGCTAGTATAAAATTTCAGTAAGTTGTGGGGAATTTCTTACTTTGTAATCATTGTGGACAATTGATTAGATAAAAATAACTTGTAAAATAAATATCACCCTATTTCTATTTCAGACTTTTTGTTAAATGGAAATTAATATTTTTATGTATTGTGAGAATCCTTAAAATTAATGTAGCTTTTTTTTGTTTTGCTCAAATGTTTTATTATAGTCAAAATTATTTGAAAAGCACATTTCATATATTACAGACATTTCACTGTAAAAATGATCCTTGTATAATGTAGCTTTTTGAATGAACTGGAAAAGAAACGTATATACCTCCCCAAAGGTATATCTTATAGTCACCCTCTTGGACAAATTTAGTGTACTAGACTAATATTTGTTTATTTGCACCAGGTGGGAAAAATCATTTTGTCTTTGAATTCCATTCTCCTCCTAAATGGGCGTTATTGTATCTTTTGCATTTGGTTCAGTGCCCATTGGGATATTCACTGGTTATCACAAATTGCCTCAATGCCTTGGCAAAAGTCCAGATAGTACATGGACAATTTAAACTTCTGCATTGGTCTTT
Source organism: Kogia breviceps (assembly GCF_026419965.1). NCBI lineage: Eukaryota > Metazoa > Chordata > Mammalia > Artiodactyla > Physeteridae > Kogia > Kogia breviceps. Next base: position 32,141,551 of record NC_081322.1, on the reverse strand, counting down.
GCTGCCCACATGAGTCCTGAAACTGCGGCTCTATTCCCTTTTTCAGCTTCATTTCCCAGCGAAAAGTAGCGTGAGCTATCCTTTCTTCTCCATATGTTCGTCCGCACCCCCCAAACACTTTTATGTGTCATCTTAGTTGACTGGAAAGGAGTTTCGAATCAAGAAGGATGTTAATGGGTTTATACATTTCCCTTTTTTATTTCTATGCTGTGTTTGTTTTCAAAAACAGGTTTTAACTTCATTACATTTTTCCAAATAGTATGGCTGGAAAAAGAATAAATATATTTGCTTTTCCAGTGCTTTTTTTCCAGTGCTTTTTAAAAAAAAATTTTTACACTGCTTTTCCTTCTTTTAAAATTTTTTGTCATTTTAGCTTTATCTCACAAAAAATTAACTCTAAAGATTATTGTTATCCATAGTTGGAAAAAAATCAAGCACCCATTTACATTTCCCCACTGAGAAGTTTGAACTTCTTCATATGTAAATGTGAAAATGTAAACTCCATGTGTAAATGTAAACTTCTTTATATGTTATAAAGTTATAACTCACTTTTACATATGTTACTTCAGTGCAAAATTTTACTTAACTTTAACAACAGCTTAAAAATGATATTGCCCACACGACAGTCCTGCTGTTTTTGATATTATCCCATGATCTATGATGATAAAAGCTAGCTGGGAAGCAGTTGTGAAGTTCGTGGCTTGGTAGGTCAAATAGAATTTGTCTTTCACAATTTGTCTCAACCTTTTTGCCAAGAATGATTGTGAATGTTCACATGAATGATATCTTATTTTGCAGATGTTTCTTTGGTTTTATAAAACTATTACTTTCTGATAAATGCAGTTTTATAAAGAAAGTAAAAGGAGCTCAGTTGCAGCAATTTATAGACTGTGGAGAGAGAGGTGATGTCCATAGATTATACAGTCAGACCCATCCATCCACCTTGGCAGATGGGTTTCTGTCCTTCCCTTGAAGATTTCCAGGAATAAAACATCCACAGTCTTCCAAATTAGCTGAGCTGTCAGTTGAGTTGGATACTTGTACATTATTCTTTATTTCATAAATTTCATTTTTGCAGTTTAAATTTGTTTCATTAATTCTCTTTTAAGAAAGAGATGGGCCAAGTAACTTCTTCAGAAAATTACACTTCTTAATTTACCTGGGGGCCTATTTTGAAATAAAGTGTATGTGGTAAAAGAAAGAGCTATTTCATTTCAGGTTTTGGTGTTAAAGATATTTGTGCATTTGTAAATTTTTTATTTGACATATTTGTACTTGTGGTAGGTGAAATGTTTGAATAAAGAGGTGATATTCTAGATAATTATTTTCCCCACATTTATAACCTGTCCTGTACTTCAGCACTTGGTGTTACATGTCCTGAGGTGAATCTGATTTGTCAACTCATGATATGCCAGCATTAGAGCATGTGCTGCAGAAACTCCTTATTTATTTTAATACACGCTTTGCTAGTCTTTTCAGAAAAAGTCTTGTTCAGAGTGTTCTATTATCTCTTGTTTTTAGGGTGCAAGTTCTTCCATTTAGTGTGTCTGCCTACTGACTGTCCGTCCCTGTGGTCCATTTTCTTTTACAGTAAGTTTGTCCTGTGATGCATCTTTAGTAAGGGTTTAGTCAGTCTCGTGTTGTGGAAGCATCCCCGCAAAGAGGGTCACATCTGCCCCTACCAGTTCAGGACCACACTTTCTTTTTAGATCTTTTGGCTTAGGGATGGTGTCGGGATTCTCAGCCATGAAGACAGTGTGAATTTAGGCCCACACTGTGCGTGGTACACGCCTAACAGGGTTCTGATTTCCCTCCGGTGACTTTCCGCCACTGCCTAGGTTGATGTCAAGTGTACTTTGGCTTCCTGGCTGGTGAGCTAAGTTTCCGTGTTCCTGGTTTTACAGATAGGGTGATTTTTCCTGAATTTGGCTTTATGAAGTTTCTTCCAAATGTGACCTGTGGCTTGAAATAACCTCTCTGCATGTGTGTTAGAAAGTCCCCTTATTACAACCACTAAGACCCATAATTGGTTCCCTGCCTCATATTAGCTTCAGCTGCTGCTCTCCGCTCTTTGACTTTCCTCTTTGTTTCTCACAACTGTGGGTTTTCCTCACTTGTTTCTAACTCAGCTCTTTATTTAATGTTTTGCCAGTTATATTTTTGTCAGGCACTTCAGTGTGTTTGGATCTGGCTGGGATTGAGAGGAAGAGGATGCTGTTATCTAATTTTAAATGATTTTAGATTTGTATAATTTTTTTGTTTGCTCATCATCTTTCTGTCAACATGTGACATATTTTGTGCCTACTATGTACCGAGTACTTTGATGAATGAAATCTTTGGCTAGATTCCTTCCTTCAAGAAACTTGGTCCTTATGAAGGCCCTTGTGGAGCAAGGGTGTATATCTGATACCACAAAGGTGGTACCAGATAATAAGCCTCCTTATGGAATAAAGTGGTTGGAAAAGGAATGTAGAGGTAGAGTTAAAGTAAAATATAAAGGGTGTTTAGAAGGTGAAAGAATTTACTGCATTAGACAAAAAGAAATGGGTCTAGCTTGAGGAGAGCCTTGAAATGTCAAACCAAGGGATTTAGATTATATCTTGTACGTAAGAACCAAAAGCTGTTAGAGGTTTGGGGTTGGAGAGGCGTTTAATGTTTTATAATCTTAGTGTTAACGTTTTGCTCTACTAAAGAAAAGTTGTTTTATTTTCCTTCTTTTACTTAGGAGAAGTTAAACTCAAGACTTTACAGGTAGAAAAATGAGTATGCTTGATTTCCCTGTTTGTGTAGGCAAGAGATTACTAGTCAGTACAGACAGGGGCCAGGCCTGTGTTGTAAACTAGCAGAGCTGACTGGGAACAGGAGTGGCCACCAGGCCTCTTCTCAACAGGATTTTCTTGATTGTTAAAGGTTGCAGACTCCTCCAAATTTTAAAAATCACTATTTGGTCCTAATATGTCTGCTGGCATGGTTTGACCCATAAACTATGGGTTTGCAATCTCTATATAAAAAGGGTTCATTAATAATATTTTTATTATATTCTGTCATTAAATTTAAAAAATATATTAATTATTCAAAATTGTCATGTGTTCAATTTGAATGTTCTGTATCTAATAAGTAGCTAAGCTATTTATCTATGATAATAATCTTGTTGGGATATTTGACTTCCTAAGTCAGAAATAAAAATATTTTCTAAAACTCTTGTCTTACAGGTAAAAGAATGTCATATTTCAACATTTGTACCTGAAATCAGAGCGTAATTGTCAGGCCACATGGATGAGTGCCAACCTTTGCATTTCTGGTGTGTATCCTGTGACCATTCCATCTGGGGTGAGTGATTTCTAAGAGTAGCTGGCAACAAACCAGATGCCAGCCAGCCATAGACTACCCTCACAAATAATGCTAGGGGTTATAAATTAAACACTGTCTGGTGATCTGTGATGTGTAAGGCAGTTAATATATTTGGTCTGGATTAACTGTCAGCTCCAGAAATCTATATTCCCATAACGTGAAATCTGTACTTAGCATGTTCGGAAGTGAGTCATAATTAACAATAGGGAATCATTTGTTAAAATGTGAAGTTATAAAATGCCTAAGATCCTTTTGTATTTACAGCAGTATTTTAGTGGTTCCCCATATATTTTAAATAATTTTAATTTTAAAAGTTCAAGGACTTAGTATTTCTTGAAGGATAGTTATAATTTTGCATAAAATAGGTTTTTTGGGGGGTCATACATCTGCCATTGCCTTATAATATCAGTCTTGCTTCCCATATAGCATAAAATTGTATACATTTTCAGTATTCAGTTTTCTTAAAAGTACATTAGATAAATTATATCAGAGAGTCTCATTTACGTGAATGTTGTTTTTCTCAGTTTCATTCTGGGAAGTTACATTGGGTAAAAAGCCTGTTTATTACCTTATCCATGCATTTTTCTGTTTATTTAAATTATTTTACTTCAACAAGCCATTCATTTTTTTAGAACATCCTTCAAAGAGTTCACGCATCTTACCGAGGACACCTGACCTTTTGAAGCTTCATAATTCACACCTAGATGCCACCAGTCTTTCCCATGTTAACAGTTCTGACTATGTTTTATTATATGTGCCTTCGGCGCCGAGCCAGGACAGCTACAAGAGGAGAAATGATGAACAGCCATAGAACTATAGAAGCAAACAGCCGGACTTCCCCTCTCAATGCAGAGGTGGTCCAGTATGCCAAAGAAGTAGTAGATTTCAGCTCCCATTATGGGAGTGAGAATAGCATGTCCTATACCATGTGGAACTTAGCAGGTGTACCAAATGTATTCCCGAGTTCTGGTGACTTCACTCAGACAGCTGTGTTTCGAACTTATGGAACATGGTGGGATCAGTGTCCCAGTGCTCCTGTGCCATTTAAGAGGACGCCGCCTAATTTCCAGAGCCAAGACTATGTGGAACTTGCTTTTGAACAACAGGTGTATCCTACAGCTGTTCACGTTCTGGAAACCTATCATCCTGGAGCAGTTATTAGAATTCTAGCTTGTTCTGCAAATCCCTATTCCCCAAGTCCACCAGCTGAAGTCAGGTAAGACTCATTTTTTAATGACCGTGTTCTATGGCTGAAAGGTTGTGGTGGTTTTAATACTGGAGGTCTTTTTTCACTGGAAGCATTCTCTTAAGTCATTTAAACAAATTCGATTTTTAAAATTTTCCTTAGTTTTCTGATAGGGAAAGAAAGATCAGACATATGAAATGTAATGCATTCTTTATACCTATAAAACCTCACACCATAATAATCATGGATTGTGAGATTTGTGTGTGAATTTACTATAAAGGAAAAGCACGATTTGAACTAATTGGGACATGAGCCAATCTGAGAAGTTAGTTGGAAATATGATTTCTAACATATTTTCAAACAGGCATCATATTACTGCGTTACTTTGCGTTACATACTGCGTTACATATTACTGAGTTACTTTGAGTAACTCAAAGTCGACCTACAGAGTGACACTTTAGAGGGAGTCCTTAGGGGATTAGCTTTAATCTTAGGTGGATGTTTTCTTAACAAGTATATTCATTTAAAAATAAATGCTGGGGACTTCCCTGGTGGCTCAGTGGTTAAGAATCTGCCTGCCAATGCAGGGGACACGGGTTCGAGCCCTTGTCCAGGAAGGTCTCACATGCCACGGAGCAACTAAACCTGTGCGCCACAGCTACTGAGCCTGCGTTCTAGAGCCCACGAGCCACACCTATTGAAGCCCATGTGCTACAATTACTGATCCCGTGTGCCGAGAGCCTGTGCTCCGCAACAAGAGGAGCCACTGCAATGAGAAGCCCGCGCACCGCAAGGAAGAGTAGCCCCCGCTCGCCGCAACTAGAGAAAACCCGTGCGCAGCAATGAAACCCAGTGCAGCCAAAAATAAATAAATTAATTAATTAATTAAAATAAATAAATGTTGCCTTAAGGATTCATGCATTCTCCCTAAAGGCGCTCTCTCTCTCTCTCTCTCATTTCTGTAGTTCAGCCTCCTGATTTTTAAAAATATAATTATTTGACTAGGTAATATATTCACATAGTTCAATCTAAAAATTACATAATGTAGTCTTGCATGTACCATGTTCTCCATGTGCCTAGGATCCACCCCTCCCTCAAAGAAACCACTTTTATCCACTTCTTTGCATTGTTCCAGAGTTTCTTTATGCAGATGTAAGCAAATACAAATGTATTTATTTTACTTTTCTTTATACACAAAAATAAGCACACTATTTGCCTTGTTCTGTACCTTATTTGTTTCACTTACTGGTGTATATTGTATCTTTTCATGTAAGTGCAAAGAGAGCTTCATTCTTTTCTACAGTTGCAAGTAATGCAGCGTATGTGTACCCCAACTTATTAACAACTCCCCTATTGATGGGTTCTTAGTTGTTTCGATACTTTTGCTATTATTAATATTAATGCAGTGAATAACCTTGCCATGAGTCACTTCGCATGTGTGCAAGTATATCTGTGGGATAAGTTGCCAGAAAGATTGCTGGGCCAAGGGTCTATGTATTTGTAATTTTAATACATAGTGCCAGATTTCCCTCCAAAGAGGCTCTCCTATTTCTGTTCCCACCAGCAATGTATATGCATGCATGTTTTCCCGAAGCCTCACCTACAGAGTGTTTTAATAAATTTTAGCATTTTTGTCAATTTGTTAGGTGAAAAATGTTCGGGGAAAAATGTTATCTCATGTTAACTTTCATTTGAAATGCTTTTATCATCTCTGAGGTTGAATATCTTCTCATGGTTAAGAGCCATTTATATTTCCTTCTCCTTGAACTGTCATGTTATTTGTCCATTTTTCAATTACTTATTGATCTTATCAGTTTTCAACCTTTATATTGCTTGATTCATTCATTAAATATTTGAGTGTCTACTATATGCTAAAGCATTGTTCTGGGTATTGAGGATACATTAGTGAACAATGAACAAAATAGACAAAAATCTCTGCCCTTATGAACTTATTCTAGCCCAAGGGCAGTCTGTGACACCTGTTAAACCGTAGGAGCCCAGCTGCCTGTGGAGGAGGAGTGAGGGTGCAGATCACGTTGCACGTTGCATCTAACACACTGCTTCCTCGAAGTCCCCGTCCCCTCAACTCCCAGGGAGCACCTCCCGGTCTACCAGGAAGCAAATGCAGAGTACAGCTCAACTCAAGCTGGAAACTGCTGGTATAATCTTTATCTGTTCTTATCAGAACGATTTTGATAATTCATTGTGAACAATATTATTAATGGGTCAGTTTTTTTAAAAACAGGAAACCAGCATCCTTTAATATATAGGCTTTTTTTCCTGAGAGGAAAAAAAAGTACTTTGAGTAGGATCCTTTCTTACGTGAGAATTGTTTCATTGGACTCTGTCATTTTTTGCCTCTTTCCTACAAAGATATCTAGTTTTTTTCTAAAAAGATGAACCACTATGGGGATAAGATCTATGCAACATGTAATGTCTTTCCTCTGATCTAAAACTTAATGTCTGCGTAACTGATTTTGAGTATGAATCATGCTCTTGGGTTCCTAGCTGAGAGCTGTAGTGCGTGATTATGATTAAAGTGACAACTTTATTTATAGATGTATCTCTACTTTGCCTAACTGATTTTTAGCCTTATTCCACAGAAAATACTATTAACTTTTAAGAGAAAAAGAAGCTAACCAATATATATTATTGCAGAATAAAAAAGGGCCTTTTAAATTTTACTGATTATGAAATCAGTTTCAGTGTTTAAAAAACTTGTTAGAAAATACCAAAAAAAGAAAATATATATAAAAAACCCCCACAGTTCTTCTGCCCAGATTCAGTAACTGTTAAGGTGAATTTCTTTAGACAATCAGAAACATTGATTGAACACGTTCTCTGCGCACTCACTGCCAGGAACAAAACAGAGCCAGACAGATGTGGGTCTTGTACTTTGAGTTTTACAGCCCAGCCTGGAAGAAGGCCGTGAGATTGCAGGGTGCATGTGCTGGCAGAGGGAAACGCCTAACCTGTGGGGGCTCCGAGAAGTCCTCCCAGAGGAAGTGACTTAACTGGGACCTAAGGGTTGAGTGAAGCTTTAGTTTGGGTAGGAAAGGTGGAGAGAGAATACCACATGCAAAGGTGAAACCATGAGGTAAGATCTTGGTGTTCTAAGAAGTGAGAAAAGCCCCAGAGTGGAGAGAACAAGTTGTTGAAGGGCCACAAGCTTTGGGATTTCATGGAGCTCTTGGATCCAGTTTCCCAGAAGCAGACCTTGAGAGGGCTGTTCCTCTACCAAAGATTTGTTAAGAAAGTGCTCCTGAAGAAACTGGTAAGGAGTGGGGAAGATAAGGGAGTGGGGAAAGCACTGTAGGGAAGGGAAGAAGTCAGGCAAGGATGCAAAGTCCTGTGAAATCCCAGTCAGCCTGGAGGCACAGTTGCCCGGGAGCTGGGCTCTGATGCTCCTGCCTGTCTGTCTTGGGCTGTGGGCTGGGGAAGTGGGAAGGGGGGATGGAAGTCTTCCAGGCACATGCCACCCTCAGGATGAAGAGGAGGCTCTGGGAGCCTATGTAGTTCTCTGTAGAAGGCTGCAGGTGGGAGCCCTTAGGAGCAAGCCCGCACATCTGGGACATGGGCACCAGACCTACCAGGAGATCTAAGCAGAGCACAGGTAGAGAAAGTCAACTCCAATAAACTGGTAAACATAATGGTATTGATAATAAAAGTTAGAGAACTGATTGATATAGGGTTGTCAGATTATTTACTTTGCTACCAACATCATTTTTCATCACTGTCATTTCGTAAAAGAAACCCCAGTTTATACTGAGAAGTTAGCATGCTCAGAATCTTGAATAAAGAGCGGTTGGCAACTTACGTGTATATGTGTGCATATCTTTATTTATACCAATGTATTCTTTATTTTTCACATTTAATCATGGAAAGCTCTATCACACACTATGGTTTAGGAACCACTGGACTGTACTGCCTATTACTTTAATTAATTGCGTACGGTTTTATTTCTCCCTTAGGAGTTAGCAAGTAAGAGAGTGTGTTGGAGTAGCTCAGGAATTTATGGGAAATGAACTTGTCCCAGAACATTTAAAATTTAAAAGCAGTCTTTCTCCATTTTGTCTGATTGCATTTCTTTGTTCAGTGAGTGAGGTAGGAAAGTTACAGGTAGTTCTGTAAGATCTCAAAGTCTTCTGACTTCAGGCCTATGTGCTCTCTCTACTAAGAGAAAAAAAAACAGGTAGTACAGAGTGTCCTGGTTCTGAGTATAAGATCTTAATAGATGCTTGTGTAAGTGTTAGAAAAAAGGCTAGTGCAGGGTTACGCATTGGAAGAGAGACAGGGAAAAGAGGAAGAGAATGACAAATTGAGGTCATATTAAGCAAGCTGACTGGAATGAAGCTATTTGGGGATAAAATTTAGTGGTATGGAATTTTTTTTTTGAGTGTTGAAAGCATCTTCACTACACAATATTGAAGTTAAGAAACCAGGGAGAAAGAAAGTGGCCGTCACAGAAGAATTTGTTGCCAAAGGAAGCTGCTTAAGCAGTGATTTCATGAATTGGTCATAGTCTGGTCCCCTTGATTTTGTGAGTCAAGAAGCATGATTTTGTCATTTAAGTCAGAAATGATCAGACCCTTTATCGGTTAGTTCTTTTTAAAGCAGATGCCACTTTGTTAGTTACAATTAGAGACAGGCTGGGAAGCAGGGAGTGAGTAGGTATACCTATTAGAGTACTTTAATTTTATTCTAATTTGTTTTCCTATTCTATCCCTTCACTTTCAGCAGGTAAAATGGAACAGTGTTGGCAAGAGGACTTTCTTTTTGCTGGTTACTAGATGTGCTTACTAACCAGGAGGAATTTTGGTTATAGGGAAGCTCTTTTGCGTCCATGTGCCTGGCTTCCAACCTGAATATGTTAGAAAACTTGCTTTCTCCGGTTTCCGTTGATGAACATCTCTCTTCCTCTCTTGTCTACCTGCTGCTTCCTGGGAGCCCTAGAGAGATGTTCTCAGTGAGCAACAACAGGTCAACAGTTACAGAGACAGAGTGCTTTGTGTCCAAGCACTGGACATACAGTAGGCATTCAGTGCAATCAACAGAAGGAGAAATAAGTGGGCTGGTAAAGAGAATGCTGGTTACCAACCCAGAATTAAGGGCTCCAAGTGCAGACAAAGCGTAGCCTGATAGGGATTCCATGCTGAATTTTGCACATGATACTGTAGATTTAAAATACTTACAAAGGACATTAGTGTTTGTCAGATTTGTTCAGTAGATGAATACAGTGTGTGGGCATATATAGTCAGCACATAAATGTGCAGACTACAAAGGCCATGACTTAAAGCAGTTTAATCTCATCAACACTGTTCTGGGTCTAGAGGATTAAGTCAGGGCTATCTCATGGAAAATTGTGTGTGTGTGTGTGTGTGTGTGTGTGTGTGTGTGTGTACACACATGCATGGGCATGTGCATTTGCTTGTATTTGCTTATTTTTACTGACTAGTTTTTTAAATTCTGACATTAATTTTCTAGAATAAAAAGAGATTGGCATAGGAAATATAGCCATTATTTTATAATAAATTTAAGTGGAATATAATCTGTAAAAATATTGAATCACTATGTTGCACACCTGAAACTATTATAATATTGTAAATCAATCATACTATGATTTAAAAAAAGATATTGACATATTCTCTTGTTGGGTAACATAGATACCTTTCTAACTGTAAAATAATATATTCTAGTTCTATTAGAATTTTAAACAAAATCACCTAAATACAGATACCCCCAAATCAATTTGTATTGGTCTCAGAGTTAATGTTAATTTAATTCAGCTGGCCACAGACCTATAAAATAATTTTTCCATCTTTTTTTACCACTTTTCCTTATTACTTCTTAGGTTATCAAGAAATATCAAAATAAAATATAAATAAACTAATGATACTTGAATTTATTTATGTTCAGACATTTAAAAATATTTCTAATAACTGATAAGGTTTGATATTTTTCAACATTAAGTATGCTATCATATTTAAACTTATGATATATGTATAACTAAATATATAATGTTTATGCTATATAAAGTCAGAAGCAGAAATGATGCTAACATAGCATTAAACATTTAAACATGCTAGAAATGTTAAGGAAGTCATTTTAAAGTATCATCTTAACCGTGTCCATTCTGCAAGGTAGAGAGAGAGAGAGGACTTTAGTAGATTAATACATTATTACAGTAGAATATTTCTACTCTAATCAGTGCTTGTTTTTAAGCTTATTTATAATTTTATAATGTAGTTTGCATTATAATGCAAGTTAGGCTATACATAAAGAACATGTTTTGTCTATATCTTTATTTATTGCAAAGGACCTGGCAGTGGTGATTTCTATATTATATTTTCAGTGTTTCTGTTAAGGCTCATAAAAACTTCTAATTGAAGCTAAACAATAAAATAGGCTGGTTTAGTCCACATGTGTTGTGAACCAGTACAGGCAGTTATTTCACAGGGTCCTGAGTAGTCCTTGTTTCTTGGACATGAGACATTCCTCCAGCATCATCTCATGTCATTTTCCAGCAGCAACAAAAGGATGAGTAAAACCAAAGTTTGAATCTTCTAATACCTTCCACCATTTACCCCAGGATTCTTGGCAATATACTGTCCAAAATTAGGAATGTGTTTTCCCATGAACATGGTTTTAAATGTTTCATACTTCTGTTCCTGTATGGCTAGCTCTATTTAACTGTGTGGATTTACAGTAGAGTGCTCAAATCAATTCCATTGTTAGAAACCCTAAAGATTTTTGCATTTAGGCTTTAGGGGCACTTCTTAGGTCTAGGCTGGCATTCCAAATTTGCTTTTCTGCCTTGTCACAAAAAGTGAGAAGATGCCCAGCTAGCTTTCCTTTCCTCCTTAAATCTGCCATAACCTGCTCTGTTCCTTAGAACTCTTCCCCTGCCTCCCAAGATTGGATATAGAGAGGGACCAGTCTCTCCATTCCTACTTTCAGGTTGTCTCTGAATACAAATACTCACAGGTTCTTTATATGTTGGATGGGTTTTATTCCTAGTTTTCAGGAGAGAAGTAGCAAATCTAACAAATATGGGGTGATTATAAGGGTTCTGTTAACTGCAAAAGTCCTACTGTTATGGTTAGTGATATGTTTACTGGAATCCCATTGAGTTTCTGCCTTATGCTTTTATTCCTAAAGGTAGAAATTACCAAACTTCCCTTCTCCCGAGAGTGGTGCTATATGCCTTTCTTGCCCCCATCTTGGCCTAAAGACCATTATGGTACTTGTATGTCGATGACTTCTATAGTCTCAGCTCAGATTTCTCCCGAGTTTCATACTCTTTTCTATTTCACTTCCCTAAATGCCTTGCTGTAATCAGTTTTTACCTGGATCTCAATAGGCCATTGGCTTATCAAGAAAAAGAGGGAGAGGACTCAATAAAATTAGAAATGAAAACGAAGAAGTTACAATGGACACTGCAGAAATACAAAGCATCCTAAGAGAATACTACAAGCAATTATATGCCAATCAAATGGACAACCTGGAAGAAATGGACAATTCTTAGAAAGGTATAACCTTCCAAGACTGAACCAGGAAGAAATAGAAAATATGAACAGACCAATCACAAGTAATGAAATTGAAACTGTGATTTAAAATATTACAACAAACAAAAGATCAGGACCAGATGGCTTCACAGGCTAATTCTATCAAACATTTAGAGAAGAGCTAACACCCATCCTTCTCAAAGTCTTCCAAAAAATTGCGGAGGAAGGAAGACTCCCAAACTCATTCTATGAGGCCACCATCATCCTGATACCAAAACCAGACAAAGATGCTACAAAAAAAGAAAATTACAGACCAATATCACTGATGAATATAGATGCAAAAATCCTCAACAAATACTAGCAAAGAGAATCCAACAACACATTAAAAGGATCATACACCATGATCAAGTGGGATTTATCCCAGGGATGCAAGGATTCTTCAATATACGCAAATTGATCAATGTGATACACAATATTAACAAACTGAAGAATAAAAAATATATGATCATCTCAATAGACACAGAAAAAGCTTTTGACAAAATTCAATACCCATTTATGATAAAAACTCTCCAGAAAGTGGGCACAGAGGGAACCTACCTCAACATAATAAAGGCCATGTACAACAAACCCACAGCAAACATCATTCTCAATGGTGAAAAACTGAAAGCTTTCCTCTAAGATCAGGAACAAGACAAGGATGTCCACTCTCGCCACTGTTATTAAACATAGTTTGGGAAGTCCTAGCCACAGCAGTCAGAGAAGAAAAAGAAATAAAAGGAATACAAATTGGAAAAGAAGAAGTAAAACTGTCACTGTTTGCAGATGACATGATACTATACACAGATAATCCTTAAGATGCCACCAGAAAACTACTAGAGCTAATCAATGAATTTGGTAAAGTATCAGGATACAAAATTAATGCACAGAAATCTCTTGCATTCCTATACACTAATGATGAAAAATCTGAAGGAGAAATTAAGGAAACACTCCCATTCACCATTGCAATGAAAAGAATAAAATACCTAGGAATAAACCTACCTAAGGAGGTAGAAGACCTGTACTCAGAAAACTGTAAGACACTGATGAAGGAAATCAAAGATGACACAAACAGATGGAGAGATATACCTTGTTCTTGGATTGGAAGAATCAATATTGTGAAAATGACTATACTACCCAAAGCAATCTACAGATTCAGTGCATCCCTATCAAATTATCAATGGCATTTTTTACAGAACTAGAACAAAAAAATCTTAAAATTTGTATGGAGACACAAAAGATGCTGAATAGCCAAACCAATCTTGAGGGAAAAAAACGGAGCTGGAGGAATCAGACTCCCTGACTTCAGACTATACTGCAAAGCTACAGTAATCAAGACAATATGGTACTGGCACAAAAACAGAAATATAGATCAATGGAACAGGATAGAAAGCCCAGCGATAAACCCACACAGCTATGGTCAACTATTCTATGACAAAGGAGGCAAGGATATACAATAGAGAAAAGACGGTCTCTTCAATAAGTGGTGCTGGGAAAACTGGACAGCTACATGTAAAAGAATGAAATTAGAACACTCCCCAACACCATACACAAAAATAAACTCAAAATGGATTAGAGACCTAAATGTAAGACCGACACTATAAAACTCTTAGAGGAAAACATAGGAAGAACAGTCTTTGACATAATCATAGCAAGATCTTTTTTGATCCACCTCCTAGAGTAATGGAAATAAAAACAAAAATAAACAAATGGGACCTAATGAAACTTAAAACCTTTTGCAAAGCAAAGGAAACTACAAACAAGACAAAAAGACAACCCTCAGAATGGGAGAAAATATTTGCAAATGAATCAACAGACAAAGGATTAATCTCCAAAATATAGAAACAGCTCACGCAGCTCAATATTAAAAAAACAAACAACCCAATCCAAAAATGGGCAGAAGACCTAAATAGACATTTCTCCAAAGAAGACATACAGATGGCCAAGAAGCATATGAAAAGCTACTCAACATCATTAATTATTGGAGAAATACAAATCAAAACTACAATGAGGTATCACCTCACACCGGTTAGTATTGGCATCATCAGAAAATCTCCAAACAACAAATGCTGGAGAGGGTGTGGAGAAAAGGGAACCCTCTTGCACTGTTGGTGGGAATGTAAATTGATACAGCCACTGTAGCAAACAGTATGGAGGTTCCTAAAAAAACTAAAAACAGAATTACCATATGACCCAGCAATGCCACTACTGGGCATATACCCAGAGAAAACCATAATTCAAAAAGACCCATGCACCCCAGTGTTCATTGCAGCACTGTTTACAATAGCCAGGTCCTGGAAGCAACCTAAATGCCCATCGACAGATGAACAGATAAAGAAGATATGGTGCATATATACAACGGAATATTACTCAGCCATAAAAAGGAACGAAATTGGGTCATGTGTAAGACGTGAATGGACCTAGAGACTGTCATACAGAGTGAAGTAAGTTAGAAAGAGAAAAACAAATGTATATTAACGCATATATGTGGAATCTAGGAAAATGGTACAGATGAGCCGGTTTGCAAGGCAGAAATAGAGACACAGACATAGAGAACAAACATATGGACACCAAGGGGGAGAAGCGGGGTGGGGGATGGTGGTGGGATGAATTGGGCGATTGGGATTGACATATATACACTAATATGTATAAAGTAGATAAGTAATAAGAACATGCTGTATAAAAAAAATAAAATTCATAAAAAATGAATAGGCCATTGGGGCAAGGAAATGAACTGACAATATACTGGAGGGGAAAAAGTTTGATATGATTAATAAGCATATGACAACATTTTAAGTGTTATTAGTAGTCACTGAATTATAAATTATGCCACAGAGACCTGGGTCACTGTGAAATTAGAGATTATTTTTAAAAATAAAGAGTGCTTTCAGTGGTCATTCTTATATACTGTTGGCATAAGCTTCTTTGAAAGCAGTTTGTAGTATGTATTGGGAGACTTAAAAATGTTCTTAATCTTTGACATAAAATCTTTATGTAAAAGTTCTGCTAGCTAAAGTAAATAAATAGAAATAGAAGTATTTATTGAAGTATTTTTGTCTGTTTTTAATTTTCTCTGTTATATTAGAAAACAATATTAGAGAAATGGTTATTTATGCCATATATTGAAGAATATTATATATCTAATGATGCTATGTTACGAAGAATCTTTAAACAATTTTGGAAAATAATTTTTTAAGAAGACCTATATAAAGACATGGCCTATGAGTTAGGCCTTGAAGAAAAGATGGGCAGATAATTGTAGGTTAGGCATTTCATTGGGAGGGGAAGACAACATGAGCAAACACCTTCGTGTGCAAATAAGTTTATTATCTGGAAAGTAATGAGTAACCTGGCTGAAAAGTAGAGGTTCATTTTGAAGGAATAGGAGAAAATGTTATTCACCTGTTACGTGTTAGCTATTTGCTAGGTACTGAGGATACAAGGATGACTAAAAGATGACAATAATGGAAACTTAGGAGAAGGGCATATATAAGACAATTTCATGAAATGATTGGATAAAAGAAAATCAAAGAAAACGATAGTTTTGGGACTTCCCTAGTGGTCCAGAGGTTAAGACTCTGCACACTTCCAGCACAGGGGACGCGGGTTTGATCCCTGGTGGGGGGATCTAAGATTCCGCATGTTGTGTGCTGTGGCCAAAGAAGAATATAATGAAAGTTTTGAATTTGTATGGCACCAGTAACAGAAACAGAGAAGGACACCTTCGTGAGGCAAGGTGAGAAGTTTAGTTTCCACAGTTGGTTTAGGGCATGCACCACCGGAGTGCTTTCTACTGTGTGCTTTAATACTTCGTGTTTACTTTATCTGTAAAACTGAATGTTGTTCATGTATCTCTGATGACCTGTTACAGTTTTTAACTTGCCAAAAGCAAAATCTGCCAAAAGGGACTTCCTAGGGAGTTGTAAAAGTAATTTAAGTAGTAAAAATATTTTAAGTAGTAAGGTCTATGGCATTTAGGTTTTAAATTTTTTTCATGTCCTGGAAACAGTTCTTGGTTTGATCCTGTCCACCTTGTTTAATGCTTTTGCTTCACACTGTAACGTATTGGGCTGGGCCCCTAACATTAAGGTAACAGTAAATCTCATTCTAAACTGTATTATAGGGAAGTTTCTTTCTTTGGCAGATGGGAGATTCTTTGGTCAGAGAAACCTACGAAGGTGAATGCTTCCCAGGCTCGCCAGTTTAAACCTTGTATTAAGCAGATAAATTTTCCCACAAATCTTATACGGCTGGAAGTAAATAGTTCTCTTCTGGATTATTACACTGAATTAGATGCAGTTGTATTACATGGTACAAAGGACAAGCCAGTGCTTTCTCTCAAGACTCCACTTATTGATATGAATGATCTAGAAGATGACTATGAAGAAAAGAATGGATGTGGAATGGACAATCTGAACAAAAAGTTTAGCAGTGTTGCCCTCAGGGAAGGGACAAGTAATGGATATTTTGATAAACTACCTTATGAGGTAAGCCAAAGATATTCAGTAGCAATGTTGGACATACTACCATTTTTAAATGTTTAGATGTTAATGTTTATTTTGCTAGATGTCAGAGAAATCGGAGCATTAGCAAGGTATACATAATCTGATGTATTGTGTATTTTGATTTTGGAAAGACTAGACAAAATTGTGTTCAGTAACTTCACCACCTTTGCTTTGGATTGACTTTAGTGATTCTGGATAAACTATTACACATATGTTATTTTATCACTGATTAACAATAACCAAAATACATAAAGCAATGATATATTACACTCCACTTTAATTCATAATTACACAGTGTTAATATGGGCAATATGTGCTTAACTTGTTACCAGTTATATTAAAGATGATTTGCTATGAAAAATAAGAGTATTAATAAGACTGTGAGAGAAATGCTTATTCTGTTTAATAGTGTGTAGTTTCTCCAAGTGTCATATACTCTTCTATACTAACTCTATTCTGTATTCTAACTAGCTATGATTTTTGGTCTAGGCAGGTATAGAGTGCCTTTTACCTAAAGTCTTGTTTTCAGTGTGTCACTACAGGGGCGTTTCCAGGGTATATTTAGCACTCCTGGCTCCCAGGCATCAAATGCCATTAGCACACCCCCTGGGGTGGGAGTAGGGCCAGGCATTCCTTCCCCCCCTGAGAAGAGCTGTGTGTGGTTAAAAATAATATAATCAGATCTTCTAAAGAAAATTTTATAGACTTAAACTTTAACCAGTTCAACTATCCCCCTTCCACACTGGGGGGTATTTCAGGTTTCATTGTAATAATACAAGTAGCTTAACTTGCATGGAACAATAAGGTGGCCTCTTGGTGCCTAACAAGAACTATAATGCCTGTTCAGCATTTCACAATTCAAATGCTATGGTACATCCTGTGAAGTAGCTAAAGTTGCCACATAAAGATGAATTTAAGGATCCAGGGTAATTCAGTCAGTAAGCCATGGAACCAGGATCCAACCCAGGCCTTCTAGGTCAAGTCTTGTGTTATGGAAGGAAGCTTCCTAGGTGGACAAGACACCCTGGCCCTTAGAGGGAGGAGGGAGGGAAGATGGAGGAGGAGCTGAGCTGGGCGAGAGGAGCGTGGGTTGTTGACAGTGTTGTTCCCTGGGACTTCAAGGAGGGTCTGTCCTGCCAGCAGTGGCAGCAGTTCATCCGGACGAAGCTCACTTCCTTGATTCTTACCCATTTCCTAAAACTACAGTCTAGAGATTTAAATTCAGCAAGTGTATCTTAAAGAGTTTGTTGAATCTTATCCAGACCTGGTAAAATGCTTAACATATCACATTCAAATGGATAACGGGAACTTCAGGCGAAGGGAAGAGAGCGTCCAAAGGTGAGAAGAAGTGAAACTGTGTGACCTGTTTGGGAACTCCAGTATTTCACTGTGGCTGGAATAGGATTCGATAGCAGAAGCTGCAAGAGATGAACTTGGACACAGGCTCAGGGCTGCCTCGGTGCATCACTCCATAGGCCACCATCCACACAGGTGACAGTGATCGGGGCATTCCAGCCCTGGCAGTGCGCCGCCCACCCTGCCACGTTGTCGAGGGCTCTGCGGGTTTTACCGAGAGGTTTGCATTTTCTCTCTTCAGCCCGTGGTCCTCAGGCTGCTGTGTCTCTCCTGTACACAGCCGAATCAGTTGAGGGGAGTCATAGAGACCTTAGATTTTATGAATCATTTACTTTTGGTAAAAAATTAGAACAAATCCAAGATTATACCTATAATAATTTCACACTCACTTTCCTGTGTTCTCTGAATTCTTCATATGCTTTTTTTAGTGGGAGAAAAAGATGTGGAATAATAGCTAGCATTCCAGAAATTATCCATAATATGCAGGCATATTTGCACATGCTTTGGCCCACAGTTAGAATAATTGCCCAGGTGTTTGGCCTCATGTAAAGTTTGTTTTTCATATGTGTCATGGTATGAAGAAGATTGTGGACCTTTTCTGTAGTCAGTAGGGAAACATTGAAAGTTTTATTTACTTTAAAAGAAGAATAACAAAATGAGATTTCCTTCTTAGATTATTCTGTTGGTAAATGAAGAATAGACCTAAAGGAGGTCAGGGTGGGAAGCAGGGATACCAGTCGGGGAGCTACGGCAGAAATTTAGGCAAGAAGTTATGAAGCTCTGGGTACTGGAAAGTTCAGAAAGGAGGTAAGCTGGAGAAGTATTCTAGAGATGCAGAAGGTAGAAATCAAAGTAACTGTTGAATGTGGACATGAAGCAGAACATCACAAGGACTTTTAGGCTTCTGGTTGAAATGACCTGGTGGATAGATACGCCATTCATCATAAACCAGTGGGTGAAGGTGGAAGGGTGCATTGACTTGGAGGTGCCTGTGATTCATCAGAGCCAACTTCTCTGATTGAGAAGTTGACAGTAGGCAGTTGCTATTTGAGTTTGAAACACAGGAGGAAGGTCTGAGTTTACATTTGTGTGAGTCTTCTCAGAAGAGGAGAGGGCTACCATGGTAGATGAAACTGACCAGGAAAACTCTGAGGGTGTGAATAAAGGGCCAAGAACAGAATTCTGGAATTACTAACATCTAAGAGTCCAGTAGAGGAAGACAAGTCAGAAAAGGCACTTGGGACAAGGATGAGATTGTCTTAAAAGCAACGATAGGAAGCTAAAGAGGTATAGAGAACATAAAATGGGTGTGGTCGGCCACACTGCTGCAGAGAGCTCAGGGACAAGTGCCCACTGGTTTTGGTCATCGGGAGATCTCTGATAATCCTTTACCATTATCAGTTCAACGGAACTATGACCATAGGGTGAGAGATGAGATAAACCTTACCATATCTGGTTAAGGCATCAAGGAGCGGGGGGAGAAGCAGAGACAAAAAGTGTTCGCTCTCTGAGCATAAGCAGAAAAATATTTCTGTTAATATACACCAATCATGGGCACGACTGTCCACCAGCAGTGAATAATACTTGGCATCCTAACACTCCACCCCTTCATGTCACACTCAATAGGCATATCGAAATGAGGAAGAGTACGAAATCCTTATAGATATTATTTGCTCTAATTCATCTTTTAAAAGGAGAAAAGACAAGTGGCAGAAGATGTAGAAGGGTGGGAAGGTTTCTGTTCGCGATGCAGGCTGGGAGAGATTTCAGTATGCTCTTATGCTGTAGGGAAGGAGCCAGTAAGAGTAAAAGCTTCCAGTACATGCAAGGGGTTTCATCAATACAACAAAATCACACAGACGAAACTGAGAGATAGAATCAGTCATCCTGAAGGACATTAATTAGCCATGATGAAAGCAGTACGATGCATAAAGCGTTGATGCTGCAAAACACTGAATGATCTCACAGTGAGTAAAAAGAGAAACTCTTTTTTTAAAAGTTGCCCAAATTATATAACTCAAGTTATTTAAAGGAAAAAAAAAAAAACCCCACATTTAAATATGTCAAGTGACATAATGTTTCCTTAGTTAAAAATAATTGTATTATGAGTAGAGTGGGTTTTGAGGGCAGATCAGCTGTGTTTTGAGACATACAGCATCCTACATACGACATCTTACTTTCAGCATGGTGTCAAATGGTACTTTAGGCTAGGATACCCCCATATAAAAACATCTTTTGACAGATACTAGATGAGTAATAATGGGTATTATCTTGTGTGCCTAAAACTTGTTATCTTTTGCTTAATCAGAATCCAAAAGTGCTTTTTCACATGCCAATGTCATGGTCTTAATAACTTCATTATTCTTTTTCTACTTTGATATTTGCTTAAAATATAATATTAAGGATCAGAAAATGTTTTTCACACAATATACATCTTTTAATATTGGTGACTTTGGAATGCTGCCAGCAATTGCTGGGAGTTATTTAAATTATAAATCATCTGGAAAAAAGTAAAGTATTTATCTTCGGATATATGGATATATTTACCTTTTAATGCCTCTTTGCACTAACTGCTTAAAAATTTTACTGAAATAGCTTTTAATATTGTAGTTAAAACAACAAATTTTTAATTCTTCTACAAATATTTAAGGTCCTACGGTTGCCAAGCCCAGATGGCTCATAGGTTCTTTCAGACATTTAAGAAGTGATCAAATCCTGTATTATTTAAACTCTTTCATAGCATAAAGAAAAAGGAAAGTTTTTAACTTCTTAGTGAAGCTGATATAACTATAGCACATAAAAATAAAATTACAGACCAATTTTACTTCTGCAAACAAAATATAGTGAATAGAATTATTTTAAAATAAAATACAAAAAATCATTCAGGATGTATTCCTGGAATTCAAGGGTGTTTAGGTATTAGAGAATCTATATGATAATAGTACAGTGCTATAAAATAATAACATAGTCAAAGGAGAAAAATCCTACAATCGTCTCAGTAGATGTGCAGAATTGTTTGACAAATGGAAGCTGGATAGATATCCAAATTTTTTTCAGTGTCTGTTAAAAAGTAAATACCTTATTAAGCTATCTACAAATTGTCTGCTACCAAATATTAGTAACCAAAAGCTAACATCATATTTAATTATCAAACACTAGAAATGCATGGTTCAATATGGTAGCCACTAGCCACATGTACTGTTGAGCACTTAATGTCTAATCTGAATTGAGATGAGCTGAAAGTGTAAAATACACACAGGATTTCAAAGACTTAATATGACAAAAAACGATTTAGTATCTCAGTAATAATTTTTATGTTGAACACATGTTGAGATGATCATTTTAATATATCTCATCCAATAAAATATATTAAAATTAATATCACCTATTTCTTTTGAATTTATTTTATTTTTTAACTTCATTGAGGAATAATTGGCAAATATAATTGTATATATTTAAAGTGTACAACATGATTTGATATACATTGTGTAGTGATTACCAAGATCAGGGTAATTGACACATACATCACCTCACATTGTTAACTCTTTTGTGTGACTGTGTGTGGTGAGAATGCTTAAGATTTACTCTCAGCAGCTTTCAAGTATACAGTACTGTATCATTAACTAAACTCTTGACTTCTAAAAAATTGTAATTCCTAAAAATTTTTAAATTAAATATGTGCCTCACATTTATGGCTCACATACAAATTAAAGTCAGGAACAAGACGTCAGTGTTACTTAACATTGTTCTGGAAATACTATCCAATGTTGGAAGATGGGAGAAAGAAATAAGAGCCATGATTTTTGGAAAGAAGGCTGTAAAATTATCATCATTTGCAGACAATATGATTTTGTATTAGAATACTCAGGAGAAGAGACCAAAAACTATTCGGAACAATAAGTAAGTCAGCAGGTTACAAAGTTAATAGATAAAAATCACCAGCTTTAGGAACTCTAGGATCAAAAAAGATCATTAAATGGTAAATCGTGCCATGCCCTTGACTAGGAAGACACAATGAAGTAAAGATTAAAGATGTCAGTTTTCCTTAAAGTAATCTATGTGTTCAGTGAACTTCCAGGTAAAATGCAAACATAATTTGTTGTTAGTTTTTTAATAGAAAATTTCACCTAAAAACTATGAAAATGCTCAGGAAAATTCTGGAAAAGAAGAGCGATGGAGGGAGCGCTAGTCCCACCAGATAATAAAGCACATTATGAAGCCATAGTACTGATATTTGTGGATCAACAATGAAGATAGAGTCTCATTTGCAACCAAACGATCCAGTGCAGTCGCACACATAAACTTTTAAAAAGTCAGAACAAAAGTTATTTATTTGACCCAGAGGGCTATTGATATGGGAGAAATAAATGGAACAGAATCGAGTCTAGAAACAGACCAACAGGAAAGAAGGGAACATTGACAGTTCCCTTGGCAAAGGATTACATTTCTGTAGTTAAAAACAAAGCAAATAGGGCATTCCCTGGCAGTCCAGTGGTTAGGATTGTATGCTTTTACTGCCGAGGGCCCAGGTTCAATCCCTGATCAGGGAACTAAGATCCCACAAGCTGCACAAAACAAAACAAACAAACAAAACCCCAAGACAACAGCGCCATACTATTTTTGTTTCTGTTTTATTTTATTTTTTCCTTCTCCTGCTTTCAGAATGGCAACATTTAAAGTATTGATACCAGTACTGTCTAGGTTATGAATGAATGGGTACTTTTATGCCGTTTGTGGTAAATTGATGCAAACATTCTGAAGGGCAATTTTGTGTTTATATCAAAACTTTTAAATGCATGAAATTCACCCTAAGCTATATTAGCCAAATTTGCCAAGATACACATACATATACAAAATGATATTGCAGTGTTATTTGTAATAGGGAAAAAAGCAGGAAATATATCAATGAGAAATTAGCTGAATTAGTGTATCACATCTGTAAGGTGGAATGGGGTGGATTTGTATGTGCAGATATAGAAATATCTACAAGATACATCATTCAATGAGAAAAGTAAGGTGCAGAGCAGTGTATAAAGTATCATTCTTTTAGTGCAAATCCAAGAATAGAATTTCATACATATTTATCTGGAAGAGATCAGAAAAACTGTAGACAGTATTTACCAGGGGCACAGTGATTATTAGATTTGAGGTTGGAGAGGGAAAAACTCATTTCGACCTGCCTTCAGTATTTGCATTTTCTAATATTTTACCTGAATTTTCTTTTGTTGTTTGTATAATTTGCTTGTTGACAATTTGCATGTCATCAGAATGATGAGACTAGATGAATTTTTAATTTCCTTACATTTCCCTGTTTTTATAACATATACACACACACCTTAATATTATTTTTCAAAAGCCCAGTTCAAATGTTAAAAATAAATAGCAGGAAAAAAAAATAAAAATAAAAATAAAAATAAATAGCAGGGACTTCCCTGGTGGTGCAGTGGTTAAGAATCCGCCTGCCAATGCAGGGGACATGGGTTCAATCCCTGGTCCGGGAAGATCCCACATGCCGCGGAGCAGCTAATCCCACGAGCCACAACTACTGAGCCTGCGCTTTAGTGCCCACTAGCCACAACTACTGAGCCCGCATGCCACAACTACCGAAGCCCGTGTGCCTAGAGCCCGTGCTCTGCAACAAGAGAAGCCACCGCAGTGAGAAGCCCACGCACAGCAATGAAGAGTAGCCCCCCGCCCGCTGCAACTAGAGAAAGCCCACGTGCAGCAACGAAGACCCAATGCAACCAAAAATAAGTAATTTTTTAAAAATAAAATAAATAAATAAATAGCAAAAACACCCCAAGCCTTCTTATACTCAATATATGTATTAGCAATCCTCATATTTTATATGTACTCTTCAAGCTTATTTTAGATATGTTGTTGTCACTCTTTACTTTGTCATATTTTGGCCTCAAACAGTGTTATTCTGACCTAAATTTAATACTGGGCCTGCATAGTTAATTAAATTGACAAAGAGCATTTAGGTTAAAGGGCATAATTGCAAATCAAAACGTATAGCTAGATAAATACACTGCATTGAGTAAGAAACTCAACCTTCTCTCTCATCTAAAGATTTTTTTACCATTTAGCAAATATTTGATTTTTTTTTTTCTTAGTATTTCTTGGTTCAGAATAGGCTATTTAGCAGTGATTCTTTGAAAATTAGTTTAGGAGCCACCGACTGTTCACCATTAAGAAGAAAAAAATCTTGAATTAGTTCAAAGAAACTATTTAAATTAGAGATAAAAATCTTTTTGATTCCTCCTCCTTAATACTTTTTTGTATCTGTTAGCTACTCCCTAGTCACTGCCAGTTGCCTTAAGCAGGCCCCTGATTCCTCTTCCCTGGAATCTACAGTAGCCGCCGGGCGGGTTTCCCTTCCTGCCTCCGGTAGTGCCCCCTGCAATGATCTTTCTAAACCATAAATCTGACTCTGTCACTCTGCAGTTACATAAATCCCTTCAAGACTCCTCACTGCTTTCAGAATAAATCCAGGCTCCTCTGTGAGGCTCTCTGTGACCCGGTCCTTACCACTAACTAATCTTTCCTCTCCGCAGTTTTGCCTCTCACTCTTTAAATTAAGCTGAGCCTTGCTGGTCCAAGTCTGCTTTCACTGTGGTTAGGCCTGTGTCTTGTGTCAGGCTCTAGTAGCAGTCTGTGCGTCTATCCAAGCTATTAAAACATATCATCGTACTTACCAGTCCCCAATGGACTCTGGAAACCCTGAAAGTCCCTGGGAGGTCTTCTCACCAGTGTTTGATGTGTAGTCGATGTCTAGTAAATGTTAAGTCTGTGAAAAATTGTATTATTCAATAGATTACCAAAATATATCTTTGCACTGTAAAAAAAAAAAAAAAAATAGTCGACATGAATTGAATATACTTTGAACGCTCTTGAAATGTAATATATATAGCCTTAGGTACGTATGGTTACTACTGATTTGGATAATTCGGTTGAATGTTGATTTATTTAGTATGTGAACGCATTGTTATAAAATGTATGACACTGTTGTTCTTTATTAGATCATATCATATGCTTCAAAAAGTGATATTGTTTTTTTCAGTCCGGGTGATCTTGGTTTCTCTGTTTTATGTAGCTCATTCAACTGATTCTGAATCATCTGACACTACCAGACCTGTGTAGATTAGCACAGACTTGCAAACTACTGAACCAGCATTGCTGTGATCCTCTGCAGTACATCCACCTCAATCTGCAACCATACTGGGCAAAACTAAATGACACCTCTCTGGAATTTCTGCAGCCTCGCTGTACTCTCGTCCAGTGGCTTAATTTATCTTGGACTGGCAATAGGGGCTTCATCTCTGTTTCAGGATTTAGCAGGTTAGTGCCAAGCCTTGTTGAGGTTATTTAAATCAGCAGGCTATACTTACTCTGTAGTAGTTTCGATAATAAAAGTTTGAAATTATATATCATGTACTTTAGATCATGTTCAGAGTGCTTCTGCTTACAAAAGTGGATGAGTTAGTTTCACCGTCCTCTTCAGCTACACTTCATAAGATGGAGGGAAATTATGCCCTTTACCTCATATTTTTTAAATCCCAAGTAACTTTCGACAGAGCTCCTTTTTTTCTGTCTCATATTTTCAGCACAGATGATTAACACATTTTAAAAACTATTTCCAAATCAAAATCTACCTCCCTAATGTGATTTGTCAGAAATGGAAAACAATTTATTATAGAACATTTTTAATTAAATCTTAATTACATGTGCAATACATCACCCAAATTTAGAAGCTCATTTAAACTAATTATGTTGAAAATGCAATTGCATGTTAAATAGGCGACCACACTTGCAGACCTGCCCAGGTGTTTCTGCTCCTTTCTAGTTAAGCATTTAGTTTCCTTACTATTAAATGTCACCTGTTAAACATTTGAAAGCTTGCACGAATACATATTCATTTAGTAATGCCATAGTCATTTTTCTAGTGAAACAAACAGGTGTTTTTCTCCTAACCTTGATGGTTATTCTCATTGTATGTTACAGTATAATCCATTTCATTAAGTTAAATAACGAAGAAGTAGACACTTTGGGGAAATTACCTGTTATTTTTGATTAACGAATAATCTCCTATCCTGTTTTTAGAAGTTAGAATGAACTACAGCCCTCCCTACACATATCCCCAGTGGATACATTCCTGATCAGTGGCTTATGAATTAGAAATCTGTATTTTGAGCTTTGTTCCCCCTGACTTAAAGTATAAAAATAAAGATGCAGTTTCAGAAATAAATATTTGATACCATTAGATTCAGATGAAGTCATGTTTGAAATAGTACCAATGTGTTCAAAATGCTAATATTGACAGTTTATGCATCAAAGTAAAAAATAAACACAAGCAGGGCTTCCCTGGTGGCGCAGTGGTTGAGAATCCGCCTGCCGATGCAGGGGACACGGGTTCGTGCCCCGGTCCGGGAAGATCCCACATGCCGCGGAGCGCCTGGGCCCGTGAGCCATGGCCGCTGAGCCTGCGCGTCCGGAGCCTGTGCTCCGCGATGGGAGAGGCCCACGTACCACAAAAAAAAAAAAAAACACAAGCAGTAATGGCTTATAGCACATGTTGAAACCATGGACACACTGAGTTTCTTTCTTTTCTGCCAGAAATAGAGCCAGGGGAAGGGGTTCTTAGATAAAACATGATGGGATTGTGGGTCAGAGTCTAAAGATTTTACAACAGACTATGTATACAAAATTCTTTTTTATTATGTAAATTTGCTTAAAAGAAGATATATATATATATATATATATATATATATATAGTAGAAAAATAAGGCATTTCTTTTTGGCAGTGTGATTTTGGTAAATTTTTATAGAATCCACATTTTGAAAATTGTTGGATCTTTGACAGCTCTCCAGTGGAACACAAGCTTAGTCCTTTCTGCTCCCTTTTGCTGCAGACACACACACTTCATTGGCTAATTTTCCTCGCTATTAATGGGACCAAGAAGAACTGAAGCTAATGATGACTGTGGGTATTCAGAGCGTGCACTATAGATCAGAAACCAAGACTAACTGACTCTGAGAGCAGATAGAACCATTGGTATCAGTAAGCATTATTTTACATTATAAGGACTTTGGGGTGTTTTAATCCCTCATAGCTCTTTTTTCAATGTTTCCCACCATTAGGAACTTACCGTTTGTTTTCACTTTTGGTGTGTAAGGCATTATGGTGAGTGTCACGGACCATGTAAAGAGATAGAGATACGAATAAACATTTAAACATATCCTTCCTATATTTTTATAAATAAAATAACAGGGAGGCAACTAATGAGTATAGACATTAAAGAAAATATTGGTAATGAATGGCTGAAGTCCAGCTTCTTTGGCAAAATGTTGCGTATAACCATGGTGTAATGAATAAAATGTAGAGATAGTATTAAATCAGTTTTTTAAAACTCTTTATGCAGCTTCTTCTGGTGCATGAGCAGAAACATAAGTTGTGAGACGAAAACTTCGCGATGCTATTGTTAAAATTTTAGACACGTGATGGATAAAGATCTTCTTTTATGAGATTAAAGCTCCAATCTACTTTCTCACCAGCAATTTCTCTTCCATTTCCAATTCAGCCATTTAGTTGCCATGGGGCTGTTTAAATAATCACAAAAGTACATACATAAATTTAAGTTTTCCATATTTCACAGGAGTATTTCAGCCAGTTAAACCATAAATCTTGATAGCGTTCCTTTAAGTATAGTCATTGTTCTCATTAAGAAAATAAAAAGGTTAAATAACAGGGAGAGAGAATCTTTCTTTGGGTGGGAGATACTGGAGTTTTGCCTGCTGATTGCTGTTGACCCCCTTGGCTTGACTGCTGAATTGATAGTCAGTATGGCTTATAGGCAGCATTCCCAGAATAAACAATAAATATTCATGGCTTGATTATTAATGAATAATCTATGAGTAAGTATGGTCTATTTATGCTCATTACTGTGAAGAAGACTTGCTTGTAATACTTTAAAGAAAAAAAGTACATTTTAAAAATAGAGACCAATGATGATGAGCTTGCTTTTTGAGTAAGTCTTTGGGAAAAGTTTGACATAGTTTATTTTTGTTACCTAAAAACCTTATCTTCACAAGCTGGAATTGTTTCACTGGATTTTAAAGAACTTAGGAATTTATTTTATTCAAAATAACAGGGAAATTGGAATAATAAGAACTTAAAACTTTTAATCAGTTATTAAAATCCTGTTCTATCTACAGATTTGTGATTTGTAACTTCAAGTACTGCTCATTTATATCATTACTCATTAAAATCACATCTACTGTAATTACACTTTTCTCTTGTAATACACTTCCCTAAAGTCTTGGATATTCCTTTGCCTCCCTGCCTTTTTGTGCTCTGAGGCTTAATCATATCATTCTGATGTTCAAAAAGTCTTAGGTTCTATTTATTTTTCCTCTATCGTTTTTCTTCAGATAGTTGCTCAAAATAATCACCTTGAGCTCCACCTCAGTTATGCAGAGATTTCTATCCCTCACCCTTCTACTTGTTCCCTTCAGAAAACATTATTGGATGCTTTCTAGATTTAAGAACTTGATGTTTTGACACAGAGCTACAGTTTTATGGAATAGAGAGCTTTTTGCTTATTCATATATTTGTTTATTCAGTTTCCTGCCTGTGTTTTACACTGTTGTCTCTTTTAGATGGTCAATTCCTAGAGATTAAAGACAATTTAAGACTTTCTTTTCCACTTCCTTCTACCATTGCTAGATAGTACTGTACACAGTTAAGCAAAAAGTTTTGTTTTTAATGACTTTATTTTGGATTAGCTATAGTAAATAATGCTCCAGCTATTTGGGATTAAAATTATCTTAAATATACTGTCTTATAAAACTCAAGTGAGAGTCAGCTAACAAAACATGAGATTAGCAATCAGAAGCTGTGGATATTTATACCTAATTCTCCCCTTTACCTTGATACTTCAGGCAGCTTGTAAGGATTAGTGTCTTTTATTTTGTGATGAATAAACTCAGATTAAATCAGTCATTCATGTGATGTTAATTATTTTAGGGTGCAGGTTACCATTTAGTAAATTACTTTTTATGTACTTATATTAATCTGGACAAATGAATTCACCTCATAAAGATAAGCAATTTATTTCACTCTCCAGAGACTCTATTTCTCGTAGCAAGAGACCTTGTTTGGGATTGTTTATCTGAACTTAGGTCTTCTCTTAATACCCTCAATATCAAAAAATACTTGATGAGAATTCATGACATGGTATGAACAGGCTGCAGGAAGTAGACAAGCTATAATTCTCCTTTCAAGTGACCAGTATCACAATTGAGATGAATAAATAGATGACCAAGACAAAAACATATATGTAATTATGCATTAAAATAAAACTTTATGAGGAGCATTAGGGAAAGAAACAAGAGTTGTGTTCAGCTAATTAATTGATTCTGCTGCTAATTCTGCCTTTTTGGAATGGAAATATTATGAAAAAGTAGGTAGTATAGATCTTGTAAGTTTAGGAAGAGAGACTATGGGGATATTGACCAAATAATCTCAGTAAAAATATGCAATATAGAAAAAGGAAGAGAGAAAGTCATAAAGGTAGATAAGCATGATCATATCTTTGTTGTGCCTCCAAATTTTTTCATTCATTCAATCAATTTGGGATGTTTTCTAGTCTATTAACAGTTGGCTTTCTGGTGACTTACTTTCTGTCTTTAGAAGGGAAAAGTTCATTAATGAGAGCAAAGAGAAAAGAAATGTCCAAGTATTCCAAGTCCAATACCAAAAAGAATTGTAGAACAAAGTGCTTTGCCAAATAATGAAGACCTTCAAGAGATAAGATGCCTAAAGATTTTAATTTTGAGAATTAATATACTCATTTAACTTTTGTAATCTGCAAATAATTTTAGAAGTATCAAATCAAAATAGGATACTCCAGATCTCTGGCACCCTACCTTCATCTCTAGATTGCTAGCTTATAAATAGTGAAGAACTAGCCATAACTACGACGTATACTCAGAGTAAGGTAAAAATGTTAATTTTGTCATATTTCTTAGGAGTTTGACCCTCTTAAGGGAAAAATTCTCCGAGTCCATAAAACTTAGTCTGTTCCAGAGTAGAGGAAATTGAAATTCTTCAAGTGAATTTTCACCATTGGAAGATTTATTCAACAAAGTCATCCAGTGTCTTTTACATGCCTGACATCATGCTAAGATCTGGGTACACCAAGAATCTGTTTCAGTTGCCGAAGGATTTGAGGCACCTTGTAAAACTCAACATAAACAAATCAGTATGTAAGGAAACTGTGGTTAACAGAAAAATAAATTATGGTTGAGAAATAGGTGAGCCTGAGTTCAGTTCAGTATGAAGAAGGTATGTCATAATGTAGTACACACGGCCTCCCTTTGAAATAGATCCTGAGTCTGAATATTGAGCACAACATTCAGTGCCACCACCGGATCCAGTGCACCATCCTCTCTTCCCTGAATGTGGTCATGGTGTCCTGAGGGTCCCCCTTGTTTTTACCCCTGAATTCTCCTTCAGTCTGTTCTCCGCACAGAAACCGGAGTGACCCTGTTAAAATACAAGCAGGTTGTGCCACACCTCTGCTCAACACCCTCTGATGATTGAGGATCCCATCTCCCTCAAAAGAAAAGCCAGAGTCTTTCTAGGGCACACACTCTGAACTGCCGCTCACCTCTCTGATCTGCTCCCCACCTCCGTCTCACTTTGAGCCTCCTTACAGTTCCTACTCTAGGCATTGTCTGAGCTGTCCTGCCTCAGGGCTCTTGTGCTTGCCTCTCACTTTGCCTGGAGTGCTGCTTCTCCAGGGAACTGCTTTGCTCACCCCCTCACTTCCTTTGGGTCTTGATTCACCTTCTCAATGAGGCTTCCCTTACCACCCTGTCTACCCTTGACACTTCCTGCTGTCCTTCTCTGCTTTTATTTTCTCCTTGGCACTTTTCACTCTCTAATATACTATTAATTTTACTCATTTAATTTATTTGTTTATGGCCGACCTCTCCTACCAAAATGTAAGTAAGCCCCATGAGAGCAGGAACTTTGCTTTGCCCACTGCCAACTTCCAAGTGCCTAGAGTAATGCCTGGGTCATAGTTGGAGCTCAATAAATATCTGTTGAGTGAATGAATTAAGGTGCTTGGTGCAAACTGGCAATTTAGCTACTATAATACAAAGGACACAGCAGTGAGACAGGTCGGAGGAATTTAAGGAGAGGGATAGCGTGAGGACTATCTGAGAATTTGAAGGAAGGTGAGGGCGGTTGTGTGAAATGCCACAATAAATCAGGTAATACAAGGACTGGAAAGAAAAGCCGTTTAATTTGGCCTTTAAAAGGAAAGGATGAATTTAGGGAGAGCAGAACATACGCTGCAATGGATTAAGAATAAAGGGATGTTCTTGGATGTTTGGGTATAAATAAGATGTGTGGGCTACTGAGTTATTTGCCACATTTAAAATAAATTTGTAGCAATTAAATGTTTTAATTGTTGTTTGAATGTGTGTTGGCCAAGATTTCACTTTTATTTTAATGTTGGTGGGGTACTTTGGTCTTTGCAAACTGCTTTCACATTATTGTGGGATGTTCAAAACCACAGTGTGGTGAATGCTGTTAACATATTTCTAGTCTGCCTTCTACATCTGAGGAAATGCTGAGACTTGGGTAAATGCCTTTTTCCAAGGTCACATGCTAGGAAGTGGTGGAACAGGGCAAAATATCCATCTTTTGACTTAGAAGTCCAGTGTTACTTCCTTTACTTTCATAAGGGATTGATTTAGTCAGTTTTATTTTGCATGTGTATTTGTAAGCTAATAAATTAAATCATGTAGAAAAAAGATGCGGCATAAATAAAATAGCAGTATGTGACTGATGGGACACTGAGATGGGCAAGAAAATGTCAAGAGACCTGGACAGGGATGAGTGGTGCGCTTGTTTAAGGGATAAACAGGTGCACCACTTGTTGATAAAGTTTCAGGGATATGAATACTCGTAGGCTCACATTTTACTTTTATTATCAGATGATGATTGTGGAAAGGACTGTTTTCCCCCCATCTGTAATGTAATGAAGATAAATATTGTTATTACTACTCTGATAAAGGGTTTTGTGTCCTCCATATGAAGTTATTTCTGTGTATTTTGTGTGAAGCTGCAATTGAATATTTTGTAATAATTTCAACATCAGTCTAGGCATTAAATAGTATCAGTTACAAGGAACATATCTCAACAGTATAGTTAAACCAACCCAGAAACTTTCTTAGTTGAGAGGAGGCTAGTCTGATTTGTTTTGAGGTCATTTAGAGATGGCACTATGTGTGCCACATTCAAAATAAATTATCCAGTACTGAATGGGTACTCTTTAGGGAGAAATATCTTCCAAGAGTTTAGAGTTTTGTTATGTTTTGTTTATTGGCTCTCCCAGCTCAGATGTGAATTACAGGTAAGTAGAAGAAAAACACCCTCTGCTTTCTTAATTTCCCACTTAGCAGTAGCTGACTTATTATGTGATGTGAATCCATTTTATCTTCTTAGGTTGATATATTTTAGCCTAACTGTGCCTGTTTTGGCATGCAGTAAATGAGAATTTAAGTGAAACAAGTTTTTTATTTTCCCTAATAGAAATCTATTCTTCTGAAGATGTCTGCTTAAAGTCGATATAATTCCAAAGTACTTGCAAAAATTATCTTTTAGTTTTATGAAATTCACATGGAACTTTGTTTTTACAGGTTTCTGAAGGTCTGTGGATCTGAATTAGTGCGTCTTGAATTATCTTGCAGCCACTTCCTTAATGAAACTTGCTTGGAGATTATTTCTGAGATGTGTCTAAATCTGCAGGACTTAAATCTCTCATCCTGTGATAAACTACCACCTCAAGCTTTCAACCACATTGCCAAATTATGTGGCCTTAAACGACTCGTTCTCTATCGAACAAAAGTAGAGGTAAGATTTACACCTCTGCTAGTGTTAATAGCCAACCGAATATTTAGTTACCTGTAATTGCTCATAATAATGTGATTTCTGATTTTCAAATAGTTTAAGTGTATGATGCAACCTGACTATTCTAAAATCATTAGAGCTGGCTGATACAGTCATTTCAGAATTAGTCTATTGTGTTGTGTTTTTTTTCATTTTAAGAAAATGTTATCCTCTGTGCTCTTAGAATTTTTGTAATGCTGTTCATGTTTCTAGGTAAAGAAGCAAGCAATGGGCTGAGGTGAGCCGAAATGCTGTCAGGGAATAAATCAGAGAAAGAGGTGGGAGGAAACTATGTAGGAGAACATTTGCTTGGAGTGGGAGGAAGCAAAGTGGAGTTTATCCAGGACCAGACTTTGGAGTTAAAATCCCTAATACATAGTTTAGGAGTCTCATTAAAGAAAAATGAAGTCATATAATATTTATTGATCTGCTTGCTTTTTTTCACATAGCTCTAGGACATCTTACCAGGTCATTACATATACTACCCCCTGACTGTTTTCATTTTTTTTTAAATTGGAGTATAATTGCTTTACAATGTTGTGTTAGTTTCTACTGTAGAATAAAGTGGATCAGCTATATGTATGCATATTACATTTTACCATAATCTACTCAACTGTTCCCCAAATGGTCAACATGTCGGTTTTTCCAGCTGTTTTTCTTTTACAACCCATCTAGCAATAACATTATTTTGCACAGAGTTTTATATGTACCGGTTATTATTGCTATAGGATGGAGTTCTGTAAGTGGTATATCTGGTCACAGTATGTGCCTGAGCCCCTGTGATAAGCATCCACTTCCTGCCATATACTTGTTTCCTCTACTCCAGTCATGTTGGCCTTCTTTCTAGTCCTTGAATATTCTGATCTAGTCCCAGCTCACAGCTTTTTCTCCTCTGCCTGTCTGGAATATCCTTCCAGCTCATTACATGGCTGCCCTCTTCTCAACTCAATGTCCAACTTAAATTTTTTTTTTTCAGAGATGGCTTCTTAGACATTGATAAAAGGTAACCCTACCCCCCTTCTAGTTTGCTTCTGTCATATCACCCATAGTGTATTTTCTTTTTAGCAACTTTATCACTATGAGATTATCTTATTGGTTTTCATACTATCACCTGTCTCCTCACATTGGGATATAAGTTTTGTGAGGGTAGGACCCTTGTCTGTCTTTTTCATTGCCGTGTTCCTGGTATCTAGTATCATACGTGGTAAAAATTGGCCATTCAGTAAATATTTAAATGAATGCATAAGATAGCCAAATTACTTTTCCAAAATGGTGTACCCCACTCTAGTGACCCCTTGCCTGTCTTGAATGTTACCTTGGCCAAGTATTCAATCTCTCTGTTTCCTCATATCTAAAGTGAAGATAATAAAAATACAGATCTCATAGGGTCATTGTGAGAATTAATTACAGTAATGTACTTAGAGGGTGCTGAATACATAGTAAACTCTCAATAAATATTAGCTACTAATAGTAGTAAGAGTAATAATATTACTATGGCAGTTTTGTAGTATGTTTTACTATGTGTTAGGAAAATCTCCTCTCTATTCTTTTTAAACTTAAAAAAAAAATCCTTGTGTATTATTCTTTCAGATATATCTTTCAGCAAGGATTTTATTAGCAGTGCCTTTATTATATTTCATTTTGCTCTTTAATAAGGCTTCCTATCTGTTCATATAGGTCTTGTTTTACATCCAAGAACATGTTATAGTTTTCTTCACTTAGGTTTTGTGAAACCTTTCTGGTTAAATTTAACCCCTGTATTTTTTAGTCTCAGATACTATTTTCTTTTACTTAATTTTCATTGGTTATTGTTAATATAAAGAAAAATTAGGTTTTTGCATATTTATCTTGTATCTGCTCACCTTACTGAATGCTTATAATTGTTCTAATAACTTATGTCTTTTGGGTTTTCTAATGATGCAGTTATATAATCTGGAAATTAATATACTCTTTCTTTCTGTTCCAATGTTTAAAGTGTTGCTACATTAAGTAGAACTTCATAAACAATGTAGAATAATAGAGTCACAATAGGTATACCAGTTGTATTTCTAATATAGAGGGAGTGTTTTTTTCTTTTTTTAATATTTATGTAACAAATATCTGCATGCCTGTTACGTGCCAGGCACTGCTCTAGGCACTGGAACTTCATTAGTGAACTAAATAGAAATTCCTCATGTAGCTTACTAATTTTATATATTGTTTGATGTTTCTTTCTGATAAGTAGTCTTTATCATTCTCATTTGATTAAGACTATTTTTATAAAAAATGTATATTGTATTTAAACATTTTAAAGCCTCCATTACCACACTGATCTTTTTTCTTCTTTTATTTATTAATATAATGACATGTTGAACAGTCCTTACATTCCTGCGGTAATTCCTACATTTTTTTAAACATCTTTATCGCAGTATAATTGTCCTACATGTTTTTGTTTGTTTTTTAAGAAATTTATTTATTTATTTATTTTTGGCTGTGTCGGGTCTTGGTTTCTGTGCGAGGGCTTTCTCTAGTTGTGGTAAACGGGGGCCACTCTTCATCGCGGTGCACGGGCCTCTCACTGTCGCGGAGCACAGGCTCCAGACGCGCAGGCTCAGTAGTTGTGGCTCACGGGCCCAGTTGCTCCGCGGCATGTGGGATCTTCCCAGACCAGGGCTCGGACCCGTATCCCCTGCATTGGCAGGCAGATTCCCAACCACTGCGCCACCAGGGAAGCCTCTGTCCTACATGTTTTTGTTTTTTTTTTTTGTGGTTCGCGGGCCTCTCACTGCTGTGGCCTCTCCCGTTGCGGAGCACAGGCTCCGGACGCGCAGGCTCAGCGGCCATGGCTCACGGGCCCAGCCGCTCCGCGGCATGTGGGATCTTCCCGGACCGGGGCACGAACCCGTATCCCCTGCATCGGCAGGCGGATTCTCAACCACTGCGCCACCAGGGAAGCCCTGTCCTACATGTTTTAACTTAATACATAGCTGGGTTATTTTCCTAATGTTTTGGAGCCAAGCTTTATCACTTAGAATCCAATATTTTGGATTCTAGCTTTATCACTTATGAATTATGTTACCTTGAGAAAGTTTCTTGACCCCTTGTGCTTCAGTAAAGTGGAGATAATGATAGTATGCCTTTCAAAGAGTTGTTATGAGGATTAACTGATTTAATATATATAAAGTGTCTACAACAGTACCTGGTTCATTGTAAATATTCTTTAAGAGTTAAGACTTATCAATACTTTTTACATCTGCTTTCTTCAATGAAATTGAGCTGTGTTTTTCCTTTTCATGCCATTTTATCAGGTTGGAGCTGAGATTATGACACCTTAGCAAAATGATTTGTGACATTGACATCTTTTTCTTTGATCTGGAATAACTGTAACAAATGAGAATTATCTGTTAGATAGAATTTATCTATAAAAACATCTGGGTGTATAGCATTTTTTATTGGTAGATCGGAGTCGATATCTCTAGCTTGGCATAGTTTTTAAACTAATCTATGGAAGTCTGAATATAGTATTCCTGGTTTGGGGCAAAATTTTTACCTGGAGTTTAACTGGTGACCTGCTTTGTTGGAAAGAAGAATTTGATTCTAGTTCTGGCCCTACCAGTGACCAGCTTAACTCACTAGTTCTGGCCCTACCAGTGACCAGCTTAACTCACATAGTCTCTCAAATTCCAAGATTCTTTCTTTGTAAAATGAGAGGACTATTGTCCCTGAATGCCA
The DNA here is from genome assembly GCF_026419965.1 of Kogia breviceps. Classification (NCBI taxonomy): domain Eukaryota; kingdom Metazoa; phylum Chordata; class Mammalia; order Artiodactyla; family Physeteridae; genus Kogia; species Kogia breviceps. The sequence continues at coordinate 32,104,936 of NC_081322.1, read as the reverse complement.
GTTTAAAGATAGTGTTAGCCCATGTTTTCACTGGTCTGTGGTGAAATGACTTGTCATTTATGTGGGTCTAAAATTGTCAGCTATCTTTTCTTGGGTAGACCTATCTATTCTGAAATTATGCCACACCTGCTTTATACTGGTGAATTTACTGTTTTATATTGCTCTGTGTGTCTGATATCCTCTGAGCAAGATGATACCTCATTTTAAAATATTCTGATTAAATTTAACTTTAAGAAGAAATGTAGCATAGTTCATTAATAAGTGAACCTTCAGGAAGAAAAATCGGGTAAAAACCAAGAAATTATATCAACTTGCTAGGCATCTTACATCTGTGATGATTTGTAAAAATATATTCCCTGTGATGCTTTTGAAATGTCATAAATTAACATGATCTAAGTGTCAGGGAATCATTACATAGTCCACAGTTTTCTTCCATTTACCCCAAGAAACTGATAGAATATGACTACATATTTTTTAAAAAGTGTGATTTATAGGAATTGAGAAGATTTCATCTCTCAAGAGTGGAGACCTATACATATGTATCCAAGTCTAAATAGCATCAGCTCAGCTTCCCTCAGTTACTTAAACATAGATGTGAAATCACTGTATGACTGCATTAAGTAAAATTTGGTTTGTACCATATGTTACTACCTATTAAAGTTTGTTTTTATTAGTCTATCTGCTAAAATACCATAAAATCATTTATAAATTTACCCTACACAATTTTTCTGACATTTAGTACATAGAAAAAATTATAAAATTGATTTTCATTGATCTACAGTTGACTTACAATAAAATAAAAAATAGTGTCATCTTAGTGATATAAATGGCAAAATTCAAAATTGAGAAAAACCTACCCAGGCAGTGTTTACTTTTACAACTTCCCAGGTCTCTCTGCCTATACTTTATTCACTTCTGTTATCTTGTCATTCTTGGGATCTGCATCAGACTCCCCCACGGGCATCAAGTAACTCAGAGGAATAAAGGGAAAAGACAACACAATCAGCTGGTCTCTTAAAACAAACAGAAGCCACAGCACTGGTATTTGCATCAATCTATAAGCACCTCCCTTGTCACTTAGGCAGAGCATTATGTCACCCCCTTTTCCCTTCCATATGTTCACTGCTTCAGTCCTGCACTCAATGATGTTGGTGGATGGGAGAAAACAGAGTGAGAAGACAAGATTTAGGGGATTGGCTTCTCTCTAAACCTTCCACATAATTGCTGGCAGTACATTCAGATGTTATAAACTGTCTTGGAAAGAAGGAATAGCAGTTGACTTCAGATGCCTCTGATGGCTCTAAGGAAATATATGAGGAGAAAAAGAAGATATGAATTTGAACTTCCTGGGAGAGGTTTTTTTTTTTTAAAGGAATACATATTATCCAGTGCCACTTTTACCCTCGTTTTTCTAAATACTACATAATTATAAAATAAGCAAAAATTAGTATTTCAAAATATTGACTCTATTATAGCATATAATCTTCAGGGAGGTCAGATGTATGATGTAGTAGAGTTATATTTATGTGCCTATATATAATTTACATTAATAAACGTAACGTATTTATGCCATTTTATAAGATTGAAGCAAATCTGTGTGCATAGTGAATATAGCTTTAGAGGACATTGGAGACCTGGGTTTTAGGCCCAAAGTTTGGGAAAACTTACTGAATACATTGTTTGCTGCCCTAGACATTTCACATATTATTTAATCCTTTACACTAGTCTGTTGAGAGTAGGTGTAACTCTTAAATCTTACAGATGATGAAATGAAGGTCCCCAAAGATTAATGTTTCCCAGTGGCACAGAGCAATAAGTTAGAGTCAGGATTTGAACCCAAATTTGGTGGCCTCAGAGTTACAGTGAAAATTGTAAGATACATAAGAGCATAGAATAGTAGTTATTCTAATAGCTTGGCTGCCTCTATCTAAAATAGAGCTTTTCTCTTTACCACTTAATCCTTTTCTAATCCATAATTGGTAAGGAAATATAACATTGTAAATAAGATACACAACATTTTGATCCAGTGTAAAATGCAAACTATTAAGTTATATTCTGTAAACATTTTCTAGTCTAAAATATCTACTATAGACAAATGGACTTTTACCTTTTATTTTTTTTATGAACAAGCTTAGTTTGAAGTCTTAGTTCTGAATTTATAATAATAGTTATTCAAATTACATTTAGTATCATTTAAGTAATAGTTTGTTGAATCCGTACATAATGAACTACCTCAAGCAAATGGTTTATATATATAGACCAACTCTCAATATTACACCGTAGTGGGGAGCGGCATTGGTACATATAATTTCCCCAAATATTTTAGCATGTAAAGTGGTACATTGTTGATGTCTAGGTAGTATGTTCTTAAGTGTATAGCCAGAGATATTGCAGGTCTGGTTACTCAATAAGAATGAGAATGCAGGAGAACAAAACTATAGTAGGGTCAGAATTGCCTTATATGCAGGTAGGTAGATCCTGGTGTGCTGATGTGGCACCTCCCTGAGCCAATGGTGAAACAGGCAGTGGGCCTAGGGCACTGGGTTTCTCCATACCTGACATTTTACCAACAAGGCCTGCTGCATTGACCACTGAGCCTCATGTGTAACCTTGTCAGACACTGGGGCTATATCCCAGTGCATTTCATTTGTACTGCTTAATTGCTGCTTTGGTAGTCAACTATGTGAGAGCAACCTTAAAACAAGACCCACGTGTCATTGTCACCAATTTTTGAGCCCAGCCTTTTATGACCTGGCCTAGCTCGTTAAGATTTTTCTCCCCAGCTCTACTGCTTTGGCTAATACCATAGCTGGTACCCTACAGTGAGAGGAAGCAGCAGTAGGATCTTGTTCAGACTTCAGGTATGATTAAAACTGCTTAGCAGTGAGGTCTGGGTGTCCATTCAGACATTATTTGATAATTTAACAGCTGGGAAGATATTTGTTATTTGGTCTATATCAGAGATCAGTGTCAAAAACCTCAGTTCTAGAGAGTTCCAAGGTGATGCAGGAGGAGGAGGATGTGGCGTTCATCCCTCTCTACGGATGCATCAGGAATACATCTACAGATGCAACTGTTCTCACAGAACACCAGCTAAACACTAGTAGAAGACCTTGGACACTGGAAAAGACTATAAAGATCCCCGTATAACTGGGTATGACAAAAGAAAGAAGGGAGAAGGAGGAGGAGAGGAAGTGGGACAGGACCTGCACACCGGGGGGTGGAGGCGTGGGAAGCTGAAGCAGGGGAGAGATTCTGGCATCCGGGGAAGCCCCCTCACTGATGGGGAAATCGGTTGGGACAGAGGGAAGCATTTGAGGCTGTCGGAGGAGGGTGAAGCGACCAATCTGTGGCAGATGGGACAGAATGAAAAAACTCAGTCCTTCTCTTGGCTTTCCCACTTGAAAGATTTATGTGCTTGGGTAAGTCACTTCTACTAAGCTAAAAGTTTATTTATCTGTTAAAAAAAACCTTACCCTATCACATAGGCTATTGAGAAGACCAAATTAGGTCGTACATGTAAACAACAACACACTTTATAAATTAGATTGACTTATGTAAATGTGAAAATGATAGTTTAGGTTTACTCAGCATAGTCCTACACAATCATTCCCAACTTTGTGAAGTATTCTTTTCGGTCTTCCTAAATAGGATTATCTTTTCCATCATGTGCAAAGAGAGATTTAGGCCGAATTACTGCTTTCACACTTATGATCTGTTTCTGGTAAAAGGAATGTTCATTCCTAACTTATAAACTCCCTAATGGGAGGGACCATGGTTGACTGTTTACTTTTTACAACCAGTACATAGAACAGTGTCTGGTATTCACTATAGTGAATATATCTAGTAGATATTCAGTAAACTTGTGTTGAATGAATGAGTGATAACTCTCGCTTGTCAATTCATTTTTTCTTTATTTGCTAAGTGAGTAAGCATAAGTTTGTCTTTGTGCAGAATAACCACATCAACTAAGCAGAGGGGTGGGTGGATCTACAACTTGGAAAACTTGTAAGAAAATATTTGAACTGTATTTGTCCAGAATTTTTAGCTCTAAAAAATAGTGAAATATAGTTCTATTTGTTTTGTTAGTTTATTTCATGAGATCTTTTTCTTTCTTTAGGTATGTTGAGGATTGTGATGAAAAATCGCTTCCTCAGAGAAATGGCAAATGTCTTCTTATAACATCAACCAAAAAAAGAAAATCGTTAAATAACCTCTTTGCAGAGTTAGGGGTATCTATTTGTTGAATTTCAGCAGTTGCGGAGCAGTAAATGTATGCCTGGTGAAAAACAAGATAGTACTAGGTGATGGAGAGACAGAAATGACCCTCAAGCTGAGATTTAGACCCTGTTTATTGTGTGATCCCAGCATAACTAGTGAAATGAGTGGTTAAATGCAGTAATTTTCTTTTTACTGAATTTGGTAGATCTTTTAGAATTGTGTAGGCAAGACTTTTAGGCAAAGGATGGGAACTTAGAACCAACAGGAAGGAGAACTTTAGTTGTACTTAGTTTCTTCTACCATTCGTGACAAAGAAGTAATTATAGTAGAGTGAGGTATATAATGATTGGAAAGACTTTAAGTACCTTTAGTCCTTTTCATCTCTATTCACAAGATTCTTAATTTTTTTTCTTTTTTAACATATTTATTGGAGTATAACTGTTTTACAATGGTGTGTTAGTTTCTGCTGTACAACAAAGTGAATCAGTTATACATATACATATGTTCCCATATCTCTTCCCTCTTGCGTCTCCCTCCCTCCCACCCTCCCTATGCCACCCCAAGATTCTTATTATTTATGATAAACATTAACTGCAAGTACATCTTTAGCCATACATGATGATGTATTCTCATGAGAGGAGGGCTATAGAAATTTAACTCATTAAATAGACTTTTAAATACTTAAAAGGAAAAAGCTTTTATTTTGAAATAATTTTAGACTTACAAAAAGTTGCATAAAAAGTAGATTTCCCTACTATATGCATATTTTTTTCCTGAACCATTTGAAAATAAGTAGAAGATATAATTCTCTTTTACCCCTGAAGGGACACATACCTGCAACCTATTCATAAATACTTGTGCCATGGGCTGAATTGTGTCTCCCCAAAATTCATATGTTGAAGTTGTAACCTCCAGTACTGCATAATGTGACTGTATTTGGAGATAGGGCCTTTAAAGAGGTAATTAAGTTAAATGAGGTCATTAGGATGGGGCCTAATCCAATATGAGTGGTGTCCTTATAAGAAGAGGAGATTAGGACACAGACACACACAGAGGGAAGACCATATGAAAACACCAGAAGGAGATGGCCAGTTTCAAGCCAAGAGGAGAGGCCTTAGAAGAAACTAACCCTGCTGACACCGTGATCTCAGACTTCTAGCCTCCAGAATTGTAAAAATTAATTTCTGTTGTTTAAGCTACCCAGTCTATGGTACTTTGTCATGGCAGTCCTAGCAAACTAATACAACTTACAAAGGATAGAATAAGGATAACTTTTTAACATATTGCATACAAAGTGACTTCAAGAGAAGTCCTTCGCATTGTCTAAAACAATCCGGATTAGTGTTAGGAATTTGAACCTATTTACCTTTTCTTTGTTTGGGAAAAAATATCTGAAGTTAGGGGTGAGATGGGGCATGATAGGTAGCTCAGTAAGAATGTCATTCTGTTGCTTAGAAAAAATATCTGAAGTTGGGGGTGAGATGGGGCATGATAGGTAGCTCAGTAAGAATGTCATTCTGTTGCTTAGCAGCAGACAAGAAAACCAAGAGTGTTTTTTTTAAAGTTGGAGTTATAAATGGAACACCTGCATCCAATTTTGATTGCCTCCCTTCAAGAATGATAGAGCATAAATTGAAAGAATCTGAAGTAGTGCAAAAACTGATTATAGGTATTGTAGGGGACTAGTATATGACAGTAATCCGTAAATGTGGTTCAGCAACTGTTTACTTGGCCTACTAGGCTGGGATGACAGTTTCAAGGACCCCACTGCCTTCATCTTCATGAACTAGAAGACAAACAAAAGTAGCTGATCTTTACTTCTGTTGGATATCAACACTGTCCTCCTAGTTTCTTTTTTCTGTGCCAGTTTATTCAGCAGAGTGAATATATAAGTAAAAATGCATACCACCCTGTCTGTTAATGAAAGCACCTGAGGTTTCCTACAAAAGATACATAAACTGTCTTTTGCAAACAGCATGATTTGATTTAGTGCCATGAATTTGCTTTCTGACACATAGATAATGGTGTTCTCCTGACTGCGTTCTTATTTGATTTAGAGAACACATTCCTGTATATTGGTAAGTAGAAGCAGGGATGGTCTTTCTTTTAGTAGAGCAAGTGCATTTAACAGACTTAAGGAAAGGAGTGGCCTCTCACCAGAGCCACTGCTGCTCATTAACTAAGATCGAACAATTGAAGCAGGAAGAACCTACTTTGGTCACCTAAATTGACTAATGCAGGCTGTCATTAGCTGTCACCTAAAAGGCAGTCCATTTCAGACAGATTTGTTTAGCTAGACAACGTATAAAACAAAAGATATTAATAATTACTTTGTTCTTAAACAGAATCAAGAATTAAGATTTTTAATAACTTTTACTATATTATATTCTAAAACTAACAAACTTTTAAAAGTCTTTATGTCTCCAGGCAAGAATATGTCTATACTCCTTTTCTATCCTGGATTGCTTTATAGAAGTGCCAGTGGGAAGTGCCAGGCTTTTGGTGGGATTGAGTGTGTGTGACCTGCATGATGGGCTATGATTCAGTCACAGTTGAGAAGCTTCTTGGGGGTCAGGTTCATTATCATCCACATTCATGACAGTAACCAGTATACCGGGTGTAAGAAATCTACCTGGTAAGGACACATTCCTTAGAGATAGCTGATTAACACATTCTCTCACTGTTGGCATGTCACAGGCGAAACCAAATTACAGTTATAAGACCTGTCTGGTGAGTTCAGATTGAGAACAGTGAGCATTAGTTATGTGACTTAAATGCTTAAAGGCATCATCACACAACAGATTGATACCATCCTCTTAACAGGAAGGAAAGACATGCTTTTGGAAGAAGATAGATGAAGTCTTTGGACCAGTGCTCCCTCTTCAGCTGAGCATCGTTTAGATGAACAGCGCCAACCAATGTGTGCTTCAGATTCCTATGCTCCCTTGATGGGCCAACCCTTGCCCCTCTGATCAAATCATTCTTTCTTTTATATAGGCAGTAAGGTTACAGTCAAGTCCAGCTGGTGTGCAAACTGCCATGACTTTTTGACTGCACATCTCTGCCATCATCCATCATGGGTTGATATGGAAATTGATCAGTTGAGTCATCTGTGAGCAAAGATGTATTCAACTGTATTATTATAGGAGAGATCCACTACAGTGGTAAAAATAGGCTCTGAAAGGAGACTACAGGGCAAGGCAAATGTGTGTGATTTAGTCTTAGGTTTTGTTCTTTCACACATATGGGTTTTTGGAACTTAACACATTATTTGAACCTTATACTAAAATTTCTGAGACTGTGGTCTAGGGTAGGTCTACAGTTAGGTTTAGAGAACTTTCCTTTTTTTTCCCTCAAAGGCATGTATAAGAGCTTTATTAATTTATGTCATTTATGATCTTGAACATTCTCTTTTTAAAGAACAATCAGAAGTCTTAACTTTTCCACCACAGTGCTGCTCTTCAGGTTTAACCTATAAAAGACAATATTTTCAAGTTGTGATTATGTATCAGTATATAAACTATACCGTATTGTATATTTAAACTGTATAAAAGAACAATTATAGCAAATATCTATAAAGTAATTGAATTGAAATATTCTAAATATAGTTAGTTTCAAGTACTTTAAATAGGTCTTAAAATACTTCAACTTTTATTCTATATTTCCCTTCCCCAAATTTAGAGATTGGAACACTGGGGCAAAAAAAAATTAGAGAAAGAGAAATTCATACATATATGTAGGTGGATCTTAAATTACAATAATTGAGTGATTGTGTCTTAGGATTTCTTTGGTGGTATTTCTTATGTAAATTTATAAATTTTCATTTAATGAACATACTTTTATAAAATCCTATCTCATTACTTGTAGTTATTGCTGTGATATGTTTGAAATATATCATCAGTGAAAGTATACTTGTGATCAGGTGATGTCACTAGTCTCTCTCTTTTAGCTGGTGCATGTCTGTGATGTATAAACTTATCTATTTCTTTAAGATGCTTTCTAGGAATCATGGTTTATTTATTTGTTTGTTTGTTTTTGCCGTGCCATGCAACATACGGGATCCTAGTTCCCCGACCGGCGATGGAACCTGTGCCCCCTGCATTGGGAGCACAGAGTCTTTTTTTTTTTTTTTTTAATAAATTTATTTATTTGTCTTTGGCTGTGTTGGGTCTTCGTTGCTGCGTGCAGGCTTTCTCTAGGTGGCGGGGAGAGGGGGCTACTCCTTGTTGCCGTGTGCGGGCTTATTGCAGTGGCTTCTTTTGTTGCGGAGCACGGGCCCTAGGGGTGAGGTCTTCAGTATTTGTGGCGCATGGGCGTAGTTGCTCCGCAGCATGTGGGAATCTTCTCAGACCAGGGCTCGAACCCGTGTCCTCTGCATTGGCAACCGGAGTCTTAACCACTCGGCCACCAGGGAAGTCCTGGGAGCACCGAGGCTTAACCACTGGACTGCCAGGGAAGTCCTTAGGAATCAGGACTTAGAGTAGAGATATACAGACTTGGGATCCTATCTTCCTATACTGAGTGTTACAAGTAAGGGTTGTATTCTTTATTAAAGATAAGCAACAATTAATTTTTAAATGCAAAAATTATTAATTAATTATAATAATTATAAACCTGTATTAATATAAAATATGAACACAATATTGCATATGTGGTTTATGTAAGGTCTCATTATAAAATGTACATGGTATGCATAATTATAACTCGACTAAGCTACAAATCTGGGATATCTAAACCATTTATGTGAGTATGATAAGTATCAGTTATCCTTTTATTAAGTATTTTTGCTTAGCACGTTAGTAGTGTGGAGCATAGGAGATTTTGGACTCTATGGGTAGCATCTCTTTAAAAGCTGTCAATGAAAATTTGAATTCCTGCCTTCTTTTACCTCTTAATAAATTTCCTTGTAACAAGTAGAGGCAATAATAATTCTCTATAACTTAATAGTTATCCATTGGATTTTGAGGCTGCTGAACAGGGTTAGTAGGTAAATTTTAGGTTGAATATAAAAGGATTCTTTATTTCTTTTTTAAAAATATTTATTTATTTATATTTTGGCTGCGTCAGGTCTTAGTTACATCACGGAGGCTCTTCATTTTGATGCATGGGCTTCTCTCTAGTTGTGGCATGCGGGCTCAGTAGTTGTGGCACGCAGGCTCTCCAGTTGTGGTGCACTGGCTTAGTTGCCCAGCAGTATGTGGGACCTTAGTTCCCCAACCAGGGATCAAACGGGAATCCCCTGCATTGTAAGACGGATTTTTAATCACTGGACCACCAGGGAAGTCCCCAAAGGATTCTTTCTTTATGAACATAAATCCTACTACCAGGTGCCAGCTTCACCTAGAGTGTGTTTTGAAAATTGTGTAAAAGAAATTAACATGGAGCCAGTCACTTCTTAGTGACTCCAGTTCCACAGTGATTTAAATAAGGTTGGCCTTTGTTTAAAAATTGCAGACTCATTTGAAAATGAATCTGCTGCATTGCATTATTAAAGCTGCTAACTATTTAAATTGTGTTTTAATTTTATAGAGCTACTCTTGTGCTTATGTTGAATTTTACAGGTCTAACCAGCAGAATTTGTCAGTTTGGGAAGCTAAAACATATCTTAAGTCTTAAGTAAGAGGTTCATAAAATTGTTCAGTTTTTATTTCTGAATACCTTTTTTTGTAGTACGCTTAATATAAGTTTAATCCATCTATATGTGTGTCCTACAAGGGTAAAAGTGATGCAAGTACTTGTTAAGGTAGAATTGTTTTCTTAAGTTGGGGGTAGGCGAATTCTTTCTGCGGAGGGCTGGATAGTAAATATTTGGGGCCTTGCAGGCCATATGGTCTCTGTCATAACTACTCAGCCCTGCTGTTGTAGTGTGAAAACAGCTATAAACAATACATAAATGAATGGGTGTGCCATGTTCCAATAAAACTTTATTTACAAAAACAACCAATGGGCTGCATTTGGCCCATGAGCAGTATTTTCTCAACTGCTCTAAATCACTGAGACTGTGGTGGTCTCTAAAATCAGGTCATTTTATGTCTGGAAGTGAAGAGGTAGTTTCTCCTTTTTGCTTTAGCGTCAATAGTAGTACTTTAATTCTTAATACTAATAGCATAGAGAAAGAAGATACTAAAGATATTCTAGGAGGACATTGGTTAACTGGATTTGGAGAGATTGCAAGCTGATCTATAGATGTGTGCTCTATACCTGGGTACTCCCACAGTCTCTGGCTTATCATGAGCTCTGCTGGAGAAAGTCAGGAAACTGTTAACTTGTGCTTGCTCACCTCTGTGCTACCAGTCAACCCTTTTATTTATCTCTTTTTGACTCTTTGTTACATTCCTCACAGCATCCCTAAGGATAAGGTCATTCTTATCCCCGTATAGCTTGGTCTCAGCGTTTGATCTCACATCTCGTATTTAGCAAAGATGTGTGGTACTCAATATGAATCTCTTACGTTCTATGTTAGTTCCTTTTTTAAGGTAGGAATGAAAAATGATAATTCTACTACTAAATGAATTTTTAATTCTCAATTTAATATGCAGACTGTGTAAGTTATTGTAAAATATTTGCCTGAATAAGTATAATAGTCCATGGATTCCTCTTCTACGACTTGAAATTCCTCCAGATTGCATCTACCCTTACCTAGGTGTTTTCTAGATACATAATTATGAGAATGTTAATTCAAAAGTGATCATAATGTATAGTAAAGTTATGTAATTTTCAAGCATGTTTTTAAACCCTGAGTCATGATAAAGGTCCCTTCTGAGAAAGTATGTGAATGGATGGAGGGATACACAAATAGAGTAGATAAGCAAAGAAGGCAAAATGCTAAGATTTGATAAATCTGAGTTGTGACTACATGGGTGTTTATTGTCTTGGACTCTATACTTGTCTGCATATTTGAGGTTCCTCACTGTAAGTAATTTAAAAATAAATGACCAAACAATTTCCATGAATCATGAATGAGGTGTATGTATATGTAATTTTTTTTAATTTAAAATTTCTTATCCACAAGAATATATGGGATCCTCTCTAAAAATTCTCTACTATGTTCTGGATCTTGCTCCAGGAAAATCTTATAAAACAACCTTGTGATAAGATCTGGTACTTTAATAAAAACAAACCTAATGTCATTTTCCCATCAGTAAGTTAAAATAGCTAAGTATTATGGAGAATCTGAAACTTATCTTCATATACCTCTTCTGATGTCAACATTCTGAGAGCTACATGGCATTGTCTTATAAATGTTATAAGTTATGTTGAAACTTTAGTATAAAATCAATATAAACTTTTTTTTTGCTTAAATTTTTAAAAATGCACAACAGTGAATCAATTAGTCTTAAGTTTAGTACCAATCTAGGGCCTATTATAACTACTATTATTTTATTTTTGCCCTAAGTTTATTTTAAATGAAGTACTTTGTTACTTTATTTTCTCAATAAGAATCTGAATAAATGTTTTGTGTTGTCATTGGCACATTCTTCAGTCCCTCCCCAACTGATAATTTTTTCATTTCTGAACACTTGGCATAGATTAAACAGAGGCTGTATAATATCATCTTAATTTTGGTAGATATGATTTATTTAGTTCAGATGTTTAGAAAGTTTGCCACATGTTTGAGTAGTATTTTTTTTAATTTATAAAAGGAAAAACTAGAAATCTGAATGCTTTGCATTGCTCGTTTTTAAATTTTTCATGGCAGGCACGTCATCAACTGAAACTTTTACTGTTCAGAGGTATTTCAGGAACCATGATTATGTAGCAGTCTCGGACACCTTTGGGTTTCTTTAGTGGTGAGACCGTTTCCATTGCACAGGATGGATGGGCTGAAATGGCAGGAACATGACTAGAAAGTGCATGTTTCAGTCAGCATGTTGCTAGTGACAGGTGCTCGATGGTTGTTGGGATCCTTGTCAACAAAGAGAATTCTCTGACATTAAAGTCACCGGCTCAATCCTGATTTGGGGTGGCTATTGGCAGTTCCATCAGCCTTGCAGCTGATCAGTGAATGTCAGAGCTGCCGCTATTCTACAGTTTGTCACCAACCCTTGGTGCTTTTTTTTTTTGGATGGAGGGAGGGATGGTTTAGCTTGTCTTCTTCAGTCTTCACCAGGCTTTCAAATCGCTTACGTTTGCAAAATGCTCTGAGAGGTCATAGGGAATATAGGTGTCTTTAGGGCATGCAAAATCATATACAGAGTGACGACTTACTACGTGGAGGCGAGTGATGATTACCTTGACTCCAAGCCAATCAATGGTGTGAACACCTGGGGACTCATTAAATGGCATTTGTGGTATTTGTAACCGAGGTTTTGAGCTCTGTTTCAGGAAAAGCAGTGACAGCCTTTAATGTCTAATTGACCTCTTCTCTTTGTTTCACTTTCTTGTCCTTTCCTCATTTGCCTCTGATGTGGTTCCTGATGGCAGCAAACAGCCCTGCTCAGCGTTTTGAACTTCTGTTCAGAGCTTCAGCACCTCAGTTTGGGTAGTTGTGTCATGGTAAGTATTTGAAAATTCTTTATTCTCAATTGCTGCTTCTCGTTTTCTTCCCATGGGTGACTTTTATCCTGACCCTCCCCACACCCACCCACAGCTTTTCAGGTTTACGGATAACTATGTGCAACCCGCTTTAAAACATTTTTCTTAAATGGGAGAATTTGTCTTTGAAGCATTGACATTATTTATCTGGGAGAACAAGAAAAGAAGTATAGTGTGCTGCAAACAGTGTGCTTCTGCCTCAAGCCAGATGTTATCTCACGCAAGCTATTTAACTCTCTGGGCTTCTTTACAAAGTAATATATCAATCATACCCAAATGCCAGTAGTCTGGTAAGTTTTTCACAAAGCTAATTTTAGTTTTGGAGTCCAGAGATTATTTTCTGGAAATGCTGATGATAGTAGATAGGTTTATTTTGTTTGTTTTACTGTCCTTACTGAGTAAGATGAAAAGATGGACACCAACCTATGTTGGAACTAATTTTTCTGAAACATTACTGGTCTGTGAAATCCAAAAGCCTAGGGACTGTTGGAATAAATAAGCTTGAAAGTCCTTTCAGATATAAAATTATAATTTATATGTCATTGGAAGAGTTCATGGGATGAATTAAATGTTTTTCAACTAAATTACATGGTTAATAAGTAAGACTGACACTCAAGGGACAATAGACCTCTGTATGTGCGCGTGTGTGCACACGTGTGAGCCTGTGTGCGTGTGCGGGCATGCACACTCCCAGGAAATGCATCTCCCAATATAACTGACTGTGGAGCGATCCATTCCTCTTTATTTTCTTACCTGCCCCCCCATACCCAAAGCAGATTCAGGAGATCCTAAACCATTCCAGTTTTGCATCCACTTATTAGGAAGACCTGAATAAGCAGGATGGTTGCAAGATCAGAGAAGTTTTCAGGCCTTATTAAACCCCATGTAGGGGCTCAGGCCTAACACGGTCTCTGGAAACAATCTGAGAGCCCACTAACTCAGCATTAGGTTTCCCTTCTGGTCAACTTTTTATGTTAGTAAGCCATTTCATGGGCTTCTGTTGGGTCCTTCTAGTGGCTCTTCTAGATGGGCTCAGTGACACTCCATGGCACTTTGTGACAATACACCAACCAATTACTGTCACTTGTCACTTTGCTTATTGATAGCCTGCCTTCTTTTGATTGGTAAGGACCCTGCTTTGTCTTTGGCCAGAGGTATCTTATTCTGCCTGTTAATTACCTCCCCATAACCTAGAGCAGCATTCTCTAGAAAAGCAGGCCTCTAATCACAGACATTTTAGAGTTGGAATTATGTATGTTTATAGTTGGAATTTGGTGTAGTTGAGGTCAGCATTTTCCAAAGTTGACCTATGGAACATTAGTCCTAAAAGATATTCAAGTTAAAAAGTTGTGTATTGTAGGGGGAAAGAAGGGGGAATAGGAATTCTGGGTCTAAATTAGGAAACGATGCTCCTATTTCCTCCCCCTGGAGTTTTCAATGGTATGTCCTACAATAAAGAAACGGTTTGCCTTTGCTTAAACCAGTGTTTTCCAACTTTACCTGACTAATGAATGCATTTTTTCATGTTACATCTATTAGTATGAAATATGGTATGGGAAATGCTACTTTAGATAAATAGGCTATTTTTAAATTAAAGTATGTAGTTACCAGTATTGTTACAATTGATATTTATTTGCCAGGAAATGAAGTTTTAAGGACTTGACATTCAAAGTTCAGACATACTGCTAATATTGCTGATACTGCTAATAACGCGATGATTGAAACATTTCATACTTGTCACAGAAGTACTGTTCTTCACAGCAGGTCTGGGTTCACCGGGACAGTAACACAGACAGCTCTTGGTTGATACTTTAATACCATGTTTATTTCAGTTTCTTTCCTGTCAGCTGACCAAAAGGCAGGATGATTCATTTGATATTTTATTTTTATTTTTTTTATTTTTTATTATTTTTTTGGTGATACGCGGGCCTCTCACTGTTGTGGCCTTTCCCGTTGCGGAGCACAGGCTCCGGACGCACAGGCCCAGCGGCCATGGCTCACGGGCCCAGCCGCTCCGCGGCATGTGGTATCTTCCCGGACCGGGGCACGAACCCGTGTCCCCTGCATCGGCAGGCGGATTCTCAACCACTGCGCCACCAGGGAAGCCCCTGATATTTTATTTTTGACTATCAAAATAATAGCAATCAGAATCATGGGTTTTGGAAAGTTTTTAAATTGCTTCTTTCCAAAGAAGCTAACTGGCTGCACTCATGATCAAAGCTACAGTTTTGTGTTGTTTGGGTCCAGTCACTTAAGAAGATAGTTGTATTTACCCAAATCGATTTCTCGTGGTCTTCTGCGTGATTGTTCCTGAAGAACCTTAGAAATCATCACCACTGTGTCTAATCTGTCAGCTCTTTGGTTCTGACTCAAAATATAGCCCCCAACCTGTCCACTTCTCCAATGCCACTGCTTCACCTTAATCCAAGACCCGGCATCTCTCCTCTGTGCTAGTGCAGGCCTCTTCACTGGGCTTCCTCCTCCATTCATACCCACCTTAGACCATCCTCCAGAGTCCGGAGGGGTTTTTGTTTTAACGTGAATCATATTTGTTTCAAACCCTCCATTGATCTCCTTAGAGTTAAAATAAAAATTCAAAGGCTTTCACGGCCTGATGGCCTGGCCCCTGCGTAGCTCTCTGGCTTCACAGCCTGCCCTCTCTCTCACCCTCCTTGGGCCGTGTACCCATCGTATTTCTGTTCCTTGAATGAGCCGCGCTCATTCCCAGAGACCCCGGCAGCCACCACTCCCTCCCTCAACCTCTGCCACTCTAATCACTCTCATGTCACCCTGTTTTATTGTTTTACTTATCACTCTCTGAATTTATTTTACTCATTTATTTGTCTATGTCTTTGCAAGAAATGTGAACACAATCGTGTTTTTTTTTTTGATTCACTGTTGCTCCTAGTATCTGGAGTGATGCTGGCACATCGTAGGTGAAAATATGAATAAACAAATGAACAAAAGGAAGTAATCATTGGAAATGTTTGCTGTTTTGTTTCCTTTTGACTTCTGATGATAATGCTGATACCTGATTATAACAAAATCAAATGAAACTCCTAAAAGAATCTGTTTAAAGAAACATTATTAAAACATTCAAAGCCCATGAACTGAAATGTTTAAATTCTTGAATAGTAGAAGCTTATCCCATGATCATGAGGTAAATCATTGGACACCTCCAATAACTGACAGCAGCTAACTTATCACAATCTAAATTATTTTTCAGGTTGCATTTTCAGTCCCCAAATGCCTCATTTAACCCAAAACTAGTATCCTTATTAGTACCATCAGCATATTCACTTACTATTTTAGAGCCTAGCTAAGTGCATACCTTTATCAGGGAGATCTTCCATATATCAAAGTAGCAACAGCACGGTCAAAATGGGAGACATACAAGGACAATACATAATCCTCAAATTCTTTAAGAGGGACTGAGGATTTCAGACTGCTTTGGGATTTAATTCATTAACGTCCTCTGTCTGGAATTCTGTTAAATGGATTTTTAAGTAAGTGATTACTCTCGCTGTTTAACGAAACCGTGGCAGATCTGTGAGATGAGTGGGCAGATCTGTATTAATGACACTGTGGGTATGTTTGCACAGAAGCAAACAACAGGAGATGATTAAGAATGCTTTAACATGCTCAAAACAGTTTGTGTTTCTGAGCATAATGTGGGAAAGATTGAAATTATTTGATTTCCAGATTGAAGACTATGACGTGATAGCTAGCATGATAGGAGCCAAGTGTAAAAAACTCCGGACTCTGGATCTGTGGAGATGTAAGAACATTACTGAGAACGGGATAGCAGAGCTGGCTTCTGGGTGTCCACTTCTGGAGGAACTTGACCTCGGATGGTGCCCTACTCTGCAGAGCAGCACCGGCTGCTTTGCCAAACTGGCACGCCAGCTTCCAAACTTGCAGAAACTCTTTCTTACAGCTAACAGGTCTGTGTGTGACACAGACATTGAAGAACTAGCATGTAATTGTACCAGATTACGCCAACTGGACATATTAGGTAAGGATACAGTCTATAAATTTCTTTTAAAGCCTTGACATAAAAACTAACGTCAAACTTTTTATAGGGAGAAAAAAAATTCTTGGATACAATAAAGATGTTGTCCTGATAATTTTAACTGTACTTAAGTAAAAGAGTGAGGGCAGTAACAGAATTTTATAGTTGAACCTATCAGAAAGCTCTAAATAACCATAATTCTTGGTCTAGTAAGAAGAGTGAGAATTTGTGTGAGCTGTGTTCTCTGTTATTATTGACAGATAAGAAATTAATCCGTTTGTATAATGAATTCAAGACACACACACATACACACATATGGCTTCTTGATGTTAAATTCTTGATTAAGGAATATTGTGAAATTTCCATCCCTGATGATTCTAGTTTTTAGTAATAGTTCTACCCTAAGGCAGAGTTATTGAAAATCCTTCCCAGGGCTGGGATTTCTTGTGTCTTTTTTGCCATTTCTCACAGTCAGAAACCCTGTGATATTTTGTTACTTCTGACATTGGCCAGAAGTGCTAACAATGCCATGGTTATAATTGCCCACACAGTGGTGAACCCAAATAGCACTTGCACTGTGTTGCTAGTAATCTATTAATACAAATAGATTAGTCCTTGAAGTGCTAATTATATCCTTTACTGTTTATTCAACATTCAACCAAAGGGAAACCTGAAGATTTTCAACACTTACGTTTGTAGTTTCAGTTAAAATCTTTCCACAGTCCAGGCTTATGGTACATTTGTAGATGTTGCTTATATAGTTGCATGTTACTTATTCAAGTTCCTTGTAGGCAAAAATTCTTGCTTAAAAATTTAGGAAGGGAAAATTAGGCATATGTGATTAACAGATACAAACTACTATATATAAAATAGGTAAGCAACAAGGATATATACACTGGAATTATATCAAGTATCTTATAATAACCTATAATGGAATATAATCTGCAAAAATTACTGAATCACTGTGCTGTACACCTGAAGCTAACACAATATTGTAAGTCAACTGTACTTCAATAAAAATTAATAAAATTTTAAAAATCAATAAAAACAGTTGACTAAAAAAAAAAACCTTAGGGAGAAATTTTTGCCTATTATATGCACACTTTAGGCTACATACTTCATCTGTGTTATATTCTCCTTAATCTTCATTGCTCAGGAAGCGCTGGGTATCATTGTCTTTTCATAGATGAGGATACTGGAGCCAGCAGTTAATATGTGGCAGAACAAGGGTTCACATACAAGGGTTTTGTCTCCACAGTCAGTACTGTCTTTTCAAAACGCCACACCACTTACCTTGCTTGTTTCTTTGCCTGCCTATCTACCTTCCCCCTTGAATTAGCCTAGACTTTTTAAAAATAAAGTAATTATTTTGAAACATTCAAGAAAAAGTCATGAGTTCACAGGGACAATGAGGAAAGGCAGTCAAGGGCCTTTTAAAATGATCACTAATTGCGTCAGGCTTCACTTCAGAGGATGGTGCTACTGTTGTTTAAAATCTAGTTTACAATTCTCCCTCCAAAAAACCCTCAAATAAACCCAAAAAGCATACACTAGAGATGGAGAGTAGCCAATATCTGAAAGAGATGCTACCAAAGAAGTCGGTAACACTGATCCCCAAACAAAAGCACAGTTGTGATGAACAGTGGGTTCAGTTGTCAGGTGGCCTAAGTTTGGTCTATAAATGTATGAATTACTTGACAGAGACGTAAAAGAAAAGCAGGTACAAAGTATAATGACTTCTTTTTGAAGACATTTGTGACTTTCATGAGCATAAGAGCAAGGCAGTATCATTATTTATTATGTCAAATCTAATTACCGATGCAAGATGACTGTCATGTGAATATATTGGAACATCTTATTTCAAATATAAAGAGCACAGTAAAAAGTAATATCACTAGTAGTCAATAATTAATATTGTTAACAACAACCTGACTATGTGCTTTATACTGTTCTGAGCATATATTAACTGGTTTAATCATCACCACAACCTTATGAAGTAGATATTATTATTAGCCACAGAGGAGGAAATGGGTGGAAATAGGTTAAGTGACTTGCCCAGGGCTCATAACTAGTAAGGAAGCTGGACTTGAACGAGAGTCTATGCTTCTAACCACTGTGCTATATTTTCTTTACTTTTATTGTTGTTTTGTGGTTTCCTTTCATGGTTTAGTGTTAGAATCCTTTTTTTTTTTTAAAAAGGATTCTTAGTTAAACCATGCTGATATTCATTATTTTATTTGTCATTTTGTGATTAGCACATATGAATGTTAAGTGGCATATCTTCGTCATACTAAACATACTTATCGATCAGTACAAAGCTGAATAAGATACAGTCCCTGTCTTCAGGAGTTGAAAATCTAGCAAGAAGGAATAAAACAAGCATATAAATAAGTGTAGTGCAAGCCAGAAGCAAGTCCACTTTGATGGAGCTCAAAGAAAAGAGAGTATATGTATGATCAGAGAAATAAGGAAAAGCCTAATTTAAAAGGCTAATAGATATTTGAAAGGTATCCTTAAAAAGTGAGCAGGAAATTGGGGGAGAAGGGCATTTTAGGCAGAATGAATAGCATGAAGCAAAAGCAAAGGTGTTAAAAGTACAGAATATCTTCAGAGAATAGGCAGTCTGATTTGATCTAGAATGTTGGTATAAGGGAGGGTATCATGGAGAGTTTTGGACACCAGGATGAGGAGTTTGCACAAGATTAAACAAGGAAGAGGTTTTACTGGGTTTTAATTAGGGATATGAGTGATACATTTAGAGCTGTGTTTTAGGAATACTTATCTGAAAATGAGTAGTAGGTGAATTGGAGAAGGAAGAAATGAAAATCAAAGAGATTAGCTTCAATAATCCATCTCACGAGGGTCTACACCAGGGTGATGGCACTGGGCAGTTAACCACCATTCCTTCATTTTTGCATTCATTACACACTTATTGAGCATATACTGTGTTTGGCATTATTTTAAACACTGGAGATACTCAGTGCCCTGAAGGAGCAAGCTGACTGAAAACAGAATTGTGTCCTAAGTGGATAACAAAACAACGGCACAAAGTACCCTGGAAACATAGCACAGGTGACCCTAGCCCAGTTAAATGTTCAATCTCTGACTTCCTTCCCTGGCATTCTCTTAGGCTTTAGGAACTCCTAATTTATCAGGAAACTCAGATTCTAATGACCAAGATTGGCAAATAGAAAAAAGTCACAGCCCTAGGTGAAAAGCTCCACAGAGCCAAATAGCTTAGGTGAGGTTCTCTGATCTTATATAACAGAAACCCCCTCAGGATCACTTAAGCATATGAAAAAGATGATTATTATGAAGATACAGGTGTCCATCTCAGATCCCATGGGTAGAAGCTGGGTATGGTCAAACGTCAGGAGAGACTGGAAAACCATCAAAAGGCGAGGAAGCTTTTTCTCTTTTTCGTTCCTTCTCCTATCCTGCATACTCAGGCCCCTGTCCCTAATCCACACCCTCTGCCACTGTACACTTACAGAGACGTTTGTGTCTGCTTCTCCCTTTGGCTTTGCTTTGTTCTTTTCTTGTCATGCTGGCCATCTCTGTTCCTCTGGGTACACATGGCTAAATATAGCAGCCCTGACCCAGTTTTCCATGTCTTTAGTTCAAGAGATCAAATGGGCACTGGAGGCTTTACTGAATCCCAATTCTAAATTCCCAGGTGAATCTGCATTGGTTTATCACGGGGCCAGTCGCAGCCAGGGTAGCAGTATAGTTACAGCTTCTGGTAGAAGTATAGTTCCTTCTCCCTTCTCATGGCAGGGAGGGGCGAAGAAAGGATTTCTCAGAGAAAAAGGCATAGACCAGTGTTTCAGAACATTTAATCCCCCTCCCAGGTATATGTATATAATACGATTGTGATGATTTTTTTTCTCCCTAGAAAAGCTATAGTTACAACAGATGACATCTTAGAGCCTAGTGATATTTGCTACTTATTGAGTGCCTGCCGTGCATCAAGTGCTTTACATAATTTATATGATTTATAACCCATCTGAATATCCCATAATCACTTCAGATTTAACATGGGCTAAATAGTACTCATCATCCATCATTTGTCTTCCAGTAATGACATTTTATACCTATCACTTACTGTAAAACTTATCGAATTGTGTTGTAGTTATTTGCTTTCAACTCTAGTCAATGAATTCTTTAAGGCAGACACGTGTCTTACTCATCTTTGTATCTCCAGTGCCTGGAACAGAAGTTTCTACAGGGTAGTTGCTCAGTAATCGCACTGCATGGAATTAGAGGTTGAATCATTAAGTATTGCTGTCTGATTTGACCCATGGGTTCAGGAAAATGAGATGTGCAAACAGTTTTGAACTGGGGCGAACAGAAATAGGAAAGTCTGGAGGAGCTGATTGGAAAGGGTAGGAGGTAGGATGAAGATAGAATGGGTAGAGATTGACAAAATTCAGGTCCTAGATACCAATTTGGCTGGGAAATTTTATTTATTTTTAACAGGACTATTTCAATATGATGTCTTGTTTTAAGAAAGGTTTTTAATTTGTAAAAGTCTATTTTAAGTGTATTTTAAATAATAAAAAGGGACTTTTATCAGGATATTATATAAATGTTAGATGATATTTTGTTTGTTTGTTTGTTTTAAACAGGAACAAGAATGGTAAGTCCAGCATCTTTAAGAAAACTCCTGGAATCTTGTAAAGATCTTTCCTTACTTGATGTGTCCTTCTGTTCACAGATTGATAATAGAGCTGTGCTAGAACTCAATGTGAGCTTTCCAAAAGTGTTTATAAAAAAGAGCTTTACTCAGTGACTACATATATGTCTTATAATAAAATTAATGTGTTTTTGTAGGGTTTTGTTTTGGGGTTGGTTTTGTTTAGTTTTTATAATGGTGGGAATATCTTAAGACATTTGTGGATTTTAAAGAGAAATATGGAACTGTCCATTAAACCATTAAATCAGTGATGTAAACAAATGTTTTCACAAAATATTGTAAGCCCTTTCCTTCAAGAATATGTGAGTGGCTCATATTATTTTTGTCTATGTTAATCAGTGATATTATGCTTTAGTCAATAACTACATGTTTAATAAAAGAGTAATATGGAAACATTTTAACTTATTTTGAATGCAGCACTTTGAACAATAAACTATCATGATATTTATGCAAGAATAAAGTTAATTTTTCACACCTCCATGTAAAGATGCCTTATTAATTATAAGCCTTATGACCTGGCCAGTATTTCTTTTGGTATGTACAAAATTGTCAGAGTTGGTTGGAGAAAGAATCCTACTTTTTATCTGTTAAGATTATTTTTTACGTTGATATACTAATTCTTCAACTTGAAAGTTTTCAGTTTTTCCAGTTTTCTTCTGATATATTTATCTATTTTACTACTGGATAATAACAGTAGTAAAATATGGGCATAATCAAGAACAAGAGGTAAACTATTAAATGAAATAGTTTTCCAACTGTTCAGCAGATGCCTTAAAAATTTGCCAGAGGGAAAGATTTAAGACTTCTGAATTATATGTGGATTTTTTTTCTTTTTTCTGTGCCCCGGCACCTTAAATAATGAGAAATCAGCAACCGTGGAGAAAACAAAGCAAACAAACATTGTTTTGTTAAATAGTAAATTGATTTAGTTCTGCTGCTAAGAAAGTAGACAGAAAATATTTTGTGGAATGAAAAGGCAGGGCTGTTTCTAATAGCAAACTGATACTAAATACATAGTTTAACAAAATTTATTTTCCCACACAGGGCAAAATGTTTATTTCCGATATCCACACATCCTAGAGTGATCCCGTAGAACTCTGCTGTCCAATACAGCAGCCAGTAGCCACATGTGGCTATTTTATTTAATTTTAGTTAACTTCAATTTAATTAAAAATTCCATCCCTCAGTTGTACTAGCCACATTTCAAGTATTCAGTAGTTACCTGAAGCTAGTGGTTATCATATTGGACAGCACTACTCTAGAATTTCTTGCTATAAGGTGTAGTCATTTAAGAAAAAGCATATTTGGTTTAAAAATGAGCACAGTTAATATATATCACTAGGAAATTTTTGAGGATACTCTCAATAGTACATATATGAAAGCATTTTACCCCCAAAGTAAAGCTAGTGGATTTATACATATGGAAAATAGTAGGCATACAGTAAATACTTAATGAATAAGAATATATTATTGAATTAAACCATATGTTAAATTTTAAGATTATAAATGTTATAAATTACTAGTAGTACTGTGTTTATTCTTTTATAGAATATAAAGAATGTAATACGTGACATTTAAAATATTACAATAGTGATCCAATCTCCTCCATGTAAGAAGCCATTGTATGAGAGCTGCTATCTTGTTGGTATGCCCCACAATGTCTTCTATTTGATGGCAGAAGCAAAGCGCAGTTGGAAAAGGGCTTGGTTATCCTCTGTTATTAGCTTCATGCATTTGGATTTTCTTTTCACCCAGGAATGTATGTAAACATCTTAAATGTTTTATTCACTGGACCTTTTAGGAGGATGAAATTTATAATTGGACTACCAACTGGGTGAAGCAGTGCTTTTGTCTTAAGCTAACAGCCGCCATTGAGTTAATGCTTACTTTGTGCCGGCACTCTTTCCTGTGTGTTGCATTTACTAACTCACTTAGTCCTCTTAACAACCCTGTAAAATAGATACCATTGCTTACTCCCATTTACAGGTGAGGCAGAGAAAGATTGAAGAACTTACTCACGATCGCATAGCTGCTAGTGGCAGAGCCAGCAGCATACAGACACAAGCCATCCAGCTTTAGAGACAGTGCATTCAGTCCATGCTTTTAAAAGTGTCCAGGTAGTATCTGGTTCTAGAGCAGAGGTCAGCAAAAATTTTCTGTAAAGGGCCAGATAGTAAATATTTTAGGCTTTGTGGGCTAAGAGGCAAAATGGAGATTATTATGTAAGTACTTATGTAACTAACGAGAAAATGAATTTCCACAACATTTTTATTGACAATTCAAAACATAAGAATAATTGAGAACAGTTTTTCGTATTACAGTTCTACTAAGAAGAAGAAAGAAATACTTTGGGGGAGGATAACATTTCACTTAATTGGGATTCAATGTTAATATTTCCTGTCATCAAAATTGATTGTACATATTCATCTGTTAATGTTGATCTATAGTAAGATTTTACATATTTTGTTTTTGAAAAGATCTCTTCATACAGGTAAGTATTGCCAAATACTTACATTAATCCATGAGAAAATGATTTTCAGGGAGCATATTTATCACTTGGAAGGCATTGAAAGAATTCCATTAGGTTCTTTCTTCTCTTGATATTTTTCTTTTAGAATGTTATTACATTGCAGATTACTCACTTCCCAACTCACTTCCTATTTGAGGGTTAGGTGGAAGCTCCTCAATTGCATAATCGAATGGATTTTGACAAATGGGTATTTCCCTTACGCTTGCACTGAGGTCCAGAAAACCCTGCTGGACATCATATCCTTTGAGCTCAGAAAGTATATCTGCTGCCAGTTCATGTGAGCATAGAGCTCCTGCTGCCTATTTTACCTCTGATAGCACAGGAAGTATGTAAAGCAGCTGGACATGACTTCATGATTCAAACAGTGTTAGTTGTCATCAACATTACTGTAGTCTGTTTCACATCTGAGCACTGTTTTGCTGGCTTCACCTCCAGAGCTTCTGATTCAGTAGAATTTTCATTTCTTATGATAGTGAGGTGATGCTCAATGCCGCTCGTCTGAGGGCCACCCTTTGAGAAGCACCGCTCAACAGTTCTTAAGTCGGAAGCTCTTCTCTTAATCCCAGTGAATCCCACCTACAGTGGGAGTAGCTATTCTCATTGTTATTCACTGTTTCAGTTTTTGGTTGCATTCATTTTACAAAGCATTATCAAGGCTGCAACAGAAGCTAAATTACAAAGCCATTCAGTATTCTGTAATACTGGTTGAATGCATTTCTTCTGGTTCCGAAAAATCTCAATATCAGCTCTGATCTCAAAAACTCACAATAAAAGTACCACTGCTTAGCCAACAGACTGTTGTGTGGGAGGGCAAATCAGGATATTCAGCTTCTATATCTGATGAAAAAATAACAGCTGATGACGGTAAGATGAAGTTCACCATTGACACTGCTAGTTCAGTAACAAGATTGAATCATACATATTCCACAGAGTACCTGCAGATGAATAATACAGTAAATAACCATAGGTTTTAAACATTGCATTTTCACAAACTTTGTAAATTTGACCAACTAAGCCCTTGTTTACCCCACACATATTTTTACCACCACAAGTTGTAACACATCTTAGCAGATTCTACTTCAGGTTATACTGAACTCGTGTTTTCTTAACTTCTTAGAAAATATTCTTGTCCGTAATTGTCCTATGCAGACGACTCATAGAAACCAACTCTTCAGTCACTTCAGCCTTGGCATTGACTCATCAAATAAATCACAATAACTAGGCAGTATCAGTAACATCTTTTGACACATCAAGAGCCAAGGAGAACAGCTCAGAATCACTTGCCTTGTTTTTTTATTGACTAATGATGTTGTTCTCAATGTTCTCAATTCTTCGAGCAACTGTTCTTGCCAAAAGGCTAATTTAATAGTCTTAAGCAAGTTTACTTTGGACACATTTCTTTAGCTGATGAATCAAAAACAATTTAATTAACTCACCATTGGTAAATGGCTTTCCTTGCTTGGCTAACAAATGAGCCACTCAGAAACTTACTTTGGCTGTAGCTTTATTTTCATTTTTTAATTTTTGTAAAGAAATTCTGCTGTGATGAGATACCTTGTTTTACATTTTCTAACTTTTCTGGCCACTGCATTCCTATGAATTGAAAATATTGTGGTGAGTGCTTAGTGTGGTAGTTCCACCGTGTATAATATTCTTTCAGAGCAGCTACGGGGTCTTTGCATTTTAGACACAATGCTTTGCTATCGAATTCGATAACAAAATAATCCATACACCTCACTTGAAATCTACTTTTTTGTTGTTCCAACATTATCGGTATGCTCTGGTAATAAAAAATTTTGAAATACTGTGGAATGACAGTATGTGTGGCATTCAAAATGTTGGTAGTAATAACTATCACTACGGTTTGTAACGTGCTGAGCAGTAGTGCAAGATGATGAGAGCACTGCATAGGTCTCTGCTGCTACAGCTCAACTCTGCCATTGTAATGTGGACGGCACCATAGACAACTAAGTGAATACATGTAGCCACGTTCCCATAAAACTCTGTTTCTGAACACCGAAAGTTGAATTCCATGTAATTTTCATGTGTCACAAAATATTCTTTTGATTTATTTATTATAAGCCGTTAGAAAATGTAAAAACCATTTTTAAGTTGCAGTCTGGGTTTGGCTTGTGGACCGAATGTTCAACCTCTGAGGAGATTCTCAGATCAGTTAGTTAACCCAGGTTTGCCCATTCCTAATTTTATAAACCACATTCAAACCCATCCTCAGCTTATAATCTTTCTCATTTTACCATTTAGATTTTAAAATTAAGGACAGTATTTTACTGACTCAGAGAAAACAAAACTTTTTTACCGTAACAAGAATTTTGGATTTTTTTCTTTTTTATTGAGGTATATTTGACAATTTAGAATTGTATATATTTAAGGTATACAATTATTCAATTGATAATTTGATATACATATACATTGTGAAAAAAAAATCACATCCAAGCTAATTAACCTATCTGTCTATTCAGATAGTTAACACGTTTTTTGGGTGGTGCCATTAAGATCTACCCTCTTAGCACATTTCAAGTAAACAGTATTGTTAACTCTAGTCACATTGTTGTACAATAGATCACCAGAACTTATTCATCATGCATAACTGAAACTTGGTACCCTTTGACTAGCCTCTCCCCATTTCTCCCTCCCAAGTCCCTGGTGACCACCATTATACTCTGCTTCTATGAATCTATTTTAGATTCCACATATAAGTGAATCATGTAGTATTTTTCTTATTTTTTTTAATCTGAAAAAAAATTTATTGCTGTCTCTCTGGAAGTGAAT
The DNA here is from genome assembly GCF_026419965.1 of Kogia breviceps. NCBI lineage: Eukaryota > Metazoa > Chordata > Mammalia > Artiodactyla > Physeteridae > Kogia > Kogia breviceps. The sequence continues at coordinate 32,078,152 of NC_081322.1, read as the reverse complement.
CAAGTGGATGTACAGCAGCAAGAAACACAGCATTGAAAATCAGCTATACACCATTATAAAGTAAAAAAAAGAAATACAAAGACAGTGAGAGAGTGAGAAATACTTACAAAATACGTTCAGGGGCTGTGATGCAACATGCACTGACTGCACTAGACCCACAGCTGCATGAGACCTAAGGCTGGACACTCGTGGGGCTGAGAGAATTGGTGTGGATGGGTCAGCAAATGCAGCCCCTTTAGAGTAATACTTCCTGGCCCCCAATTCCATGGATCCCCAAACTCCAGGTGCAGGGGAACCTTCCTACTGAAACATGCATGGGACACAAAGAGGATGGTACATTGTCTGATCGGGAAGAGTTTGGAAAAGGCCCCTCATCTCTTCATCTCCTGGTGCTCGGGTTCTCCCCACTGGCCTCTTTCCTAACAATCTCCCCACTTGGGGAATCCGCACCTTCAACATCCTGTTTTGAACAGTTTGCAATTTGTCCGGAGGATGAAGGGGAAGGGGGGAAACCAATGAGAGACAAGCCCTAGATGTTTGGACAGGCATCATGTAGTATTTTTCTTTCTGTCTGGTTTATTTCACTTAACACAATGTCCTCCAGGTTCATCTATGTTGTTTGCAAATTGCAGGATTTCCTTTTTTTTAAGGATGAATAATATTCTATTTTCTACACCACCTCCCCCACCAACGCACAAACACCATATTTCCTTTATCCATTCATCTATTGACAGACACCTAGGTTGTTTCCATCCTGGCTGTTGTGAATAATCCTGAAATGAATGTAGGGGTGCACTCTTACAGATCCTGGTTTCACTTCCTTTGGATGTATACCCAGAAATGGGACTGCTGCATCGTATGGTAGTTCTATTTTTATTTTTTTGAGGAACTTCCATACTGTTTTTCATAAAGGCCATACCAATTTATAATTCTACCAACAGTGTACAAGGGTTCCCTTAATAAGAGAGAGTATATAGACTATCCATTAAAATTTGAAGCCAGATGACCCATTGTTGCTAGCATTATCAACTGACTTAAATTTTTTTATAATTACCTTAGAATTTTGGTAAGACAAATTATCTTCCCAGTGGCTCATAATAGATGAAAGGTATGCTCCTGACTCTGGGAGCATAATTAAAGGATCCTCTCAATTTAAATGGCTCTGAAATAAGACCCTAGAAATAGACAACATGTAGCAAAACGTTTAGACAGTTAATATTCTTCCTCTCCTTTGGAGTGATTAATTTTGAACCAACATGTAGCAAAGAAAAACATTTCTTTTCAGAAATATTTCTATTTTTTTGTGTTTCCTAGGAATTAGTGACTGAAAACTCATATTTGCAAGTATAATAATACTAACCAAGGAGAGTCAATAAAAATTACATTTGGTTACCATATATATTATTAATGAATGTTTGGCTTTTCATTTTTTACTTTAAGATATAAAAGGATACCTATTACTAACAAAGTAATTTTCATTTTCAAAGCCACTTATCACACGTTTATTGGTGTTGCATGTTAGTTTCCCCCCATTTAGCACATTTAATATTGCTACTTCAGAACTTTTTTTAGCCACTCCAAAAATTTTGTCAGTGACCCTTAACAAAATGTTAGCTATTGCCAAAACACTACTTCTTGCAGTTATGGTTTTATACTTGCAGCCTAGTTCTCTGGAAGTACATTAATGTCAATAAGCAAATGAGGTGATGATTGGCAGCTATAGCTACAAGTCAAAAGGGAAGAGAGAAATTAATCAGAGATTGTTTATTATATGTATTTTATATATTGCTTTATAAATGTGGATAGAGGCCAAGATTTTTCCTTTGGCAGAGCAGAATGTATTTAATGTTTTTGCCTATGAGTCTGAATTTTTGGCTTCAATTTTTGTGCATATGAATACCATTAATTGTCTATTCGATTTTGAAAGGAAAAAGGCTATTATGTCAAAATCGACATTTTTCAGAGGAAGGAAGATTTTTTATCAATGTATTTGGTAAAGTAAATTAGTGCAGTCTTAGCTATAAAATTTTTCCTTAAAAATTTTATAGCTAAGACTGCACTAATTTACTTTAGCAAATACATTGATAAAAAACAGTCATATGATCAGATAAATTGAGTAAATTATGCCAAAGATAAAACAGCTCCGTTATGAATGAGAATCTGTACAGACAACCGACTGAGATGTTTTAAATTTTATTTGTATAAAAATGCTGTTCAGTGGGCTTCCCTGGTGGCGCAGTGGTTGAGAGTCCACCTGCCGATTCAGGGGACACGGGTTCGTGCCCCGGTCTGGGAGGATCTCACATGCCGCGGAGCGGCTGGGCCCGTGAGCCATGGCCGCTGAGCCTGCGCGTCCGGAGCCTGCGCTCCACAACGGGAGGGGCCACAACAGTGAGAGGGCTGCGTACCAAAAAAAAAAAAAAATGATGTTCAGTATCTAATGATTTTTATTGTTCATATTATCCTGTACTTTAGAATAATAAGATAAGCTTGAGTATCTCATTAGCTCACTTTCAAAACTGATCATTTCATGACACTGCTGAATATAATGGAAGGTTTGGGTAAATAGGTTTGTGTCACAGCCTCTATGAAATTAGATGAAAATAAGCCTGGAAGATAAGCTATCATCTATGTGCTGAATGCTAACAATCCATCCTCATGCTATGAAATGACATCAGCTCGGGTCCATTGTAAACTCTAAAATTACATGCATCTGCAATTAAACTGTAAACTGCATTCACACTGTTATTTACTTTATACTTTCTCAGTAGTTACCCCAAATAAGATTTATTTACTTAAAGTTTGTTTAGTTTGTTATTTAAAACAAACCAGGGAATTTCCTGGAGGTCCAATGGTTAGGACTCCACACTTTCACCGCTGAGGGCCTGGGTCAGGGAACTACGGTCCCACCAGGCAAGCAGTGCGGCCAAAATAGTAATAATAATAAAATAAAATAAAACAAAATGAAGTTTGATACAGTGTTTTCCTACTTTTACTTATAAGGTGTCATGTACCTTATTTGCTTTTTGTAGAAGCCAATTCCTTCATTACCAATAAGTTCGTAAGTTGTTCCACAGTTCTTGGTCACACCCAAACTACTTTTAGTGAGCTAGAATGGAATAAATGACACAAGATAAAACACATTCATCTATTCATTTAGTCAGCAGTATATACTGACAACAAAAATGTACTGACATCTGTGCTAGGCAAAGATGTGGCGGGTGGTTACAGAATGTATCTAAACAACCACAGAGCAATTTTCAAAAATGGTTATGTGCAAAGAAAATTTTATGGTGAATAAGCATAGGATACAATGGATTCAACAAAGTTAGGTTTCTTTACTACTGAACTTCAGAACCTTTAATATCTAATGGACACTGTGAAGGTGGGATAGAGTGAAGACTTGTAGTGTTTGCTAATTTTCTGCAGAATACCTGTAAACATTTCTTGGAAACTTTAGTTTCTTAGAGCATAGTTTGGAAAGTGCTGCTAAGCAGCATTATATGGTGTATTATCAAAAGTATTCACTACAATAATTTTTAATATATTTGCTAAAGATTATACATTATAATTTGTTTCTAATAAAAATATTTTTAATTTTTATTTAAGAAGATTAGGAAGTTGACTACATACTTTGATGATATGAATTTTTAAAAAATATTTCTGAGCATGATTACTTTATATTTTGGCCCATAATTTCTAACTCATTTTTTATTCATATATTAGATTTTTAAAATATGTGTTTACTATTGGTTTCCTAAAATCCTGTGAAATATGAATCATGATCTAGTCACTGGAAATGCCTAAAGGAACTGCTCTACCATCTGATTATTTTTAATATTTTAAATATTTAATTCAGTATTAATAACACTGAATGGCAGTAGAATTTCACTGTCAAGTTGCTTTATTTAATATTTGTGCTAGCCCATAAACTAGTCTAATCATCAATTGTGTAGTAATAGAAAAAAGTAGAAATTTTAGATTAACTTCTGATCAGTGACTATTTAAAAAATATTTTATATGTAATATATTTTTTAAAGGTATAGTAACAACAATTCACTATCATCTGTTGCTAAAGTCTTTTAATAAAGGAATGTGGTAATTTATTATGAGAATCTTTTCTTCCCTAATAGATACTTTTATATGAACTCTATTAGATGTTAGATACATATATATACATGTATTTATTTGTCTCACAAAAAATATGTTTATTTTGTTAAACTTTTTTTTTAAGTGGGAAGTTATATTTCAGCAATGTGTTCTATAGAATATTTATGAATTGCTGCTAAGGTTACAACAACACAAGCTAGAGAACTGTTAATACTAACACTCATTCTGACATACCATTCTTCTTATTGGAGATGTTTTTGCTGACAGACAACCCAAATAAAGAACTGATAGTGTTGAAGCCCTGCTAACTTGTTTAAAAGTCTTAAAAATAATTGCACCCAGTAAAACCTAAAATAAATATTTATACATTTTTATAATCAGAAGTGTTTGTAAAGTTGAAAGACCTTTAAATGTGTGTTTTTGGGGGGTTTTTCTTCGTTTTTTATTTTGCGGTACGCGGGCCTCTCACTGTTGTGGCCTCTCCCTTTGAGGAGCACAGGCTCCGGACGCGCAGGCTCAGCGGCCATGGCTCACGGGCCCAGCTGCTCCGCGGCATGTGGGATCTTCCCGAACCGGGGCACGAACCCGTGTCCCCTGCATAGGCAGGCGGACTCTCAACCACTGCGCCACCAGGGAAGCCCTAAATGTGTGTTTTTAGCATGCTTTATCCTTACTGTTTGTCAGCAGTGTCTGACCATGTGTATCTACCCAGAAAAGAGAAACACTATTGACTATTAGATGACTGTTCAGCTTCTGTCTTTTAAAATATCTTCTGATTTCCCATCTATGGGCACTCCTTGCCAAAATCAAGGGTCTCATTTCTTAAGCTGGGTGCATCAGTTTTACCAGTCTCGACTCTGAGTGGCACAGTGCTCCTGGCATATCATCTAGGCTCATGCCTCAGTGCCTTCTGTCCTTCTGAACCTCTGTAACAAGCCACTAGCTCCCGTTGTAACTGTAGCCTTACATCCTCCCTCATTAATCAAATTAGGCCATCTGTTTTTTAATATTTTGAACGTTAAAATGCCAAATGTTAAAGAAGGTGAATTTTTAAGCCCAGTGCTACACTGATAAGTGTTTAAAAACCAACTCTGTGGCAGAGGTGGAAAACCCCTGATTTGTAGTGTTTTCCAATTTTTGTCTATAAGTTCTCCCACTGTGACTGATTTCAAGCTATCAATGTGAAGTTCCTCAAGGCTGAGTTGGGATGAGATGCACACTTTGCTCTTTTGAGTTGTTATGGACTGGCTGTAGTTCACCACTGCTGGATGACGTTATTAAACGTTGATCTCATAATTTCTGAGAAATAGGCATAATAAGCTATTGCTAGTTTTCCCCCAGAGGTGTAATCAAGTGGTCCTTCAAAATCTATGAAATTCTTCCTTGCCATTGGATACGTTGAAAGAATAAAATTCAAAAGCATTTTTTTCTAAATTAATATTCAGTAATCAGTAGGAGAACTAAGAATACTAAGAAGAAAAACTTTGAAAAAACTCACAAGGAGAAGCAAGCTGTTTTTGCTAAGGTAAAACCGACACTGGTCATGTACGTTGATAGAGAGCATTGTGTGTTTGTGGGATTATAATTTTAAAAACCATTTCCCTATATTTCCATGGACTGAAAATTATATCCCCAGATAAATTGTGACATTTCCTTTTCACATGTTGGTGCAATTTTACATTATGAAGTTGTCATGTAGATTCATTACACCTGTTTTCCAGACACAAATGACCATAACTCAAATATGCACCTATCATATATCAACCTCTAAACTACATAAAAAACATCACTAATGTATATGCAAGCACATTGATAAGCTATTTACATGGTTTTGTTATAACAAAGACTCTTGGCTTGGGACCCTAAAATTTTTACTTTTGATATTTTTCTGCCTCAGGTACCAGACTTTTGTCCTGGATATGGAAGTATTTGTGTGCTAGTTTTATCAGGTTGCAATGAATAACAACCTCAAAAATGTCAGTGGCTTTCAATAACGTTTATTGCTCAGTCATGTGGCAAGTTGGCCTCCGTGGGCTGTTGGCTGTGGCTGTCCTTCAAGATGTGGTTCAGGTTCAGGTCTGCCCCACCAGGATCCAGGCTGACAAAGAAGGCCTTACCTGGGGTATGCCCTGTGGTGGCAGAGGGTGTGGATGCCGGAGAACTGGCAGCAACGGGAAATGCATCTAAAAGTGTCTTAAGTGCTCTACGGTAGGTCCTTGTTGGTTACAGGGAACTCTGCTCAGTGTGATGTGGCAGCCTGGATGGGATGGGAGTCTGGGGGAAAATGGATACACATATATGTATGGCTGAGTGCCTTTGCTGTGCACCTGAAACTATCACAACATTGTTAATCGGCTATACTCCAACATAAAATAAAAAGTTAAAAATAAAAAATGAAAGCGTCTCAGTGGATATACTGCTCATCAAGTCTGTTCACATTCTGTCGGACAGAGCAAGTCATGTGACTAAGCCCAGTAGCTAGACAACAAGGCTACTCATCCTGTTGGAGCTATGGTTAAGTCATAGCCCACAGTGTGGGGAACAGATAATTCTGAACAGTGATGCCACAATGTACCACACATACTTGAGCTCACTATGAGTAGGCAGAGGACGTCAAAATTATATGAAAGGAAATAACATCTTAATGTTTAAAAAAAATGTATTACTGATTACATTGGCTTAGGTTCAGGATTTTTAGAAGGATCCTCACTCTGTGTTTCATGTTTTGGAAAATAAAATAAAATTTTCCCAAATATCACTATCACCTAATTTTGTAGGAAATGAAAAGTATGATAAACTCACAGAAATATTCCTAGATAAGTGGTGGTGTAGTAATGGAAATAACAGAGGGGAAACAGGAGTCATGAGACCACAATCTGGACTGTGCTTCTTTTTGGCTGTTAATTCAACTTTTCTGAGTCTCAATTTTCTCATCTGTGAAATAAGAAAGTTGTTCCACAAGTTTCCTAAGGTCATTCTGACTATAAAGCTCTCATTCTAATGCTTTCTTATCATCATCTAATTAACAAAGCATATCCTTCTGCAATTTTTATTATAGTTTAACTCACTGTTTTTAAAAAAAATTATGGCAGAGTGATAGAATTTTAATTTTCTTTTATTCATATTGTGCCCGAATAAAAAACAGATTTGAGACAAAGTAATAGAATGCAATCCTACTTGTTTTTATCTTAATATTTAAACTACTATTCTTCCATTACTCTGAGATTTACTGGTTTAAACATCATTATATATAAGAATCATCTGGAAGCTTGTTTAAAATGTAAATTTCCTGTCCCCAAACCCATGGAGATTCTGAGACTAGATAGAACCCAGAAAACTACATGTTTAAAATTTTTTATTTATTTTTCTTTGCGGTACGCGGGCCTCTCACTGTTGTGGCCTCTCCCGTTGCGGAGCACAGGCTCCGGACGCGCAGGCTCAGCGGCCATGGCTCACGGGCCCAGCCGCTCCGCGGCACGCGGGATCCTCCCAGACCGGGGCACGAACCCGTGTCCCCTGCATCGGCAGGTGGACTCTCAATCACTGCGCCACCAGGGAAGCCCCACAGAAAACTACATTTTGAAGAAGCACCCCAGGTGTCCAAACTAGTCTAAGCAGTACAAATCCTATAAATTATTTTGGTAATAATAATTTTTTTAAAACCCACATACTGGGATACTATACACTTAGCATAATAATTTAAAATTAGTTATTAATATCATGCTTCTCAGTTATACATTTGTTATTTGATGTTTGTATTTTGTCTTTTTGAATTTAGTTATTTTTATCACATTTAGCGCATGGGACCTCTGTAAGTGATGGAATTATTTCATATATAAATTTTAGAAATGTGGAAACTAAAATATCTTAATATTCCTTTGAAGTAAAAGTGCTTTGATTAGTGTTATGCTTCTCCAAATGCATACAGGGCAGATCCATCTCAGAATGAAATGAAAGTGAAATACTACAAACTTAGAACTACTGTTGTATTATTACATCCAGTCCCCTGCTTCTTTCCTTGTTTCCCAGAGCCCTTATCCTATCAGATCTTTGTTCCTCAACAGTCCCTCTAACCCTCAGCATCTTGCTCCTTAATGAAATGCTCTTCCCACAAATAGAACTACCATACAACCCAGCAATCCCACTACTGGGCATATACCCTGAGAAAACCATAATTCAAAGAGTCATATACCACAATGTTCATTGCAGCTCTATTTACAATAGCCAGGACATGGAAGCAACCTAAGTGTCCATCAACAGAGGAATGGATAAAGAAGATGTGGCACATATATACAATGGAATATTACTCAGCCATAAAAAGAAACGAAACTGAGTTATTTGTAGTGAGGTGGATGGACCTGGAGTCTGTCCTACAGAGTGAAGTAAGTCAGAAAGAGAAAAACAAATACTGTATGCTAATACATATATATGGAATCTAAGAAAAAAAATGTAATGAACAGCCTAGGGATAGGATGGGATGGCCTTGAGGATATGGGGCGGGGGAAGGGTAAGCTGTGACGAAGTGAGAGAGTGGCATGGACATATATACACTACCAAATGTAAAATAGATAGATAGATAGTGGGAAGCAGCCGCATAGCACAGGGAGATCAGCTCGGTGCTTTGTGACCACCTAGAGGGGTGGGATAGGGAGGGTGGGAGGGAGGGAGACGCAGGAGGGAAGAGATATGGGAACATAGGTATATGTATAACTGATTCAGTTTGTTATAAAGCAGAAACTAACACACCATTGTAAAGCAATTATACTCCAATGAAGATGTTTAAAAAAAAAAAAAAAGCTCTTCCCCATGTATCTTCACCATGCCAGCTCTCACTTTCCTTAGATCTCTGCTCAGATATTGTCTACACAGAGTGGTCCTTATTGACCATCCAAAATAAAGTAGCATAGTCTCTTCCACCCATCAATCACTGGCCTCCATACACTGCTATATTTTTGTTCATAAAAGGACTATTATGACTATGGCACTTATGACTATTCAACAAACTATGGATTGATTTATATCCACCCCTCTTTCATTTTTAGCTCTATAAGCACAAAGACTGCTTTGTTCATTGCTAAGTCTCCAGGGCTTAGAATAGTACCTGATACATAGTAGGTAGTCAATAAATATTTGTTGAAAAAAATTTTGGAGATTATCCACAGCTTGGCCTGTCTCTAGTATAAGGCAAGACTATTAAGATTCAAGTTTTATAAAATAGGCAATATTTTAAAAGGCAGTTTTATTTTTTCTTAATTTCCCATCTATTTTGAAAGTCATTTTAATTTATTATGTTCAGATTTATCATCTCTTTTGCAAACTCTCATCTTTCCATCTTTTTCTTGTCTATTTTTTAATTATGTGTGATACTTTATTTTAAATGGTGGCAATTTAAAGTGGATATTTCATTTCAACAAGTTTTAATTACTTAATTGAATATGAAACTCCAACTATGAATTCAATGTTGGTGAAAGGCACGAGATTTACATTCCCATAAAACTGAGCACTTATCTTCATGTGAAGCATATACAGGATAGTATATGAATGGGTAATAGCAGTCAGGATTTCCTCTGAAAACTAGAAAACTTCTTGATTAAAAAACAAACTAAGAGGGCTTCCCTGGTGGCGCAGCGGTTGAGAATCCGCCTGCCGATGCAGGGGACACGGGTTCGTGCCCTGGTCCGGGAAGATCCCACATGCGGCGGAGCGGCTGGGCCCGTGAGCCATGGCCGCTGAGCCTGCGCGTCCGGAGCCTGTGCTCCGCAACGGGAGAGGCCACAACAGTGAGAGGCCCGCATACCGCAAAAAAAAAAAAAAAAAAAACTAAGAGGATAATTTATTCCTCAGTATCCTCTGATACATGCCCGTTAAAACCAACACATATACTGGTAGAGGTTTTTCTGCCATAAAAATAAGCCGACTGGAACAGAACTGAGGTTATTCAGACAACAGGTCCAAAGCACTATGAAAACTGAAGGAAACAAGTAGCTGTTGAAAAGTTTACAACATTTTTAGTAAAATAAGATTAAAACACATTAAAACAGTCACTTATTTGGACATTTTCCCCACCCCAGACTAGACTTCCCTACTCATCACTTACTGCCTGGCCTGGTGCCTCAATATTCCCTATTTGACAGTACACTGTCAGGTATGAAGGTTTGGGTCACCTCACCGGGTAAAGAACCAGGACCAGCAGAGGTGCTAGCTAAAGGCAAAGGGAATACGGAATGGGTAGTGGAAGGAAGTAGTCATGAACACCAGCCAGGACCATGTGACCAGTTACAGAAAGTGTCATATTTCTTCCTTATTTTACTATGAATATGCTCGTGTGTGTGTTTGTTTGTATAGCAAATATCTTTGTTTCTTCCTTCTCTTATCTCCTTATCAGGTAATATAAGATGTACTCTCTTTATATCATAATATTTAAGTATTGTTAACTTTCCATTGTAGTATTTATTTATTTATTTTTTTGTGGTACGCGGGCCTCTCACTGTTGTGGCCTCTCCCGTTGTGGAGCACAGGCTCCGGACGCGCAGGCTCAGTGGCCATGGCTCACGGGCCCAGCCGCTCCGTGGCATGTGGTATCTTCCCGGACCGGGGCACGAACCCGTGTCCCCTGCATTGGCAGGCGGATTCTCAACCACTGCGCCACCAGGGAAGCCCGCCATTGTGGTATTTAAGTTAAGGATATCAAGAAGAGTAAATGTCATCTAAGGACTTTGCATCCTCTCCTCAAGGAAAGGGTTAGTGCATTTTTGCTTGTATGCAGAATAACTGTATCATGTTAGGTGGAATTGTAACCTTCTTATTGTCTTTATTTGGAGATAAGTATGGTTTCAGGAGATATGTATGGATGCCAAGTTGACAAGGAGTGCATTTGGAATGGTTAATTGTACATGTCAGCTTGACACTACGGAGTGCCCAGATTTTGGGTCAAACATTATTCCGGGGGTATTCTTTGTGTTTGGGTGAGATTAACATTTAAATTGATGGACTTCGAGTAAAGCATACTGCCCTCCCTAAGGTAGGTGGGCCTTACCCAATCAGTTGAATGTCTGAATAGAACAAAAAGCTTGGCCTCTCCCAAGCAAGAGAGAATTTCTCCAGCATACTGCCTTCAGACTTCATTTGCAACAACGGCTCTTCCTCTTCCTACAGCAGACTACCTTTGGGCTTCAACTGGAACACTGGTCCTCCTGGGTCTCCAGCCTGTCAGCCCACCCTACAGATTTTGGACTTCCCAGCCTCCATAATCCCATGAGCCAATTCCTTTATGTATGTTTATACATACATACACATATATCCTTTCTATGGAGAACACTGCCTAATCCAAAAAAGCTTATGACCTACATATTATATACAAGAAAATAAAAACATTTTATTAACTAGATTCAGAATATTGTTTATGTAATAATGACATCATACACTCACTCAAGGCTAGCAGAAGTTTGCATTACATATACTTTTCTATCACCATGCTCTTGCCTACCTTACAAACATCTACTTTATTTTTTTTATTTTATTTTATTTTTTTTTTTTGCGGTACGCGGGCCTCTCACTGCCGCGGCCTCTCCGTCGCGGAGCACAGGCTCCGGACGCGCAGGCCCAGCGGCCATGGCTCACGGGCCCAGCCGCTCCGCGGCACGTGGGATCCTCCCGGACCGGGGCACAAACCCGTGTCCCCTGCATCGGCAGGCGGACTCCCAACCACTGCGCCACCAGGGAAGCCCTACTTTATTTTTTAATAAGCAACATTTTTGTAGGACATTTGCTTTTTTATGAACTTGAGACCCAGAATATTCAAGTTACTTTATCACTACAGACATTTTTTGTAAATTCTATAAGTTAACATAACACTGATGCACAATGAAACCCATTTTCAACTTTGCGTATTACCAATAATGGTAACAGTTTATTTCTTACAAAATAGTAGAAAATGTTTCTTTTGTATATAGTGCTAATATCTGTAGGCTGAATACAAGCTAGGAAGGAAAATAAAAATCATATTTAAATATGTTGGTGACTACAGACATAAAATCAATAACATATGAAATTGGGCCACAGAAAAAACGTACAAAATTATGGGGTATATTTTCAGAAACTTCTGTGAGTTATTGGGGCTCTGTAGAACAGTTTACAAAACAACATACAAGAAATTAGAGTATAACATTTGTAGGCTTCCTACAAGAAAAAAAGCAATTTTTGAAGTTCCTTCAAGGACAAAAGATAATGGATGTTTTTATAGTTTGCATCTGGACTAACTCTATTAGCATCATTAGTGGTAATGTATTCCAGAAGCCATTTAATGTAATTATGCAGATAATATTTTTTCGTTAAGAATGTTGTGGAATTTCAAATAAGTACATTTTTAGATGAAATCTTTTAATATTCTAAGGGTAGTTTCCTAGAAAGGTCTATTACCTCTACAGTAAGAAATAACGAAACAGTAGGGTAAGAGACAAATAACCTTCTTCTGTAACTCAAATATTGATACAACCTATTTCTTTAAGTTGCTAAGTCAAGATTAGAAGAGAAAAAGAGCTCTCCAAGTATCCTTACTTTAAGTCATAGCCAAGAGATGATTAAAATACAAGTATTACTGTATTAAAAGTACATTGATTATGGTAGACACTTTATTTTATTTTATTCCATTTATTTTGTCTATTCAAGCCACATATTACCCCTGCCTGAACCACCACCCTGATTTTCTTTAGGAACATTCAACTCTCAGACTCTCAGGATATATGGTTTGGATGCAGCTGATTCCTTGGTTTTAGAAGTTGGCATGTGAACTCAGGACTGACCAGAGCATTGCAAGCCTCCTTACACACACCTGCACACACACACACACACACACACACACACACACTTACTGTTTAAAAAGCTGGGAAATAAGACTAGTTCTGGGCCTCAGGTGGAACTGTTCGAGCTAGGGCTCCGCACTGTACAGAATACAGACTTACAACTTCAAGCCAGCAGTCCCAGTCGCCAGAATGCATTCAGCTGCCAGGAGATGAAGTGAGCCAGACTCAGTCCTGTTGATGCTTTTTGTCCCCCGGGATTGAGTCATTTCAGAAGGGTTATGTTGTCTGATCCAATAAACTCCCATTTTTGTTTACTTTGGGGTTTTGCTTTGATTTTGAGGGTTTAAAAGCCTGTTTGATTGAATTTCAGTTATAGCTGCAAATGGGATCATCCTAATAGCCAGATCCTACTATTTTGAAGAAATAAGCAACTCCTCCTCCCAACCATGTCCTATAAACGGCAAGTTCTCTTTGTCTTTTCCATTCATTCCCTCTGCAGAGTACCATCCCACTTCTTCCTGCCAGATCCCGTCTTCTCATTTTATTAAACACTGCTAAATCATTTTCTTGCCCTACTCTTCCTAGCTTTGAATTCTCCTCCAACTAAGGATTCTCGTTGAGTCAGCTGACACATAATACCTATCTGTTTCTGTTGTTCTGGAAATTGGTATGTGTTTTTGGATTATACACTCCTCATGGCAAATATAAATAATACTGATATCAGAGGAGTTCAGGGCTCCCCACATGCTTAGGGAGTCACTTGGACTGGTTGTGTCATTTGGACTGGTTGTGTGAAAAAATTTCATCTAGTGTGAAGTCTCTGTTCATATTAGACATACCCTGGAGGACTGTGAGTTGGGCAGGAATGGCACCCCAAGAACTTAAAAAATATTTGATTTTACTATGATGCAGAACTGGTAAGACTTCCCTCTGTGGACATTTTCTTACGACTTCACCTTACCGTGCAAATGTGCCTGAGCTATATAGCACAGCCCATTCTCATATTACCTTGTTTCAGTTCTTTATTCCTGTGTTGTAACCACCTCACAATGTCTGGCTTAAAACAATGATGATTTATGATTCCTCTTGACTCTGTGGATGGTCTGGGCAGTTCTGATCTTGTGTGAGTGCCCTTGTGGCTGCATTTGGCTAGCGCTCAGCAGCTTGTTGGCTGAAGCATCTCATCTCTCCTCTCCCCTCAGAGGTTCCAAGAGTGCAAAAATAGAAGTGACAAGGTCTTTTAAAACTTATCTTGTGGGGCTTCCCTGGTGGCGCGGTGGTTGAGAATCCGCCTGCCGATGCAGGGGACACGGGTTCGTGCCCCGGTCCGGGAAGATCCCACATGCCGCGGAGCGGCTGGGCCCGTGAGCCATGGCCGCTGGGCCTGTGCGTCCGGAGCCTGTGCTTCGCAACGGGAGAGGCCACAACAGTGAGAGGCCCGCATATCACAAAAAAAAAAAAACAAAAAAAAAACACTTACCTTGTAAGCCATGTAGAGGCATGTCTATGGCCGCGTTTTCTTGGTAACAGCAAGGACCAACCAAGCTTAGGTGGGAATGGTGGTGGGAGAATAATTCTACCACCTGATGGGAGGAGTGGCAAAATCTCATTGCGGAAAGGGTGTCGCATGGGGGCTACTGTGTGATGAGCTTTGGAAACAATCTACCTTCCTCTTGTTTTTATTTATAATGGAGAAAGAAACTAGTACACTTTTAATTTCCAAATTGTCTTGATATAGTAGAATCCTTCCTGAACCATGTAATACTTATAAAATTACTCCAAAAGAAAAATAATGCTTTCTATTTGAAAGTACATATTTCTGAAGGGCCAAGTATTAGGACATACAGTTATTTATAAGTACACATACATTCCAGTCTATTTTCTTTGGCTTATATACACAACCAAGCTGATAATTTGTAAAATATAGAGATTTTTGCTCCTATTGAAAAAGGCAAAAACACATTGTAATTACTAATTCTGCCTTTTACTCTGCTCTGCAGAGCTTCAATTTTTGAAAACATAACTGATTTGGAAGAGCCATACAGGCCTTTGAACCAGTATGTTGCATTATGTAAGTCTGAAAAGTATAGCAGTGTTCCCAAGATGCCTTTTGCATTTGAGATATTGAATATTGTTTCTGTGAAGTGTGGTTTATTCAAAAGTTTTATATCATTCATATGAAGTTTTAAAACATGACAAAATAGAAATGCATGTGTAAAAAATATGTAGAAAAATATTTTAAAATTCATGGATGGCAGGATAGCAGGATAGCAGTCACCTCTGATGGGGAAGAGAGGAAAAGGCCATCAAGGAGCCATAACTGAGGGGTGAATAACATATTGGCAATGTTTTATTTCTTAAATGGTGTTGTAGGTGTGCAGGTACTTGTTATATTTTTCTTTTGATCTTTCTGTATGAAATACTGCAAAATTATAAAGAGAATGGTATTCATTAGAGTTATCATCTGATTCAGAGAGCATTCAAATCTATGCTACCTGAAACTCTCTCAGAAATATTTTTAAAATTGGTTTCTAAAATGTTGCCTCACTATACAGGTTATTCTGATAATGCAGCCCCCATGCACTATCATTTCACAATACCCTTTTCTCTTCTTTCCAAATTAATTATGGTAATGACAAGCAGAGAGTCTCCACTGTACACATATATCTTCCAACTCGGAGCCAAAAGCCTGTCCTGTCCACTTATTTGCACCTGAGAGGTTTTTTTATATGGCATATTTGTAAAATATTGCAGGGGGTGGGGTGGGCTTGGTGTAGTATGTCTACATCTTAAAAAAAGTGCTTCTGAAAGTACTCCAGAAAACTTTCTCTTAACATATTAGGACTACATCTTATTCTGACAAATATTGCAGAAAATAGCTTCTCATTTTTCTCCCAAGAGCCCCCAAATATTAATTTCTAACAAATTTTTCAGGTGAAAAGTTCTTTTCTGAATACTACTTAGGAAGCTTCTAAGAAAAAAAAAAAAATCAAGGTCCTGTGCTTAGCTTGGTTTTAAATGGGAAATAGCAAATAGAACCACCAGGGAATTCCCTGGTGGTCCAGTGGTCGTGACTCCAGGTTCGATCCCTGATTGGGGCCAAAAAAAAAAAAAAAAAAAAAAGAACCACTGTAGGTTGACTATCAGTGGCACACAAAAGAGGAAAAGATATGATGTGGAAGGCAGCTTGTGCTCTGTCGCTTAAGTCAGGCAGTCCCAGTTCCTTTATACTATATTCAAGAGAATACTGACATACTTGTATTCCACTGGCCTCTATTCAAATTGCCTGCCTTTCCTCCTAACAAAAAGTAATCCAGTATACCATTCCTATCGTTTGAAGGCTAGGAAATTTTAGAAAGGGGTTTCTGCCCTTTAATTGGGAAGTAGTATTAAATGTAAACAAATATCCCCAAATCTAACCCCTCCTAGTTTTAGATGACTTAACATGTTAAGGAAGGAAATTTAACGGATGTCTAAATTTCTTTAAAATAGACTCCTTTCTTTAACTCCCTTGGAAGCAAATAAAGATTTGGATGAAAATATACATGAAAAGATACATAAAAAAAAAAAAAAGAAGCGATATGGCTCAAGCAGGCCTCCTTCTGGGAAGTTACAGGAAGCCTGGCTGTGGTCCTTCTGTAAAGGTTTAACAGCCCGTGGATCCCGCCTACTATGTACGAAAAATGTGTGGCCTCTGATTTATGTTCATTTTCTCTTCCTTCCTATTCTCTCCAGCTCAGTTACCACCATTTAGGAAAGAGCCTCGCGTATGGTAGGTAGGTGCTTAATAAAAATTTCTTGAATTGAAATTAAGTTGATTTTGCTAGGGTCTGCCTTAGAGGTAGGTTCAATAAACAGACAAATGTTGCTGAGAAAGCTGCTATCCTGATGGCTTCATGAGACTGTGTGTGTGTGTGTGTGTGTGTGTGTGTGTGTGTGAGAGAGAGAGAGAGAGAGAGAGAGAGAGAGAGAGAGAGAGAGAGGAGGGACAAACTAGTGCGAGTAGCACATCTGAAACTGAACACAGTTTCTGCAATTCTCCTTGCTTCCCGTTTCCCTATCCTGGGCCAGCTGATTCCCCCCAGATGTAATCATGGCCTCACCATTTTCTTCCACCTTTCTATCAGCTGCTGTCTCTTTCAGACTTCTCTGACCACTGTGGAGACCTGGCCCTCCCGCAGCTCCCCAGCTAACCTTCTTGCTTTCTGTCCTCCCAGACCTACCCACCGCACTGCACCCCCTCTCTTCCTTCCTGAAGCCTGATATTCATAGGATCACTCCTCTACAATGGCTCTTAATTGCCTTTTGAATCTAATTAAAACTTCTTCAAGACCCTCTACTAATTAACTCCATAGGAGGCTCCCTTAGCAGCCTTCTCAAGCCGGGGGTGGGGGGTGGGGGGCGGCTCCAGTGTTCTGGCCCAGGGACCAAACCAGATCACCCTCTGCCTTTTCCCGCTTCCCCGCCTCACCTTGGGCCAGTCGCCTCCTACCTAGAGGGCCCACTCCACTTTCGTTTTTTCTGCCAAAGCACTCTCTCTCTCTCTTTAACAAAAAGAGTGCTAAATTACCTTTCCCTTCCAAATTTGATTATTCCAACTAAGGATCCTAATCAGTGGAACTTGGGTGTGTCCTTTGGGAATCGCGCGTGGGTTCACGTCCGGGCATTAGCAACGCCTTGTTACGGGAAGCAGTGCCCACACATTGGTTCAGGACTCCATGCACTTGGTAGAAGTCCTGCGGTCCTGGGGCTAGTGTTTTGGCTTTTCCTGCAAACAGGTGACAGTGCATCTGGTGTGCAGTCCTTGGCTCCCGCCCAGAGGCCGTCCGGGTGCCCTGTCGCTTCCCTTCCCAGCGCACAAGGCGCGCTGCCCTCGGGGCCTTCGGCAGCCTCCGCAGCCCCTCTGCCCCCATCGTGGCGCGGCGGCACCAGGGAAGCCTCAGGGGCCTCCAGGCGTTCAGAAGGAAACCATCTAGGCGAGAGCCGTTGGATCGCGGCTGGGGCCGCCGGGGAGCGGATCGCGGGACCTCAGGTCATTTCCCGGCTGGGCCACCTCCTCGTCTGCGCGGGGCGGCTTCTCCGGGTTCCGGGGATGCGGGATGCTGGGGCCCCCAATGCTCCGCTCGGCGTGGCGGCTCCGGCCCCCGACCGATCGCCTCTCGCCTCCCCACTTGAACTCCTGGGGAGACAAAGTGTTTGTAAAACTTGGCCCTGGCCCAGCCCCGGCCGCCCCACGTTACCACAGGAAGAGGGAGTGCAGCTCTGAGCGGCCCGGGGCGAGCCTCGCTCCGCCTGCACATCGGGCGCCCCGGGCCTGCCCGCGCCTTCGGGGCTCCCGCGGGACTCGAGCTCAGACTCCGCCTCGCCCGCGCCCGACCCGCACGTGGGACCCCAGCTCCGGCGCGGCCCCTCCAGGCTGCGCGCCCCAAGGGGTCCTCCCGGGGCCAGCGAAAGGAGGCACTGGCCGGGCCACTCTTTAGGGTGGTGGAAGGACCCTCTGAGTGGGATTGGGGCCCCTGAGCGGCGGAGGGTACCCCGAAGTGGGAGACCGACTTCCGCCACAGCGCCTCTCCGGGCGACTCCAGAGTGTCGCAGAGCGCCTGTTGGATCCAAACTGTCTTTATTTGCAAGCCTAGTGACTGGATGTGGCCCTGGAGCGCTGGAGCTTTCCACAGGTGGGAGGCCTGTATCTATTCACGACGAGCTGCTGGCGGTTAGTGCTCTTGTTGCTGCTGCTACTTTATGTGTGTGTGTGATTGGTTTTTAAGTGTATGATCCCAGTATTCCCTTCCTGACTAAGGCGGGCTGCTATAAATGACTCCCGGAGAAGGATGCAATAAATGTCAAGAGGTTGTAAGATGTCAAAGACATGGAGTGGTTGGCAGGAGTCCTGGGATGTGGCGCTGGAGGCCCTCATGACAGTTTTAGCTACAAGCCAGGGCCTGAACATCCTAAATACAAAAAATCTCATGCAGCGACAGCCCGGATTTAAAGCTAATCAGAATTGGTGATGCCTTTCCTGGATAATGCAACTGAGATGGCCGTCCCTGCATTTCTCTTTCCCTACCCTGGTAGACATAAGAATGCATCATTGTTTTTTAAGTTAAAAACCTTTCTTGCTGGACAGTCACAGCAGAGGCCTCCAGTGGCGCTGGCAACAAGAGTCCTCTCCACTAGACTCACACTTTATATGCATTCCTGGACATTATTTCATTTGAGCCTTACTTAAATCCCGTTGGAAAGAAAGAAGTGGTATT
Source organism: Kogia breviceps (assembly GCF_026419965.1). NCBI lineage: Eukaryota > Metazoa > Chordata > Mammalia > Artiodactyla > Physeteridae > Kogia > Kogia breviceps. The sequence goes on along the minus strand of NC_081322.1, from coordinate 32,058,984 downwards.
AACCACATTCTGCACAGCAAGAAACTGAGATTCGGAGATCAACTGACTCCCTCAGGTTGTTCACAGAGAAGTGCAGAGCTGGTGCACAAAAGCAGGTGTTCTGACTGCAGGCCCAGTGCCAAGTCCATCAGTACCTCCAGACCCTTCCTTGTTCTTCTCTTCTCACTCCTTGTCATGTTACTTGGGAGAAGGCAGAGGGGAAAATCGCCATCCATGGTGAAAATGGCCTATAGAGTGTGAGAGAGGGACTAATTCAGTGGGCTCTGAAGAAAGCAAAGCTCAGTTCTGCATGCTGAATTGACACCCCTGGTAGGTGTTGAGGGAGCGGGGGAGATGTTTTCCCTATTTTGGAAAGTTCTTTCATGGATGGGTCTCTATTCAAGTTACAGATGGAAACTCTCTCTTTTTTTTTTTTTTTTTTGCGGTACGCGGGCCTCTCACTGTTGTGGCCTCTCCCGTTGCGGAGCACAGGCTCCGGACGCGCAGGCCTAGCGGCCATGGCTCACGGGCTTAGTTGCTCCGCGGCATGTGGGATCTTCCCGGACCAGGGCACGAACCCGTGTCCCCTGCATCGGCAGGCGGATTCTCAACCACTGCGCCACCAGGGAAGCCCGGAAACTCTCTTTTGAACCCTAAAACTGAACAAACCTACTAGATAGGAAAAAAAATCACAGGTGAAACCTAGGTTGAGTTAAAATCGCATTTACTGGACATCCTTTTTCCTGATATTAACCATTGCTTCTAGCCTGCTATTCTGGTCTTGATGGCCCTGAAAAGCTGGGGTTTCTCTGACAGACTGGAGACTTGCCCGCCGCAGTCCAGATGTGCAGGAACCAAGGACTGAGGGAGCGTGCTTTCCTCTTAACTGTGGTTGGGAACTTTTCTGGTTCCCAAACCAGAAAAGTTGCATGTATGGTCTTTGCAGGTGCAGTTTTAGGAACCGAATGGTTTAGAAACTACTTAGTTTCTACAACTGGATGTTTAGAAACCTTTGTATGAGTCAGATGCATAGAGTCACCTTCACAAGCGTTTGGTTAGTAGTTGAGGGAAAGAACGCAGAGTGAGGAGGCAGAGGAGGAGGATAGGGAAGGAGAATTGGATCTTCAACAAAACATTTGAACGGATTAGGAGGCTGTAAAACCCAGAGTAATTCTGAGCCGATACCACTGTGGGGCGCCAAAGTTCTACTCGGCTAAGGCCTGCGGCCGTCTTGGGTGCGAGGACAGAAGTCCTGGAGAACAGATGCACCGGGGGAAGAGAGGGGGGAGGAAGGAGGGAAGGGAAAGGAAAGAGGGGTGGGGCTGGGGTGTCCTTTATTCTCGTTAAACCCGCCTGGGAGACTGTTACATAACAAGTCTGTGAGTGCGGGAAGAGGACTTTGTTAGAAGGAAAGAAGGAGGGTGTGAGTGGGGGGAAGCTCTTAGAAAAGAAGAAACTCTGGGACCACTGAGCTGACCAAGGAGCACAGACGCTCCTCTTCGCTTCAGAAATTCTTGGGTTTCTTCTCAAACTGGGGCCACGACCTCTTTTAAAGAGGGCGAGCGAGGAGGGGAGAGAGATTTGGAGAGGCTCTGATCCCTACCATCACACCAGCTACCCCGCCCAACCTCCCCGCCTCCCACCCGCCATTTGGGGGCTGCCGCATCCGGGAAGCCGAGCGCTTTCTCCTCCGGGACGCCGCGGGGTTGCCCCGGTCCATCTGCAGCCCGGGAGGACTCCTCGGCCGGGATAAAGGGGGGCCTCCCCCAGCCTGCGAGCGCCCAGGATGCTCAGCCGTCAGCTGCCGGGAGGCGCTGATTTCATTCCCGCGCGGCTTTCGCTGAGGGAGGCGGGGGGCGGAGGGCGGGGGCCGGAGGGGGGAGAGGGGGGGCCGGGCGGGCGACGGGGGGTGGCGGGAGGCGGGGGGCGGCGGCAGAGACCGGGCTAGACTGAACGCCCCGGCCCCGCCAGGGTTTATTACTTCCCCGCCACCGGCAAAGGTTAGGAACGCGCATTTAGAGATGGGATAATCCGAGTTTAAATATTAACAGTAAAAGCAGAACCGGTGGAATATTTACCTAGAAACTGAGCAGATCTCCTTCTGCCAGGGGAGAGGATCACCGAGGAGGCCCCGCTCCCAGGCCTGCGGCTCTGACCCGGCGCTTCCCCCTGGCATCGCCGAAGCCGCCCGAGACCCACCTCGGGAGCTTCCTCGGATTGTGGTTAAGCGGGGAGGGCCGCAGACCCCCTGGCTTTGCCAAGTGGATCGCAGTGTGCGGGGCTCGCTCCAAATCTTCTGCTTTGTCATATTCTCCTTTTTAAGGGCCTCCCCGACCAACAAAAGGTGGCGAAAGTACGTTGGATCAATAGCAAAGATTGTTATTTAGATAATGAATTAATCTCCCTGTTATAATACTTTTTATAGTGAACTTTGCACCCCTTCCATAAGAAAAAAGGAATTTAAAGGAAAAAAGTCTCAAACAGGATTAAGGTTTTAATTACAATTCCCTACCGAAATAGTATGTTTGATGAGCTGATCTTATCAATTAATAGTAACATTAAAGCTCAAGAAACAGATTCACGGGGAATATGCTTAAGGGCGTCTCTTAAAAGTAATCGCAACCGGGGAACTAGCGGGGCAGCGGGCCAGGGACGCGGGTCCGTCGGCCAGTGCGGGGCGCGCATCTGGGACGCAGGATGGGGCGGGGGCGGCGGGCCCAGCTCTGGGAGACGCGGCCGCGCGGGTGGGAGGGAAATAATAAATAACAGACGCCTCTTCCAAGCCGAGGCCCACATCAAAGTTAGGGCCCCGCAAGGGCCGTGCAGTTCACTGCGTTTGGGTCAGCGTTATATTCCACGGGCAAATAAAGTAATTTGAACATGCACCAACAGTTTTCCATAAAATACGAGTTAAAAGAAGTAATAGAACTAATCACTGTCTCCTCAAATCAAGTAGAAAACATTTCAATGCACTAATTAGAGTAATTAGAATAATAAGCCTCTGCCTATATGTGGTAAGACAATGTGTACAAACAACTTTATTTAATGTATACTGGTAATCAGCGATGCGTGCCTGCTTGAATGCTTAGCGCAATAAAACTACCCTCCGTCCGCCCAAACAATCAAATACAAATTAGTTTAATGATTGTGCCTGCTGAATGTCTTAGAAATCCACAGGCAGAGGCGAGTAAATAGAAGCATCCTTGTTTGCGTGCGTCCCCGCCCGGGCTGGCTCCGGGGCACGGCGAGTGGCCGCGGGCGGGCGCGGCGGGAGAGAGCAGGAGGCCCGGCGCGCGGGGCGGAGGCCGGGCCTGGCGCCAGCCCAGACCTGCGCCCCGCCGGAATCCCTGCTTCTGCCCTGGCCGTCTTCCCACCCCTCCTCGGCCAGCTTCCCACCTCAGTGGCCCCGCCGCGCACCCCAGGCCCTAAGAGCCCCAGTGCCCCGCTGGGCCTCCCCTCCTCCGGAGGCGGAAGGCCTTGCTAGAATTGCCAGCGCCCGTCCACAAGGGTTTTAAGAATTGAGTGATTTCCTCCCACCAAGCGACCCTTCTCAGGGGCCTTGGGGGACCAAAGGGGGCATCCGCCTGGGCTTCGGGTACCCAGAGCCCAGAGGAGAACCCCAGGCCTCGGGTGATGCGGCGCGGCCCCTCCCCGCTCACTGTCCTCAGCTCTGACTTGGGACGATGGGGTGCCCAGAGGGGCTCCCAGGTTCCCTTCGCTGGGGAACTTTCCTCCTGTGTAGACGTAAGAGAGACTTTAGGCCCAGCAGGGAGAGATCGGTGTCCGAGGGTTTAGAGGTTCGTTTTCCTCCCAGTTTCAGCGCTGGGAGACTTGGTTCCGCTCCACTGGAGGCAGGCAGCTGAGGTCGGGAGCAGCCACAAGTTTGATGGGTGTGGGCTGAAGGCAACACGCTCAGAACTTCGCTTACCAGCTCTCATCTCCCTTCCTCCGTTCCTTGACCCTCCCCATCTCCCCACCCCCTCTCCCCCCCAAAATAGACAAGCAGGACAAGGCCAAATTATCTACTTCACAGGCAGCTTTTTTTCCTCCCCAGTTTTCCTGCAGTCGCCTCCTCTGCCCTCTTCTCTTGGGGCTCCTTCTCCCACGATTGCCTCTCTCAAGCACAAAGCCATGTCCTGGGCCCAACTTTGCAGAGTCAAGCGGAAAAGCCGCGCAGACAGAAAGCTAGGAGAGTCACTCGCCCCTGGACCCTCCTCACTTAGTTGCCTCTGTGCCCCATCGCATCTCCGCCCCGGCCACGCGCGCCCCCAGAGAGGCCCCGCCAACTCACCGCGACTAGGAACAACTTCCCCGGGGGCGGTGGCCGCACCCAGGGCATCTGCCCTCCTACTTTTGACCACCAGCTCTACCCTCAACCTGGGGTGGGCGAACCCACCAATCGCCAACGCCCCTCCGCCTCCCAGGGTCTGCCTGGAAAGGGAGAGTGCTGGAACGGCCCAGAAGGTCCGGGCTGTCCACCCTCCCCCTAGGGGTCGGGGCGTCCGAGCCGCGGCAGCCGCAGAGAATCTCCATCTCTGGCCAACACTCGGGGGCAGTTCAGCGTCCCGGAGCGAAGGCCGGGACTGGAGTCAGGGAAGAGCCGGGCTCTTCCTCCGGTCCCCTCCCCCCGCCCAACGCCCCACCGTGCCGGCTGGCCGAGCAGCCCGGGCCTTCCTCTCGGCGGCCGGGCTCCCCGAGGTGGGGGGCGCGCAGCGGGGCTGGGGCGTCTCCCGTGCGCCGGGTGCCGGGCCGACGCCCGCGCGCAGTACACTAGCCTGCCTGGCCCAGGCGCTGTCACAACTTGGAAGGAATATTGTTAGGGCAGCAGACAAACGACCCAAAGTTGTTAATGTCAAATCATTCTCTCCAGAATCCTGTGCTGTGGAACATAAAAATCGTCGGACGGGATGAGATTTCTTAACAGGAGGAGGGAAAGAACTCCTAACACTTTCCACAAGGATTTTTTTGCCCGAACCGTAAAGCCCAGTGATTTACAACGGCTAATTTGTGTTACAAACCCGCAAGAAACTTTTTCTTTTTCCCACTCTGGCTGCCAAACTTTGGCCATATTTAGTTGTGTGTGGTGTGGCTTTCTTCTTTCCTTCTTTGTAAACAACAAACCCAGAGGAAACACTGGTGGGAGGAAAAATATATGCTCCAAATCAAAATGGATGCAGATTCAAATTTACTCCACAGCGAGGTTTCCTATCGCCGTCGTTCTGCACACCGAGAGTTAATCGTATACAATTTATAACAATCAAAATCCCCTCCATATTGCTCAGATGGGGTCCAAGTGCTCCCCTGTCTTTCTAAAATCAGTGACAAGTGAGTCTTTGTGGGGCATTTATTTTCTTCTTTTTTCTAGATGACAGCTCCCCGTTCTGAGAGCAGAGAGCTGTTTGCCGCCAGGCACAGGCCACTCCACAGAGCCCAGGCTCTTCGCGATCCGCGTAAGGAAGTCCCCCCGATCCCCCGCCTCCAAATCCCAGACAAAGAGCTATAAAAACTCAGAAAGACGTGGAAGAAATGAACTTTAAGATATAGATGCACTTTTACTGGTGTATTAAATAACATTTCAGACATTTTTTAAAAAAGAAATACATCTTAATGTTATCAACAACCAGAATTCTAGGAACAATAAGAGAGGCCAGGGTTGTTTTGATGGGATATGATATTGTGTCTAAAACCTCTAATAGCTAAGCCAAGCAGAGTTGTTGGTATGGTAAAGGGAAAGTACTACATGATAAAGTTAATTAACTTTTTTTCTTAAAAAAAAAAAGGAGGAAACAAATTTCCTAGCTTCCCACCAAACACAAGAACAATGTGAAAATATTCTGATTTTTCTTTATCTCCACAACCAAGCAAAGCCTTAAAGAAAACTAAAAAGCCGTTTTCTGGCCCTTCTGTACCCACATCTACATAAGGGTCATTGAAATAACTCTGGCCCAAGTTCTACAAAGGTGAGCAAGTTTAGTCCATGATTTGCTAGCTGAGTGGAAAGCTCCTGCCACTTTTGCATTATCTCCCATCCTGAATCAAGTAGGGGCAATTTGTACCAGGAGCCCTGGTTCTCTCCTAACACCATCTGCCCCCTGTTAAGAGACTATGCATCACTGAAAAAGTAAACTTTCCTGAACAGGGCAAACATTTGTATAAATTTAGCTGTACATCCCATTTAGTCATATCGTCAAGATTCATTCATAGTACTTCAAAGATGCATCTTTTTCTTTCATTTTAAAGAAACACTGTCCCTTTTGCCTCACTGAAATACACAAGCAGACCCGAAGAAACACTTTTACCTTTGACCCTCACTTCACCATCCTTCTTCCTTTTTCTGTACAAGCTCCGTTCTTTACCTCATTCTTTAACTTGTCTAGGAATTCAATAGAATCTAGAACAGAGTTCTATAAACTGATTGAAAAATCAACAAAGACGAATCACAGAGACCAGTGATAAAAAGATCATTTCTCTCACCCTGCAACCCAGCACTATCCAAGCTGCTTCCACAGTAAGGCAAATGAAAGGCAAATGAGTGCAGCATATAGACACACAAGGGCAGGTACCAATGTGCTCACATGCCATTTTTCCCCATTGTTGCTGTTGCATCTCTTTATTAGTTGCTTTTGAAGACATAAGAAGATAGAAAGATGAATGCCTTTATTAAAGCCATTTCACCAGAAAATTTTGCCAACCAGTGTGTGGTTCCCACTGGCAGGAGCGGGAGGGGAAGGAGAAGAGTGCTTTTGTTGTTGAATCTGAAATATAAGGGAGGTAACTTCATGGGAACTGAGAGTGTTTAGAAGTGCCAAGCATAATATTATTTATGGTCACTCCCTCCATCTGACCTTCGCATAACTCTCCCACACGATCATTTCTTCCCCATCTTACCCCATAAAATTTTAAAGTGACCTATCTTGAGGAAACACAGGAGCTCTTTCAGGATGGCCGTGTTCTGCATTATTGTCTTTAGGGAAACGAAAGGGTTTGTCGTTGTGGCTACTCAACATTTTAGGGGTGACGGCTCCACAAATTTCTCCCAGTGGCAGCCATGGAGTTTTTCACCTTAGCATGCCATACACTCCCCAAACGGGCATCAAAACTGCCCAAGTAGCTCTAGAGTCTGAACAGCAAGCATGGGTCAAAACCGTGGCGTGTCCGTTTAACACGTGATGGTTTCCAGTCAGTAGCCCCTGTGGCTAAGAACAAAAAAAGCCTTCTCAAGGTCCACTCAAATGCCCTGCAGAGGGCAGATGCTGCTTGTTTTCTGCTTACAACGGAGAGGGATATTGACGCCGAACTCAAATATATAGCCAGCTTAAACATGTTACCCATCAGAATGACTGCAGTCACAAAACACTTCTTCTTTCTGTCACTTCTTGTTCAGACTATTGATAAGATCACTTGGCTGAATCTGTTTGGGACCTGTGTAATATTGACTAGGAGTTAGAAAAGATGATCAGATGTAATAAGCCCAGAAACTACCTTTCAGAATGGGCATATATACGTAAACCACTGTTCCAAGGAGGACTTTAAATAGATCAGCAAACTTGTAAACTAATGCAACACTGCTTGGATTTCTCACTAACCTTAAACCTTGTGATGTGCCATCTAAGACTATCTGAAACAATTTGTTATTAGCATCCCGGTCTTGAGCCTTTCCCCTTTGTTATTTTCTTTTTTCATTTCTTGTTTCAGATCCTGTTTGCTTGCCTGATGAGAAATAGACACTATTGTATCAACCATTGCAAATTCCATCTTCTTCTGTAAGCCTAACAGGAACAATATAGAGGACCTACCTCTAATCACTTTGTAAACACACATAGTGCATATTGTCAGAATCATTCTTTGCTGAAAGATATTTGTTAATTATGAAAAAGAATAATCCTCTTTACTAAGGCTTGCTCTTCTGTAGGTCCCAAATTATGTGAGGACATGTGGGTAAAGATCAAAGTCCACCTAGTTCCATGGATGGTCTCCAAAAAAGCACAATCAGATAAGGTAAAGCTAACCTGGAAAGATGATGTAGGGGCACTGCAGATATTTCAGGGGACAAACCCCTCCTTGTCAGACCATGAAATGGCAAACAAACTGAAGTTCAAACCCAGTGACCATTTCAATGGAATACTACAGGCTTAGTGACTGCAAGGTTTGGGACTGATAGTTTTTGCAAAGAAAAGTGAATCAGAAGAGTATTCTCTCTTAAAAAAAAAAAAAAGTTCCTGAAAGTTATAAACATGAAACCTGGCAGTATATGTATAAAATTTATTCCAAAACTTTATGAAGTATAAAGGAAGGGAAGTGTTTTACACACAACTCAACTCAGTCAGTATAAGGTCTAGGATTTTCCCCCCTTAAAACTTGGCACTATTTTTAAAATAAAATAAAGATATTTCAATAATTAGAACAAACTATGAAGGTATTGTGCATTTCTGTTTTATGTAGATAATAAAATATTACTTTAACATAAATATATAAGGATCTCTGCGTTTTTATTTTCCCCACAAGCACAACCAAATGTACCAAAACAAAGTATTTTTAAAGAGACTGAACAAAAAAAAATTACATCCCATATAGATTTTGCTCACCTACTCATTTAAAGCTACAGAAAAACAGTTTCCAGAACCTTTTTGCTTTAAAAGAAATAAATATACATTGAGGCAGGCCACTTAAAAATGATATGAAAATATTTCCCTGGGTAGCATTAAAAAAAAGAAAATAGACAAAGAAACATTTAAACTATTTCTGCATTTCAAAAGACAGATATTAAACATATATACATAGTGGTAAGGTTCAGTGGTAACTTTCATCTTAGTAAACCTATGAGAGTTAGAGGAGCTATAGACACGTCCCCTGAACTCCAGCTTCTGACCTTATCCACTTGGTAATAAGAATGTGAAAATTCATTTCCTCGCTTTACCATTGGCTCTATGCCCTGCTCTGGATTGCTTCACTGAAGGCCAGTTCCCACACCTTAGGAACAGGCGGCAGGATGCACCCCGAAGCAGCTCCGTGCCCATTCCTTGTGACAGTCATTGGGGAAATGAAATACAGGCAAATAAATATGCCCATTATAAGCCATCATTTATCTTGCAAAAACATTGAAAATGAAACAATCACAGGTGTTTGAAAAGACAATATAAAGCATAGTTCCTAAAACATTAACTACTGATTGCAATGCTAATCTGATGCCGAACAATAATTTTCTGGTAGTGAGAATTTAATTTCTTAAAATAAAAATGTGTCTAATAACTAACCAGAAAAAAATAGCCCCAAACTTTTAAGATGAATAAAAAGTGTTTTCCCTTTTAGCGCCCTTTTGTGCTGATTATTATTTAATATTTTAACTGATCACAGTTTAATGGTATTTATTTTCAATAAAGTTACAAGTTTTTATTTCCACCTTCACTTCCTGGTAGAGTCTTTTGTTATGAGAGTTAACCATTTTCCATCAAGATAAGGTCAAAAAACGCACTTAAAACTGTTAACAAAGGGAGAAAAGGAAGGATTGAAAATAACATTTTTTTCTACTTCATTTGGCTTCTTTAGTAAAAGAGGGGGGAAAACTGTCCAAGTCAAACTGGTATTTTCTGTAATAAATTACAGAAGAAGAGGGTGTGGGACCTTATATATGATTTGATAAACAAATGAGCTAGTGAAGACAAAGTCAGCCTAGAGTGGAGATGTTCTCTGTATGCATATGGGTATTTGTGTGCTAAGAATCACATACACCATTAAGTTCCCAGATTATTTTCTTTATGTTAAAAAACAAAAGCTATTAGAGGAACAAAGTTTAACTGCTGCTGTCAGCACAAATAATTCCTCATAATTAAGTTATTAAAACCGTAGGCAGAGAACTATACAGGGGTGTCTGAAGATATATATTTCCCTTGTTCTCTTCGAAGTGCCACTTTCCTTCTGTTGGACAACTCTGGAAATATATTTAACCTCCACATTTCCTCTGAGCTCTTTCACAATGGGCCCGCCTGATAAAATGAAGCAATCAGTCACTCACTATCGATTTTTCTTTTTCTTCCCTCCTCAACCTCCCCCAGAAACACTGCCTGAAAATGAAGTTTACTTTGTGGCTGGTAACAAAAACCAATGCTTCACTTTCATTTTTGTATTCCAAACAGAATTCTTGCCTTGGATAAAGCGGGTAGACCATGCACATTTCCTGAAAGCAGAGAATTATTTATTTTGTATGAAGTCAATCGGTTTGCTTTGGTAAAAGGAGCAAATAAACGTTATACCAATGTAAGGAGGGGGAAATCTGAAGGTAATCAAAGTTCACAAACAGTAAGAATAACGAGAGGGGCAACACAAGAACATTAGAGATGGAGAGTGGCCAAAAGCTGGCTTCAACTCTCTCCGAGGAATTAAAAACCAAACTAAACCAAACCAAACCAAACTAAACCAAACCAAACCAAACCCGGCAACTTCAGAATTAACGCTGGGAGAAAGAAAAACATGTTTGTGAATTTGTTCATGTAAACTTCAATTTTCTTGCAGTGCAAATTTATGTGGTTAAGTTTTGCCTACATCAAAGAACGTGTGTATTTTTCCCTCTTTCCTGATGGGGATCCACATTAAATAAACACAGCAGCATGTGCCAACTCCAAGCATCAGGAGCTGTGTTTTGTGTTTATCACGGTTTGGTAGATTTTTTTGTCTTTTTGGTAATTTATTTAGCTTTGCCAGGTATTTAACTCAGTGCTTGCCATCTCTCTCTCTCTCTCTCTCTCTCTCTCTCTCTCTCTCTCACACACACACACACACACACACACATTCTCTTCTCACTCTCTCTATGAGACACTCCACTCCATTGCCTGGGTACTAGCCTGTAAAGGTCAAAACATATTACACCTGCTACCGTTTAAAGGATAGTCCAGTGCCTTAGTTGTTTACCTTATTTTTTTTTTCTTTTTAAGGGACGGGGAAATAATAATTAAAAAGAAAAGAACAATCAGAAGTTAGAGAGGGAACAAGGGGGCTGGGAAAGGGTCACGGACCGAAGGGGAGGGGAGCCCCGCGCTCTGCCCCTCCCCCTCGCTCGAGTTCACTGGACGGGTGTCTGTACCCCGTGGTGTGGTGGCGTGTCCCTACTCCCCCCGTACACATCCTCGGCGCCCGGCAGAGTCCCTCCGGGAGGGGTCATCCTTTTCTCTTTCTGTCTCCTGTTACAAAACCAAACTCTCACCACCTCCTTCTCCAGCTGTAAGCTGTCCGCGAGGGAGGTGATCTCCTGGGCCGAGGGCTTGGGGCATTTGAGGAAATGGCTCTCCAGAGCCCCCTTGACGCTCACCTCGATGGAGGTCCGCTTTTTCCTCTTGCGCCCCTGCGCTGCGATCTTGTCTATGCTCGTGGGGCTGCCCGAGGACGAGTCCGCCTCCTCCAACCACTTGTTCAACAAAGGCTTCAGCTTGCACATGTTCTTGAAGCTCAGCTGCAGGGCCTCAAACCTGCAGATGGTGGTCTGCGAGAACACGTTGCCATACAGGGTGCCCAGCGCCAGCCCCACGTCCGCTTGGGTAAATCCCAGTTTGATCCGCCGCTGCTTGAACTGCTTGGCGAACTGCTCCAGGTCGTCCGAGGTCGGCGTGTCCTCATCCGAGTGCGGGTCGTGGTGCGCGCCGGGGTGGCCGGGTGGGCCCTGTGGGGGCGGCGGGGGCGGCGGCTGCTGGTGCGGGTGCGAGTGCGGGTGCGGGTGGTGATCACCGTGGTGCGGCTCGTCGTGCGCGTCCCGCAGGCCGTGGTGGTGCAGCCCGGCCGGCTGCCCGCCGGCGCCCAGCATACCGTTCACCGTGAAGCTGGGCTGCGAGTAGAGCAAGCCGCCGTTGGAAGCTCCCATGGAGGGCGGGAGGTGCGCCGCAGCCGCCGCGCTCCGCCATGCCCCGGGCCCCGGGTGGTGGTTGGCGGCGTGGTGCACCAGATGCGGCGGCCGCTGCTGCTGCTGCTGCTGCTGTTGCTGCTGTTGCTGCTGCTGCTGCTGCTGCTGCTGCTGCAGGGCGCCCGGCCCGTGTAGCTCGTCGCCGCGGCCGCCCTGCTGTACCACCACCGAGGGCTTGATGTCCGGCTGGCCCAAGGGGCTGGTGGGCCACGGGGAGCCGTCGCCGCCGCCCCCGCCGCCGCCCCCGCCCCCGCCGCCGCCGCCCCCGCCCCCGCCGCCGCCGTGGGACAGCGCGGTGATCCACTGGTGAGCGTGGCTGAGCGGGTGCCCGTTGCTCTGCAGCGCGCCGTAGTCGCCCTGCACCAGGCTCTGCGCCTCGCGGTAGCCCCCCGCGCCCTGCTGCATGCCGCCCGGCGGCTCGGCGTGCACGATGGAGGCGCTGGAGGTGAGCAGGCTGTAGTGGTTAGACGCTGCGGTCGCCATGACTCGCGGAGCCGGACTGAGCGCTCTGGTTAAAGGAGCCGCGCATTTGACAGTTACTTTTTCGCCTCGGGCTCCTCTCCTCGCTCGCTCTCTGTCTCTCTCCTCTCTCCCCAGCGGGCAGCTCCGACGCCTTCTGTTGCTGCTCCGGCTATTACTGCCGCCGCCGCCGCCGCCGCCTCCCGCCCGCCCTCGCTCTCTTTCTCCTCCTCTCCCTCCTTCCTCTCTCTCACTCTCTGACTAGCTCCGCGCTCCCCCCTCTCCCTGCTCTCTCCAGCTCTCTCCCGCTCTCTTGGCAGCGCCGGCTCGCAGCGGCACGCGCCTGGGCCCCGCCCCCTCCGCCCCCTCCCATTGGCTCCGCGCCCTTTGATTTACGTGGATACCGCTAGCAACCTCCCAGGCCGGCGCCACTGATTGGCGCAGAGCTGCCCCCTCCTCCTCCCCCCCCGGGCGCGGAGTCCTCTAAGCCCTCCTCCGGTCCCCCCTCTCCACCCAATTCAGAATCTCAGAGTTCTCACCTCCCCTTCTCCCCCACCCCGGCCTCCTCCGCCCCTCGGATGGGCCCGCCCCCCATCTGTCTCCCAAGCAGACGCGCCGGGCGGTCCCGGTGGAGGAGGGGGGCACCCCAGCCATCTATCGACCACAGACACTTGCAAGACTTGGGTGGCGGAGGGGAGGGGGGGTGTCAGTCCACCTTCTCCTCCCAATAGGGCGGGAGAGGGGGGCGAAGAAGGAGGAAGAGAAAGGCTGAGTCCCAACAAGCCATGGGGAGTCCGATTTTTATTCACCTTGGGACGCATACACACACACACACACACACACACACACACACACGCCAACGTCTCATATCTAGAGCCAGAAGTCAGACTAGACCCCCTGTTGAAGTCTCCTTTCCCCACAGTTACAATCTCAGTGCCCATGAGCTTCTTGCTCCAGGGTGTGCGGACACTTTTGCCCCAGTAAAGGTCCTCTTCTTCCCCTCCACCCCGCCGCTAGCATAGGATGTCTTCCTTTTAGGTTCCAGGCCCAATTGTCTTCCAGCCCCGCGGGATGAGGACCCCACGAGAGGCAGGCTCAGCCCGTGCCTCGGCTTGTAAGAGACTCCTGTCCAGGAGCGGAGTTGCCTGCTCTGACAGCGCAGCGGTCTGGACTGAAAACAAAACTCTGAAAGTCTCTGACACATTCAAACACTGGGGCGCTCGCACAGTTTTTGGTTTAGGAAACTAGGACCCTGAGCCGGTAGACCTTCGCCCTGTGCCAGGCTACAGGAGCGCCTGGCAAGGGGTGTTCGGCCTCCGGGTACGGGGGAGGCACTAAGGGAGGCTCCAGGAAGCGGAACCGCGGGGACTGCGTGAGCGCTTCCTCGTGCTCCTGGAGCTTTTGGATGCAACTTTTCCGTTAGCTGCTTCGAAAGGGAGGAAGAGCGTGTGAAGAAAAATGGGCAGTACTAGGGGAACCTTCCTGATCCTAAACTTCGGCGGACGCCAGCTGGTGGGTTGGTCTACCTCAGCTCCCAGGCGCTCACTGGCGAAGCTCCGTGCTTAGCCTTCAGCCGTGAACTCAAGAGCGAGATTGCGGGACCCTGCCCTGGCTGCACAGCCCTTCCCAGCGCGAGCGCGTCGCGTCGTCAGTGCCGTAGCCGCCGGGAGCAGGTGCCTGCCGCGGGTTTCGGAGCCTACTTAGCCGGGTAGCAGAGACCCGGGCGCGGACCTGTGCTGGAGCAGCGGAACCACCACGCAGGCCCGAGTGTACCGGACGGATACTGCAAAACGAATCAGAAGTTGCTGCCGGGAAGGGAAACAAACAAACAAAAAACCACGGGGAAAGTGAATTGCGTCCCCACCTCTCACTCTGGGCCTCGCGCGTTGTAGCCCTAGCGCTGGCGCTGCCAGTGGTCGTGGGTTTGTGAGGGAAGCCAAATCAACGCTCAAGGGGAGCACTTTGGGGCCTCCGAGCATCTTAATCTAGACAGCAAAGTGGAACGGGCCAGAGTATTCATCATGACTAACGAGGAGCGGAGGTCTTTGGGGAGTGACTGAGCTGTTTATAAATCACCACGTTGAGCACCCGCCCGGGCAAGGCGCTTTGGCTGAGAATTTCCACGTGCCCACTGTTTACGAGCGTGTGTGTGGAAGAGAGAGAAATCGTTAGGGGAGGGGCGAGCCCACAGGCCGCCAACGGAAGGGACCTGCATCCCCCCACGCGCGCACCCGCGCGGCGAGGCGAGGACACACACCTTGTGGTGCTGGGTTCCCGCGCAAGCGCGGAGCCATTCCGGCCGCTCGCCTGGGGGCTGCTAGGAATCCCGTAACTTTGCCGGGCTACGAAGAAACGAAAAAGTCCAAGCCTCGGAGGGCGCAGACTCGGCGGCTGGCGCCCGCGGCTTTTCGACTGAGAGTGAAGGGGATGGGCGGAGGGCAGGGCCGCCCCCCTCCGCAGCAGTTCCAAGTCCCCAGCGCTGGGCGCTTGGCTCTCCCGGGACTTTGGGAGCGCACAGGCCGCTCGCCAGCCGCGTCCCGCCTGGCCCGCCGCGCCTCTTCTCACCCCCTGCCCCCGGCGGCCCTCCTTGCCCGCCTCCCGGCTGGGAGAACTCAGAGCTCCCACAGATGGAAGGATCCAGCCGCCGGGAAGGGCCGCGTCCGGGCGCTGAACAGCTCGCCCCCTCCCCCTTCCGGGGCAGGTGTCTGCTTTTCTCTGGATTTGATTTCTCATCTCTCAAGGGACAAGGCCCTTTGCAGCCGGTGGGGTGAAACCCTCGAGGGAAGAAAAAGGTTTCCAATCTCCGAGGGAACCGAGGCGGCCTGACTCAGAGACAGTTTAAAAGTCCCCCTCCGTCCTCTCCTGCCTCCCTTTCCCCAGTCTCGGGCTTTGGGCGCTGGGGTGTTGGGTAGGGGAGCAAGAATAGGCTGCACGTGTACATCCCAACTTCCTGTCTGCAATGGGACTCCACTGGCGATTACTGCTCGGAGATTCATGCCACGCTGACGTCCCGGGTCTCCACTCCACTCCACCCCCACCCCCGCCTCATTTCGCTGGCAGGCGACGGAGCCGAAACGTTCCCAACAGGGTAAGCCGGGTGGTTCTACCGGATTAATACACCCAGTAAATCCCGGGGAGTACACAAAGCAATGCCCTACTCCTGGGCCTCAGCCTCTGCATCCCACCCCCACCCCCGGAGCCGGGCCAATCGCCGGGCCGGCTGGGCTGGGCTGGGAGCGCACAGTGGCTCTGGGTACCACCTCCCACCCCCCGCGCCACTCCCGCCTCCCCGGCTGTCGCCGGAGGCCCGGTTGGCGCGAACGCCGGGTCCTGAGTAGCCTCGGCTTCCAGTCTGCCTTCCGGCGCTGCCCCTCCCCGGGGTTCCGGGAACCTGGGCTCTCTGAGGTTTCAGCCCCAGATGGGGGCTTCTCGGTCCTCCCTTACCTTTCTCCCCCCATCGTGGGCGCCTTTCTTTGCGGCTGACCCCTCTGGAGCAGAGTCCGCACGTCTGCCTGCCTTTCTCCACCCTCATAAAAGCATGTTGAAGGTGTCTCGGGGAGACACCTCCAGGTTTCGATTCAGCTCATTCCCTTTCACTGTTCAAAGCAACTGTTCAAATACAGAGGCTGCTTACGTTGACGAGCAGAGGATTTCAAACAACCCTAAAATGCTTTGAACTGACAAGGTGTCTTGATATCTACCTCACTCCAGTACAGCTCCCCAAGATCATTGGCTAGGACAAAGGCTGAGCAGGCGGTTCACGCGGGCCTCGCAGCCTCCTGGGCCGACTGCGGGGTCCCCTGGGCCCCCTCCTCGAGAGCAAGCTCCAGGTGCCCTGAGAGGAGATCCTGGCAACCGCGCTAGCCCACCCCCTTGCCCTAGGTCCCAGCAAGGGCTCTACTGAGTCGGTATCCTGACCTGGACGAATCTAAGGAATTGGTGCGGACTCTCTCTTGCACTGCCTGGAGAGAAACGACTCAGTGAATCCGAGCTAAACCCCAAAGACCGATATTTATCCCCACATTGTCACACTTCTCGAAAGAGTGAGCCGGGCCTGGGTCTTAGTAGTGCCCAGCACCTTGACCTGAGGCCCCCAAAGTCTTCACCTGAGTAACAGTAATGGTATCAACCTATGCACTGTAACCTGAACTCTAATTTATTAACTTGGTTCATCTAGTAAACACACTCACACCGTATGTAAAAATCATTTATTGTGTTTCTCTATACCAGGACTTGGCAGAAAAACCACCATAATCACTCCCGTACATGGAGCTGAAAGGACACAGTTATTAAAATAGAGGTGAGATGGTATTCGTTTGATCTCAATTTATTTCTTATTGATGTAGTTTTATGATAACAGAAATCAGGAAACGAAGGAAATTTTCTTAGGAGGTGGCAGCTGGTTTAAACTTGGGTAAAATTGCCTACTGGGACTTCCTTTATAATGTATCTACCTTGGAGGAGGATTCTGTGAATCCCTTCATTTTCTCTTCCTTTTCCTCTCCTCCTCCTCTTCCTCCCTTGTCTCAGTCTTTCATTCCTGTGCTTTCCGCTCTCCTGCTAGCCCCCAGAAGCTGTTTGAGCTTCGCACGTATAATGGAACTTCTTTGCTAAGGGCCTACAGAATGTCAAAACTGAGGTTCCCACTTCAGAGCTGCAGCTTTAAACAGCCAATCCACACAAAGAGGCAGCTAGCTCCTTTAATGAAAACCTCCTTAAAGCTCGAAGAATTGCAGGCTTGGGGATGCATTTATAAGGAGCAAGGAAAATGCATTTCCAAGTTGCCAGTTCTTGTGAGAGAAGCAATAAACATTTACCTTAAAAAAAGGACAGAAATTAATATCTTTAATTATGTAGGAGCACAATGTCTCCTCAATTAAAAAAATCTCACATAGATTTATATGTTACTATCTATACATACATTTTACAAGTTTCTAAATGTGCATCTGTCTCCATGTCATAAACGGTCTTGAAGAAGGAAAAGTTTTCTGAAAGTTGAAACTCCCATTCTTCATATTCTTGGCAACTCTGTGTTTGTCCATGCCTCACATACGGATGATTCTATTTTATCTTCACTACTGTGTAAACCAGTGAGATGTAATGTTCTAAGTTCAGTGTTTTGGAATGAAATGACTTGAATTCATGGATATTAACCTCTTTCTCCTTTTCTTCCAGTTCTGAATCTCGTCATTAAAAAATGATACCCCCTCTGTAGTCCACAAGTGAATATTTTATAGACAGGCGTGGCTTAAAGACTTCTAAAACCACATTACCCAGGCAGTCTAGCTGTTTCAGGGGTTACTTTGGGTAATTTACCAAAGGAAGCCTGCTAAATTTTGAGTGGTGAATTTGAGGCCTTATGGGGGAGAAAGCGTAAAGGACACATTCCATCAGTGTACAAGACAAATTCTATTTGGGGTTAATACAGCTTGTTTATGTTGAAGAAATATCAGGAACAGAACATGAGGGCATTGGTGGCTCCTAGTTCCCTTTCTGAAATTTCGTTTTCAAAGCACTATCAGATAAATGACTTCCTAACAGTGGAGCCTGAAGGTGTTTCCCACACCCATCCCTTGCCCTAAAGCAGGTGGATGGCCACCAGGAGGAAATGACACCTCTTTGATAAATAAAAAGTGATTTCAACAGAAACCTCCTCAGCTCTAAAGCTTTGGGAGATGTACCGAGATGAAGTTCTTGCCACCATCCCTTCCCTATCTTATCCTCTGGGACAATCTGAGAAGCGGAAGGCAAGGGGCAAGAGCACTCACACACACTTGCGCACAGGCTCGGGGGGAGGGCGTATTTCACGAGTACTCTGTCCAAGGTCTAGGGCCGGGTTTCCATCGCTGGGGGAAACAAAGATGCATTTAGTTGAGGTTGGACTTCATTTTTCTTATTCTGGTTCAACAGAGCACGAATGCAAATCCCTGCTAAAGTGTTAAGAGTGCACTTAATAGTCTCTTGCTAGTGTCCGGGTGCACGGAGCGAAGTTTTTTTTGTGTACAGTTGACCACAGCGGGAATAGCTGTGGGCCGGGACCTTCTTCTAGGTCTCTGAGATTCAAAGCTGTCATTCCAGGCACTTTTGGACTTCATGAAGTTAGAGAGGACTGTTTTTTAAAAGACAGGTTTCCAAAATGTGGGTCCTGGGAATGTAGAGACTGGCATTGTCTGGAAGAAGACTCAGAAAAAGGCAGCCTTAGTCAGGTTGGAGCAGCGAGACCAGCTAACCCCTCTAGTCTTTCCTGCGACGTTTCGATGGTAATCTAGGGCAGCTGGGTCCCAGCATTAAATGCAAAAATAGGAAAACAGGACACGGCAGAGTCACAGGCCTGATCATATTAGCGCCCTAGGTCAGAGGGAGAGAATAATGAATAGGCTCGGAAGGGAACGTAATGAACCTTGTGAGAGTGAAAGAACATCAGAGATCAAGCCTAGGACCGTGGTTTGGGATGCTTACTAATATTTATGTGAATGTGCAGGGGATGGGGGAGTAGTCTCCTTCGTGCATTATACTCACCATTTTTTTTTTTTTTAACCCTGAAAAAAGCTGGAGTTTGTGCTACTCAGGGCCCGCCAACCACCCACACAATCCCTCGGAGAAGTCCGCGGTGGGAGCCCGCGTGCTCCGCCGGGAGGCTGCGTTTCCCGGCCCGGGCCTGCGTGGGGCATCAGCCCGGGTGGGGAGAACGGGCGGCGGCGTCCGGGCGCCCCGGCCTGACCTCCGGGGGGACTGCTAGGGAACGCCGCAGGCTGGGAGGGGGCGTTCCCTGCCACCGAGCCACTGAGCTCCTAGGCAGGTTCTGGCTGCGATCCGGGGGAGGAAGGAGAGGGCGAGAAGCGGGAGGCCGGGCCATTGTCCAGGGAGGGCGCATTTTTGTCCGGACGCTGCTGGTTGCTATAGCGAGAAGGGAAATCCAAACAGAAGGGCTCAGTTCGCCTCCCTCGGGCCTGGGAGCAGCGTTTCCTCCTCTTAGCCAAAATAAAAGTGCCGCCCGGGGCCTGGCACCCCTTCCCCGGAGAGCTAACTGCGGGCTCCCGAAGAGGGGCCCAGAGGATCCGGGCACCGAAAGAGGGGAGGGGGCATCCAGCCCAGCAGGGAACAGCCACGCAGGTTACTACTGGAGCGGGCGGAATGCACCCGTCTCTCCCTCTCTCCCTTCTCTTCTCTCTCTCTCTCTCTCTCTCTCTCTCTCTCTCTCTCCCTCTCTCTTCTCCTCTCGCTCCCTCTCTCTCTCCCTCTCTCCTCTTTCCCTGCCATATTTTACCTAGGAAAAAATCTCACAACCTTCTCAAACTCTGGAGATATTCCGATGGGTAGAACCCCCTCTTTGCCGGGACTGATGGCAGCCTCTCCGCGCTGGAAGCGCCGTCGGAGGAGAGAGACCTGCGCGCGGCTCCGACGCTGTTCCCTGTACCGGGAGGGGGTGATTACACCAGAGGCAGAATGCCCTGTTTGTTATGAGTTTAAAAATCATTCAAAGGGAAATATGACTAGAAAGGAGTATAGATGCAAATTTCTCACATTTAAAAGACTCTTATTTTGCAGTAGTGTTCTTTCTTTCTTTCTTTCTTCCTTCCTTTCTTCCTTTCTTTCTTTCATCTTGCTATTCAACTTTGAAAACAGTGTGTGAAGGGGTTACAATAAGGCTCTTTACGGTTTATAATTTCTCCAACCACATAGCTCAGAATAGCTAGGGGAAAACAGCACTATTTAGTTGTGAGCTGTTAGCTTTAGAAAATTTGGAGTTGGTATTTTTTAAAGGGGGGAATATTCGTTTACTCTAGGACAGGTAAAAAGTTAAGATCTTATTTGTGGGGACAAGTTATCTACGCCAGAAGGGAATCAGATAGTAAAAAATTTTACAAAATTAATTCTCTGACTCTCTTGTGACTTTTAAATCCCCCCCAACTTTCTCCCCCTTTCTCTCTCTCTCTCTGTGTCTCTCTTCTCTCTGTATCTGTCTCTTGCCTAGAAGCTGCCTGAAAAACTAGAGAGAAAACTTTTATTTGGCTGGAGGAAGCCATTTGAAAAGCATAGCAAGAGTTTCTCCCCCTCCTCCATTTAAACTATATCCTTTCCTTCCAAGTGACAAGTCTTAAAAAAAAAAGTTGACACAACTTTGTAAGAAGTTCCTTAATTCATAATAATATTCACATTTTTAAAAGTGCTTGAAGAAATCACATTAATGAAGAGAACATTTGTAGTAATTTGGTGATAATTATCAGAATCGCCACATATTCGCAGAGGCTTGAACAATTCGTGTTCAGAGAAAAGCAAAACACATTATTTTAATAGTCTGATATGCAAACTATGGACCGTTCAATTACGTGGCTTAATAATGCATACATGATGTGATCTTGTTATTAGGATGGGAAGGTCTGTGGTGAGTCACTCCTAAGACCAAGTGTGCTCTCACATCCAGTAAAATCCATTGCCATGGATCAGGGGCACCTGTCAAACTGCATTTAAGAGAATAAAAATTAATGACTGAGAATTTGAGTGTTAAATTAACATTAATTATATGACCTCCATGCTGGAAAGATTAAATTCTTATGCCCTAATTAGATAAAGTCTCCTCATACATCAAACAATTTCCATTTTCATTTCCAGGTTTCAGGGATACAATGCAAGGTGGGGAGAGAGAGTAGTGGAAGGTTTTCCTTCTCTGAGGTCAACCTTTGGGGTGTCCAGCCACCACCTACACTGCTTTCCTTTCCTTCTTCCGTTGGCTTCATCAGGAAGAGCCATCGGGTTGCAGGTCATACCGTAAAGAATGAAGTCGTCCTCCATCTGGTACAGACAGTGGTAGATGGAGAGCAGGGAGCTTGGTGGGCGGTCCCCAAGTAGACCTGGAGCACCAGAAGGACCCGTTGCAAGTGTCCGGGAGAAGGCTGGGCCACCAGTCAGTGTCTCAGGCAGGGAAAACGAGGCGTGAAGATCCCTGCAGGGACGCGGAAGGAAGGAAAGTCCTGTCAAAACGTACCACGAACGCTTTTGAGAAAAAACGTCTAAGCTAGAATTTTGCAGGGATGCAAGTGATCCTCGATGTTCTGTTTGCAAAAGAAAAAAAGGTTTTCTTAGGTGAGGAACAACCAAAGGCCAAGACAAGGGCACTCATTTCCTTCGTGAAGAGGTCTGATAAGAGGTTTGTCTGCCCTCTCCCCAGCAGTGCCCCGACGTTTTGAAATCTCAGACCTTGCTGGCCACAGGCGTCCACGCCTTCAAGGCCAGTCTAGCCTCAGTCTGACCCTGTCTGGGGCAACACAGGACGGGGCGACGGCCACAGGGCGAGGAGAAGGACCAGGTGTGTGTGTATGTGTGTGGGGGGGGTGTCTCCGTACTTGGAAACCTGCTGCTGATGAAGTGTGGCAGGATTAGGGCGAGCAGTACCCGCACCGCCCCTCAACCCCAGGACAGATGGTCAGTGGTGGTGCGCGCGTCCGTTCTCCCGGTTCCTAAGACGTGATTTGGGGATCCCAGGGCTCCGAAGAAAGCTGCCATGTGCATTTGGCTTGGAAACAATGCACGGGACTTAAGTTCCTGGGATTAGGATTTGGAGTGTCCTCTTGGATATTCCGAGTGGCCCCAGACCTCTCACGTCCCCCCCCCCCCCAATCCTTCTCCCCTCACCTTCCCCGGGGACAGTAAAAAACGCCGGGACCTTGCGGACAGCTGCCCCGAGAGCCAGGCGGGACGAGCCGAGCAAGATTAAAACCTCAAGGCGGCGGATGCTAAGTCACTCAGAATAGAGTTTTCACGTGTCAGTGTTTCCATTCAGCCACTTTCAGGCTTCTGGGGAAAGGGCAGGCGTGCGGGAGTGCGAGTCTACACGGTCGTCAATGGTGTGTTACGTGACAGGGGAAGGAGGTGTCGCGGCAGTTAGCAGATGCGGACGGCGGGGGGCTCTGCCTGCGGGGTCCCCTTCCCGCGGGGCCGTCGGGACCGCGGGGTGGGGAGGGTGGCCACGGAGGGGGTGGGGAGGAGGCCTGGGAGAGGGGCTCGTTCCCGGGCCGGGCGGGGAGGGACGCTTCCCGAGGCTGCAGGAGGGGCCGCTCCCTCCCTCCCGCCGCCCGGCCAGCCGGCCCCCAGCGCGCGGCCCCAAGCTCGCTCAGACTCAGCAGTTACTTCACGAACCCCGAGCCCCCGGTGCAATCCAATCTCAGGGTTGTAATGGACCTGAAAGTTAGGCCACCGTTCCTCTGGGCCCCGGGGACTGTAGGGCGGGGAAGCCGGGAGGGGCGCCTGCACGGAGTCCGGCGAAGGCCCGGAGCTTCTGGAAAGTTTGGTCGAGTTTGAAGTCCAGTGCGCGCGCTCCCCGTCCCCGGTCTCTCCCTCTCTGCTGTGCAAGGCTGAGGTTCGGAGAGGAGGGCGTAAGGATCGGGGTGATCAACGTGAGGCGGCAGTGAAAACGGATGGAAGTCGGTTCGTCCCGCCTCCCCGAGAAATACAGAAATCTCTCTCTTTTGGCAAAGAAACAGCTCTCCTGGCAGGTCCACAGAATTAGAGCGTCGCAGCTGTCGTGGCCAGAACTTCGCAGCCTCGATACTTGGGCAGAGAGGAGCCGCCGCTCGCTCACCGCAGCTCGCTCTTCCCCACTCCTCAGCGCTTTCAGTTTGCAGTGTTTCCCTTTTACACAGAGCACCACTCCCCGCCACGTCCCGCCCCCAGCGTGCTTTTGCTGGAAATGGTTACTCCTTTTAGAAATTGGAAAATCGATACCAGTTTAGCCTCTTCCGTGAGATGATGCACTGTCTAACCTTACAGGGAGGGAAACGGCCGAAGGCATGACTCCAGCCCCTGGAGAATTTTACGCAGAAATTTACAATGAACTGTACTCAAGAGCGCTGCTGAAACACACTTTGGTTTACTAGCACTGCTATCAACCCAAGACACATCTCTCACATACTCTCTGTTTGGTAGTGCTTGCGGTTTGGTTAAACGATTGATCAGAAGCTTGCACGGTGGGTGTTTATTCTTCCAGTTTTCTTGAACCAAATCTTGGATGGCTTCCTGATAGTTTTCAGATGCCATTTGCGGCACAGACAGATTTCATATGCCTACTGCAGATTGTCTTCAAAGTTCTAGTTTAAAGAGCATTATGTAAGCCTCTTTCTATTTACATAAGAGCTTTAACTCAAACCTCTCAGAAAACCAGTTATTACCAACTGAAACCCATCCAGGGGAGCAGTATATAACGACCCGTATCTTTACAACACTCTCAAGAACAGCAGTAGTAGTTCATTCTCCTTGAAAAAAGGAAAAAGTAGATGTAAAAAAGAATTAGGAGTATTTTGCATTTTTATTCAGCTTGGCTTTATATAATTTGAGCATCATTCAGACAGTGGGGACCATTTATAGGATACACTTTTTCTCCATGTGGTCAGCATTTATCTAGGCCACAGAGCTGGCCAGGCCTCCGTCAAGTTTAATCCCAAATGTGAGAACAAGTTCTAGTTAGTAGAATCAGTTAAGTGCAACTTTAACTAAATTCTAAATTAGTAAAAGGATTCATGAATACACCATCATGGTAAACAAAAGTCAAGCACTAATAAAATATATAGAATAAAATATAAATTTTCTTTTCCACTACCTTCACCTTCATCACATTTCCCTTCCCTTAGGTAACCACTGCTGATAGTTTGAGTTCCTTCCTTTCTCTCTCTCTCTCTTTTTCCACCTACTTACTAAACTTTTGGGAAGATTTTTATTGTTATACATTGTTATAATTCCCTTTAGGAAGATGGGGTCTGGTGAGACAAGAAACTTAGTAATGAAGAGTTCAAGTTTGGGACACTCTAAAGGAGGAAAATATCTTGTCCCAAATGACGTGGGAAGCTAGCTTTGGGGTATTGCTCTCTCACTGTTGCTGTGTTAGCTGGAGAAAAACAAAACAAAACGTCATTTAGGAACTAGCACTTTCATGTCAATAGAAAAGATCAACAAACGTTCTGGGAACATCTTTGTTTAACTATTTAGAAGCTAGAAATATTTCAAGAAGGTTCTTAGAGTCTGAGGTTCTTTCTGGTGAACATTTTCTATTTAAACAATCTCCCCTCTCCCTGCAGACCCAGGACAGATGCTGTTCTACAACCATGTCTCCAACATGGAACTTGTCTTGTTAGGGGAAGGGACTAGATTCCCAAACATCCTCTCAGTGGACACCCTTTCTAACACACAATTAAGTGTGTTGTGGGTCACGTTGTTACCAAGAGAAATTGTGAATCAGATAGGCTGTGTCTTGAATGTCCTGTCACCTGCCACCCTTTTCACTTTGCCCCATCACCCTGATCACACAGTTCCAGGTCTGCCCTTTGTGATATTTTAGCCTGTTTATAGACTCTTTCCTTGGAGGGACTCCTCACTTGTGGCCTTCCCTGTCATCATCCATCTGACAAGGTAAGCAATGTCAAGGTGTTAAAAGCTGATACATGCTAAGAGATATTTACGTGTTTTTCCAAAGCAGCTTGGAGGGTCCATGTTTTAGGCCCCAAACAATGAATCTCAGTAGTGGAATTGGAATTTAAGACTGTGGTTGGCAGATGGGGAAGATATTTTAGGCAAGAGGAATTTTGCAGCATTCCTAAAATATAGCCACATGGCCATGAGTCACCTTCTTTGTCCTCTCTTTAAAGACCAGCTCTACCTCTGTGATCTACCCAGATATGAAATTTCTACTGGAAAACAGTGCCATTGTAGAATTCTTTATTAGTAATAGGGCAGTGTTGGAACTGTTTTAATGGGATTGGTGTTGTAGTGAAGAATTTGCTTTTAGTAACAGGTTCCATGGGACCGACCCCATGATCTGGGGAGAATGACCTATGTTTGGCCAATGAAAGTATTTGCACCCTATAGTGATTGGTTCAGGAAAGGCACATGACTGGAGCAGGCCAATTAGGGCCAATGAACATCAGCCTCATAATTTTGGCTAAAATGGTGAGGAAGAAGAAGAAAAAAGTTAAATCTCTGGTTACCTTATATGCTAAGGTATAAGTATTCATCCTCTAGGAGCTCTGTTGTGAAGAGGAGATATTGAAAGAAACCAATACAGAGAAAAGCAAATGACAGAGTAACGTAAGATGATATAATCAAGCCCTTGGATTCAGCTGTGCCTAAAGTCTACCCTTGGATTCTTTTGTTATATAAGCCAAAAAATCACGCTTTTTTCCCCTGAAGTTAGTTTGAGTTTCTGTCGCTTGAAATTGAAACAGCCGTGACTCTTCCATGATTCTCATGCTCTTAAGGACAGAGGGTTAAGTTAATCATACATCTCAGTTCATGGCACAGAATCATTGTTGGGTCATGCAAAGCCCTTCTCATATCTATCTTCCTCCCTCCCTCCCTCCCTCCCTCCCTCCCTTCCTCCCTCCCTCCATCCTTTCTTCCCTTCCTTCCTTCCTTCCTTCCTTCTTCATCCCCATACCTCATTCAGATTCCTGTCTTTCTCATAGGTCACCATTCTAATATGTTTGTATTTTTCTTTTTCCTTTTTCTTTTTAAACCTCAAATTCCTAATTTATCCCTTCCCCACCCTTTCTCTCCCAATTTGTTACCGTAAGTTTGTTTTCTATGTCGGTGAGTCTGTTTCTGATTTGTAAATAAGTTCATTTGTATCATATTTTGGAGTCCACATATAAGGGATATCATATGATACTTGTCTTTCTCTTTCTGACTTAGTTCACTTAGTATGATAATCTCTAGGTCCATCCATGTTGATGCAAATGGCATTATTTCTAACTTTCTTTATAATGGCTGGCTAATACTCCATTGTATATATGTCCATTGGACATTTAGGTTGCTTCCATATCTTGGCTATTGTAAATAGTACTGCAATGAACATTGAGGAGCACGTACATTTTCAAATTATAGTTTTCTCTGGGTATATGCTCAGGAATGGGATTGCTGGATCTTATGGTAGTTCTATTTTTAGCTTTTTAAAGAACCTTCATACTGTTTTCCATAGTTGCTGCACAAGTTTTACATTCCCACCAAGAATTCCACATATTCTTGAAAATACATGTTGTTTTTCTGAAGGAATTATTTTCAATTCATGTAAATGACATTGTGGTGAAAATCTCGTTCTGTTTCTTGAGTTTTCACTCAGTACTGTATATTTAATATATATTTATGTTGCTATGTGTACATCTAATCTGTTGCTTATAATTGCTTCATAGTTCTCTCTCATGTGTGTATCTGTCAAGCTCCAGTAGGTAAAGAAGAAACCACAGTAGGTATTTCAACAAATAATTTAACTTATGGGTTTGATTACACAGGTGTTGGAGAGCTGAAAATGCAAAAAGCAAAAACTAATGAATAATAGAGGTAATAATTGCAGCCAAAAGTAGGGCTGGAGGAGTAAATATGAAAGATTGAGGCTACTAAAACTTTAGAGTTTGGAGGAGGGGCCCCAGGGAGAGGGGATTCAGACATCTGTAGAGAGAGTGCTGCTCAGCTAGTCTTAATACCTTGAGGTAAGAGGAAGAGTCTTGAAGAGTTGAGACTCAAAGCTCAGGAGGCATTGGCAGCTGTTGCTGGTGCTTCCAAGGGAACCAGGGCTGATGAGGCTGCTTCAGAAGTGCCAAAAAAAGTTGGAGGTTGAGACAAACTGCTGTGGCCAGGGTGAAGTACCTTTGCTTGGATGATACCGAAAGGAAGAACAAGCAGATAAAAAGGACCAAATCTCTCTGAGCTCTCCCTGTCTTCTGGTCTCTCTCCAGGATCTCTTTTGACAGAATTTAATAAGGATCCAACTGACAAAGTAATCTGAAGAATCTCAGCCCTAGTTTTACAAAGTAAGATCTACAAGGGGGAAAATTGGAGTTAAAGGACAATGGTGTAATACTGTGTTTCTACACAAATCAGAACTTTTATACAGAACTTTATGCTTCTGCCTAGTAAGTTGCAACTATTCTTCACAAGATGCTCTAACCCTGTCATCACCGCCCCCCAACCTGCCCCCTGACAAAGGAGACCTAATTTTCCAACAGGTATTATTTCCATGTATGGGCCACTAATTACTCTTGTATTTCAGTTACAAAAACACTAAATTACAAATTTAACTAACACCAACATTCCTTATATAAAGTAATAGGAAAATAGAAATAGAAATATATATAAGCAAGGAAGATAAAAATATATAGCTGCTGCTACTACTGTCCATGTTTCTACAACTGGTCACAAGGCTGTAGTTGATATTTCCAACTTTCTTTTTCCCATTCCATGTTTCTTTGGCTTTCAGCTGGTACTTCAGCTAGCTCCGTACCTGGCCAAAGGACCCCTACTTTCATTAATGAAAGATTTTAATTCTCAGTGGTTCTGTCTTTTTAAAAATTATTATTACTTTGGTTTTCCATTAACGTTCATTCTTGGAAATGTAAGTTCTAAGAGGCATCCCAATGAGTCTCCTATTTTCACGACCTGCATTTTGTGGCAGCAGGATCAGTCAGGATCAGTCAAACTAGTCACTAGAGCAATCCCCTTCTTCGCCTATTGGCTCAATGGCATAAGGAACCAAGAAATGGACAAGTTGACAGTGTCAACTTTCAGTTCAATGGAATAACCGTTATGTCTATTGGTATAAACATTCTTTCTGTGGGAACTAAGACCTCTAAACCAGCAGAGCACAAAGTTGTGAGTATGGAAAGCAAAACTTCTGTAGCCTTGCCTGCAATGGAGGCCTTTTGGTGAGCAGATGTCTTCACACTCTGTGCTCATTCTATAGGTCTAGCCACAAACCTCTTCCCTAGTCGTTCTTGGCATCAATAGTCCTACCTTGTCCTTAACTGTCAAACCAAACTATTAGTCACCGCGTATAAGTCAGATGCATATCTCTGGCGGTATCCAGTCCTGACAAAGGCGGCAAATATACTGCTCTAATTTCTGCCCATTAGGTGGATTTCTCTTCACCACGATCTTTCAGGGACAGTCCTGATTGGGGCTACAATGTGAAAGGTGTCTGCTTCTGACAACTGAGTGGTGCCCACTCATTAATCAGAAAGATTCATTTAATCTTTCTGATTAAATCAAAATAACTGATTAGGAGCCCTAATTACATCAGCAAAACCCCTTTCCCTTTGCCACAAAAAATAATGTAATCGTGGAATTGCCATTCCACCATATTCACTGGTCCCACCCATAGACAAGGGGAGGGAATTGTACAATAATATGAGTCAGTGGGAGTCATCCTACATACTATCATGCTATTAAAAAAAAGTTTTCACTCAGCATTGTCTTAAGTATCCATCTGTGCTCTTATGTTTACATCTTTTGTATTGCTTCTAATTGCTATATGGCTCCTCATGTGTCCTCAGCTTTTACTTTTCTACTCTCCCAGTTATGGATACTCAGATAGCTTCTAACTCTTTGCCACTACAAATAATGCTACACTGACCAGCTTATTACCGATACATGTTTCCTCATGGACTTTTGTGAGAGTTTCATATATATATATATATATATATATATATATATATATATATATACATACACACACACACACACACACGCACACACACACACACACACACACATTTTTTTCATAATCCAGACATCCAGGGGGAAATTTCTGCATCACAAGTTATTTAAATACTTAATGTGACTGAATGCTGTGTCAGATTGTTTTCCCAAATGGCTACGCCAGTCTACATTACACCAGCAGTCTATGATGATTGCTCTATCCCAGGGAGATCATGTGATATATTGTCCAAATGGAGACACTTTTGACAATGAAAGCAGATATTAATAATTATGATGGACAATAAGTGTAAACTAGGACTGTTTCAGACAAATTGCTCATCCCAACATCCAGGCCAACTCGATGTTATCCAGCTTTCCTATTTCTGCCAATCTATATGTATGAAGGTGTGTCTCTCTTTTATTTTATTTTGTTTTTCTCTGATTATGTTTAAGCATATTTTTCATTCTTGGATTTTGTTTTCTGTAAATTACCCATTTATATCCATTGTCCATCTTTCTTTGGTTAGGATTGCTACAGGAATTCCTTGTACATTCTAGATATAGTAATTATTAGTTATAGACATTGTTGACATCTTCACCCTTTCTGCTTCATGCCTATTAACTTGCTCCAAAGTGTTCTTCAGCAAACAAAAATCTTTAATTTTAATGTAATCATATGCATCAGCAAGGTGGCTACAGAGATATGCCATTCAACTCCCTCTTCAGGGAGAGAAATTTTACCCCAGCTGCTGGGGGTGCCATTAGTAGACACACTTTAGTTCTCAGCCACTAATGGCCTCAAATGGATTCTCAGTTCTATTCCATTGGCATTTATGTCTATCCCTATGTCAGTACCACACTGTTTTGATTACTGTAGTTTTGTAGTAAGTTTTGAAATGGAGACGTGTGATTGCTGCAATTTTGTTCTTCTTTTGCGAGATTGTTTTGGGTATTCTGTGTTCCTTGCAATTCCAAGTGAATTTTAGAATCAACTTCACCATTTCTGAAAAAAAGGCAGTTGAAATTTTTACAGGGATTGCATTGATTTGCAGATCACTTTGGAGAATGTTGCCATTTTAACAATATTAAGCCTTCTAAATCATAAATATGGTGTATCTTTTCATTTATTTAGATCTTCTGTAAGTTCTCTTAACAATGCTTTGTAGTTTTAGTGAACACATCTTGCACTTTGGTTAAATGTATTTCTAAGTATTTTATTCTTTTTAATGCTATTATAAGTGAAATATTTTTCTTAATTTCATTTTTACATTATCATTGTTGGTGTACAGGAATGCAGTTGATTTTTATATATTGATCTTGTACAATCTTGTATCCTGCAACTTTTTGAATTCATTTGTTAGTTCCAATAATTATTTTCTTACTATTTTCTACATATAAGATCATATCACCTACGAACAGAGATAATTTTACTTCCTCCTTTTCAATATGGATGACTTTTATTTGTTTTTCTTGCCTATTTCCCTTGGGTAGAACTTCTAGTACAATGTAAGTAGAAGTGGTGAGAGCATACATCCTTGTCTTGTTTCTGATCTTGAGGGAAAGCTTTCAGTCTTTCAGCATTAAGTATGATGTTAGGTGTGGGGTTTTTACAGATGCACTTTGTCAAATTGAGAAAGGTCCTTGTTTGTTCAGTGGTTTTATCATGAAAGGGTGATGGATTCTGTCAAATAACTTTTCTATGTCTATTGAGACAATCATGGGTCTTTTCCTACCTTTAATCTATTAATATGGTGCACTGATTGATTTTCATATGTTGAACCAACCTTGCGCTCCTGGAATAAATCCCACTTAGTCATGGTGTACACTCATTTAATATGCTCCTGGATTGAGTTAACTAGTATTTGTTGAGGATTTTTACATCTATATTCATAAAGGATATAGGTCTGTAGTTTGCTTGTGATGCCTTTGTCTACCTTCGGTATCAGGGTAATACTGGCTTCATAGAATGAGTTAGGAAGTATTGCCTCCTATTCTATTTTTTGGAAGAGTTTGAGAAGGCTTGATGGTAATTCTTCAAATGTTTTGTAGAATTCATCAGTGAATTTTTTCATTGATTATTAAGATCACTTTGCATGGTATCAGCTTGAATGGTTATTTTTACATTCCTGCACTACTATGCAAAGTGAGGACTGCCCGTGTGTGTGTGTGTGTGTGTGTGTGTGTATGTGTGTATGTGTGTGTGTATTTTGTGGTACACAAGAGCAGACTCTACACAGGGCATATATCAGTTCTCAGTTTATAATTATGAGAAGAACTTCAGATCTATTCTAATAGCTGACCCAGTAAGATCTGCTCTTCAATAACTTTGCTAAGTTAAGTTCATCTGAGCCATCAGTCTTACTATACTAGGCATTTGTACAATAACATAATTGCATAATAGGATGTCAAAATTCCAGTAGGTGGAACTAGTGGCTCTCTAAGGAAAATAAATCAATTTATTGTATAGATGTAGTTACCATGAAATCATCATTATTCAAACACTTGGCAGATTTTATGTTTTGGTTTTTATTTTATATTTGTATTTAATTTTAACTTTTCTTTCATAACAATTTGTACTTACATACATAACTTCCTGTGAGAATTTCCTTTTATATGTCATGATAATTCTATTAAAATATTTAAAGGATATGAATTTACCAAGATGTATAAATAAAATAATGAGAAAATAAATAAATATACACATGTGCTTTTAAGCTATTTTATGTGCTGAAGAAAGAATTTTGCAGGATAGATGCAGTAAATATTTCATCCTCAAAAATGAGAGTCTCTCTGGCTTTGTCTCACAGAATTCAGGAACATTCTAGCCGTATTTAGCCCAGGAGAGCAAGTAAATCTCATCTAATTCACACTATGGATGGGGGGAACATAAGAGCAAGCATTCACTGAAACTGGAAGCAAGCATCACTGGCTACTCAGGACAGTTTATAATAAACGGCCATCCAGTAAAGGATGCATTGTTTACATTAGTGTTCATGAGCTGTGAGCCTGGCCTCCTTGGATGATGTGCTCGACTCTTCCAGCAGAGCCCAAGGAGGTCTAGTTAAAAGCCAAAAAGGATGTATTTTCCCACTTGCTTCATGATTTTCTCAGAGTAATCAGTCAAGGCCAAATTGTCTGTTGTACACTGACTATTAAGTACGTAGTTCTATATTTATGGAGTTAGCACACAATACGTATGGAAGTGGAACTCTTTGTTCTCTTCTTTCATTGGAAACACATGAGCAAAATCTAATCATCTCTTAACTATCTTCTTCTACTTAAAAATTAAAAAAAAATTTTTAATTGACCAAGAAAACTCTTTTCTTCTATTTCATATTAAATTATTTCAAACAAACATTGAGCTCTTATATATGCCAAGGGATGTAAAGGTGAATGAGACACTGTGTTAGGAGATGGGGATAGAAAACAAATACTACTCTGTGGTTCTCTCGATGAGCTCACAGACTGCTGAGGCAGGATGGATAGGAAAATATTACAGTGTGGTCTGTGACATCTTCACTCATTTACTGACTAAATTTACCTATAACATGCCCACACACCAGTGCTAAGCCTCTAAAGCAGTGGTTCTCAACCTTGGTTCGCATTAGGAGAATCCCTTGGGAAACTTAAGAAAACTGTCTTGGTTCATCCTCAGAAATAATGGTTTAAGTTGTTTAAATGCAGCTTGGGCTCTGGGACTGGGAACAATGCCCCAGGAGATTCTAATTGCCCTCAAGGCTGAGAACCACTGGTCTAAAAGAGAAAGATAGTCTTCCTTTCTTCAGGGAACTCACAATCTCAAGAGAAACACAGACAAGTAACCAATTAGAATACAGTGTGAAAAGCCTTATGATAGACGTGAGTGTGTATGGCCCTTCTTCCCGTTTTACAAATGAAGAATCTGAGGGTTTCACATGTTAGTGGTTTTGACCAACATCATGGATTGAGCAGGTAGGTGATAGAGTCAGGACAGAAACCTAGATCAGTCAGATCAGATCACTACACTAACTCCCAGGAAAAGGAAACTCTACTTCCCGATAGAAGGAAAAGATAAAAACCAGGATTTATTTTCATTATTTTACAAGAGAGTTTACAGTGTTCTAACACGGATAAAGCTCTCACATGAATTTCTAAAGGTTTGCAGGTGAAAACTATAACAATGATAAAAATACTGTCATGATTCCAAGTTCTCAAAATATTTACCAAATTAGATACCTGTAATGTGAGGAGGAAACCATGCAAAGGCAGCATTTTTGCATCATGATTCCTATGTCTCTCAGAATATCCACCTCACACAGTTGGACAATGTTTATTTACTTAACCTTCTCATGAAAATATGGTAATAGTGAATACAATTCTGGACTTTAGGGTGGAGGCCTGTCTGATAATCTGACCCATAATGATTAAATCTTGAACTATACAACACCATGTACTTTGGACATCCCCCAGGCCTTCTTAAAAGTGCCGTTCTAGGTAGGCTTTCTTGCTTTCCCAGAGACTTCACAGCATCCTCTTATTTTTATGCAGGAAACTGTAAATATCTGAATGCAAAGTTTCTGTTTATTCTATTTTAGGCTTTTTTAAAATAGTTTTTCTTTAGGAAAACTTTTGCCTGTGGAAAAACATCTCAGCTCATCATAAAAAGGGTATATGCAGGCAAAAAGCAAAAGAACTTTTCTACATTTTGTACTGATGTTTTATACATCAGTGAGGTTGTGCATGGTATGTCTAAATTGAAAAGAAAAAAACTGAAGCAGCATCTCTGCAATGATCATCTGGAGGTTTCCTGAGTAAGGATTATTAGCTAAACTCTAGAAGAAACCCCTAGCCCTTGCCAAAACGAGGCTGGAGGTGGAGCTGACAAAAAAAAAAAAAGAAAAAAAAAGAAATAAAGCAGAATTTTCTATCCAGATTGCAGCAGCAACCCAATCTAGGTAGAGATTCAATTTCTAAAAGTGAGTTTAAAAAGAAAACAACCCAGTGATGCAAATATTTTATGAGAATAAACATTTGAGCGTCATTGAGATATTTAATAGTTATATTAGAATGCTTTTGATTTGGAGATTTCAGAATGTCTGAAACTTAAAAATATCACAATGATTCAAATTATGCATGTCTGTAGGGTTTCTTTTAAATGTCATATAGCTATTCCGTTTTTATCTGCGAGACTGTTGAATTTCTATGGAGCTGATTGTATAAAAAGGTCCTACAAAGTTCAAGATAAATTTTCTCCCCTAGATCTCATAATAATATTAAGCAAACGTTACTGCTTTTGGTAATTATATGTAATAAAACTTTAGTTATTTCCATCTATTGGTTTATATATATAAACCAGCTTCTTTGGGAGCCACACCCAGGAAGCAGATGTCTGGTTTTGTTGTTGTTGTTATCTCAAAGAGACTGGGGCCCGCATGAAATTTAATGTGGGTAACTCAACATGAGATCCTCCATAATGGGCATTTGATTCTGAGGAAGCATTTTACAGAGTCTGGAAAGAGCTCTTCTAGGACATAAGGTTATACGTGGGATACAGGGCTTGCCTTATCTGCAAATTTTGTTTGCAACTGGGCTGTCGTGTAGCAATGTTCCGACTGAGCACAGCCCTCTGTATCAGCAAGGCTGTACGTAGTGACACAGCCCTCTCAACCCCAACTGTCTTAACAATAAGAAACTTCTGTTATCCTATGTACCAAGAAATCCTGAGCCAGGTTAGCTCAAGTGCTGTTAATTCATTGGTTCATTGATTCATTAAGAACCCATGTTCTTGCCATCTTGTTTTCTCAGCTACGTCTAGTTTTGTCCCCAGCTAGCTTCCCTCAGGGTTACAGAATGGTTGATGCAGTTCCAGGCATAACATAAGATATCACAATGTCCAACAGTAGAGGAAGGATGTTTCATCCCATAGGTCTCTATATAGAGAGGAAATGAAATTTTCCTGAAGTCCCCAGCAGACTACACCCATAGACTGGCACTCGGTGATGTGCACATTCCTGAACCAGGTACTAGCAAAGGAAACGGGATTATCCCAATTGGATTCCTAATCAAGATTTATCCTGAGTCATATGGGGAGGATGGCCCCTTGAATTGATTTGGGGCCAGCCCTGGTAAGGGTGAAAGTGAATGACTGTTAGCTGGGCAAAGATGGGTGACTCTCTGGGGATTATAAAGAAAGTGGTGAAGGAGAGTGAGAGGGAAAAAAAAAACAAAACAGTTCAAGGAAATAAGACTCAGAGATGATTCTTTATAGGAACAGATGGACTTACAGCTATAGGAAGCAGGTGGCAACAGAGTAGAAGGTCTCTATTTTTAGCCACCCTAAGTGGGCCTCTATGCATACCAGGTCAGGAATGTGGGTAAAACAGAAAGGGAATGTGGAAACTGCCTGTACTGGTCACTGAATTGATGTCAATTTTCACTTTTGGATTAATTATACAAAAATTGGCTTAATTAGCCAACTAAGATGATGTTACAATAAATCAAGATGAGGGTGCAGTGTTTAAGTGACTTGTTCAGGTTTACATGATACATTCGATTATTCCCTCCAGTCTGGTAACAGACATGGGAATGGTCTCTTGTGAATGCTTCATTCTCCACCATCATTTGTTCATTCATTTCTTCACAAGTACTTATTGAGCACATGTGTGCCAGGTGCCATTTTAGGCTCTGGAGTTAATATTAAACTCTGGATAGAAAGTCTATGTCCACATGAATCTTACATTCCAGAGGGAGAAATAAACAAGTAATCAAATAAATATATAAAGAATAGATCGTGGTAAGTGCTATGGAGAAAAATAAAGCAATGTAAGGTAGGCTGAGGCAGGTTTGGTATTTTTATATGGTATGTTCAGTAAAGACCTTATTAAAAGAGTACTTGATCAGAGACTACAAGGAGGGAGTGGCCATGAGACTATCTAGGGGAGGAATGTTCCAGACAGAGGAAATGGAAGATACAAAGATCCTGAAGTAGGAGCTGACTTGAAGGCCAAGAAGGCCAGTGTGGCTGAAGGAAAAAGAAGGAAAGAAGAAGAGAGTGGGGAGTAACTAGGGATGAGTTGAAAGCAGGCACAGATCATACAGGGCCTTGTCGGCCAGTGGTTCTCAAAGTGTGGTCCCTAGACCAGCAGTATCAGCACCTTCCAGGACTTGTTAGAGATGCAAATTACAGTCCCCCACCTCAGCTTTCTGAATCAAGAAGCTCTGGGATGGGGCCCAGTGATCTGTGTTTTAACAAGACTCCAGGTGATCCTCCTGATTCTGTTGTGGCTCAAGTTCGAGACCCAGGGTTGGAAGCTATGGTAAGCACTTTGGATTTTATTCTGAGAGAAATGGGGAGCCATTGAAGGGTTTGAAGCACAGGACATTACCAGATTTCCATTTACAAATGATCACTCTGGCTGCTTTGTAAAAAACAAACTACAGTGAGGCAAAGGAAAGAAGCAAAGAAATCAGTCGGAGATACTGTCATTGTCTGGGCAAGAAGTGATGGCTTGGACCGGAATTGTGGTAGAGGTGGTGAGAAGTGGTTGGATTCTGCATATATTTTGAAGACAGAGCCAACAAAAATTGCTGATGGAATATATGTGATGTGAGAGAGTTAGAGAATAGATAAGAATGACTCTCAAGTTTTTGGACTGAGCAATTGGTAGGATGGAATAGCTCTTCATGGAGATGCAAAAAACAAAACAAAACTGTAGGTGTGAGTGGTTTAAGGGTTAAAATGAGGAGTGTGGTTTGGGGATACAACTTGGGAGTTCTCAGGGCATATGTGCTATTTCAGGCAATGGGCCCGGATGAGATCATTTGGGGGATGAGTATAGACAGAGAAGAAGTCTTAGAGCTGAGCCCTGAATATTTAGAGGCTGGAGATGAGGAGAAGCCAGCAGAGGAGACTGAGAAAGAGTAACCAGTGAGACTGGAGGAGAAAGAAAAGATGGTGCCCCTGGAGCCAAATTCAGAAAGTGATTGAAGGGTTTCCCTGGTGGCGCAGTGGTTGAGGGTCCGCCTGCCGATGCAGGGGACATGGGTTCGTGCCCCCTGGTCCGGGAGGATCCCACATGCCGCGGAGCGGCTGGGCCCGTGAGCCATGGCCGCTGAGCCTGTGCGTCCAGAGCCTGTGCTCTGCAACGGGAGAGGCCACAGCAGTGAGAGGCCCGCATACCGGAAAAAAAAAAATTCCATTATAAGCTATCACAATTTAAATAAAGACAAGATCTAACCCTACACTCACACCACTTAA
Organism: Kogia breviceps; assembly: GCF_026419965.1. Taxonomy (NCBI): domain Eukaryota; kingdom Metazoa; phylum Chordata; class Mammalia; order Artiodactyla; family Physeteridae; genus Kogia; species Kogia breviceps. Next base: position 32,021,968 of record NC_081322.1, on the reverse strand, counting down.
CTTATGCCTCTCATCTTGGTCCTGACCTGGGCAGATCCTGTCTTTATATAAAATTTTGATATTTGGTTCATCAGGATTTTTTTTTGCATCGACATTGAAATATTATTTTCATTGTTTTGGGCACCTCCTTAAAATTTGCACCTATAATGAATGCTTCACTTCTCTCAGGGTAAGATAGAGACAGCGGAGGTATTGGGTTTAGGGATCCAGAGTCAGTGGTGATTCTGATGAAAGCTGGCTCAGTGGTGCTGGGAGGAGAAGAATTGAAGATAGTGAACCCAGGCTATCCTTTTAAGGAGTTTTGCTATGAAAGAGGAACAGAGAAACGGACATTAGTCACAGGGCATGTGGGTTCTAGCACAGGTCCTATGTCACATAGAGACGATCACAGCATGTTGTATGCAGAGAGAATGACAGAAAACTTGGAGCGTTGATAATCTAGAAGAAGGGTTGTGTACCATAAACAGGAGCCGATGCCGGACACCTGTGTATGCGAATGTGCTGCTGAGGGAGGGGGCCCATGGCTTGGAGTGAGGACAGGGATGTCTTTTCAGTTTGACTAGAAGCAAATCAAGTCAGCTTACAAAAGGACAAATAATAAGAAAATATGAATTCTTAAAAGAGGAAAGGAGGTTTAAGAAGGGAAAAAATAACACTAAAGTACAGTGGTTGTGATTGTGAGCATAGCCGTACTGTAAGTTTTCTGGCAGTTAAGGCAATAGGGAGATGATATAAATTACTTAGCTCATTATGGAGAGGAGGAAATACAACTGGCCCTCGGTGCAGGTGATGTTCCTATAACTGAGCCCTGTAACTATTGTATATGCGACATGACTAACAGAAGAGGCAAACACCCTTAGCAACTATCGCTTCACCCCTACAGAAGTGTGATCAACGTGGATCATTCTTGTGCTGTCCTTTGAGAAAGGACCATGTCCTACGCTACGAAGGGAAGTTGCCTAAGTATTTAACCTTTTGATATTTAATAAGATGTAACTCTAGAACTTAGACTCCAGAGGTGCAGGCAGAGGAGCATTCTTAAATTTACTTTCTGTCTACTGGGTTTTTTTTTTTTTTTTTTTTCAGTACGTGGGCCTCTCACTGTTGTGGCCTCTCCCGTTGCGGAGCGCAGGCTCCGGACGCGCAGGGTCAGCGGCCATGGCTCACGGGCCCAGCCGCTCCGCGGCACGTGGGATCTTCCCAGACCGGGGCACGAACCCGTGTCCCCTGCATCGGCAGGTGGACTCTCAACCACTGCGCCACCAGGGAAGCCCTCTACTGGGTTTTTGATTGGATGTCACTGTCAAACACAGCAAGGTGATTCTATCAAGTTTGGCGAACATCAGCTCTGCTCCACTGTGGATTCAGGATAGAACTCACCTCTGTGGGAACCAAGTGGTGTTATCCACACATTTATGAAAGTTAAGGAGGCTGCTTTGTGTCCTTGCCCTCATTTCACTTGGAGATGGCCCTCCAAGTGAAAGTGCAGAGGTCTCTGCACTTTCACTTGGAGGGTCATCGGACAGACCTGTGGGCAAAGCCAGGGTTTTCCTTGGAAAGGCATTTGAAACAGTGTTTCATTAAGCCCACCCAAGGAGTATGGCAGAGATGACTTTAGCTTTAGTGTTTTTCAGAGAGGGTGTTACCAGATATCCACAGCCATATCAAAATGTTAGGTTTTACAGTGTACACTCAGCATCTCAGAATCCTGACCGGCCTCCCAGGGTTACAGAACACACCCCTTAGATGACAGAATGAATTGGACTCATGTATGGAATTATTTGTTATTGATCTCTTAAAGGTTGGAGGATATCAGCCCAGAATTGTAATTTTCATTTAACAATTTTTTTTAGTTTAATTATTCCTGATAGTAAGTGGCTGCTAGGATCACTTGGTACTGAAGAAAATAGCCATTTGGTGTTTCGTTCAGTCCAGTAAGCAAATACCACAATTAAAATATAGTCAGTCAAATTAAATGTTTTGTTTTGTAGAAACCAAATAAATACACACTGACTAAATGGTTGAAATTTCAGCTTGTGGGGTTAGTGACAAGTAAATTCAACCAGAGCATGTGTCTCCAATGCCCTTTTCCCTTCCTTTTTCTGCCATCAGTGCAGAAACTCTGCTAGGAGAATGGGCGGAGGAAATACAGCCAGAGTAACTGAGAGCCAGCCTGCCCAGGGGAGCCCGGACAGATCAAAGAAGGTAGAGGGAAGGAGTGAAGTCTCAGGGCTATGCTGGGTGACAAGAGGGGAGACAGAGTGACTGGGAGCCCAGAGAAGTGTCACAGGGTTAAACTAGTACAGACACTAACGTTCTACTTGGGAGGGATCACACACTGCTATCCTGGGCTTAACGTGCCAGGATCTTTATGAAATCATGAAGAAGTCCTGTCTTAAAAGGGGAAACTATTCAAATCTCTGGTCTCTTAGAGATGATGATTCATCTCTAAGTCATTTTATACTTTTAAAATTTGTCAGTGATATAATGGGAGCAAAGTTTTTCCCGTAAAGAAGACATAGGCTGTTTGTTCCTTGCAAAGGAAGTGAAAAATGAGGAAACCATCTGGCATTTGCTCAAAATATCTAGATAATTGAGGCCAAAGTATCTTTTAGCTTAATTTTATATCAGTGAACATCCTTCATGCCCCCTTCCACATTTGCTGGGTAGAAAGTATCTTAAGGAAAGAGCCTGAAATTGTCTAAGAAGAATTTTGAAATACAATGGCTATTAATACTATTGGATTGTGTTCTCTATCCCTAGCAATTCTGCTATTGTTGAATTTAATATATATGTGTACATATATTAATTAAAGAGATATTCTTTAAAAATCATTATAGATCGAAAACTCCTACCTTTATTGAAAATTTCACTGCAGTGATCAGATAGTTTTCACAGGCCATGTGATCTCTCTGTTATCTCTTGAAATTTGCATTTCAAAGCTGATAGACTAAATGAGATGAAGTTGATGTCCTTTCTGTACAATAGAGATGTAGAATGAATCTCTGCTGGAGAAAGATTATTATTTACTGCTAAGTTTATTTAATACATTTAATTTTGCCTTTCTAATTCAGAATCCTATGTTTTGTACCACATATTAAAAGCTTCACATTTCTTAGGAAAACAGAATCATATTTAAAAGACAATTAATAGCTGTTTTATCCCCTCTACATAAGTGTATAAAGTATTGTTTTATTATTCATTAAAAATATTTAGTGATATCTTCTCGTGTTAAAAGATGAGTACCATCTTTAATTCCTAGTGTTAATCTGGAGTTTTCATTCCTAGTTTACATCTTCTACAAAGTGTATGCTACTTTTTGTTTTACTGGGAATAAATTGAAAAGATTTGGGAAACATCGTAACTCCCTAGTTAAAGAAAAATGTTTATTTCATGGGAAAAAATAATATTAACACCAATCAAACTTGAAACCATTATGTCACACAGATGCCAGTATAGTTAGCTAGGTTCCTTAAATCTAACTGGTCAGTATCTGAAAACCGCTGTCAATTTTGCATTTCGCCTAAATTCTACCACCCTAAATGATATGAAAAGATTATGTATCATGTTCTTCAAAGTTTAGAAATTGGATGATCCAATTAGGTCTTAGATTTGAAGGAAGCAAAATTTCCCAGAGTACTGAAAATATAGAATGTTATGGTTTTGCTGGGAAATACATAACAAGAAGTATATGACATGAATTTAGTGTTGGCCTTAGTATTCTATGTATTCTTAAAATATTTCCCCACCCTTCAAGTTTCTTCTTCTTCCTCTCTTCCCGCCCCTCCTACCCCTGCTCCTCCTCCTCCTCTTTGGCTTTTGGTTCAACTTGATTTTCGATAGGAATGACAAGCACCCACTGAGGGCCTCAATAGCTAATTACCCAAACAGGAGATGAGCAGTGGCTTTCCTTAGTTGGCGAATCAACATGATTCCTAATTTATATTTCTCTCCTTTTCCCTAGGCTGTTTCTTAGCTAGTCATCAATTGAAAATAACTCTGGTTATTTTGGATGGAGTTTGCCTATTTTTTTCTGTATCTTAAAAAACCTGGTTTAGAAGGACCAGGTTTACGCTCTCACCTTAAGCAGCTACAAAACCAAAAAAAAAAAAAAAAAAAAAAAAAATGAAATAACAGTTTGCAAGACATTGGGATCACGCAGTGAAGGACAGTGATTCCTAAGAGATGGGAAACTAAAAAGGCGAGCCCCCTGATTGCCCCAGCCTACTTCTGGGAGAGAGGTTTTTTTTTTTTTTTTTTGTGGTACGTGGGCCTCTCATTGTTGTGGCCTCTCCCGTTGCGGAGCACAGGCTCCGGACGCGCAGGCTCAGTGGCCATGGCTCACGGGCCCAGCCGCTCCGTGGCATGTGGGATCTTCCCGGACCGGGGCACGAACCCATGTCTGCTGCATCTGCAGGCGGATTCTCAACCACTGCGCCACCAGGGAAGGGAAGCCCATGGGAGAGAGTTTTGAGGCCACAGCACAGGCGGAGAGAACCCAAGTGGATGTTGGCAGTTTATCTGAATTCTGTAACCAGTGAAAATATTTTTTAAAAACAATGGTGAAATAAGGGCTTTTTCAGACATAGACTAGAAGAATGCATCACTAGCAGAATTGTACTGTAAGAAATGTTCATGGAATTCCTTCAGGCAGACTGAAAATGGTACCTGATGGAAATCTGGATCTACAGAAAGAAATGAAAACACTGGATTAGTAACTATGTGGATAAATATAAGGTATTTAAATCTCTTTAAAAGATAATTGACTGTTTAAAGCAAAAATAATAATGTATTTTGGGGTTTATGATATAAAATTTATGAGAAAAATGGAACAAAGTTCAGGAATGAGAAATGAAAGCATTATTGTAAAATTCTTATATTGTACACGAAGAGGTATAATGTCATTTGAAGGTAGACTATGATGTTATACAATGAATCCTAAAGCAACCACTAAAATAACACAGCAAAGAGCCTTATGTAATAAACCAACAAAAGAAAAGACAAAATCATGAAAAATACTCCATTAATTCAAAGGAAATTTTAAAAAAAGAGGAAAAGAGGAACAAAAAGAAAAAAACAGGTGGGACAAATATCAAGCAAATAGAATGTGGGAGACTAAACCAAATTATGTTACTAATCACATTAACTATGAATGGTCTCAATATCCCATTTAAAAGGTAGAGGTACTCAGATTGGATAAAAAACCAAGCCTCAAATATATACTGTCTACAAGAAATATGCTTTATATATAATGACACAAATAGGTTACAAGTAAAAGGATGGGAAAAGATGTACTACACTAATTAGATGAACGCTGAAGAGGCTGTATTTTTTTAAAAAATAAATTTATTTATTTTATTTTTGCCTGTGTTGGGTCTTCGTTGCTGCATGTAGGCTTTCTCTAGTTGGTGAGCAGGGGCTACTTTTCACAGCAGTGTGCAGGCTTCTCATTGCAGTGGCTTCTCTTGTCACGGAGCATGGGCTCTAGGTGCGCAGGCTTCAGTAGTTGTGGCACTTGGGCTCAGTAATTGTGGCTCACGGGCTTAGTTGCTCCGCGGCATGTGGGATCTTCCTGGACCAGGGCTTGAACCCGTGTTCCCTGCATTGGCAGGCAGATTCTTAACCATGAGCCACCAGGGAAGCCCGAGGCTGTATTAATATCAGACAAAGTACCATCAAGAATGACAAATGACCTTCAAGAGGGGTTTTACAAAGTATTCGTGCCTTTATGCAGTCTGAAATAAAAATATCACAAAGACTAAACCTTGCCCTGATCTCATTCAGCAATGTGATTCTTAAAACAGTTTTAAAAATTGCAGATATAGAAAGCTCCCCCATGCATATCTTTCTTTTAAAATACTCTCTTTTCCAGGTGGGGAAAGAGAGAGGGACAGAGACAGAGAGGCAGAGAGAGAGTCAGAGAGAGAGGCTTTATGTCAAAACAAATACACAAATACAGAATAAATTCTTAGCTCTCCACTTGATTTTGAGCCAAAAGAAGGGGCAGGGGAAGTTTTCTTTCTTTCCTCATGAGGATTCCTCCTTTTTTTCATTTTTTTTTTCCCCTTTGGAGTTGTTCTCTGAATGCCCTGAGCTCCCCGCCAAACACGTGCAGGCATCCTTATTCCACTTGATAGTAAGTCTACCTTTTCAGTTGCTTAGGCTAAGAGCCTTGGGGGTCATCTGTGAATCTTCCCTCTTTCACTCTCCACATCTTATCAGGTATCCTGTTTACCTTCAAAATACACCCAGAATCTGAGCCCTTATCACCTTCATTGCTCTTACTTCCTTCAAACCCCTATCCTCTCTCCCCAGTCACTGTGATGGTCTATTACATAGAGTCAAATCATGTCCTCTTCTTTTCAACAGCCCCTCACCCCCACCAGCATTCCCCCTTCCCTCAGTGTAAAATCTGAAATCTCTACAGCGGTCCACAGGCCCAGAATGATCTGGTGCCCACGACTTCTCTGCCTTCTCTATGACTCTTTCCCTGGTCCCCTCACTCTGCTCCAACAACCAGCCTCCTCGTGGTTCCTGCAACACACGGTGTGTGCTCCCTCTTAGGGCTTTGCACTGTTTGCTCTCTCTGGTACACTTTCCCTTCAGATATACTCATGAATAACTCCTTCACCTCATTCAGATCTTTGTTCAAATGTTAATGTCTCCAGTAGATCTACCCCGACTGCCCTATTTGAAGTTAAACCATCCTGGCTTTAAGCCCCCTCTCCGCTCCCTACCTATGCTCTATTATGTCCTATAGTTTTTATTACTTTCTAATCTACTATATAATTTACTAATTTACTATTTTTTGTTGTTGTTGTATTATTATTTTTTTGTTGGTCTCTCTACACTAGCACTGAAGCCCTATGAGCACTGGAATGTTTGTCTGCTTTGTTCAGTGGTATATCCCAAGGGCCTAGAACAGTGCCTAGTACAAAGTAAAAGCTCAATATTTATTGATGATCAAATGGCCATTTGCAGGAAAAAGACCTTTCCAGAAAAAAAAATGTATTTCATCTTTTCTGCCAAAATGTTTACCACAGCGCCACACATGCATCTCAATTTATTGGTTGGCAAACATCTGAAGATGACACGAATTGTTTTTAAATTGAAGTATAGTTGATTTACATAAAAATGACCCTTTTGACAGATGAGAAGATGGCTAAAGATTTTGGCCACATGGGCAATTGTTTTATTTTTGTTAGATTTCTGTGGTAGAAATACCCTGTTGTTCCTATTTGAGTGTAATTGTTATACAACTCAGTCAAATGATTAATACATTATTAGGTTGTTAGGCCTGAGGAGGTGGAGTTTCACTTGCTTGGTTATTGCCATTTGTCCATCATGGAGGAAGGAGGTGTATATTTTAAAATGGGAAATTCCCCTGGGCTTGTGGGTTCTTGAGACTCACTCTTAAGCTTTAGCAGAAGGTCTCAAAGTATGTAAGTGATAGTTTCTATGTGGCGAGTCTAAAGATGGCACCCTTCACATGGAGAGAGATTTGGAACAAGAAAAGACAGAGCCAAAGCTTTGATATACCTGACCGTGGGGCTACAGGACACACATAAGACATACTTACACTCACACATACTTGCGAATCCCCAACACAATGGCTGTATCCCCACTCAGGACAGTAGACCAAAGAAGTTGGAGGAAAGTCAACCAGGGTAGGAGGTGACCACCTCCTTTCAAGGTGAATCCTTCTGGGGGTTGAATTCTGTTTAAATGAGAGAGGTGTTTTTCTCAATCCTTTCCTTACCTCTGGTTGACATTTGCAGTTTGAGTTTGCTGTGCATTTGGCTCGTGCTATGTATAACGTGCACGACATTATTGTACAAGTATGTACAATGTTTGAAGTGGCCAAGAGTTATATTTGCCTGGCCTTGCTATTTGCTGGAATTGCATTTCCCTGTTTGCCATGGTTATGATAACATCCTTTGAGCTCACTGAGTGCAGGGGCCTCAAGTTTTCTTTCTTTCATAGTCTTCCATTGCAATAATGTTACTTGCAAATGACCTAGCTTGTGACAGCAGAAGTCAAGCAGAAGGAACAATCACATCAATTTCCATTTATTGATCATCTGCTATGTGACAGGAAATATATTAATTATTTTACAAACTTGTAAATGTGGATAGTTATTATGCTGTCTTTTGTTCTCTATGGTTTTCTTAGACCTTGTGTTGCTTTCTGGAGGAGATGGATTTACTTTTTACCTGCCAGATCAGTTCAATACAAAGAATGGACAGGGACAGGAAAAGGGTGGATGGGAATGGGGTGTGGAATATGCAGGGTCACTACCAGCTCATCCCTAAGTAAACAAATTCAACCTGGGGCCCAAGAAACAGTGAGAGCACTAAACCATGTGTCCTGCTGATGAAAGCTCATGGGAAAACCCTTTGGTTAGAGTAATTAAAAGATGAGCGATGGATACCAAGCCTTTCCATTTAACTTCTGATAATTGGCCCTGGATCAGTACATTAATGAATTGTGAAAATGATTTTTTGAATGCTTTAATAGTTTGTATTTTTCTCATGTCCCTCCCTCTACCAGGGTAATAGTCAAAGCAAAATTTACTAGTTTTCTATTGGTTACTTCCCTAGAAGTTGTTTCCTTTTCTTCCCAGTATTATAGTTCAAATTTTACCCTAAAAAAATTTATCCTAAAGAATTTCAGGACACTCGTCCAATTTTTACTGAAATTTGGCTGGATTACATGATTTAGTTGGTCATTGTTGATGTTTGGGGAACGAGCAATTTGTTACACAGAGATTTTCACTGTGGTGTTATTTGGAAATAGTGTAAGAAAAGCAGAATTCCTTTGGACTAAAACCAGAGTATCTTCAATCTTCCCCTCTGTTCGTTGAATCTGAAGTGAAAATTGACTTTATAGTTACAGGGACTTCCCTGGTGGCACAGTGGTTAAGAATCCACCTGCCAATGCAGGGAACACAGGTTCGAGCCCTGGTCCGGGAAGATCCCACATGCCACGGAGCAACTAAGCCCGTGGGCCACAACTACTGAGCCTGCACTCTAGAGTCCACGAGCCACAACTACGGAAGCCCATGCACCTAGAGCCTGTGTCTGCAACGAGAGAAGCCACCACAATGAGAAGCCCGTGCACCGCAGCGAAGAGTAGCCCCCGCTCGCCTCAACTAGAGAAAGCCTGCGTGCAGAAACAAAGACCCAGTGCGGCCAAAAAAAAAAAAAAAAAAAAAAAAAAACCTTTATAGTCACAGTTTCCCTCCTATCTCCATTGTCATTGCTTCAGTTGAGTTCCTCATGCTCTACTACTTGGATCAATCATTAGCCCACTTATCCCACACTTACAGAGGGTTTACTTTGGGTTAGGGTCTGTCCCCAGGACCTGAAGACACAAACCTCAATCAGAAATGTACTTTGTCTTCAAGAAACACGCTGACCATTATTAGGAAGAAATAGATATATTGAATCAGTCAAGTTCCACTCAGGAAATCAGATACTACAGTGGGTATTTCGATGGGGAATTTAATATTGGGAACTGGTTGCAGAGGTATTGGGAGGGCTGAAAAAGCACAGAGGGAGGAACTGATGTATCCTGGAGAGAAAGGAAATGCAGGAAACAGGTCTCATCTCTAAGGGGGAACACAAGAGAGAAGTGGTTAGTGTTACCAAGCCCCAGAAGCACAAAAAGGGCCCTACAGAACTGCTGTTCATACCTGTGAGGGCTATGAAGAGCCCTCACAGTGGTTCTGTGATCACCCAGAGAAGCTGGGACCAGCTGCTTCTCTGGGAAAGAACAGCTGCAAAATAGAGAGGAGCAAGTGGTGTCTCCTTCCTTCTGCTTTCCTGTTTCCGCCTAGTCCCCTGATTGGTAGATTCTAAAGGGGAGATGGTGACAAGGGAATCTGGGAAATGTAGTTGGCTGAGTCCCAGCCCCATTATCGCAGAGAAGAGTTTAGAAGGGTAGAGAGAAAAGTCTAAATAACTGACATAACATTTTGAAATAGAAATAAACTGTTAATAGGTAGGTCAGCTGGTTGAAATGCATGGTGGCCATAGTGAGAACACAGGATCAGACAGTCAGGTCTGCCTCAAGCAGAGTCAGTGAGTCGTGAAAGACAACACGACAGTAATAATAAACACCCATGCAGGTGTCCACTAAGCAGAAGGCAGAGCTAGTACTAGGGCTTGACACAAAAGACAGATGTTTTGGGGGCTTTCCAAATAATTCGTAATGACTCAAGGGTCATAACCATTCATTCATTCTGGCGATATTTTTTGAAAACTTCCCATGCTCCATGAAGGGTACGATGTGCTAAAGCGCCATCACTGAAGAAGGTACACAAGGTTTCTGCCTTTATGGCACTTACTTTCAAGTAGCTAAGATGGACAATAATCCCATAGAGAGAGAAAGTAAGATGATTACAGACTGCAATAAAGGCAGTAAATGGGGTGCTCTGATAGAGAATAAACAAGAGCAACCCAGTTTAGTCCAGTTAGTCTGGGAAGGTCTACTAAAGTTGACACCTAAAGGATGGAAAGGAACAAGCCACTTAAAGTGCCTGGAGGGCTTCCCTGGTGGCGCAGTGGTTGAGGGTCCGCCTGCCGATGCAGGGGACGCGGGTTCGTGCCCTGGTCCGGGAGGATCCCACGTGCCGCGGAGCGGCTGGGCCCGTGAGCCATGGCCGCTGGGCCTGTGCGTCCGGAGCCTGTGCTCCGCAATGGGAGAGGCCACAGCAGTGAGAGGCCCGCATACCAAAAAAAAAAAAAAAAAAAAAAAAAAAAAAAAAAAAAAAGTGCCTGGAGATAATTCATGAACACTAAGCTAGTCCTTGAAGCCAACAGAAAGCCAAGGTGACTGGAATACATTCACACACACACACACACACACACACACACACACACACACACACACACTTTCTTTGTTCACTGCAAAAAAAGGAAGAAATACATATCTGATTAGATAAAGCCAGGGAAGTGTCAGTGCTTCAGAGACCTCTGTCTGGGTCAGGCTGAACTTCAGAGAAGGGTCTGGATAGGTAGGAAGGACCCTGTTGCAGATGACTTTGTGTGAAAGGCTCGGGATGGGAATCTGTTCCATTGCAGTGGAAAGCCTTGGTACAGGTTTAAACTGAAGCCTGTTGACATGTGTTTTATGTGTTACAAGAGTTACTTTGGTGGCAGTGTGGAGAATTTTTGCTACAGGTAGGTATTAAAGACAATTTTAAATAATTGAAAGATGCTGATATGTATACCACATATATTGCATGAATAACATCACATTTTCTTGAATGGTCAAACCAAGTAAAATATCATAGCATTATAATTTGAACAGAACTTATGGTTTTAATTTTATCTTTTGCCGAAAACAAGGTTTGATAAACTAGAGTAGGGGACCAAAACCATGATGAGACATAATTAATATACTCTGTATTTATTTTATTATTTTTTTAAAAATTTATTTATTTATTTTATATTTATTTTTGGCTGTGTGGGTCTTGGTTTCTGTGCGAGGGCTTTCTCCAGTTGCTGCAAGCAGGGGCCACTCTTCATCGCGGTGCGTGGGCCTCTCACTGTGGTGGCCACTCCCGTTGCGGTGCACAGGCTCCAGAAGCGCAGGCTCAGTAGTTGTGGCTCATGGGCCTAGCCACTCCGCGGCATGTGGGATCTTCCCAGACCGGGGCACGAACCCGTGTCCCCTGCATTGGCAGGCGGATTCTTAACCACTGTGCCACCAGGGAAGCCCTATACTCTGTATTTAAACCATATTTTATTAATTCAAATAGCTGTATACAAATAGCCAACAGGTATATGAAAAAATGCTCAACATCACTAATTAGGGAAATCCAAATCAAACCCAAAATATGATGAGGTATTACCTCACCCCAGTTTATATATAAACCCAAACGAACTTTTTGGCCAACCCAATATATATAAAACGAATGTTGGCAGCGATGTGGAGAAATTAGAACACTTTTACACTATTGGTGGGAATGTAAATGGTGCAACCATTATGGAAAACAGTATGGAGTTCCCTCAAGAAATTAAAAATAGAATTAGCATATCATCCAGCAATCCCACTTCTAGGTATATAACCAGAAGAGTTGAAATCAGGATCTCAAAGATATCTGCATGGGATATCTGCACTCCCATGCTTATTGCAGCATTATTCACAATAGCCAAGTCATGGAAACAACCCAAATGTCCATCAAGAGATGAAGGATGAAGAAAATGTGGTACATATATACAGTGGAACATTATTATTATTCTTAGAAAAGAAGGAAATCCTGCCACTTGCTACAACCTGTATGAGCCTGCACAGCATTATGCCAGGTGAAATAAGCTAGTCACAGAAGGACAAAACTGCATGCTTCCACTTATGTGAGGTAGCTACAATACTCATACTCATAGAAACAGAACAGAATGGGCTAGAGAGAGGGGGGAAAGGGGAGTTCTTTTTCAAATGATATAAAGTTTCAATTATGTGAGATGAATTAATTCTAGAAGTCTATTGTACAACATAGTGTCTGTAATCAACAATACTGTATTAGTCGCTTAAAAATTTGTTAGCAGAGTAGAACTCACGTCAAGTGTTCTTTTTTAAAATTACTTACTTAATTATTATTATTATTATTTGGCTGTGTCAGGTCTTAGTTGTGGCACATGGGATCTTCGCTGAGGCATACAGGATCTTTTGTTGTGGTGCAGGCTTCTCTCTAGATGTGCTGCGTGAGCTCCAGAGCGTGTGGGCTCTGTAGTTAGAGGCACGTGGGCTCTCTAGTTGAGGCGCCTGGGCTCAGTAGTTGTGGTGCATGGCTTAGTTGCCCCGCAGCATGTGGGAACTTAATTCCCTGACGAGGGATCGAACCCGCATCCCCTTCATTGGAAGGCGGATTCTTTACCACTGGACCACCAGGGAAGTCCCATGTCAAGTGTTCTTGCACACACACACACACACACACACACACACACACACACACACACAAAAAAAAAAAAAACCCCAAAGAGACACGGACATTTTTGGAGGTGATGGATATGACTCTTTCCTTGATTATGATGATGGTTTCATGGGTGTTTCTATCTATCCAAACTCATCAAATTTTATACATTAAATAGGTGCAAGTTTTTATATATCAGTTATATCTGAATAAAGCTGTTTAAATAAAAAAGAAATACATCTGAGGAAAAAAGATATTGATATATAAAATATTTGATAAATACAAACAATATATGTAATAGAATTAAGATATTGAGCTCAATAATGAAACACATAGTTGTGAATCCACTATCTTACTTCATTGCAAAACATTACCAATATCGTTGTGTCTACCTCTATCTTTCCTGCCATCCTCTACTTTTGAGTGGTAACTGCTAATCTGAATTTTGTGTTAATGTTTCCCTTGATTAAAAAATTGGTTTCACCTCCTATGTGTGTATCCCTAAATGATATATTGTTTTCTATTTCTTGTCTTTGAACTTCATTAAAATGGGATTATATTGTACAGTCTTCTGTGACTTTCCTTTTTTTTTCTCTTAAATATTGTGGTTTCTACGATTGATCCACATTGTGTATTTTTAATGCTGCCTTATATACCATTGAGTAAGTAAACCACAGTTATTTCTAGTGTGGTAGTGGAGGTTTAGGCTATTACTATTATTTGCTATTACAAACAACACTACTCTGAACATTTTTGTGCATTTATCCTGGTGGATGTGTGCAAAGCATACATACATATGCTTAAGAGCAGAATTGTCAGGTTTACAGTATGTGAATGTTTAACTTGACAAGGTCGTGCCACATTATTTTCTAATCAATGGTGCTCATTAAATTTTTTTTTAAATTACAGAATTACCCATGATTTATCCCCAACTCCTGCCTGATCACTGTAATCCCGGTTCTTGGCTGCTTATAGGAATCATTTTGATACATTAATTGTAACACCAACTAAACCCTCTTTATTGCTATCTCTAATTATGAGAAAGAGCACCTTTAATTTATTCAAGTGAAAGCATCTCAGGTCCTGTGTTGTGAGACTCAGAAGATGAGGCGACATCCTCATTCCTAGCTCCTCCCAGGAGTGGATGGACTGTGGGGCTAGCTATGCTGAACCTTCAATACCCCTTATCTGCCTGGCTTCCTACCAGCATCATTTGAAAATATTCACTTTTGTATATATTTTTAATTCATAATTTAAAATTCTTTTTCTTAAAAAAGACCCAAACTTGAATAAGCTTAAGGTCCCGGGAAACCTGAATTTGTCCCTAGTCTCTCTTATATCAAAATCTCTTTACTTTGGGGTTTAACTTACATTTTATTACCTTGGTCTTCCCAATCCTCTGCAATAGCTTCTAAGAGACTTTCTAAATGATTCAAAACATTTTTCCCCTGAATATTTAAAAATCATCTCAAACAACAGACTAGTCATTTAACTCGACAATGGGCTCTTCCTGAGGGACTTTATCCCAGTTTTAGTGAAGTTACTTGGAAATGAGTCAGAATCCTAACAGTTTTCAACACAGTGGATTGATTTAATCGATTTAAGTCATTCTTCTTGGAACTACTCAGTTTACTTTGCTTATGACTTGGCTTTCCGGGCCAAATCAGATTTAAGGGTCTAATGTATGGTATTAGTGTTTCATAGACTTGTACCAGGGTTTTGCTATAATCTCTGCCTGATTTCTCTGAATTAAAATAATGGACAATGTCAGGTGTGATAAATCAATCAGGTAGTTATGAGCAAGTATTGTGTCCATAAATAGCTAACAATCAAAGAAACAACAACCAAAAAACACCTCTTAGATTCATCAGAATATATCCACAGACCTCAATTCAAGAAACACTGGTGTATAAGGATAAAACTCGGCATTTTAGTCAACTTAGATGTTCTCAGACTCACAAGGTGAGGCCTTTCCCATTCAAGCCTCGGCCTCGACCATCTCCCATGGAGGCCCCCTCTACCCAGACCTGTCTTGCTTCCCCTCCCTCCAACTGTAACATGCTTTCAGGTATTTCTGCTGGTTACCCCACTCCTTCCCCAGAGAACGAGGCACCTTTGTGTCTCAGTCTCTGAGAGGGTGTGCTTTGAAGATCTCTCTCCCCCGACCTCTGAAAGTAGCACTAATCCATTCCCTGCCCATCTCAGGTTAGATAATGCGATACTCAGCCAGAGGGAGGACGTTCTTAGCCACAGACTAGCAGCCCCAGTAAATTTGCAAGGAATATCTTATTCCTACGTCTCTCTTTTGTAACACTTTCCTTCTGGTGAATATAAGACTCCTCAAGCAATAACAACTTGCCTTTATACAGCCTTATGAACATGAACTCGCATAAATCACATTCATTAGTACCTCTTCCCTTCGGAGGTCCCTTTCCCAGGTGACTAGCATGGCTCCAGCCTGCCTCCCAACCTCAGCCTCGCCTCTAGTATCGGTATAATTGTACTGACTCTCCCAGGAGAAGCCCACCTGCCCAGTCCTTTCCCTCACTCCTCTTGACTGTCACACCAGTTTAGCTGAGGCCCGGGACTCCCCAATCCTGCTCTGACAAAAGCCCTCGGCTCCTGCCCTCCACTCACCTATGTGTCTCTCCTGTAGGAATTACTCTTCCACGGGGCTTTGTCCAGAGGGCTGAGGTCCCCTCTTCTGTGTGAGCGCCCATCTCTCATCTCTTCTCCAGCTCAAAAATCTCCCTTTTTTTTTTTTTTCCACTCTCCCGTCGTTTCCCTAATACTGGCTAGCTGATTCAGTGAATAAATACAGCATAACATGGTAGTTCATGACTGCCAGCTGGAGGGCCAGAGTTCTTAAAAAGTTCAAAACATCCTCCTGTCCCTGAATATTTTAACTAAGGGCTAAGTTTTACAAAATTCTCCAGGCCTCGATTTTCTTATTTGTAAAATGGAATGGACAATAGTGCTGACTTCACAGAGAGGTTGTGAGGATTAAATGAGAAAATAAAGTGTTTACCACAGCGCTTAGCACAATACATGTTAGTTTTCATCACAGATTTGCCCAGGGCTGCTGATCGCTCTGTGTCCAGCCGAGTGAAAGAGTCACATTTTACGCAACATATCTAAAATATGAAAGTTAAAAATGTCACATTTTAGGCAACATGTTTGATTTAGTTTTGATTAGGCCTTTTAGTGCGATTGTTCTTTTTTTCAGTGTTTGAAAAGATAACATTGTCTCCCTGACCCTGCCTAAGCAGTATTTTTCTACATAGGCTGAAATTCCTCCCAGATAAATATTCATCCATTTTACTCATCTCAGTTTACTGGAGGACAGGAACTATATTTTACTATTACCATTCCCATTTCAAAGATGGGGAAATAAAGGCATTGAGAAAAAAGGTAACATGCCTGAGGTCACGGAACGACTATGTGGGAGAGATAAGTCATCAGCCCTGACCTAGTTTGCTCTTTGTGCAATTTTGTATCAATGTTTTAAAAAATGCACCAAAAAACCTAATCAGAATCTTCTGAATAGTAATCATGTGCTGAAAGATGGTGTATTCTTTTTGCATAAAAGATTTTCTGCGTTACAGCAGGGGGCCTTACCCTGATGTGTCAGGAGGAAGAAGAAAATTCATTTCTTATACCAGCCTGTCAGCTGCCCTTTATGATTGAACCATATACCATTAGACAATCACAAACAGTGACAAGAGCTTTTGCTCTGTAGCGATTCTCATGTTTGAATTGGTTTGCTGAAACGCTGCACTCCGCTGCATTACTGGAAAACACTACAAAGAACAGATGTGCAGGACCACGCCATAGTTACCATTTAGCTATTTAATCTGGGTGTTTTAAATATGACTCCGATTTTGTTACAGTGTATTTGATATTTGAAGTGTGTTTTTTAAAATCTATGTTAAAAGCACAAGAAATGATATTTTTTATGGATTAAGCAAATCCTTTGTTTTTGACATAATCACATCCTGAAAGTGACGGAAAATAAAAATCTTCCCATTTTTCATATATACGTAATTTTGATGGTGTATTTGTAGCGATTTTACCAGAGTAAATTCACATCCTCTGCAGCTGGTATAATTCTCGTACCTACCTTAAGGAAGACGTCTATGGAGACACAGAAGTTATGTGCTCTTATATTAACTCCCAGTAGATTACAAAAAGTAATCAGAATTAAATGCAAGATATACTCTCCAACACATATTTTCAGACTTGAAGTAGAATTTTTTTCCTGCATACTAAAGCAAGTAGGGACATTTTACATTACCTCTGGTCCCTTTATAACTCCTTGAGTAAGTGTATTGCAAATAAGCACATTTATCATTGAAGACTGTTAGTAAAGAATACGGTATTTATTCAGATGATTCAGAGACACAACGTTTGAAGAGTTTTTAAATTGCTTATTTGGTTTAGAGCCATATTCACTTCTTGATGAAGATATTGTTAAAAGTGATGAAAGTAGGAAAACTTATCATTTCACTGATCTCTGTCACAGCCAGTGAAAACATTAATTTTAAAGAATTAAAATGTAGGAGTGGGCTATATGAATTTTAATGAGTTTCATGTTTAAATTATTAGAAAATTTAATAGAACATATATTCCTAAGGTTAATATTAAAGACACTGCATTTCTTGAGTCAACATGAACACTCTGAAGAGATTTCAGGATGAAAAATTAGTACAGAACAAAGCCCACTGTGGAGAATCACTAAGTACCAGCTATGATAATGACCTATTACAAGGCACCTGGTTATACCATGGATTTGATTATGGAGGTCAACTCCTGTTCTCTGTGTAAATAGTGACGTGTAGTGCATCTTTATTCTTGAAACTTGGAAGGCGTACAATAAGGGGGTTGCGTGTGTCCTCTGGCTCCTGCGTTACAACAGGATTCTATGTAGTAAGGCCATTAAGACCTTAAGTGCATGAATGCATCATTGGTGACTTAGCTGGGAGACTGCAAAATGCCTGTGGATGGAAAATTCGTCCTTACATATTTATTTGTTTAGGATTTTCCTCTTACTGCCTAAAGGATATGGAGTGGGTTCCATACTTAGAGCAATGAAGTAAATATATTAAAACAAATATTAGCCTTTTAAGCAAACATTTTCTCATTAGTCTTCTCTCTGTGACGAGAACGAGGTTAAAAATGGTTTGAAGTTTCTTAAGTCATTATGTTTTGTGGCTTTTCTAAAATTAGAGTGTCACGTTTTCAGTAACTGTGTTTGTATTTACATAATTTTATTAATTTTTATTACAGTTCAAAGCATACAACCATTTTACCAATTGCCTTTTTGTAATTAGAATGTTATATCTTCACTTTGCTTTGGCTCTCAGTGAACTCAGTAGTATCACATTTCATTAGCAAATACAGAACAGTATTTCCTGATGTAATTAGACAAGTGTATTTGGTGTTTAACATGATTTTCATCTTCATTAGAGAGAGATGTGAAACTTATGAGTCTCCTTTATCACTTTGAAAATTCTTCTCCCTTGAAAGAATATCTCTGTATAATTTTATTATTCCCGTTTGATTTTGTGAGGCAGCACATCACCTGTTTCCGCGGATATAGCAAATTACCTTCCTTGGTCTGGTGGAAGCATGAAAGGGAGTGTGTATGTGAGAGAGAGACCTTGTTTGGAAAGATAACTTAACATGATTTTTTTGTTGTTGTTGTTCCATCTAACTCCGAAAGTTTTCGGGGTTAGACCTGCACATTTGACTGGGACCTTTCCCTTTTTCTCAAAACTGGACCACTTTTGAACACTAGGCTACCGAGTTACCTAACACCCGCTTTGTGGATATTGATGGTTGTTTAGGGTTAAACAACAGAACATTATGTACTAGTGGACAACCTATTATTTAAGAACACTGGAGAAGCGGATTCAGTAGCAGCCATTTGTCACCCTATGTCCTTCTTCTACTAAAAATAGGAATTACTTATTCACTCTATCTTACTGAGCTACAGAATAAACAATGGAAACAGGGTTTTGAAGCGCTTTAAACTCCCTTCCTTCCTCTTTCCTTCCTCACTCCCTCCCTCTCACTTTCTTTCTTTCCCTCTCTCTTTCACAAAAAAATCACCTAATCATGTGGATTATCCTCCTTCCCCTTTTATTGGCAAAATATGGACACGCTATATATTTCTATTTATGTTACCACTATGTGGTCAGTTTTAATTTGGCTTCTTACTTCTATACAATATTGTCCACGGTAAAAATGTCATTAGAAGTGGTGCTGACACTTTGTATAGGATTAGGTACTGTACTCATTATGATAATATAAACTGGTGTTTGAAAGTCTATAGAGGTTAAATACTTGCAATTTTTTCATAGATAAAATTGCTTATGATATTTACTTAAATATCATATATAAATATATTTATATTTTATTTTTTAATATTTTATAATATATTTTATATATTTATATTATATCATATATATAAATATATTTTTTGGTGAGGTCTTCCTCTGCAGTGGTTTTGAATTGAATTCTCAGTTCAATGGAACAGACAGATAGAAAGGGACCATTGTGATTGTCTCAGAACTCTACTATGACAGGATAAAATAACATGCTCTTTTCTTGTGTCTTAGGCTGTATTTTGTCCTATATGTCTTTAAAAATACTATTTATCATACTCTGTTTATTTCTTCAGGCATTTGAATTAATTTACACAAAGACTGGCAAAACACAAAACATTTAAAAAGTAAGATTAAGGAAAATAGGAATTAGAACAAGAGACAAGATCAGAAACAAAATAAGACACCTTTGAAATAGCAGTGCTCTATATTTAGGTGTAAGCTTTCGGGTGGCCTAAGTGAAAAGGCAAAATTGGAAAATTGCTCAAGATGGGGAAGCAAACATTTTCTCTGGGGCACATAAAAATTTTCCTAGCACATACCCCTAAAGGAAATTTCTCTCATAGAACTGCATATGAGAAGGCTCTGAGTGGTTGTTCTCAACAATGTTTCTATAGCCAGTGCAGTAAAGGGTTCCCCCAAACAAGACTTTTTCCCTTCTCGTTAATATATAATTAATATATAATAAATGAAAGCAAAGAGAAGACTGTGAAAAGAATAGTTCGGTATGAGCAATTCCATAGGGGTCTAGAAAATATGGTACTAATGAGAGCTTTTTGGTAGAGGGATGGTTAGCTAACAAGTCCCTTAAATTCTTCTCTCACGGGTGGTAGGCGGTTTGAAGCTGACTCTCTGGTGAGGTATTGTTTGTTGTGCATTGAGGTGATGAGTGCCCATGGTGCTATGAGTGTTCACCACATACCCACAGTTCCATTCTGAGCAAGTAGTTCTTTGTATAATCATTTCCTGTTTTGTCGCGTGACCTGGTTACTCCAACCACAGCCAGAGTTGGGTTTGTGGTAAGTGCCAGCACCATCGTTTGGGTCAGCCTTTGAACGGCCAGGTAAGAGAGCTCTTACCATTGTGGCTCCTTTCATCTGGAAGAGGACTGATTAGCCAAAAGACATCCTTGTTCTTGAAGAGCTTGACTTTATAATAAACAGAAAGAGATGGGGGCCAAAAGGATGGCTCTGAAGTGAAGGGAGGCCCTGGGAGGAGCCAGAAGCCAAGGCGCACAACGGTAGCTGCAGCGCAGGCGTTGCCGAGAGATGCTGAGTGATGATTACCGTCTTCACGTGCCTCGCTTGGAAAAATTTTTCTTGATTCTTACTCTCTTGGGCATCCTTACAATAAGGCCCATTATACTAGGTAATCAGCATGTTTCTGTTCTTTGTAACCAAAAAGAACCAAACACAAGGGTCTACCCATGTCATCTGGAGATTAAGTGACAGGATACTTTATTATCCTCTTATAGAATTTGTGAATTCTAACAAAATTCTTAACAGAATGGATCACTATGTATGTTTATGTCTCTTTGTCATGAGTGACAGAAACAGAGCAACTAACATTTCTTCCTGGTTTAATTACAAGTAACACCTATGGAAGATTATTAAGGCGTATATTTTTGTTAAATCCATGAAAACATTTAGGAATTCTATGTAGAAACCTTGTAATGTATTTGTTCTATGGGATTAAACATCATGATGTTTTAGAACAGCATAAGATTTCTTAACACAGTGGTTCAAATGTTAAAGGACAGTACAGTTTGGAATGTAAGTCTTCTATGATTTACCATTAAGTAAATGGTAAAGTATTACCAGGTCATGGGACTGATAATTTTGCTTGTAATCAGAACAAACAGGTGGGCTTCTTTTACAGTGTTATGTTTGTATTTTGGAGCATCAGTGTCATGGTGTAACTAACCATCCATTTCCAACAAGACGAATATGGAATCCGGGACTTCCAAGCTCTCCTACCATCTCCTCCTACTGTAAAATCAGAATATGAAGTTACAGTGAGATAATTCTAATGAAGCAAGGTACATTCATCCTTTAGAGCACTCTGCTAATGTGATCTCTTTTCTTTAACGATTCAACCCAAATCGGTGATGACCTTTCTAATGAAACATAAAACCTACAATATGCAACCTTACTAATATATTCTGGTGCAATTAGGTCACACGGAAGGCTTGTTAAGTTTGTAATGTCTGCTTTCACCTTTACTAGAATTTCTGGTTACACCAAAAGTGTATCATTCCTCACTGTAGCACTGTAATTCTACTCCAAATAAATAGTTTATTAAATAAAACTTCTAAACTTTATCACTCTGTAAAATATATTAGACTGTTTGATGATTTAAAAAATTATGAAAGGTAGTTAAGAGTAATAAAAAATTAAGTTTTACATCTTACTAATAGCCACATTATATGCTATCATTTTTTTAATTTAAAAACTGTTATATGTATTCTTAGAGAGAACTAATTTTTTAATGTATTAAATAGTTTCAGATTTAATAGTGTTTTGTAGGTGTCCCCGTTATATGGTTTCCTCATTAGGAATAATGATCTATTTAGAGCTTCTGATGCTGTAGAGATGTTGCCTTCCTAAATAAACATCCACATTGATGCCAAAGTCCTGTCCTGGCCAAACCTGTTTGTTGAAAACTGACATTTCAGAGTTACATCCTAGTTGTGTTGAAAATGTATTCACCATCTGCCCTATATAGGAGTTTGTTTTATTTTTTTTAAAAAATCACCCAACGACCTCTTAATGTAGAGTTACTATTTTACATGGATAAGTATAGGAAGAAGGAAATCAAAGCCCTTGGAATTGCAAGCATACCATTTTATTCTCTTATCCGAAGTTTCTGGAACCGCTGCCACTGCAGCAAGCTGCCTGGCCTAAGGTTCTCTAGAGATAGGAGGTTGCTTACTTTCTGAGTGGAATTTATGGAACACAGATAACTGTCTGCCAAGAACTAAACTGAGCCCACAGAAGTTATTGAAGGTGTGAGATTAGATCCAGGCCTGGTGGAAGGGGATAGCAGATGAGATCCCAGAGGGGATTCCGAGGGAGCCGAGCTGTGCTGAGGCGCGCACGGGGCCCGCTCCCGGCGGGCAAGTCTGGGCTGGCTTCTCCGCAGTCAGCCGCCGGGGCGAACGTGGCTGCAGGCACAGCAGAATCTCTTAATGTACTGAAGAAGAAAGGGAGCGAGGACAGCAGGGAAGGAAAACCAGGGGAGAAACGTATGAGAAATTCACCACATAAATTAGCTGGGCCTCTTGACTCAAATACTAGCAAGTTCATCTGAATGTGAATTCCACAGCTCCTTCTCCAAGTGCCTGGAGAAACTGCATCATGTTATCTACAAGGTAATTATTAAAAATGCATAGATGGTCACGTAGGTACCAAAAAAAGAAAAAAAAAAGGCAAGTTGTCTCCAGAAAAACATTAGAAGGTCCCCTTATGTCTATGAATTAGAGTCTGTTTGCTTCTAACAGCTGCTATTTTGGGAATTCCTCGGAGGATGTTTAAAGAGCAAGTTTTGTATATTGAGGTGGCTGCTCCATTGTCGTGGACAGTTGAAACCAGAGTAAAAGCTATTGAGGGGAGCTAACGGTTTTGGCACTGGTTTTGGGTGTTAAGTATCAACTAACATGTTTATGCCCGCCCTTCAGATGTCCACATACAAAGACCCCTTTCTCTCCCTCCTGGCAAGAATCCAGGCCAATCTTGGAATGCTTAGTCCTCCACCCATCATTAAGGGCACTGTGTTCATCGTGGGGCTTCATCTCAGAAGCACCCTGGAAAGGAATGCTCACTGACCCACAAAATCCACAGTTCCTCTTCTGTGGAAATCGCATGCACATGAACATGGGGTTCTGAGGCAGAGCTAAGAAACAGTCAAGTTCAAGTTCACTTAAAACTACCTAGAGATTTAATATTTTAGGCATGCTAATATATAGGTCATTGAATTGCTACAATCATAAAAAAATCTGCGTTACACTAGAGATGTATGACATTTCTGTATATATTATGTTATATTATATTTATGTATATATGAGATTCATTCTCACCATTACTTCTATGGAGAACACAGATACCATATATTTTAGTCAGTAGCATGTAGGCCAAGTCTTAGTCTGCTAAAACGATGTTAGCTTGGTCTGAAATAATATGTTCAAATTAAATTTTGATAAATAAGGCGATAACCAGGTAGGCAGAGAAAACATTACATCTTTCCTTGTAGCTTTAAGCTGAGTGCTATAACGGTGCTGGTATAACTAAAACAAAAATTTACTTCCTTTTGTGATCTATTTGGCATTAAAATTATCATTATGTTCTGTAGGTTTTGTGGAGACTGAAGATTTTAAGGAGCTATATGTTTATAAATTTATTAAAATAAAATCTACTGTCAACAAAGGAGAGAAATTTGAATCATTCTACTAGTAAACAATTTACAAGGTATTTTTTGGAAAATAAATAAAAAGGAGTAAATAGTTTCTTTTATGAATATTGCAGGTTGGGAATCTTCAACTTGTTATTTGGGAAGGTGTTAAACATGGTCTTGCGTCTAAATTATTAGGGTTTTTTATACATATACATGATTATTTACTTAAAATGTGACTTATTTGGATTACATATTTAGCATTATGGTTCTTCTCATAGGCTTAATACTTTTATTCTTATGATTCAAGAATGAGTCTTGACAACCACCATTCTGTTCTGCATCAAAGAGTTTTGTTTTGTTTGTTCGTTTGTTTTGTTTTTATTTCACGTATAGGTTAAATCATACAGTATTTGTCTTTTTTATCTGACTTATTTCACTTAGCATAATACTCTCTAGGTCCATCCATGTTGGATGGCAAGATTTCATTCTTTTTTATGGCTGAGTAGTGTTCCATTGTATGTATATATACGACATCTTTATCCACCTATCCATCACAGATGGAAACTAGACATATTGTGGTGATTGTTTCACAGTGGATATAATTATCAAGTCATTATGTGGTACACCTGAAACTAATATAATGTTATATGTCAATTATATCTCGATTAAAAAAATGATTCTTGAATCTTTGGAAAAGCAGAAAAATTCTCCCCTACATGCCAACTATTTTGCATATTTATGCTGTTCAATTTACATTTTTTTTCCTTCAAGGAATTCAAGCAAGAATATAATAGTGAGAACTATGATAATTTGCTTACTGAAAAAAATCCTCACACATTAGCTTTATTTATTACTTCTCCAGTTACATTGCCAGTGTGGTGTCTTTTTCAGGCCAGCACAGGCATGATTCTTCATCCTCCAGCTGGAATGGTGGTTTTAAAAATCCTTGGAGACAGGCCTGGGTTGCTTGCCGGGTGGGACATCTGTCCTGCTCGGTACTGTATGCCTGGCACATAGCTGGCACTCAATAAATAATTTTTGAATGCATGGCTGGATAAAGACCTCCGTGATTTATGCGAGTATGAGAGGAAGCCGTATGCCCCTCCCTTTCTTTATATGTGCGTTAGGCAGAAACCACAGTGTCTGAGAGGCCAACGGCTTTGGTAAGGGTCACTCAGGTTTCATGAAAATAGGCTTTTGGTTTCCTGGTTCTCTAGAGACTAGGCTGCTATAGCTCTTTGTGTCCTTGCTGGGAGTAATCAAACCCAGCAAATCTCACAGCCCTGCCATCACTGTGGAGAGTACATGATTTCTATTGGAGGGGATGGGAGAGACTGGGGGAACGGGGGGCGGGCAGATGTATCGATCTTTTGTGTTCAGTACCCTCTTCCCCATTCAGCCCTGTCTCCCCTCTGTGACCCGACTCCCCGTTGACTTCAAGATAACTCCCCATCTCCCTTTGATATTTCCCTCCATTTTACTTTAGGTACGCTTCAGTCCTCTCGTGTATCCATAAGTCTCATTATGTCATTGGCATTACTTTAAATCTATGTTCTATGGAACTGCTTCAGCTCTGAAATTTCAGCATCCCAGTTGCTGACCATGATCCATCATTTCTTCTCACTGCATCTCTTCCACAGCCTGATAAGAACCTCTAGTTCCTTGAACCCCTTACCTTCTAACTTCTCTCTCTTTTCTTCTCTGCTTAACTTAGACTTTATACTCCATCCTTTAAATGATTCTCTTGCCAACCACCTCCACCCACTGGCCCCGTTGCCCCACAGGCCTGCAGAACCCCAACTCTGGGTCAGTCTAGCTCTTTGCTTCCTCCTAACCTACACCAGGTTGCCACGCCCTGCTGGAAAAGACCACTTGGCAAACTAGGAAATTTGGTAGTCAACCTCGACAGATTTTTCCCATCTCCCCTCCTCCCAGGTTCTGTGTTTCTTACCTAAATTCCTCTTAAATGTGTCCTCATTTTGCCCGTAGCCACGCCCTGATCAAGCCACTCTGACCTTTCACCTGCATTGCTGAGTTGCTAACAGGTCTCAGTGCCTTGGTGCTTGTCTTCCTACTATGGGCTCCACACAGCAGTCATAAAGTTCTTTATATATTTCAAATATGATCAAGCAACTCCACTTCTTTTTTTTAAAACATCTTTGTTGGAGTATAATTGCTTTACAGTGGTGTGTTAGTTTCTGCTTTATAACAAAGTGAATCAGTTATACGTATACACATGTCCTCATGTCTCTTCCCTCTAGCGTCTCCCTCCCACCCTCCCTATCCCACCCCTCTAGGTGGACACAAAGCACCAAGCTGATCTCCCTGTGCTATGCGGCTTCCCACTAGGTATCTATTTTACGTTTGGTAGCGTATATATGTCCCTGCCACTCTCTCACTTCGTCCCAGCTTACCCTTCCCCCTCCCTGTATCCTCAAGTCCATTCTCTAGTAGGTCTGTGTCTTTATTCCCGTCTTGCCCCTAGGTTCTTCATGATCTTTTTTTTTTTTTAGATTCCAGATATATGTGTTAGCATACGGCATTTGTTTTTCTCTTGCAACTCCACTTCTAGCACCGTTTAAGAAGCTCCTTTATGGAGCTCCTTTACGGTTGAGAACAGAATCCAAAGTTTTAATCATGGTGTGTCCCCGGGGATCTCATGCCTCCGATTTCACCTCCCATCTCTTGCCTCTCTTTCCCCAGTTCCAGAAGTACTTTTTCAGTTCTGCAAATGCTTCATGTACTCTCTTCCCTTTGGGCTCTCTCTCTTTTGTCCTCCCTCTTCACCCTCCCACCCCTGACTTCATTTCTCCTGGTGACCCTTTACTCATTTTTACAGGTTTCGTTTACTGTTTCAAGGACTCCTTCCCTGAGATTACCCCTCCCTTCAAACATATCTGAGCTGTGCTCCGACCGTGTGCTCCCGGGGCACACTGTATCTCCACCATGCTAATACCTAGAATCCTGTATTTTAGTTGCTTATTTGTCTAGATCTTCCACTATTTTATAAAATCCGTAAGGGCAAGGACCCTATTTGCCTTGTTCACTATTGTGCCCCAGTGCATAGTACAATGCTTGTAATATAGTGAGGGGTAAATAAATATTTGTAGCAGAGAATATAGAGTGATGGTAAGGTAAATGAACAGGAAACAAACTACCTGCGTTCAAATTCTGAGGCTGCCAATTACTTGCTGTATAATGTTGGATAAGTTATTTAACGGTTCCATGTCTAGTCTCTTATCTATAAGGTGGGGATTATAATAGTCCACACCTGATATGGTTGTGGTGAGCATTGAATTAATACATGTAAAGTGTTTGGAGCAATGTCTGACACAGAGTAGGAACCCAACTGACTACTGATATTCATTAAAATATTTAATACGGCCATTTAAAAAAATGCGAGTCTATCTATCTATCTATCTATCTATCTTCCTATCTATCATCTATATCTATAGATATATCTTCAGCTGAAAATGGCCATATCTTTACACACCTTTATGAACTAGTTGTACCTGTTAAATTGAATCTGTAACTCAATTAGTTGAACGTGTTCCCCATTTAAATAATATAAATGTCTATCTAGACTCTCCCTTTAGTGATGTAGAGAGCATGGCTGTGTACCCTTCTGCACAGTGTCTGTGAACCTGTGTCGCTTCATCTTTTTTTCTGTCTGTTCTTAAGTGACCTCACCCAGGAGCACCAGCAGTGGATTTGGCTATCAAGTTGACCGTGTCTGC
This sequence comes from Kogia breviceps, assembly GCF_026419965.1. Lineage (NCBI taxonomy): Eukaryota > Metazoa > Chordata > Mammalia > Artiodactyla > Physeteridae > Kogia > Kogia breviceps. The sequence goes on along the minus strand of NC_081322.1, from coordinate 31,994,540 downwards.
CTTTGTATCTGTCTCTAAAACCTGGCATTATCAGGCTTACTGAATTTTCTAATTAGAGCGTTCCTTACTGTTTAGAGGCTTGGAATCATCCTTCATCTACTTAGGGTGACCTGAGGCGGAGACAGTCACACCTTTTTTTTCCATAGGAAGGAGATTTCCAACTACCTTTTATAAGTAACAAAACAGAAGCTTGCAAAGGCTTAGTTATTTGTCCAGAGATAAGCATCAGTTAATACTGAAACCAGGAATAAAGAACCAGCATTCCATGGCTCTCTTGAATTCACAATAAAACAGGACTGCAGAATAGTGTTAGGAAAGAAAAACTCAAGTATAAGAACAAAAAATATGGTATTCTTTTTGAAACTATAACCATGAATTTATGCTGCACTGGTCCAACTTTCTCAAAAGGTAAGGAGAATTGATAAAAACAGGTCCTTAAGTGTGTATGTATGCATATTCATACATGTATGTCTATATATACACACATATACATATATAGCCTGTGTAAATAAAATGAAGCTTTGGAAAAGACATCAGACAACTGTCCCTAGTTCTTCTAGTTGTTTGGGGGCCAGAGTTTTGTTCACTTTTAAATTTATCTCTTGGAGAGAGTTAGGTGAAAATCTTTCATCTATGTCCTTGATGGCCTTGGGTCTTAAATATTAAGTACTGCCAGGTGAACCACACTTATTTCCTTCCATCCTTCTTTACCCTGTCGGGCTTCTGCTGTGAGGCATTCTTCATCCCAGGGACGTTACTTCCTAACTGCTTTCTCATTAATTAATCCTTGGTTATCTAGTTTCTGGTCTTTTCACTCTACATAAAAATGACAAAAGTCACCTGTGATCTTCTGACATTTTCCTAGCTTTGCCTCACCTTTAACTTTCCTTCTAGGTAATGATGTCCCTCAACTCTCCATTGTTGAAACACACCCCTACTCTGGTGGCAGTGACCCTGAGCTTATCCAGGTTGTTACCCTGGTTCTCTCCTGCCCTGTTTCTGCTGGCTCCTTTTCATTCTTGCATGTTGGACAAAGGATTCACTAAGTTGAAGCCTCTTCTTTTTCTTCTTTAATTTCTGCCCTTTGAGCACTCCATTCGCTTCCACAATTTGCCTGAGTTTCATGAAAGAAGGAGCTCTGTCTTTGTCATTCTTAAACCTGTTCCTAGTGCTTAGTGCAATACCTGGGTCATGGTAGATGCTCCAAGAAGTCTATTGCCTTGAAATTAAGTTGTGCACCTGATTCCAAAGTCTAAATCAATGACTCTGACTTTTCTCCACCTCTAGTCCCAATAACTTCACCCTCTTTCTGTGTGTTTCCAATAATAATAAGAATAGCTTCTGCTATGAAGCACCTGCTGTGCTCTAGCCACTCAGCTAGGTAATTTAAATACATTACTTGTACTCTATGCCACAACCCTTCAAGGTAAACCTTATCATCTGTACTTTAATGTTGGAGAAAATTGACATCCACTTGGATACCAAGTAAGCATCTCAAAGAACTCTTGCTCCAAACCTGCTCCTGTAAAGTCTTCCCCGTCTCAGGAGGCAGCACCTCATCCATCCAGGTAATCTCCAGTCACTTCTTTGCCTTCCCACATCCGACAGCCATTAACCTGTCCAGTTGACTACAAGAAATACTTCGAATCTATCTGAATTTCTTCATTTCTACTGCCCAGTCCCAGTCCAGTACATCATCATCTTCTCCAGGCCAGTACAAGAGCCTCCCAGCTGGACTTTCCTTCCAACTGCCTGCACTCCGTTCCCTACACCCCAGCCTGTGGTCCCTTAATCTCATCACATCACAAGAGTGGTTACATTCTGCAGTGGCTGCAAAAACTGCCTAAAGGTTTGATTTGATGGTATCAGTGGTGTGGCTGTACTTGTGCTCTGCTTTAAGGCAAATGTTTGAAAGTTTAAGTTCTTTAAAAATATCAACTGAGGATTGATTCACTTATGAAGGGATTAGCAGAGACATCCATAAGCAAACGTAAGAGATGGTTATTTTATTGGAAAATTCTACACTTTATAGAAACATTCCTTTAAGTGGCAGGCACCTAACATATTAGCTCATTTACTATAATTTATTTACACAACACTTTGAAGGAATATATTGATTACATAATGTGAGGAATGTTCATACCCACATATGGATAATGTATGCTTCTTAAGTTTTATTATCCTATTCAAACAAGTGCAAAATAATATCTCTTGTGGTATTTGTATTGCCTATAATTTTGATTTTCATTGAAATCTAACTACTAGAAGAACAAATAACCAAAGAGAGAAGGAAGGTAGCCAAGGGAGCTGTCATTCTTGGTTCCACGGTCTGGCTTTTAAACCACTATTATGCATTTGAGATCAAATTAGCCAGTGCTGGCTATGAGACTCATAGATGTCACCTGCTCTGGTTGTTTCTAGACTACGTACACTGGCCCAGAAAGCACACACTTGGATACTAAATATAAGGCTGGTTTCTCTTGATGCAGTGTTAACAGTATGTAAAACTTTCTCACATACATAGATTCATGTTCATGTCTTTGAAAAAGTATTTCAAAAAACCCAATTCGGGCTTCCCTGGTGTCGCAGTGGTTGAGAGTCCGCCTGCCGATGCAGGGGACACGGGTTCATGCCCCAGTCCGGGAAGATCCCACATGCCGCGGAGCCGCTGGGCCCGTGAGCCATGGCCACTGAGCCTGCGCGTCCGGAGCCTGTGCTCCGCAATGGGAGAGGCCACAACAGTGAGAGGCCCGCGTACCGCAAAACAAACAAACAAAAAAACAACAAAAAACCATTCATTTTTGTATTAGAAAAATATGACTTTTGAAGTTTATCAGTAATTTATCAGAAATGCAAATATTTATCTCTTTTTTAATTAGTGGAGACAAGTTACAAGCTGAGAATTCTGTCAATGTTTGCTTAATTGGTGCAATTCTCACTTCACTGAAAAACACTTACCAGTGCTATTTGTTCAATGATCTGAACTTGCTCTCATGGAAAAACAAAGGTAGAAAATGCCTAAACTCTTTCTATATGAAAGTAGTTTTTTAGAGTTTTTTTCTTTTCTTTTTCTTTCTTTTTTGGTAGTGCTCTTGGGTTTTTCCCAAAGTCTGTGACAAACCTCTCTATGTTTAAGAAATTATTGACTTTGGTGGAGAATTTGCTGGTTAGAAGATCTCTTTGTTAGTTATTTACAAATAATATAGTGACTATTCAGCTATTAAAATAGTCATATTTTAAATACCATTAATGGGGGGGGGGAATGAAATATGAGGAAATTACAAGCCAAATCTCTATCAAGGGTAAGATTATATTTGAGAAGTTTAAGATGGTCAGATTCTTTAGTTTGCTTCAACTTTTCTCCTTTATTCCCCCTTTCTTTCCTTCTTTCCTTCCTCCCGCCTCCATCCCTCCTCCATCCTTCCTTTCTTTGTTTGTAGACTTCTCTTCCTCATCTCAGCTCTTTTACCCAAGGGTCACATCCCAGGTGATCTCTTCTTCCACCTCTGCATGAAATTTATCATCACTGCTAAGTTCACTCACGTCCATGGCTTCGGCCATGCCCATGACAATGACAAGAAAATTTCTATCTTCCAGCTTTACCTCCCCTTAACCCTCGAAATGTACTTCTAGGAGTACCTCAAATTAAGCATGCCTTAAAAGGAACTTACTAACATCCATAAGCAAACTTCCTTTTCTTGCATTTCCACCTTGGTTGATACTTGACCAAGGGATTCAGTATCTCCCCAGTGGCTCAGGCTAGAAATTATGTCATCCTGGACTCCGGTATTCACCTCATTCACCACTTCCTGTTCCCAGGGTCACCAAACCCTGTTAATGTAACCACTAAATATCTTTCCGTTCTATATTTTCTTATGCAGACCCCCACCATCATGATGAAAATCCTCACCATCTCTTGTCTGTGCTTTTGCAACAAAATCTTAACAGGTCTTCTTGCCTCTAATTTCCTTGGTCTCCAGTCCATTCTTTATGCTGCCACTAGAGTAACATTTCCATATCCAAAATCTGATTGTGTTATTTCTCTGTCTTAAAACCTTAGATGGTCGTATTCTATGAAGTTCAAATTCCACTGCAAGACATAGAAAGTCCTGCACAACTTTTCTTTCCATCCTCATGGGCAGTGCTGTGTAATGGTTAGAACCTGTGCTACAAGACAACAATTCTGTATTATCAACTTCAGAGTTGCTAAGAGATTAGATCTTATTTGTTCCCATCACAAAAAATACATAAATGTATCAAATCAACATGTTGTACACTTTAAACTGATGCAATGTTATATGTCAATTATATAGTAATTGTAAAAAAGATACCTGTGCTAGAGTCCAGATATCTGGTTTTCTATATTAATTTTATCCAAATGAGACCTTGGATACATTATTTAACTTATCTAAACCTCAGTTTCCTCATCTGTAAAATTTGGGTTATTTTGAAAGGTATTTTCAAGATTAAAAAAATGCATGAGCTCATGTATCTAAAGTCCTATGAAGAGTAAATTTCAGCTACATAATGTTAAATAAATAGAAAACTCTTCTTCAGGTGCATGTGGAATTTCACGCAGTTCCTCATGTTGTCTTGCCTCTGGAAATTTATACATGGTATTGTTCCCTTCAGGAAGCAACTTAAATGTCCATTCTCTGGAATTTCATCCAGACAGCCAGGCTAAGCACCTGACTCCCTTCTCTCTGTTCCAGCCAGACCTCATAGAAAACTTTGTGACAGCCCCTGTTGAATTGTTTTGCAGTTGTTTATATGTGTGTGTCCTCAAATAGACAATTGGAGTGGATGGTCCTATTCATGTTTTTAGTTCCCTCCATGCCTATCACATAAGAAATGTTGAATAAACATTTGTTAAAGGAATGGATTAATTGGGGCACTCTCTTTTCTTGGGCTCATGTTGTTTCAGTCCCCTAAAAGATTTTTTTTTCTAGAAGATGATAGTATTCCAAAGAGAGATTTAATAATTTTGTGACTTGAAAAAAGAAAATCCACACTTTGTTTAGGATGAACAGTTTTTCTTCTCTGGGAACTTCTATCCTGCTGATGTGAGCAAAGTGAGTAAGTGTTACCCTGATGAAAATTAACTTATATTAGGCTTTATTTGATTTGTATTTGGAAAATATGAACTATCTAGACAAAAAATTTTAAAAGGAATTTTCTCTTTCTTGGATAATTCATCTGATGCATTATTGCCCTTTTATACTCAAAACTTGTTGATTACCAGGGAAGTTGTTCAGTACCACAGTTATTGTGAGAATTTTTGAGTCTGGTCTTGCAATTATCATTAGAATTGCTGAACCAAAGCAGAATGTCAAAGCAAGTGAAGTGTGGATCTGGGGCTTCTACCCCCATCCCCTCCTCTCCCTCTGGGATCCTCTGTTCTCACGATGACCTCTGTTTTCTCCAGACTAAAGTATAAGCTGTCCTCCCCAGGACTCTGGATACATGGCTTTCCTAGCCCCTCCTGTCTATGGAAACAGTGACTATTGCACTCAATCTAAGACAGAACCGGGTTCTTCTGGCCTCATATCAGGTAAATGATCTGCATTGCAGCATTTTGGAAACAGTCTTTGACCCAAGGGAGAGACTTTAGTGCTGTCCGTAGCATAGCCCTCACCAGGACTGTGCAGGAGACATTTTATTAATGAAGAGCCCTCTCCAAATCAGTCTGCTATGGGTGAAGGAGCATCAATGCTCTCAACCATCACTGGAAACCAGAATAAAAAAGCAATTATCCCTTCATTCATTGCAGTGTCATAAAAGGGGCATTAGACCACAAGGTCTAGAAAACCTGGGTTTGGAGTTTTTCCCACATGGTCCTATTGTTGTTGTTATTGTATAACTTCTTTCTGAGTTTCAGTTTCCAGCTGTAAAATGGGAATGATGCCACCTATATAGGAAGCTTTTTTGTGAAGCTTAAATGAGATAACAGTCAACTACTTAGAAATGGGCCTGGTACATAGAAGTATATCATTAATAAAAGACATAACTGTTAATATTTTAATTGATGGCTAACTTCGTCCTAGGTATTGTGCCAATTGCTGAGGCTATAGGTAATCTCACATCTTTCTTTTAGCCTCAGTTTTGTACTTCTCGGTACTCAAAACTTTTAGACACTTTCGCCCAATAGATTTCCACTTTATGGTTAGTATTAACTCCCTTAGGGATGAGAGTAAAGGATGTGAATGGAAAAGGACAAGACTGTCATTGGAACACAAAATTGATAACCTGCCCCAGAATGCAATGTGTCTCCATGAAAATGATTTAGAGCCTGTAGAATCTGCCAAAGTTAATCAAGGAGTAGTAACAGCCTGTTGAAATCCCTTATATTTAAGCGGAGGAGGGGAAGAAGGGATGGGAGAAAGGAGGTCTTTTGGTAGCTGAGTGTTCAAAAGCAGAAAGGTGAAAAGCCCATAATGCTTAGGTTGGATTATCAGCTCTGAAATGTTGTGAGTTGTCCCTAGGTGTGATGCTGATCTCTTTTCCTCTTTGAGTAGCTGACTTGAATTACTTTTTAAAAAATTTGTAAAGGTTCAAAATGAAGACCAAGAATTCTCAATGTAGAATACGAACAGCTACTGTGCACCCACACTGGAGTGCTTACTCATTTGAAAATATAAAATCAGAATCATTAACATTACCACCTTTAAGAGCTTTTTCCATAAATTAAGAATACTTGATAATGGAAATTCACAGGAAGAATATTTGCTCCTCTTTTTATATAATTTCAGTGGCTTATTCTGCTGTACATGTTAATAGCACATGTTTCTTGCATCTCTCGAAGCAGAATCTTTTTGAGACCCTTGCTCAGCTCTCAGTTGCTTGAAGACTATAATTCAGGAATCATCCAGGGACATAATCACCCTCCAAAGACTGAGCAGGCTTCCCCAAGGGAAAGCTGCCAAGTTTCTATTTTGGATGAATTTCTTAAGCAAAGATTTCATTATTCATATTTATGGAAAATTGCATTACCTTTCTCCATTTATTTCATTATTTATCCAATAAACATCTCCTCCTGGAATGGACTCTGTAGTATAACTTCTGCTACATCCTTTTGCCTTTATAAGTGTGATGATCAAGCCATATGCACTGAAGTTGATATTAATGTTGATGGGATCGGACTAACTGTAAGTCCAGTTTTTAATTGATCACAGTTACTTCATTCGAGCTTAACAGTAATTGGAAAGTTGTGACACACTGCTTAATAGTATTATATAAAGCACAAAGTTTTACATGCTTGCACAAACAGTATTTAGTATGACAAGGTAACAAAATAATGAATTGCTAATGAATATATGTATGTCCAAAATTTCAGGTTGTATTTTAACTTCAGTTTAAGCAGACAATTTTTTACTACTTAAAGTAAGTTGTATATATCTTGAATCAATTTTTTGATTATCAATCTGTTTTAAAATGAATTATCTAGAGCAGCGTTTCTCAAACTTAAGTATGCGTTAGATCACTGTTGGAGGACTTGTTGAAACACTGCTGGCCCTCATTTCCTCCCCTTCCCCTCAATCTCCATCCCTTATCCCCCAGTTTTTGACTCAGTAGGTCTGGGGTGGGGCCTGCGAATTTGCATTTATAACATAGTCCCATCTGAGGCTCCTGCCTCTAGTTGAGAGCCACCTTTTGAGAACCACTGATCCAGAGATTGTGGTGGAAAAGAAAGAAGAGAGTCTTAGGAAATGGATTCTGATACCATCGGCTTCTCCGCATACAAGCTGTGTAACTTTAAACGAATTTTCTTCTGGGAGACATATTTTCATTTATGAGACAGGGAGGACCATGCATGTCCTGCCCGCTTCCCATGGATGGGAGGGTCAGAGACCACACTCTGTAAATACAGGACAGTATTAGCCTTGACACGGAGTAGGAATTGCTTGATGGAGCCATTGGCGTTTCTCAGGCTATTATTTACAAAAGGATACTTGGAATGAATTGGAAGACCTGTATTACAGAAGGAGAATTCAAACCTCTCAGTGTTCTAAGAGTTGTCTTCATTTACATGCTGCATAAATAGTAATATTTGCAGAGAACCTCAGGACTCCAATATATAATCAGGTCAGAGGAGCTGATTACAGAGACAGTAAATTAATCTTCTTTTAGTGCTAATTAGCATAGAAACTTGGTTCTGAGTCTGCATTCACTAAAGAAGACCTACATCTTCCACTCTTCATTCTTTCACTCGTTCAGAAAGCTTTTAGTGAGGGCCTGCTGCATGTCGTACATGGTGCTAGGAAGTGTGGTTAGGGATGCGTTCGTTGTTCTCACAGTCTGGAAAAATACTTAGAGTTCAAAGAGATGGCTGTTACGTAAAGCAGTGTGCTGAGCTGTGCAGAGCCCCAAGGACGGAAGACCTGCTTCTGCCTGAAGGGGTCAGGGAAGCCTTCCAGTTACTGCTGTTGCTGTCCTTAAAAAGTGAAAGTACAGCTATCTTTGAGGCAGTTCTAAAGTTTCAGTCAAACATATCACCCTCATAATCCAAAGGAAAGAGGAGAAATGACTGGAGAGGAAAAGTAGTATTTATTTATGGAAAACAAACACCTAGAAAATGACATATGATTCCTTCCACTTTAAAAACTCTTGTTCCCGAGGGTTAAGTGGGATCATTCACTCACTCACTCACTCACTCACTCACTCTATCTAAACAGTTCAGGGGCTTTTCAACGCACTTAAAATAAAGTCCCATTTGATTGTCATGGATGGTAAGGTCATGCACAATATGTCCATAATGGGGTGTAATATGGTCACTTCTCCCCTTGCCTCCTGCTACTTTCCTCCATGCTCTCTTGAGCCTCCCTGGTCTGTGGTCAAACCAGCATCTCTGCCATCTCAGTGCCTTTGCACATGTTGTTTCTTCCGCATGGCTCTTTGTGGGGCTAGCGCTTCTCGTCCTTCTGGTCTCAATGTGTATGTGTCCTCCTCAAGATGTCCTTCTTGTTCATCGAATCTAAGGTCTGCACCCTCTTTCCCATAACCCTCCATCAGACTACTCTGTCCTGTTCCACTGTAGCCTCTCAAGGTGTAAATGATATATTTGTTTGCTACTTGTTTGCTATCTGCCTTCCCTATCCTGTTTTGTCTCCACTGTCAATCACAATACCTTGTATAAGAGAGATTTTTTAATACCCGTTTGTGGAATGAAGAAATACTTTTAGAATATTTGCCAGAGTTAGAAAACTGCTTGTCAGTATCAGGCCTGAGATAAAACTGAAGATTTTTGGGGGGGCTTTGGACTGCACAATTAAGAGTAAGCTAAATGGGGTCCTCCAATGAGGACTCAGTCTTCTGAATCATGAGACTGGGGTTTTGGAGTGTCTTCCCTGGGACTTTGTTCCCAGCGAGAGCAAAGTGAAGTCTGCCTACTGGCTTACAGCACCTGCTGTCTGTCACTCCTTTGCCTCACTAAGCAACCGGTGCCCCTTCCGTAAGGGTTATTGCTTTAGATTTGGGCACATAATCTGGAGGGATCATAAGATTCTACCTAGACTGAGACTTTTCTCTCAGACTAGCGAATCAGCGAGAATTTATTGAGCGCCTACAAGGCACAGCATTATGATAAGTAAGTAGGTGTATATGTTGATTCCAATCTCCCAGTTTATCCGCACTCCCCTTACCCCCTGGTAACCATAAGTTTGTTTTCTACACCTGTAGCTCCAGTTCTGTTTTGTAGATACTATATATAAAATAGATAACTAATAAGGACTTACTTTATAGCACAGGGAATTCTACTCAATACTCTGTAGTGGCCTATATAGGAAAAGAATCTAAAAAAGAGTGGATTTATGTATATGTATAACTCATTCACTTTGCTGTACACCTGAAACTAACACAACATTGTAAATTAACTATACTCCAATAATAATTTTTAAAAAGTAAGTAGGTAGGTTATGTTACGTTGTTTTTTTTGTTTTTTTTGTTTTTTAATTTTATTTTTTTATTTTTTTGCGGTATGCGGGCCTCTCACTGTTGTGGCCTCTCCTGTTGCGGAGCACAGGCTCCGGACGCGCAGGCCTAGCGGCCATGGCTCACGGGCTTAGTTGCTCCGCGGCATGTGGGATCTTCCCGGACCAGGGCACGAACCCGTGTCTCCTGCATCGGCAGGCGGATTCTCAACCACTGCGCCACCAGGGAAGCCCTATGTTATGTTTTAATTCAAGAGATTAAAAAAAAGTCTTGTACTTAGTATTAACCTGGGAGGCAATGAAGAGAAATAAAAGTTTTTGATATGTAATCTCTGTGCTTAAGATGTTTCCTAGCTTAGTTGGGAGACAGAAAGTATGGTTAGGTAACTGTTAAATCAAAATGTGAAGCAATTTGTAACTGAAAAATGATATGAACAAGTCGGACTTGGAATGCTTTAGGTCTAAATGTTATATTCTTATAAAATTGCTTTATCTCTATTGAAGAATATCCATGGTCTCTGATGTAAAAGAACTCACGGTCTAAGCTAAGGCGGTGTTGTCCAGTAGAATTTTCTGCAAGAGTGGAAATACTTCACTATCTGTTCTGTCCAAAAAGGTAGCCACTAACCACATGTGGCTTTTGAGCACTTGAAATGTGGCTGATGCAGCTAAAGAACTGAAATTTTGATTTAATTTAAATAGGCACGCATGGTTACCATATTGAACAGTGCAGGTCTATGGGAGAAGAACAGAATTTGTGTCCTGTGGCAGGTTGGGCAGAACCAATTCTAAACATGTTTACATATAAAGCAATTTCTTATTATTAGAAAGTAACTTATCAGGGACAGCATTGTGGCACAATATGTGTTTGTTATTATCATAAAATAATAATTCTGAATAATATATTTGGACCATGTGTAGTATCTGTAAAATGAGGTGGCTTAAAGGAATGTTTGTTTCTATTTTTAAAGCATGTATTCTTGAAAATACTCTAGTCCTTGAGTTTGCAAACTTTGGTGCTGAGACTTCTATAATTCTCAAATGATTGTGATGACAGTAGGAAAAAAAGTAATTGGAATTGTAGTTGATGTGGGTACTCTGCAGAATTTTCTTTCACTAATTTAAATAAATCAACATCTCTCCTTGTATGTAAAATTTTTGAAATAAATGCAAAATTGTCTTAAGAAAGGGCTCATAAATATCCATGTACTTTCTGGATATCATTTAACTAAAGGGCATGAGAGAGAGAGAGAGAGAGAGAGAGAGAGAAAAGAAAAGAGGAAGGAAGCTGTAGAAAGCAGTGCTTTGGGGCTAAAATTTGGGAATAGTCTCTAAAGTTAGAGGACTGTCAAAGACATAATTTGCGTAATCCATTTATCACAACTCATCCAACAAATACAGTCCAGATCAATAACCCACTAGAATCTAATCAATCACCCAAAGGACACAATCATACACCAATCCTGCCCACCTCAGCCACCAATATCTTCCTCCCAATCTTGTCCCAACTCGCCTAGAGTATCAGTACCAGAATGTCAGAACCCTGACTCAGTCCTGCAAAGTATTCCTACCAAGGAGCATCAGCTCACAAAATTGAGTGTCTTGGAGTATTAAAAACTTTCTACAAACAAAAAAACCTAGCCAACCCAGCTAACAAAATCTGTCTGGCAACCCAACTCAAAATTACCTTTTGAGAAAATGGAGGTAGTTTCATCTGGGAAGACTGGAATAACTTGCCCCCAGTTTTGCAGAAAAGGAGCCACGGGATTTTGAAGAATGGTCTTAATTATGATTATAACAAGCTGTCTGCCATTTCTGACTTCTCCTGATCACTGGCTGTTTAATGTTTTTTTGAGATTTGTCTGCAGCAAGCGTCCTTCATCAGGTCTTATTGGATCAGCTTTGATCACAGGAAGGAACACGGAAAACAGAGTAAGACTTCACGTTCCTTATAGGATTATTTTGTTTTGGGGTGAAATGACCTTTCAGTATTTCCTGAAAGTTTGCCAGGGAGCATTTATTTGATTTTTAAAAATTGTGTAGAGTAGGTAGAAGAAATTCATGATTCTGGAAAAGGTTTATCGAAAGCTAAAAGCTGGCACTGCCATAGCCAGAAAGGGCATAGCCACAAAGAGTTCAAACATGAAAGCTGCTGTAAGCTCTAAAACAGAATCACTGCTGAGCAACCATCTCTGAGTGCCATGAGTGTGTCTGAGGCCCTGAGAGACGTGCCCAGTGGCCAGTGCCCCCTGACTGGTGAGTGCAGGTTGGAAAATCTGGGAGGGACCACATTTGCCTCAGGACCACCCATATGCCCAGTGGATGGATGGATGGATACTCTGGTGTCCAAGGAGAAACATCTCTTCAGAGAACATGCTTATCTGAAAGATGTGGGGTTTTTTCTTTAACAAAGAAGTGTGTCCTCCAAATAACTGGGATCCGCTTGTCCTTTCTTCTCCACTTACTAGAGTAGAAGGTTCTTAACTTGGTGGTCTGTGTGAGTTGGCTTTTACATCTGGTAAGGGGAAGGATCAGAATGTCTTCAGTAGGTGTTTGGTGAAGGCTGTTTTCAGGAAGTGATTTTTAAGTGTTTTAGTGGGTATAGCATGGACCAGTTTAGGTGTTGAACTGGGGTCCCTGGACAGCTGTCACAATCCTGCCTGCAACAAGGGAGGAGGAAAACATAAATGATGAAATTCACATAGAAAATTAAAGTAGCCTGTGTGCTGGGGATCATTACATATATGAATCACAAAATGAATATTTTATGTTTGACAGCTAAATTGGTTAATTAAAAAAAAAAGATTTGAAGCAGTTATAGAAGTGTAAATTTCATCAGTATCTTGTCTAGGAGCTTGTTAACACTTTTTTTAATTTTAATTTTTTTATATTGATTTTTTTTATACAGCAGGTTCTTATTAGTTATCTATTATATATATATTAATATATATATAATATATATATACGTCAACCCCAATCTCCCAGTTCATCCTAACCCCCTCCCCCCACAGCTTCCCCCCCTTGGTATCCGTACGTTTGTTCTCTACATCTGTGTTTCTATAAGGAGCTTGTTAACACTTTTCAAGCCAAATGCACGCAACTCTCACATGTCACAGAAGCACTAGGCTATTGATGAATCATAAATGGTCAGCTATCTCAGACCTGGATTTTAACTCATCTCTTAGGTGATAAATTCACTTCTGTACCCCCCAGCCTGGATTGGTGTGCCTAAATAAAGATGTTCTTCTAAAAAGTCTCCAGATACTTTTGAAGTTCTTTGATTGTTAGATTAGATTCAGCAGATGGAGGAGAAGTGGTAGTCTTCGGAGTCTGTCTCTTGGGAGACAGGGTGAAAAGGTGAGGTGACCCTTGGAGCAGAATGGCTGAGTGGGCCACTTGGCATCTTGTCAACACAAATTCACTGGGTCTTTCTCAAAGAAACAGAATTGTGTTTCCACATATGGATGCTAGCGTCAGGTTGTAATAGGGGGTGTAAGTTTCTTTCAGTAGCCATTGATGTATTTTCAAAGTTTACTTGGATTGAGGGTTGACCAGATAAACCAGATGTCTGGGATCCCAGCTCAGTGCCGAGACCCAGCAGGGTGGGTCAGAAACTTTAAACCAACAAGGGGAGGGCCCTTTAAAAAGCCGGAGGAGAAACATGCGAAGAATCATAACAGCCCTCATTTTTGTCAACAGTGGTTCCATTGCATGAATGGCTGTCAAGGGCTTCAACAGGATATTGAAACTGAAAATGTGAAGTTGCCCAGCCTACCTGAGTCCTTCAGAGTATCTCACCAGTTTAAATAATCCCACCCGTGGGAAAATCTGTAGAAGACTTAGATGGCACAATCACAAGTGCTTTAGTGGTTTAAGGTCTTGTGTGCTGATGGCCATTTGAGTTTACCTTAGGTTAAAGGAATATTTGGAAGCAGGAAGGAGAGACATTCTGGGGAAGATATTAGAGCCACATATGGGCTAACGAGAGAGCAGTGTCTAGTTTACAAAAGGAAAGGTTAGGGTGGTAGAGAGATCAGTGCGGTTGTTTATCCAGGAGATTTATATGAAATACCTCAGAGCAGGATCCTTCAGACTAAGGGCAGCGCTAGACCCCAGAGCACACAGGCACTGGAGCTGACACCTAAGTTTGAGTCTCTGCATAGCCATTGGGACTGATTCAGCATCTCTGTTATGGGAATCATACCTGCCCCTACGTCACTAGGTTACTATGAGGCTTAAATGATCTGTTATTTGTAAAAGTGTTCAATAGTGCCTGCACGTAGCCACTGCCATATATGTTCATTAAATAAATATGTACATACATACTGGGGGTGACGTGGCATTCTTTACAGTTGGACAAAGGACTGATGTTCAGGACAGAAGTGAAGAAGATGGATGAAAATTGCTTTTGTATTGTGCCGTCCAGCATGGCATGAACATATGCCTTCCTCCAAAGTACATAATTAGGTATAATCAGCTCCTTGTCTCTGGAGCTCCCCCAGGTGGGGTTGTGGAGATATAGGTCCTCAAAGCCTGGTACAGGCTTCCAGAAGAAGCCACCTTTTGAAATCAAAGAGAGAGAAAGGCCCTCACGTTTACATTTGATGAGTGTGACTATCAGATCATCAAGGAACTAGCACAGCCTGAGGATAAGAACATTAGTTCAGGTCAGACACGTAAAACAAAGTTAAGCCATTTTCTCCACCTCTGCAATGAAAGCCAGTGCTGTTTAGAACTGTTACCAATTTATTATTAAGGATACAAGCCAGCCCTGTTTCTGGAAGCACTGTGAGATGTATTGATGAGTCAAGTTCCATTTCTCTCTGATAAACTATCCAAGTTTAATTCTCTATTCATAGGCTTAGTGAGGATGAATCACCAGCAGAACTACTATATTCTGATGCTGAGATCTGTCTTTGCCTGAGGGAGAAGGCTTGTATTGGGAGAGCATCATTTTCACAAACTATGTAAAATATCTCTGATTCAGCAACATTTTAGTGCCATGACAACCGAAAAAGAGATGCATTAGGGAAGACTTTTACCTTTCACTTTTAGATAGTCATCCCGAAGTGGCAACTTCATTCCCAGACAAGTGGAAAGCTTTAAAGAAAGAGTATCTGGTGCCCTGAAGCTGTACTGGGTACACTGCGGGACTTAGGCAGAGCGAGGGTTAACAGGATTGTGTGGTGTCCCAACACTACGTGGGGCTGGTGATTGTGGGATGCACTGTATTTCTTCTGAAAGGTGATATCTCTTCTGAGAAAGGGGCTTAAGACAGCAAAGCATTACGCAGAAGCACTGTTTTAGAACATCAGTGGTCGTGGGTGGGGCTCATGAATGCTGGTGCCTAGTGAATAACCGGATTGGGGAGGAGCTGGCCTACTGTTTAGAAATGAAGCCATAGAAATGGAAAAACAGCCTTCTCCTGGCTCATTTGGAATAGGCAGACTCAAAGTGCAGTCAATCAGAAATGCTGCCCCTAGAAATGGTAGACGTTTTGAAAGACAGGTGTAGTTGACTTTAGTACTTGCAGCTTAAGATGACTCAGCTAGACTCTTTCCTGGCACCAATAGGGCAGTTTTGCCCACGTGCTGCTGCAGTGGCAGCTTGAACGGAGTCCCTTTTTGCTCCATTTTTAACTTTACGAGGGTTGGAGATAATCAGAACCAAACTAGCACCCTGCTCTGGGTATGCTGCAAAAGTGGGAGAAAATAATGGTTCTGAACCTTGACAGCAAACCCTAGGAGGTTCATCGATTATCCCATAGTTTCTCTTTTCTCCCAACTTGTTTTGATCCTCTCATTTGCGAGAGCAGAGACCACCGGGTCTTCTACATGGTGACATTTTAAGTTGTCTTCCAGAAGGCCTGCTCCCCACTGGTGTGAATGTCTAATGTAACCTGAAAATGATCAAAGACGCCTCCTATTTTCTGGTTAGTGGATCGCCACGCCAGTTTGAACTTCTCGTCCTTAACACCGGTCTGAGGCCCACGCGGGTGTGAAAGAGTTCCGTGGTCCTGGTGTTTGAGCTCCCATTCCCCGCCACGTTCATAAGGAGCTGAGAGAAAAGCAAAGGAATGAGACGGGTGAAGATGAAAACTCCAGCTTTACTCCTGATGGAGACGTTGGAAAGCACAGGTGAGGTGTGCCAGCAGCGAAGGACTTCTCAAAACCAAGCCCACACTGGGACAGTCCACCTCTCCATCCCGTGGTGCACAGGAGAACCACAGGCAGGACGGAGAGGCGGAGCTGAACGAATTCTCACGATGAAGGCAGATCCCAAAGAGAGTGAGCGGATCGAGTGGCCAAGCCACGCATGCCCAGTTCTTTCTCCTTAAATCGGTGGCTCTCAAAGTATGGTCCCAGCTTCCCTAAGGTCAAGACTATTTTCGTAATAATAGTCAGACATTATCTGCATCTTCACTCTCTTTCTCTCGAGAGTGTAAAATGGAATTTTCCAGAGGCTATGTACACATAGTATTGCCAAAGAGTGATATGAGAACTCATTTACCTTTCTTAAGTCAGACATTAAAGAGTTTTGCAAAAGTGTAAAGCAGTGGTGCTCCTCTTGCTATAATTTTGTTTGGCAAATATATTCTTTCATAGAATGTTATGTATGTTAACATATAATGAATTTATTACTGTTACTTTAAAATAAATAATCTTTAAATTTACCAGTTTTAACTTGTAATGCAGTAAACATCAATAAATGCAACCCTCATAACTAAAAGCTCTTAGTGGTTGTTTATGAATTTTAAGAGTGCACAGATACCCTGAGACCACAAAGTTTGAGGATTGCTGTTTTAAATGAACAATCAGATGTGTCCTGAATGAGGAGAGAAGAAAAGCCAGAAGGGGTTAGTTTAGGGCCTTTCCCACCATAGAAGGTGCCCACCACCGTACCATATCACTAAGGAACCTATTGCCTACCAGTGTGGCAGCTGCTTAATATAATTACTCTGGTGTTTGTGAATAATGATGCCTGTAGAAAGTAGGGCAAAACCCTTTCAACTATAAATGTAGTGCTATTAAGTACCTTGACCTTTCTGTGAATGGGTGGGAGGGGAATGGGTACCAGCTAAGAAGCTTAAACTGGATTTCAAGACAGGGAATTGTCTCAGAGGATAGAAAACTTGTGCAGGCTAAGGGGAAGCTTAAGAAGGACCATCTATGCAAAATGGTGGACCAAGGAAACAGCTGACACTCTGCAACGTATCTCCTGAGTCCAAATGGCTTAGTCACCCTCAAATGCATTGAGACTTTTTGCATATTTTCCTCTGTGGAGAAAACGCCACTCTATGGATCCTAGGGGATAGTGATCAATATCTACTCTTACATCAACTTGGAGAACATTTTTTTCACACTGCCTTTCTCTTCTCATTTGGCATTTCTTCTTTTTTAATCTGAAGAGCCTTGAGATAGGGAGAGAGCATGCTTTCAACATAGTAAACTAATGCATAAGCTTTGATTAAATATAGATTAGGAGTTGAGACTCACTTGCTGGAGATATGAAGAAAGGCCAAGTTTTATTATGTCCAAATAGCCTGATCCTGGAGGTAGCAGCACCTAGATATTGTAAGACTCAGTATTTGTTGAATAACTCATACATTCCAAGCTTTGGTCTCAAAATTTAAGTATCTAAGGTAATTTCAAAGTCCCATTCTCCTCCAACATGGATTTGTAAGCTGTGAATAATTAAATAAGAAGGATTAATTAAATAAATAATGATTGAAGAAAATGTTTCAAATTAAGTTTTTATTACTCTCTCTGAAACAGCAAGCACACATGCACATGAGCTAATAGGCCAGGCACCTACGATGAGGCGAGATTGATTGTAAGGGCTGTACTTTGACGTTTAATTCTCACAGCTATCCTTTACACTAGGTAATATTATGCCTGCTTTATATGTGAAGGACTTGAAAAACTCTTTAGTGGTGGGAACAGGATAGAACCCCGGCAGCAGTCCGACTCCTGTGCCCAGCACTAGCCCGTTCAGACCCCACCGTTAGCGGCTGAGTGTGTTGGAGATGATTCCCCCTCCTACACTTGAGAAAGATGAATTCAGTCCCTTTGCATTAATATGTTCACTTAGGGGGATGTGTCAGTAGTGGTAGGTTTTGCCTACCACTAAGTTAAGTGCAGGACAGTCCCTGAAGCTTTTCTGCTGCCCAACATCAGTCAGAGCCCCACAAAGCTTTTGGGGTCACATCTTCGTTCCTCTCTAGGCTGGATCCAGCTTCCCAGGAGGGGATCAGAGCCAAATACGAATCCCCATGATTACAGAAAACTCCTCTATATGTTTCTTCTTTTTCATCCACAATGGAAACGGCTTTATTTTGCCCTCTCAATAATTTACCTGATGCATACTTACTGAAAAAAAAAAAAAAAAAGAAACAGAACCAAGCAATATAAAACAACTATAAGCGAGAAAATAAAAATCAATTTAAATCCTACCTCCCTGGATGGGGTGGGGAGTAGCATTGATGTTTTAGTGGCCAGCCTTTCATGAATCTCTTTATTATACATACAGACACTTGGCATCATTTTATACAAATGGGATCAAATCGCATGCAATCTATTAATACAGGGCTTTAAATTATTATTTTAAATTTTTTTCTAATCTTTTCTTCCTCTTCTCATATTTCTCTTCCACTATAAACCATCTTCTTTTACCTAATGGACCCCATGTTAATAATCTGTTGTATTTTTCTGTGCTTCCTCAAACTTTTAAAATAATCGAAAATATATGTACATGTAATACGTATATCATCATTACTTGTTTTATAAAATATTTAGATGTACATATAAAGATTTTTGCCACTGTTATACGAATAGCAGAATCACATATTTGACTATATCTTGTTTTTCTTGCTTAACAAAACTTCATGAATATTTCTCAAATCAGTTGGTATATATCTAGCTCATTCTTTTAATGACAACATTATATCCATGAAGTGGAGGTAGCTAAGACCTTTTCAACCATACTTACTGATGTACATTCATTTTGTTTCTTCTCTTCTAAATTGAAAGTTAAAGTTTCTTTTCATCAACTTAGGGATCTAGAAAATCTTATCTCTGGTGAAAAATTAGAGGAAGCTATTTTATATCTTACATTTTTTGATATTGATTGAGAACATCTTTAATATTATCTATTTATAGAATATGACATAATGCAAAATGATTCATATATAATATTGCATCTGACAGGGGAAAGAGTTCTCTTCACCCCCAAAACTGTACAATTTTACTGGAAAGTTTTAGTAAAATTGTTTACTGGAACCCTTAATAAATCACACAATTAGAAAAAGCACTCAAATAAAGAAATTACTGCACTATGGAAAAAAAGTATACAAATGTCCAAGGGGCCAGCAGTGGCCAGCAGAATTAAATGTCTTGTGAATAGACTGCATTTCAGGAAGCAGACCAGATAAGGCAGGCCACATGCTTGTAGCTCTGATACAGGATTGCTTCCCATTCATGGCGTGCGATGGGCAGCGGGGAGGAGTAACAATACCAGCCCGGGTATTGTGTGTGATGCATGGGTCTGATTGCAGGCAGAATGGTTCAGAGGAATCTTGGAAATAGTGATCCCAATCTCATTGTGTTTGGGATCAGGGTGAAAATGAAAGTGAAACAAGATAGAGCAGAAACAAGTGAACTTTGGAATGGCCGGCTTTAATAGAATTCAGAAATTGTTTAGAATAGGCGAGGACCTGATAGAGGAAAAATAGGACGTGGCAATACATTTTTCTCTAAAATTCATGACAATGCCTAAGTGAACTAGCCAACAACCAATTTACGAATTATAGTTGAAACAAGATAAAGGATATAAAGAATAATGTATTAGAGGAAGTAAGATTAAAAGAGATCTAATAAATTATTAGCAGTAGAAGGATGCTAAAGGGAGAAAATAAAAACAGAATAAAACAAAATTTAGCTAAAAAGGGGTTTTAGCTGAATATTTCCCAGACATAAAAAGGCAGCTGGTGATAGATAATGTATGTTATTGAGAGTCTCAGTTAGCTTTTTGCCGTGAAGATTGCAGGGATAGGTGAAGATTGCATTTTGGAAACTGGAATCTGTCTTCCCAAAGGAGAGACAGAGAGAGGAAAGTACCAAAGATGCTGAGATCATACTCAAGGAAATTTTTTGACAGAGAGAGATGGAGAGAGACTGGCTTTTTGGATAGTAAAGACAGTGTGTGTCTAGTCAGTGTTTTATCAAAGGTAACCTAAGGTCTAACAAAGAAAAGAAATCTGTATCAAAAGAAGGTCTCTGCTGATAGACATTTAGGTTGTTTCTATATCTTGGCTATTGTGAATAGTGCTGCAATGAACATAAGGGTGCTATTATCCCTTTAAGATCCAGATATCAATTCTTGTGGATAAATACCCAAAAGTGGGATTGCTGGATCATACGGTAGTTGTATTTTTAGTTTTTCAAGGAACCTCAATCCTGTTTTCCATAGTGGCTGCACGATTTTGCATTCCCACCAATGGTGCACAAGGGTTTCCTTTTCCCCCACATCCTTGACAACACTTCTTGTCTTTCGTTTTTTACAAAAATAGCCATCTTGACTGATGTAAGGTGATATCTCAGTACAATGGAATACTTCCTATTCAGCCTTAAAAAAGAAGGAAATTCTGCACTATGGGACAATATGCAAATCTTGAGGACATTTCGTTAAGTGAAATAAGTCACAGAAAACCAAAAAATACATGACTCCACTTATATATGAGGTATCTAAAAGAGTCAAACTCATTGAAACAAAGAGTGGAATAGTAGTTGCCAGAGGCGGAAGGGACAGGAAAAGGAGTTACTAATCAGTGAACATAAAGTTTCAGTCAAGCAAAATGAATAAGCTCTATAAATCTGTACAACATTGTACATATAATCAACAATAATATATTGTACACTGAATAATTTTTTAAGAGGATAGATGTCATGTTAAATGTTCCTTCTACAAAAAATAATAATAAAAAGAAAGTCTCAGTGTTCAGGGGAAAGCCTTCTAAAGATCTAGTTTAGCTTCCTTCATAAATCTAGAGTTTTGTACACAAAATTGTAGGTGCTTAAAAGTAATGAATCTCTAAAATAGGCATGTCAACTATATCGATCTTGTTTGTCAGTTTTGATGCCCCCAAATTAGCAAAGTTATCACACAATAAGTGTCAGCTGGTGAAATATTTACTTCCAAAATTATGGTGACTACCTAATGCAGATAAAGTCGTAAATACTTTAAAAGCTTAATTATAGCAACCTTAATTTACATCATTAAATCTACTTTAGTTAAACTATGGTGGTTGTTACTTTGTGGGTTATGGTGTTAGTTTCTTAAAAAAATAAAAAGATACAAACATAAACATTTTTGTAAATTGTTGCAATATGGATATCTTAGTCTCTTTGGCTTACATGAAACCAAAAATCAAAGAAACTGAGAGCTCTAACCACATGTACAGAATGCAACATTCATAGTCAGTTTTGTTTAACCTTGTATGAAATCTGCCTCTATTGCCGTTGGAAGTTGAGAATGGTCTTTAACAGTTTTTAAACCATTTTAGCAGCAAGCAAACATGGGTATACATTTTAAATATAAAACCTAAAGTAGCATTAAGATGACAGTTGTAGAAAGAAAATGACATGGCTTTTGTGTAGGTATTTTAGCATGTAATTTTCAGCACACAATTCATATAATCAAAAGGCTTGAGATGACCTTGAGAGGTCATCAGGCCCATCCTTCTGCTGTTACAGGGAGCAGTTAACATAAGGCACCAAGCAATGATCAGCACAAGCAGGTGAGGTAAGGGCCATGACTGTCTTATGTAAAAGTAACATTATTTTCATTTGATTTTCAATAAAATGGATGGTTTTCTAGCAAATACATGGCTCTTTTGAAACTTATCTAAATCCCATATGGTAAATAATTTTGATCAAATTGCATTTAGCTTTATATATAGCAGTTGCGTCATTGTGTAGTAAAAGAAATGGTTTCATGTAGCCATCAAGGATTATATATTGAAAGAAAAATATTTTTTAATGAGAAAAATTTCAGAATTTGTGCAATCAATGGCTTAGAAAAACTTTGTATATGGCTGCTGGCTCTAAATTTGATTATCTTCTGACCTAGCTTTTATTTTAGATTAGACTGTGAGTCTACTTTGCAATTTGGGATAACTTTTCTTTAAATATATTTTCATAGAAGAGTTTCCTTCTGGATAGAACCAGGATTCGAGGAATAAAGATGGCAGAGTAGAGAAGGATCACAGAATATCCCTCCTTCCAAAGCTTAAAAACATTGTAAAACATCTGGCCCCAAATTCCCAACAGCAGTCAAGGAAGGAAAAGGGTATGCTTTTTATCAATAAACTTTAAAGAGTGGTGGTGAAAGAAAAAAAATAGAAGATAGTGGTGCAGAAAGGTGTTTCTCCTTACTTTACTCTCAGTTTTTAGGAAGCAGGGCAAAGAAGGAGGGTGACTGGAAAAAAAAAAGAGAAAGAAAGAAAGGATGAAAGGATGAAAGAAAGAAAGAAAGAAAGAAAAGAAAACCAAAAACAATTCTCCTTAATATCCTATTTTGGAGAAAAGTGAACTGAGAGAAGTTTCCCTGGATGAAGTCAAGGAAAACTCCTCTAAAGCAGAGAACTTATATATCCATTAGAGATAGAAGGGTAAGAAACCAGCTCTTGCCAAGTTCCAGGACATTGAGAGGACTGAACACACCCATGACTAAAAAAGTGACTGTGATACTGGACATCTAATGAGATTCATCAAAAGAGCCCCAAACCAAATTCCTCAGCAAAAGTTAGACTCAATCCCAGCAACTGTTGGCCAATTCCTTATGCGATGATTCATTTTATGTCAACTTGGCTAAGCCCTGATATCCACATATTTGGTCAAAAGTTATTCTAGATGTTTCTGTGAAGGTATTTTCTTAGATGAGATTAACATTTAAATCAGCAGACTTTGAGGAAAGCAGAATACTCTCCAGAATGTGGGTAGGCCTCACCCAATCAGCTGAAGGCCTGAATAGAAAAAAGATTGTCCTCCCTGGAGGAGAAGGAGGGAATTCTGCCAGCAAAGGGCCTTCAGACTCAAAACTTCACCAACTCTTCCCTACATTTCCAGCCTGCTGGCCTACCCTGCAGATTTTGACTTGCCAGCTTCCACAATTGCGTGAGCCAATTTCTTCAAGTAAGTCTCTATCTCTCTCTATCTCTATCTCTATTTCTATCCTATCTATCTCTATCTCTATGTCTATCTCAATCTCTCTCTCTCTCTCTCTCTCTCTCTCTCTCTCTCTATCTCTATCTCTATCTATCTCTCTATCTATCTCTATTTCTGTATAGATACACACAAGTATCCTACTGTTTCTGTTTCTCTGGAGAACTTTGACCAATGCAGTTTAGTAAGGTAAAATCTTATTTCTTGCTCTTACAAATACAAATAAAGATGTTTCTGGTTAGCACCAGGCCTTCTACTTATTTAATTAAGGATCCAAGAACCTTCCATCTTGTGGCTTTAACTAATTCTAGGGCCTTGAAGTTCTCTTCTTGAAGTTCAGGTAAAGATCCCTTGCACCTGATCAGCAGACATGGAAAGAGAGAATGATCATTCATGGGAGGTTTTTCTGGATTGGACCTAGACCAGCACACTTTACTCTGCTCACAGCCCATTAGGCTGAGCTTGGTCATGGGCTCACTCCACTGCCAGGCAGGCTGCCAGGGAGGCTGGGAAATGGTGTGTATCCTTGTGCCAAGAAGGAAAAGGAAATGGGCTTTTGTGATCTCGTAGGGGTCTCATCCACATGCTCTTAACCTAATTCATAGACTTCTTTAGATTACCAAGTGGGAAAGTGCTTGAAAAGCAATAAACTCGTATACAAATGTGTGCTACTATTATTATCTCGAATATTCAGATTCTGCAAAAAAGACTGATTTTTCAATTCCTCGGTGAGCTCAGTGTACTGTCTGATATAAGTAATCAAGAAATATATTTCATGTGGGGCATTCGAATGGACTACTTAAAATAATATTTATTATTCTTACTGATGATAAAATATTGTAGAGAATATGCACAATAGAGAAAAGCATAAAAAGAAAATCGCAGGCATTCCCAATCTTTGTATACAAAATCTGATCAATTAAAACTCTAAGTTGTAACAACACTCACTCAAACTGGTTTAAGCAGAAGAGAGAATTTGTTGGTTTGTGGAACTGAGCAGGCCAGGGGGCTCTCTCTGGCTGTAGGTGGTTTCATCCAGCAGGACTCTGACCCTACTTCCCAGTCAGTGGTCCTCACAGCTTTGCCTCCTCTTTGCCCTGGCTTTGGCCTCAGCCTGGTTCTCTTGTGAGAGCAGAAATGGCCTGTAGTGGTTCCGATGTCCTGCTCTTACACTGTACTAACCAGAGAAAGGCAGGATGGCTCTTGTAGTTGCTTTCTCTGAAGAGCCAGGACACTGTTTTCCTTTCTTCCCAGAAAAATCTGGTGTCTCATGGGCCTGAATTCTGTGCCCATCCCTGATCCAGTTGTGGAAATGGGGATTTGCTGAGGTCAGACAAGATACACCCCAGGAGCTGAGTGACCCCAGGAGCAACTCTCTCTGAGCACATAGGCTGTGTAGGAAAAGCATGGACACCAGATGAAAGTTGGAGAATTGTTATCAAGAAGAATGGGGGATGGATACTGTAGTCGAAAGCAACAAATGCCTCTACACACCCATAAACACACACATACTAACACAACTTTAACAGAATCAGTAGTATGTTGTACATACTTTCTTTTATAGCCTGTTTTATTTTTTCTACTTAAGAACACACGATAACCATTTCCCCATGCTGTTAGATATTTTTTGTTATGTGGTTGTCAGTGGCTTCAATTCTTCCATTGTGTGGATCAACCATAATTTCTTTAATTTGGGTAATTTCCAAAGTTTTTTTTTTGATATTACACTGCAACACGCGTCCTTATGCATATTTTGTGTACGTCTCTAATGATCATAGCAACATTTTAAATTGTAATTCTAGCTTTATATTATTAAATTGAGTCCATCTGCAAATCATTTTTACAGCACATTACTAATTTCACAGCCGGCCATGAGATCTTGAACAAATTTCTTTATCTCTTTGTGTCTCACTTGTAAAAAGTGTTTAATAGTACCATCAACTTTATAGGTGAGGATTAAATGAGATGATTTGTGTAATATCTGAGTATAGAATATGCTAAACACTCAGCATTATGTATACATTGTCCCCACTCCCTATGGCAATGGGCAGAGTAGGTTTTCAATGACTATTAATGAGGTGATATTTGAAATACTTAGGAAGTCTTCATGTCACATGAATTAAATTTTTCTTGTTTTACCACTTAATTTAATCTGTATATTTAACACCTATTACTATTGTTGTTTGACAGTAACACAATTTTGTTACACTAATTTTATAGATGAGAATGATGCTGGGCAAAGAGGTGGAACAAGATTACACATTGAGTTTATGGCCAAGCTCTTAAACCTTGAATCCTATATGTATGTAAATAGGCCTTTTTTCCAAGTAGTGGACAAGTCCGTTAGGAGACAGGAAAATTATCTTCTACCTCTGATGTCATTCACTTTCAACCAATTCTTCACACAAATTCATTTTCAAACAATATATTTCACCACGCCACAAAAAGCAACAACTAGCGTAGATTAAAACACAGGCAAACAAAATAGAGAATTAGAGTCTAAAAGGACATGAAACTTGTTTAATAAAAGCTCACTTAATTTTTTAAAATAAAAATTAGGTTGCTTTATAAGTAGATAAATTGTGGCATATGTGTAGAATCTAATACTATGTATGTAAAGATGAAAAAGAATGAACCACTTTTACACATGTAACATTAATGAACCTCCCATAATAACACTGAGCAAAAGAAGCCAGACACAAAAGAGGATCTATTTATGAGTATTTATATGAAGTTCAAAAACAGGCAAAACAGTTACACATATATGTGTATATATATATATAACTGAATCACTTTTCTGTATATCTGAAAATAACACATTATAAATCAACTATACTTCAATAAAAAATATATCAACAAGGCAAAGAAATTAGCTGGATAATTCTCCACTGGTGGATGTGTGCTACACAATATCCTTGCTTGACCTTGGGCAGTGTCAGGCTGAACAATGTGTGTCTGCTTAGAGGATGTGCTCTGCGTGAGCTGTGGAAGTTGAGCCAGTTCCCAAATGTTGCTGCTGCCGCCACTGCCTTTTGAACGTCGACCCAACAGAGCTGGACTTGTGCCGTATCAGGCTTAGGACAACAGTCATCAGCTACCTCACAAAGGAAAAAATGGAAACCTAATTTTGGATTTGATAATAAAGAATGACTATCCAGGAATCACTGTATTAGCAGAGCCTGTATCGTGACTTCTTCTCTTCCTTAGATAAAGGAGCAGGTGGTCCATACTTGTCTGGGAGGCACTTTCAGTAATGTTGCTATTCTATGTGTCCAAAGATGGGTAGTAATATCTGTTACCTGTTTAAATACATTCTGAATTTCAGATAGTGCATATCTATAATATGATATTTAAACTTTTAAATGAATTAATTTTAAGTGTAATTGCCATTCTACTTTTGTATGTGAAGTCAAGTTCATAGTACAGCTGTTATTATATGAAAAAATCAGGGAAGATTGCTGAGAAATAGTCTTACTCGCCTTCTCCTTCTCTAATCCAGCCATTGAATCAGAGCTAGAAATTTGCGTCTTGTCTTGGAGATGCCAGTTCCCATGTAGGGCTGACCCTGATGGGTGTATTGATAAGTAGCATAAAACAATTTGAGACAAATCTGACTTTTCTTCTGCATGACGTGCTTTCTTTCACTAAGAAATGAAACCTTATTTATATTAATAGCAGCTCATTAAACTTCTTCAGACTGGTGTAAATTTTAAAATGTTCTTTTCCATCAGGATGCATGGCATTAATGTGTAAATGTTTCTGTTTTGCCCCAATTAGTCTATTTTTAGAAATATTTCTTCAAAATTCATATTTTAGGCTTAGTTCTCATATCATCTGAATATTCAGGAAGAAAATACCATGAGTGATATTTCTTTGTTTAATGGATAATCACAAATTGGAATTGTTAGTGAAACTGCTTTATTAAATTTAGTCTCAAATTATTCTTAAAATATGCAGGACCAGAGGACTAAAAATATAAATAGCTTTGATTATAGACCAAATTCTGTATAATTTTGTTATTTTGTAACTTGATATCTTGAAGGGGAAAAATCTTAAGTTCAATGGACTAGACCAAAAGTAATGAGAATGGTATTTTTTTTTTACAAGCATATAAGAGCTTAAATATTTACCCAAGCACTATTTTCTGTCTAAGAAGCCATCTTTAGAAGTTTCTGTAATAATGTGTGTTTGAAATACGTTTGCTGGCCTTTCAGCCTTCTTCTTTACAAGATTCAGCACTGAATAAATTTTATTTCCAAAAATCAAGTCCTCTCTTTAAGAATAAAGATTTTCTACAGTTAAAAGTACTCAAATAAATGTGCCACTAGCTTTTGAAGCCCAAATATTTGGGACAGTGGCAGCGGTTGTTCAGGGTAGAATCACCTTGGAAGGCGGCAGTGCATACTTGGGTAGAAAACTCTTGATGAGCTTGTTGAAATCTGGCAGGTAACTCTGAAGTCACATGTTCTTAGAATTTATGTGAATTAATTTTTATGCCAAGTTTATTGATTTTAGTAGACTCTTGTCATATGTCTCTAAAATTCTAGGTTTTAGACTTGAAGGGGTCAGCGCTGCACTCACCTTTGTTTCCTTACACAAGCCTTTGTCTGCATTTTTGAAATAATTCCGTGTACTTAGAGACAGAGGTGATATTTATTTAATATCTTAGAAAGGAGATTGTGGAGTCAAAAGGCACAGCCAATATGAATAATTAAGCCTGTCAGCATGCCCATATAACTATCAAGTGCCGATAAGATGAATGATATTGAGAATTTGGATGTGTGCTGCGGTCACATCAATGTCAGGTTTACACAAGTGTGTTGAATTCATGGAAGAAGAAGAGAGGACATATACACCATTTCATTTAGGAGTCTTGATTGCAAGTGACAGAGAGTTGAGTCTAACCTGGATTAAACTGAGAAGCTGTCTTACTGGCTCATGTAACAAAATGGTCCAGGAATACTGCTTTTTAATCATGGCTGAGGGAAGGTGATCAGGACCTGGTTTCTTTGTATCTATTGGCTTTGCTTTCCTTCTTAGAATTCATGTGGAGTGAAGAGGACAGTAGCAGTTCTATCCTACATGCTTCAAAGTTCAAGTCCATCTGGGAATGTCCTTATATATGTCCCCCAAATCCCTGAAAAGGTCACATTGGTTCAGATTAGGTCACATGCCTGTCTCCAGTCACTTTGAGAGGGATGAAATGTGCTAATTGGTTTCGGCCAAACAGGAGCTATCCTTGGAACTGGCAGTGGGGTTAATCCTGCCCAAATACGTGGGTTGAGAGTAGAGTTAGGGTGTACCCAAGGTCAATTTGGAGTATGGAAGCTGGCTGGTGGAAACAACAGATATCCCCCAAGGGCACAAGCAACTGTTACATTTCTACTTTTTCTCAGGTATGTGCTAGTGCTGTACATACATTATGGAGCACATAAAGTGCTTTTTTTTCAGTGACTGTGTCTCATTTGCAGGCAGTTCTGGTGTGTGTGTGTGTGTGTGTGAGTGCGTGTGTGTGGTATGAGGGAAGAAAGGCTACTCCTTGAGGTGCCCTGGATATGAAGTTCCCAATATTAAGTTGATTCTTTTTTTAATAGTTTATTTATTTATTTATTTATTTATTTATTTATTTATTTATTTATTTATTTATGCCAGTGTTGGGTCTTCGTTTCTGTGCGAGAGCTTTCTCTAGTTGCGGCAAGCAAGGGCCACTCTTCATCGCGGTGCACGGGCCCCTCCTGTTGCAGAGCACAGCCTCCAGACGTGCAGGCTCAGTAGTTGTGGCTCATGGGCCCAGTTGCTCCACGGCATGTGGGATCTTCCCAGACCAAGGCTCGAACCTGTGTCCCCTGCATTGCCAGGCAGATTCTCACCAACTGCGCCACCAGGGAAGCCCTAAGGTGATTCTTGATAGTATTTTCCAATGTAAAAAAAAATTGCTTTATAGTGTGATTGTGTGAATTACAGAAACAAATAAAACTAAGTAACAACATTTGAAGTAGGTGGAACTAGACACTGTCAACTTCTGTATCCTATACCTTCCCATCAACTTCTTGGTACTGGCAGAGAGCTGATGACACTATTTTGAAGCCATGTATATGTAATATACTGTCGAAGTATAAGTGGGAATAGCCGTTTTGTAGTCCATCTACGGTCTAGCACAGAACTGGGCACCAAAGAGAACGGTAATTGTTGTTGGCTAATGTTTCAAAATGTAGATGTAAGTTTTTCTGATTCATAAACTAAGTATAAGTCCTCTGACTTCAGGCTGCTGTTTAACAGCCTGAATGGAGTTTGTGGAGGATAAAGAAAAGATGATCTTCTGTGAAGATATGGTCCTTGGTGCTGAGTCAGGCATGGGAGAGGAGAGAGACAACCAGTTACTCAGCAAAGTCCCTCTTCCTTGAGGTAATGACCTTGAACATCCTGCACTACTACTTCCCACTCCTTTATGATGGGCTCCATAGGACAGTCAGAAGCAGGTGGAAGGGAGGCGCTATTATCTCAGTATCTGTAAAGAACTGACCAACAGGATAATTAAATCGTGGCTAAGGGAGTGTGATAATTGTTGGATTAAAAAAACCTGTTCTATTAAAAACCCATGAGAAAACTTTATGATCATCTTAAAAGTGATATCTGCACTCAGATAAGCTACCTGTTACAGAAATTAGCATACTTTTCACATTTCTACAGTTTTTAAAAAAATTTCCATAGTCTTGAAATTATTCGCCCGTGCTGTGGTTTCTGTGAAATCAAGCCTCCTCTGCCCCTGGACATGCATTCGGTCCAAGAGGTAATCTCTGAGAGGGGTGAAGTTTTCCTTCAACGCTATAGACCAGTCATAATTCACAAAAAGGAAGCTTTAAATTTCCACATTGGGAAGGGAGTTGTTAAAACTGGCTTTTAGAGGGATGAAGCTGCAGCTCGGTATTCTGAATACATTCTCTGTTATCCCCTCCCCTCCCTCCACTCCCTCTGTCTGAGCACTTGCATTTAGAAGCTGGTAGAACTGTTGTCTACATTAACATTGCCTCCTTTCTCCATTGATTTCTGTTGTGAATAGGCTTCCTTGAATTCATGGTCATCTGCATCTTTAGGGTTCCCCTAAGGGATATTGGATTTCCTGCTTGGAGGACGAATCAGAACCATAAATCAGCCATGAAAATAAGCCCTGGCTTATAAACCAAGGGCTTGAAGGAAATCAGGTCTGGATTATTGAAAATTAAGCAATAGGTATAGAAGAAATATATTTATTTGTGAATAACGAGTCTTTCCACAAAGAATTTGAAGTGGCAAAAGCAAAAAGATTTTTAGTGTTTGCGTGGATTAGGGGCTCAGAAATTTCTTCAGGGATAAGTGGAGGCTGTGACGAGGTGCTCACTTTCCCCCCTCTATGATCAGGGCCACATGGCACAGGGGACAGAACTTCAGGTGGAATGAGTGAGCATGCCCTTGACCTGCTGATCTCCATTTCCACATCTGTAATTAAATAATGTGCTATGTTATTCTAATCTCTACAATAATCTTTTTCAGAGAGTTGCTGTGGGGATTAAATAATGTAGAAGATATCACAAAACAGGAACTCAAAACTACTAGTTCTTGATTTAGTTTGGGTTTTCACTGAATCACACAGGGAAACTCGGAGAAGAGGGACAAAGCACTCATCTCAGAGTTATTGCATCCAAGGGCTGAGGAAGCTGGGGTATTGATACAACAGTCCTGAAAGTGACTGCTCAGGTATGCAAACAGCAGGTGTTGATACCTCAGCATTTCATACATTTGCAGATTACTGGTCGAGGGCAGCATAACTTTCTCTATTTTTTCAGTATTCCAGGAGAAAGAGTTCTCAGGACCAGAGTGCAGATCCCCACAGTTGGAAGGTAGCTGTAGCAGTAGAATTGTGGAGTGATGTGGTGGGTTACTGGGTTACCGACACCATCTGCAGCAGAGGTACATAGGTTTATCCTGAAGAGTAGAGTGAATGGGGTACCTCCCAAACCCACTTTACCTGGGAGATACTTGAAGATGAACACCAAAATGAGGATGTAACCAAGAAAAGAAATCATGGGATGCAGGAACAGCAGAGCCAACCCAGGAAAGCAGTGAAGGGGGATTCTGGGATGAGGGCAAAGTGGCATGCCAGGAGAGCAATCAGCCTAGGTGAGAAATGAAGAAGCAAGTGCACTGGGAGGGTGGTTTCTGGGTAAAGTGAAAATGGATAGAACACCCAATGAAATGGAGAATTAGAAAAATGAAGAAAATGATAGAGATTATTAGTGTCTAGAAAGAAAAATGATGAGGAATTCCAGGACAGAAATAAGCTGTATTTGAAAGCAAATGTAATTGTAGTTTACTACCTGAGCCTTCCAATGACTTGAGTATGGTTCATAGTCAAAGTTCCAACTTTAAAAATCAACCTACAGATAATGCAAAAGACCTAATTATGACATCAGAATGCAATGTAAGTATTACCAGCAAAGGTAAGAGTTGGAGAACAAAGGAAAGCTGAAGGGAAGCGTAAAAATATTAATAATGTCCTCTGCCAAAGTAAGGAGTCAAAAGATAGCCATAGATGTTGGAACAAAAAAATGAAGTCTGCAAACATATATATATATATATATATATATATATATATATATATATATATACACATAAAATGGAGACCAAACAATAAATTAGGTCTCATTTGAGTTTTTGTGAAGTAAATGACTTCTGAAAATATTTTTATGACTAGGTTAGTAATTATTTTATTTGATGTGAAAGTATGAAATAGATTCACAAAATTTTAGTCCTATAGAATCTTAGAGATGTAGTCCAGCCTTCTTACTTTGTAGCTATAGCAACCAAGATCCAGAGAGTTGAACTAACCCATGCAAATTTGCATAACCAACTAGTTGTGGGAAAGACAAGCCTGGGGCTCAGATCCTGTCTGAAATTCCTCTGTTCTTTCCCTACCCTGCTGTAGAGCTAGGATCTTGGATGAAGAGCTATTAGGATGTTTAGCAATAAGAAATGACAAAAGCCACTGTGGGAGACATTATCAGCACCCGCCAATTTCTTGTTCTCCTCCAGAAACAAGACACTTCTCAGCTCTCTTACAGTTAAGCAGGGTCATTGTGACTAGTGTTTCCACTAGGAGGAAAGATTTAATTGCTGGTGAGCTGTTTCTCTCTCTTCCACTTTCCTTGCCAGTGACCAAGGAGGAGTTATTTTCATCTGGTATCGTTACGCCCTTGTCAGTCTGGCTAAGTGACTGCGTCGAGCAGACCCTGCTGTTGAAATACGATGGATGTGTAATATGAATAAGAAATAAACCTTGTGTCACTGAGATTTTGGGGTTGTTTGTTATCATAGCATAGACTTTCCTTTCCTAATACAGACATCAATACTCTTTTCACTTAAATTGATTTATAATATTCCACAAAACTGAAATCTGCCTTGAAACAATTCTACAGTATAATGGTGTAGGACATATATGAACAAGGCAAAAATTACACCTATTTTACTTTAAAGTATTCGACATAGAACATTCCTTTCTAGATGCAAAAGATACATATTTTTCCAATGGTTTCCATTAAATTACTATATAATCTCTAAAATGGATTTCTTGCCCTAGATCTTCATTTTAAACTGATTTTAAATTTTTGTATGTTTTAATTTAAAATAACTTTCCTTAATATGTGTATTGCCAATGTCATTTTATTATCCAGTAATGCATTTATAATTTTCCATTTTTACCACAACATTGATAACTAAAAAACGCTAAAGAAAAATAAAAATGAGTTTAAATCTACTGCTTTTATAAGATGAGAAGGAGTATATTTGTTACTTAGTACTTTAAAATGTCTAGCAAAACACTAACTGTAACATTTATAGTTCTACATTCTTAATTTAGGTGTACCATATCTTTTGTACATTACCAGAATTTATAAATTTTAGAATTTTCCATTTTTTCCCATCCTGAGGGGCCTTACCCCAGTCATGGATTGATTCACTTCTCTCACTCTTTTCTCCCACCCGCTCCCCATATGTCTCCTGCCATTGTCCTTAGTTTCATCTTCAGCTTTGTCCTTAGCTATGTCCCTACTCTTATTTATCACTCTTTGGTGAATTCTTCTGCCTCACAGTTTCTCTCCATGTTGCTGCACTGTCCCTTGCCTCAGCTACTTCAAGGTATATCCAACCTGGATCTCCAGATTCCAAGGCAAGTTTCCACCTCTGCTCACATAACTTCAGTCTGGCAGGCTGAATCTAAGCCTAGAAATTCAGGCATACAAGAAATATAACTCTTTAGCTGTCTTCATTCCTGAACTTAATTTCTACGTTTAAGTTCTCATTTCCTAGGTGGCAGAGCCATGTGATGTCATTCATTTTCTTGATCATCCATCTCCTTTTCTGAAGTATCCTGGCCCCTTTGTTTCCAGTTGCTAACTGTAGGTATCACTTAGGGCTCTTTCTGGCTCTTTGATCTTATTCCTGTCCTTGCTCCTGTAGAAGACAACCCCTGGTCTTACATCTTCAAGGTTAAATCTTTCTCTTGAGCCCCTGATCTCTATTTCCAACTCTCTACTGAGCATCTTGGATGGCCTGCCAACAACTCACCTTCAAGATATCCCAAATTGCAGTCATGACATTTTCCAGGTCAACTTCTGGCCCAGTTGACTCTCCATTGAACTGGATCACCGTGGTAGCCATGTCATAGAGTTGTTTGGTTAGAAGGAAATAAGATGATGACTTTAAGCAACTCAGCATGGTGCCCAACCATTATTTGTGCTCCATAAATGTTTGCTAATACTGTTATTATGTAAATGAGTTGAGGGGATCCTAAACACCTAGATTTGTCAGGTTAAAATTTGTTCCTTATCTTTATCTTTCATGATGATTCTTCAAAAAACAATGGCTAATAATAGCAGTTATTATTATCAAAATGGAATGTTTCTATTTTAGAGAAGAAAAAAGAAAGTAAAGAATATTTAGGCTGAAACACAAACTACAACAAGTACACACAATTTTTCTAAAGTTCACTGCAAAAAATTCAGATCTCTGCCTTAAGCTAGGCGGATTCTGTTGATTGATACACTAGATGAAAGGTAAAAAAATAAATCAGTCAATCATCAAGGCATTCATGAATATCTGAAAGTGTAGAAGAAAAAAGGGATTTTTTTAGGGTAGCATCAGTTATTCATTGACAATTAAAACTAGTTAATATCCTGGGACTAAATGCAAGTAGAATATAAATAAGGAAATACTAAAAAAATTTTGTTAAGATGATTTTGGAAATAACATAAAGATCTCAAAGTTTTTAGATAACTATTAGTTCCCAAATGATAGCATCTATTTGGTTGCCTGTTCTAAATACCAAATCTATCTATCTATCTATCTATCTATCTATCTATCTATCTATCTATTTTAAATTGGAAGTTTAAAGGCTAAGTGGTATTGAATTTAGTCAGCATAATGATTACAATTAGTTACTTATTCTAGCCTTGGCAGTTCTGTACATTTTGGTAAAAAAAATCCCAAACCACCCCTTCAGTCACTGTATAGAAGATTAAATCCAGCATAGGGTAAAATTACTAACATTAATTTTTAAAATAAAAATTTTTAAATAAAAATTAGAAAGAGAGAAAGCTGAGATTTGAATCTTCTTTTTTTTAACATCTTTATTGGAGTGTAATTGCTTTACAAAGGTGTAAAGCTTTGCTTTTTACGTTGCTGCATGACAACGTGAATCAGCTATCCATATACATATATCCCCATATGAGATTTGAATCTTGATCTTAAGTTTGCAGAGTGCAGAGAGTGTTCTCCAATGCTACCATCAGGGTCTCTCTTCTCAGTCAATTTTATTTATGTAAAATCTTTCATCAAAATATCACAAAGAGCTGTCTAACCTGCTATAAGGAAACATACAGCAAAAAGAAAATGAAATGCTCAAACAATAAAATTATATATTAGAGGCCCATTTAAAGCAGAGCATATGAGAGAAAAGTCATGGCTGGAGTATGCAGAACATAAGTTATAATGGGAAGCTATTTTATAATTTGGTGAAAAATGAAAAAGGCCCACTTCTAATAGTGGAGAGCCTATTATTAGGAATGATGCCTTGCATACCAGTGCTGTAATGCCGGGGGTGAAGAGCATAATAACATGAAGTGGAATTGACAAAGTCTGGAGGCACTCCTCTCGCTGCTCCAGCAAGGAAAAAAAAATTTTTTTTATTCCATAAATGGGCATTGTGCCCAAGTCTCATGCTCTTTAGCATGTCTATTGTGGATTTCCAGCGTGCCTTTCTCAGAAGGCTCTATGTTAAAGTCTCACAGTACATATATGCTACACATATCATATTTATGATATCTATCCACCACACAGGGGTCTCCAGGAAGCCAGGGTGATCCTTCAATCTCTGTTGTCCTCTTTACTTGCTTCTTCAGCACAGATTAATTCAGTGTTCCCCAAGTCTCAGGATTTCCAATTTATGGTAGGAAAATATTCATTTTAATGTCCCCTAGCATGGAGAAAATATAAGAATCTTGTAATACTCTTGCTTTAACAAAACCCATCAGAGATACTTTTAAGCTTGCTTATCTAGAGAAGCTCAAGAAATTTGAGCCATCAGTCTTTTGTTTTACTGGCATTAAAATAAATATCAAGAAAATGTTCTTTGGCATAAAGTTTATAACATTCAGATTAAAGCCTACATTCTGATTTTTAGAATTTCAAATATCTCTAAGTTTCCATTCTCCTTTTGTTCAAACCTGACTCTTTAGATAATTTATCTCATGGCTTGAGGATATGCCTGACTACTTGTGGTAAGAAAATTTACACAAAGTGTTATATTCATACCTTTGTTAACATTAAACTTCATGTTTAAAGTGATGTACACTCTGCATGCAGTTTATGTGCAGTGAAAATGATAATGGTAGTAGATATAGAAGTTTAGCCTTTTCTTCATTTATGACCTAAGGAATATGTGGTTTACTGTTTGTGTGCTTCCCAGAAATTAACAATTGCCAAGTTATGGACTAATATGTACGCAAAGGAAGAAGAAAGAGGTGGAAAAAAGAAGGATGCAACATGGGCATTGGATCATTTCTACCACATGGGACGGTCCCTCTGAATTAGTGACATTTTAACTAAGACCCGAAAGAAGAAAGGAGCTACCCATGTAAGGAAGGGAAAAATGAACTCTTTGAGAGAGAACTGGATGTGCAAAGGAAGGAAAACAGATTCCAATGGTTGAGGAAGTGAAAAAAAGTCCAGTGAACCTGAATGCAATCAACCCTGGAGAGAGTTTGATTAAAATGAGGATTCAGAGGCCACGTATCAGCCAGTGGTTGCAAAAGGAAGGCATGATGGCTAACCTAAGCAGAAAGGCATTTATTTTAATGAATGTAGTAGAGAGTAATCTGCACGTGGAGAAATAGGCTTGGAAAATGAACAGGAACCAAGGAAGGGTAAAAGGAGAAGCTATCTCTTTAGGTGATGCTGGGGTTTGTGCCTCCACTGGAGAGTTAATGCTGCTAATTGATGTCAGTAAGGAAGATTTTCTCACCTCCCTCTGTAGCTTTGTGACCACCTCTCAGGGTTGAGAATCCCACCTGGAAGGGCCCATCCGGCCAAACATAGGTCATGGCTGTGTGCCCTCACTGGCTGGGGATGGAGAAGGAATGCTTGGACCCTTGACTTCAGGAAGACTCAGGAAATGGGGATCTCCCTCCACGTAAGAAGAGGATTTAGTTGCTGGGTAGTCAAATGTCCACCAACCCATAGTAAGGGATTTAGGCTTTATTTAGGTGCAGTGGGAGGCCAAGAACACTCTCTGGAAAGGAGGTGGCATAGTTCTATGTTTTATATTGAGATCTCTTAGGTTGCTGTTCTTGACCATGTACTGTAATCTTTGTCATAAATAAGAAAAATATCAACCCAAATAATTTAAATATAATGTCTATAAGAGGATAATCCCTTCTTTTATATGGCAACTAGCATTTAAAACTTGATCAACTACGGTATAAATGTTTTTGCTGTTAAGTTTTAACTGCCTCTAGCTTTTTGTTTGTTTGTTTGTGCGGCGCGGGCCTCTCACTGTTGTGGCCGAGATCTCCCGTTGCGGAGCACAGGCTCCGTACGCGCAGGCTCAGCGGCCACGGCTCACGGGCCCAGCCGCTCCGCGGCATGTGGGATCTTCCCGGACCGGGGCACGAACCCACATCCCCTGCATCGGCAGGCAGACTCTCAACCACTGCGCCACCAGGGAAACCCTGCCTCTAGCTTCTCATCCTTCAAAGTCGGGAATGAGGAGAGGTGAGTTCCTACCTCCACTTTGACTCTGGAGGACTAAAGCAGGAGATCAAACAACAAAACAGGGACTATATAAAGCACTGATGCCCTCATGGAAAACTTGATAAGGTTTCAGTAAAACTCAGAAATGAAACTGGACAGAATTTTTTTTTTCTTTTTTAAACAAAGAATTCAACACACAAACAAAGCATTTGGCCCTGTGACGCTGGAATGTTAAAAATTGCTATTCTTTTCATTGTGACTTCTGTGAAAGCAATTTTGGAAAAATAGGAATAATTTAAAATACCATTTTCTTTCTAGAATCATAGATTTTCAAATCACCAGCAGACGTGATACAAATTCTTAGTGGACGTCTAAAAGAAAGGAAAATTTCAGTCCAGAAAGGGCAAAAACTTGCTGCCTGTTGGTTTCTCAAAGCGAACAATAAAGAAATCATTTGGAAGGGAAAAAGTTTCCAGTTTTCTCTGACAGTCAGTGTCATACTAATAAAATTCACGTAGCTAATATATTTTAAAAGCACTGAGTTAGTAACCCTGACATAATCTAATGAATTTGCTAAATGATTAATAATTCATAAAACAGTCTTTTGTAACAAAAAATGAAAATTTCCCTGAATTTACACTTCAGATAAAAATACATGGGAGGCATTTAGTAAGATCAACTCTTGCCAGAAAGGCAAATCGAGTTATACTGTGACTTGTAGCTCATCTTACCACCCGCCCCTCCACACGCCCCTGATTCAGACAACAAATTAGAGCTATTTATTTGATCAATTTGTCAATTGCCTTTCAGACTACAGTTTTTAGAGCCAATTTAGGAAGAAGAAGAAAGAAAGAGGAAAGACAAAATATTTGTTGAATGTCTTCTTGGTGCCAGGCAGTGTACTTGGTGTTTTATACATATTTTTAAAATTTAATTCTCATCATAACCTTCCAGATAGTAATTACTGTTTGATAGGTGAGGAAATTAAGAGCTCAGAGAAGTTAAGAAGTTTTACAATATCACAGAGCTAGTATGTATGCAGAGCTGATATTCAAAACTATGTTTGACTAACTTCCCTATTCATGTCCTTTCTGCTGTGCCAGGCAATCTCCCAGAATTAAAAAAAATTTAACTGCTGTAATTTAAGGCTAGGATATGTGCTTGTGTTATATCAAACCATATGAAATTCTTTTAAAAAAAAATTTTTTGGCTGCACTGTGCAGTATGCGGGATCTTAGTTCCCTGTTCCCTGACCAGGGATTGAACCCACACGCCCTGCAGTGGAAG
Organism: Kogia breviceps; assembly: GCF_026419965.1. Classification (NCBI taxonomy): domain Eukaryota; kingdom Metazoa; phylum Chordata; class Mammalia; order Artiodactyla; family Physeteridae; genus Kogia; species Kogia breviceps. Next base: position 31,955,827 of record NC_081322.1, on the reverse strand, counting down.
TGCAGAGTCTTAACCACTCGACTGCCAGGGAAGTCCCAAACCTTACGAAATTCTAACATTAGATTGTTTTGACCTATAAAAATGGTAATTTATATGTTTTCATTGAAATTATAAAAATCTGTAAATGATGGTAAATACTCCACTGTAAATATTGGTGAAATTAATTTTGCCTGCAATGGTTATCTGATGATAACTTGATATTCATGCAAACAATGATAGCACGTAAATTCTAAAAATATTAGAATGGCTTTGTGCAAATGAGAGTGGAAAAAGACATAAAAAGTCAAAGAAAAACAAGAATTTAAAAAAACTAAAGAGATAACGCAGATAAATTAAATCTCTGATTTGCCCATGGTAACACGGCATTATCAAGCATTAAGTGTACTTGTGTGAAACTGGTAACTAAATTGCACTCAGATATAAAACATCAAACCCATTAAGTTATTAAAATGATTATTTTAAACACATTTTTCTGGAATTACAAAGGTTGAAAACAAAAAGTATTAGATACATTTTTTAAGGTGGAAATGATTGAAATTTCTAATATAAAAGTACTAAATGATAAACTGGTAAAGTACATTAACTTTTCTGATCATGAACATTAACTATGACAGCTTTGAGTAAATCATTCATCATAATAGGAATGCACTGTATAAAAATTTATGGACAACCCCAAATTTAAAATGAATATTTTCATACATATTAAAAACTTTGAACTAATGAACTATATGAGTTTTGGGTATTAGATTAAAAATTAGCATAATGGAGAAGAAATGGTTTGATTTGTGTATAAACTAACTCCCTAGTTGATTCAAAGGTACATTCTTTGTAAATCTCAATGACTCTAAGTGGGAAATATTGATACATCTTTCATTGGGCATTCAATTTTGGAAGAGCTCATTGCAGATAATTATACTGATTATTTAAAGAATTAATGTATCAAAGATTTATTCAAAACCTACTATGTGTCATCAGGGATCCAGAGATAATTAAGGCATCTCAAGGAAGTATCAAAGTGCTCATTCAAGAAAATGGGGATACGCTTGTCCTTTGAAGGACACTGCGTTTACAGTTTAGTGAGGAAAACAGAGAAACTATTAGAGGCATTTTCCTGGCACATAGTAAGAGCTCTGGAAATGATGGCTCTTTTTATTATTATATTAATCATTGGCAATATAAGGAAAAATCCCTTTTGGTGTTTGGACTCCAGCAAGAGTCTCAACATCACCTTCTCCCAGGTGAAGTCCCATTACGACCAGGAGAAACTAACACTTAAATCGTAAAGTGTAAAAAACAAAGCACTATGATTGTTGTTTTTAGCAAAAGGAGTTTTTGTGTAGTGGACTTGAGGCAATAAGTAGTACTTGTCACATCACAGTACATAGAATAATGACAATATTTGTACAAAAATTTTTGCTGAAGTATTGAGGCTGTTCTAGCAGGGGGTGCCTGAAGGTCTAGCCCAGCCTCTCTGAGGACCAAGGGGGTGTGTATCCTCTGTATATCCATTTATAGCTCAGAGGCTTGTTTTAGGGGAATGACATCTATTACACAGTGGACAATACTGTACCCTAGCTTGGAATTATGATGGCAAATATTTACAGTGTGCTAAACACTGTTCTATGCACTCCACTTGTATTAATTCATTTAATGCTTACACAACACGTGAGGTAGATATAATTGTTATTCCCATAATATCTGAGAGGAAACTGAGGCATGTGAAGACTAAGCAATTGACCAAAGGTCACACAGACCTGTCATAGTAAGTGACAGACCCTGCGCAGCTGGCTCTGGAATTGTACTCTTAACCACTACATTATGTTGCCAGAGGGAAGCAGTTGCAAGAGTGGTGAACTGTGCCAATGATCTAAATAATGTGGGCACCAAGCCTTTGGGGTCCCTAGGACTTTAAGAAGATTCTTGGCAGCAGAAAAATCTCACCAAAAGCAGGCATCAGACCAAGGCCAGGGTTGGGATCTGCAGAAATTATGACGGACTTTAATAAGCAGAGTAGGACTATGAAAACTGAATCCCTTGATTTTTGAGCATAAAACCAGTAACCTTCAGGAAGAGGCAGGATTTGGTGCAGAACTCTTTTATACAATGGTGTCTATCTCTAGATAGGAAGGGGTCCACAGGTAATTGGGAGGTCCAGACCCAGAAAGAGACAGGGTCAGGGAGGTCCTTGACCGTAGAGATGGTTCTACTGCTGGCCTGGCAGAATGGAGGCAACTTAAATTCCACTTGACAGCCCAACAGATGGCTGAAGAGAAGGTGCGGCAGGAATCCTCAGTGAGGGGTGGGGCTGGCATTTGGGAGGTGGAGTAATTACGTTGAGTCCTGGGGGCACTTTCCAGGACCGTGTGCAACTGCAGATCAGCCTCAGAGGGCCAGGCCAGATTTGGTTTAGTGACTCCCTTTTTGTTCAATTCCCTATGGCAGGGACAATCAGCCTGGAAATCTAAGGCTTGCCTACCTCCTCTCCAACCCAGAAATCATCCAGCTAGAAGACCCCATTGCTCCATGCTGATGAGGATAAGGAAAGGAGAGGGAAGACAGCTTAGGGTTGATAAGAGATAACATCAACAGTTGATAACCCAAAGTGAGTTAATTAGTGTCTAAATTGCTTCAGCCTCAAATTAGCCCTGAGGTTTGCTCAGGAACATTTTCCCTTGAGGGTCATGAGGTGATTGTGGGAGAGACTAAACTAATATATGATCACTGAAGACTTCTTTCTCCTGGGCACACAACTAGATTTAAGCTCCCCTTTATTAGGCGTGGTCACGTGACTTGAGTGCTGGTCAAAGGGCTGTGAAAGGGAGTGGGGTGCACCCCTTCCAAGCCAGACCCTTAAACACTGCCCTCACATCCTCTTTGCTCTCTGCTCTCTCTCTTCCTTAATCCCGAGCCAACTGAGGACCAGGGGATGGCAGAGTCACAAGATGCAAGGTACCTGTGTGTTGAACTACCACAAAGAATAAATCCTTCCCATTGATCACAACACCCAGTTGAACTTTGTTAGGGCAAGAAATGAATTTTCAATTTATTAAACCACTAAGATGTCAGTGTTTGCCTGTTACAGCTGCTAGCACAGTCTAATTCAGTGTCGCTAATAACGGAAGCAACCGACCTATAAATAGCAATTCTGTGGCCAAAAACACTTTACGTATGTTAACTCAGTTAACCCAAATAGAAACATATGAAGTAGGTACTCTTATTATCCCTACTTAAGAGATGAGTCACAGTGAATTAACTTGCTCAAGGTCACACACCCGAGGTAGTTTGGACTTTTGAACCTCGGCAGTATAGGTCCGGAGACTTTACTGTGTTTTAGCATCTGAAGGGTTCCCTCTGCTGTAAGTTTCTTTGAGAAGACAAAGTATATTCCCTTTAATCAAACGAATGTGGTAAGATTTTTGGCACACGTGTGAGTTTCCTGATTGCCATGGGTCTCTGAGGCCTGAACACAGATAAAAGAAAGGAGGAACTGGCGGGGGGAAGGGGAGAGGAGGCTCGTGGGATGGTTAAGAGGCGAAATGAACTGTGGTTTGAACTTCTGGAGCTCAGAGCTAGGGTTAGGGGACAGATGGGCTGAATAAGCTGTGTCCAGTACCCCAAAGAAACTCAACTGGAAACTGAAGGAAAGAGACTCTTGGACTTACAGGGTCACTGTAGTGCCAAGAAAGCCCATCCTTCAGAGGCTGGCCCCTACGGAGAAGAGCAAGGTGCAGAGGGGAGGGAGGGTGAAGGTGGGGAATTCATTTTATCCAGCTGCCCTGTGTCCCTACTGATTCCTGACTTTAAAAGTGCTGCATGTGTGTCAGTCCTGGTGTGAGGTGACATAAGACCCCAGCTCACAAGTACCGTTTTTGCAAAACCCAAGGGGAGAAGAGGGTTTGTCTTCCTGCTTTCCTTTCTGGCAGCCTGCAGGCAGATTGTGACAGCACCAGTCCTGCCAGTATTGGTGCCTGGTTCCAAGAGGACAATGTGCAGCTGTTGCTACTGAGAAATGAATGCTTTGGAGGAGCTTCCCAGGGCAACCTCCAATGATTGAAAGTGGAAGTTCTGCTTTTGGCTCTGTTCCATCAGAACCAGCTTGCTGAACCCAGAGGAATTCACAGAGGTTTTGACGAGGGGTATCTGGATGTTACTAAGTGGGTTGTTGGAAAGGCTCACTTTTCCCATTAACATTAAAAAAAAAAAGACAATTCATTCTTGTAGTGGTCCAGATACAGGCTCTGCAAAAGTAAAGGTAGAAAATTTCACCTTGTTCCTTTTGATGTCTATGCCTGGAATAACTTTACTGTATTTATTAGTCAGCTTATATTGAGAACCTCTTATTGAGGTGCTACTAGCTCAGTAGAACTTGGGTAGATGCTATCAGTTGAGGGGAGTGGTGGCTAGAAAAAAACGAACACTGGATCTCTTACTATGAATTTGGTGAGGAAGACATGTATACAACTCATAAAATGAAATGAATAACAAGAAAATGAGGGCAGGGAAAATGTTGAGTGGAGCTAAGTATTAAAATACTCACTCTTTGGTTGTTCAAAACTGATATTTAGGGTGTTTATGCATGGGGAGGGGTTGGGGAAAATAGGGATGGGGTTGGTGTGATGAGTCATATTTAAACCCTACCCAGCAGCAATCAATGGGCCTAGTAACCTGGTACCAAGTAAATTGAGTTAACTTTGCCAAATCCATTTCCTGTGGGAAGTTCCTGTGCAGGTTATTGTATCAATCCTTGAAATAAGGAATTTTCACTTCCCTCAGATTGTGTGGGTGGAGTTCTGTGATTGACAGCAAGCTTCATGTGGGGACACTGTTTTAGGAAGGAACACTGGGGAAGATGTATACTTTTTGACAGTTCAAGAAGGCCTCTGTGTGACTTATTGCTGAGTGCTCAATGGCTGCTACATTTGTTTACATCCCTCCCTGCACTGCCAGTGTCAAATTGATTGTTCATAAAGCTCTTTGGGATAATTTGTCTATGAAGGATTCCATAAAAACCAGTGTTTATTCCTTTTTGTATTATGCCTTTGGAGCCTGACACATAAGGGTGCTTTTATATGCAGCATGCAGGAAATTAAGCACTCAATGCCTATTAATGCCTCTAGGAACAGGGCTCCTGGTGGTCTATCCAGGGGCAGTGGAAAGGGGTTCACAGGTAAGCAAGTAAATTGAAACAAAGGGCAGAACTCAGATATTTATTCAGCTGTTGAAAGTTTTATGTGCAACCAGTCTACAAATAATGTGAATTATTTTACTGAGAGTTTGCTGAAGAAATGGAGCTTAAACTACCCCCTTCATTTTATTTTCTGTGTTGTATATATATATTGTGTGTGTGTTTGTGTGTATATGAATCAATAATAAAATGTCTATTATCAGCATCTTGCTATCTGGAAATTTCCATTAATTGATACAACTGTGGTTCATTGAGGAAATGATGCTCTTCATCTGTTTCATAAGCCTGAGACAATGCAAAATCCTTAAACAGCATCTTGTTGAGGCTTGATATTTATTGCTTTTGAATTCCTTGAGCAGAGATAATTTCTGTGACATGTATGGTGACTTCCTAAACAAAATATAAGATTGTTCAAAAATACTCCACATTTAGATCATGTTGAATGAAAGAGTTTATACTAAAAGGCACACAAACACATATCTCATCATAAAAGCACATAAATAGCTCATGTTGTTTAAAGATATGCAGACTAATAAATTGTTCTCTCCTTTATATATGTAATGTTACATATTGTATAATATTTTATATAATATGACCTATATTATATATACATATATATACACACACACATATATATGACAGCTTTGTGGCTCATTTGTGACACGGCAGATCAAAAGGGTGTTGGTTGAAGCTTGCAAAATGATGGTAGGTCTTTCTAATCTAATTGTTAGAAAATTATTTGTTTTAATAAAAAATGATAGTACAGCACTCAGGTGGTATCAATACACTGTGGATAGAAATCGAGTGATTTAAAGTTCTCACGTACCTGTTGTGATCCCACAAAAGTTCTTCCAGGCACATTGTACCCACAGTGGTGGATGCTGCAGTGTGTGTACAGTGAGAGGTTTCCTTCACTCAGTGATTTTAAGGTAATAGATGCTGATTTTCTCACGATGACCTTGGGAAATGCTATTAAACTTATATAACCCAAAAGTTCGCAGACTTCATCAGCATGCAAGTTCGAATAAGGTCACTTATTATTGATGCTATAATCACAGTACTTGTGTGACTTTGGGCAGGCACTTAACCTTTTAAAAGTCTGTTAGCTCATCTGTAAAAGGAGGATAATAATAGGAGCACCATCATTTTGCCTGTGGATTAAAGAAGATGATCCATGTGAAGGCTTTAACAGAGCACCCAGCACATAGGAACTTAAAAATAATATTACTAATAAAGATATTATTCTATTTATTGATAGGTTTACACTCTTTTTTAAAAAAGGAACTTAAAGCCATAAAATAAAAATCAAAGATAAAACAGGGATTATATATTAATTTTATTTCCAGTGAAATTTCTTCAGAGCAAAATATTTGGAAAGAAAACTGCAATCATTGTAAGAGCAAGAGTTGTCGGTATTTCAGAAATTCAATTCAAATACATCTTAAAAAGTTGAACCTTAAAAGGTGAACCATTTAATGCATGTTTAAAAAGTCAGTCAATTTCTACATTTTGAAGATGGATTCCATTTCATAGTTCTTCCTTGGCTGCAACACAACTAAAAATATAGAATTTTCATTTCTTCTATCAGACTGAATTGCTATCAGATTTTCATAAGCCATTCACTCTGGAAGAATGCTTCGTGTTGGAAAAGACAAGTGCTGGGAAAAACTCAGCAAGACCTCACAGATTATTCTTTGAAATTTAGCTCTTGATAAGGGTGTTAACTCGACATGTAATTCCACTTAGTAAAGGGATCATTGAACAGAATGGATGCTATGATTAAACTGCAATTACACACTATAATTATTTTGCAAAGGAAAGGTACATATAACAAATAAAGGAAATATTTAAACATAGGCATAGAGAAAAAGAAAAATCCATTATTTAGGATGAGAAAGGGTAAATATGTGTGCAAATCAATGGAAATAAAAGCAGTCTGGAAATGTTTACATTGAAATAATTGGAAGAACAGAAAGCATTAGTTATGACTCACCAATCACAGCAAAGCTCTCTTGGACAAGATATTTTATAATGCAAGAAAAACTGAGGAAATGGAAGGGATAAATATTTTTTGATTTAATGAATCAATGAAAGCTGAGTGAATTGAAGAGGTTACAGACCTTTAGAAAGAGGGAAGGGGGGAGGGGCCAGACAAGGGTTGGGTATTACAAGGTGTAAACTACCATGTATAAAATAAATAAACTACGAGGATATGGATTAAATGCTCCAACCAAAAGACAGACTGGCTGAATGGATAAAAAAACAAGACCCATATATATGCTGTCTACAAGAGACCCACTTCAGACCTAGGGACACATACAAACTGAAAGTGAGGGGATGGAAAAAGATAGTCCCTGCAAATGGAAATCAAAAGAAAGCTGGAGTAGCAATTCTCATATCAGACAAAATAGACTTTAAAATAAAGACTATTACAAGAGACAAAGAAGGACACTACATAATGATCAAGGGTTCAATCCAAGAAGAAGATATAACAATTGTAAATATTTATGCACCCAACATAGGAGCACCTCAATACATAAGGAAAATGCTAACAGCCATAAAAGGGGAAATCGACAATAACACAATCATAGTAACGGACTTTAACACCCCACTTTCACCAATGGACAGATCATCCAAAATGAAAATAAATAAGGAAACACAAGCTTTAAATAACACATTAAACAAGAGGGAGTTTGTTGACATTTATAAGGCATTCCATCCAAAACCAACAGAATACACTTTCTTCTCAAGTGCTCATGGAACATTCTCTATGATAAATCAAGCCTTGGTAAAATTAAGAAAATTGAAATAGTATCAAGTATCATTTCCGACGACAGCGCTATGAGACTAGATATCCATTACATGAAAAAGATCTGTAAAAAATACAAACACATGGAGGCTAAACAATACACTACTTAATAACCAAGAGATTACTGAAGAAATCAAGAGGAAATCATAAAATACCTAGAAACACATGAAAATGAAAACACGATGATGCAAACCTATAGGATACAGCAAAAGCATCTAAGAGGGAAGTTTATAGCAATACAATCTTACCTCAAGAAACAGAAACATCTCAAATAAACAACCTAACCTTACACCTAAAGCAATTAGAGAAAGAACAAAAACACCCCAGAGTTAGCAGAAGGAAAGAAATCATAAAGATCAGATCAGAAATAAATGAAAAAGAAATGAAGGAAACACTAGCAAAGATCAATAAAACTAAAAGCTGGTTCTTTGAGAAATAAACAAAATTGATAAACCATTAGCCAGACTTATCAAGGAAAGACTCAAATCAATAGAATTAGAAATGAAAAAGAAGAAGTAACAACTGCCACTGCAGAAATACAAAGGATCATGAGAGATTGCTACAAGCAACTATATGCCAATAAAATGGACAGCCTGGAAGAAATGGACAAATTCTTAGAGAAGCTCAACCTTCTGAGACTGAACCAGGAAGAAATAGAAAATATAAGCAGACCAATCACAGGACTGAAATTGAAACTGTGATTAAAAATCTTCCCACAAACACAAGCCCAGGATCAGATGGCTTCACAGGCGATTTCTATCAAACACTTAGAGAAGAGCTAACACCTATCCTTCTCAAACTCTTCCAAAATATAGCAGAGGGAGGAACACTCCCAAACTCATTCTACAAGGCCACCATCACCCTGATACCAAAACCAGACAAAGAGGTCACAAAGAAAGAAAACTACAGGCCAATATCACTGATGAACACAGATGCAAAAATCCTCAGCAAAATACTAGCCAACAGAATCCAACAGCTCATTAAAATGATCATACACCATGATAAAGTGGGGTTTATCCCAGGAATGCAAGGATTCTTCAATATAGGCAAATCACTCAATGTAATAAACCATAATATCAAACTGAAGGAGAAAAACCATATGGTCATCTCAATAGATGCAGAAGAAGCTTTTGATAAAATTCAACACCCAATTATGATATAAACCCTCCAGAAAGTAGGCATAGAGGGAACTTACCTCAACATTATAAAGGCCATATATGACAAACTCACAGCCAACATCATTCTCAATGGTGAAAACTAAAGCCATTTCCTGTAAGATCAGGAACAAGGCAAGGTTGTCCACTCTCACCACTATTATTCAACATAGTTTTGGAATTTTTAGCCACAGCAGTCAGAGAAGAAGAAAAAATAGAAGGACTCCAAATTGGAAAAGAAGAAGTAAAGCTGTCATTGTTTGCAAATGAAATGATACTATACATAGAGAATCCTAAAGATGCTACCAGAAAACAACTAAAGCTAATCAATGAATTTGGTAAAGTAGCATGAAACAAAATTAATACACAGAAATCTCTTGCACTCCTATACACTAATGATGAAAAATCTGAAGGAGAAATTAAAGAAACACTCCTATTTACCACTGCAGCAAAAAGAATAAAATACCTAGGAATAAACTTACCTAAGGATTCAAAAGACCTGTATGCAGAAAACGATAAGACACTGATGAAAGAAATTAAAGATGGTACAAATAGATGGAGAGATATACCATGTTCTTGGATTGGAAGAATCAACATTGTGAAAATGACTCTACTACCCAAAGCAATCTACAGATTCAACACTATCCCTATCAAACTACCAATGGCATTTTTCACAGAACTAGAACAAAAAATTTCACAGTTTGTATGAAAACACAAAAGACCCTGAATAGCCAAAGCAATCTTGAGAAAGAAATCCGGAGCTGGAGGAATCAGGCTCCCAGACTTCAACCTATACTACAAAGCTACAGTAATCAAGACAGTATGAAACTGGCACAAAAACAGAAATATAGATCAAGGGAACAGGATAGAAAGCCCAGAGATAAAGCCATGCACATATGGTCACCTTATCTTTGATAAAAGAGGCAAGAATATACAAGGAAGAAAAGACAGCCTCTTCAGTAAGTGGTGCTGGGAAAACTGGACAGCTACATGTAAAAGAATGAAATCAGAATACTTCTTATCACCATACACAGAAATAAACTCAAAATGGATTAAAGACCTAAATGTAAAGCTAGACACTATAAAAATCTTAGAGGAAAACATAAGCAGAACACTCTATGACATAAATCACAGCATGATTCTTTTTGAGCCACCTCCTAGAGAAATGGAAATAAAAACAAAAATAAACAAATGGGACCTAATGAAACTTAAAAGCTTTTGCACAGCAAAGGAAACCATAAACAAGGCCAAAAGACAACCCTGTGAATGGGAGAAAATATTTGCAAAGGAAGCAACTGATAAAGGATTAATCTCCAAAATTTACAAGCAACTCATGCAGCTCCATATCAAAATAACAAACAACCCAATCCAAAAATGGGCAGAAGACCTAAATAGACATTTCTCCAAAGAAGATATACAGATTGCCAACAAACACATGAAAAGATCCTCAATATCACTAATCATTAGAGAAATGCAAATCAAAAGTACAATGAGGTATCACCTCATATCAGTCAGAATGGCCATCATCAAAAAACCTACAAGCAATAAATGCTGGAGAGGTTGGAGAAAAGGGAACCCTCTTGCACTGTTGGTGGGAATGTAAATTGATACATCCACTATGCAGAACAGTATGGAGGTTCCTTAAAAAACAAAAAAATAGAACTACCATATGACCCAGCAATCCCACTAGTGGGCATATACCTTGAGAAGCCATAATTCAAAAAGTGTCATGCACCACAATATTCATTGCAGCTCTATTTACAATATCCAGGACATGGAAGCTACCTAAGTGGCCATTGACAGATGAATGGATAAAGAAGATGTGGCACATATATACAATGGAATATTACTCAGCCATAAAAGGAAATGAAATTGAGTTATTTGTAGTGAGGTTGATGGACCTAGAGACTGTCATACAGAGTGAAGTAAGTCAGAAAGAGAAAAACAAATACAGTATGCTAACACATATATATGGAATCTTAAAACAAAAAAAAGTTCTGAAGAACCTAGGGACAGGAGAGGAATAAAGATGCAGACATAGAGAATGAACTTAAGGACACGGGGAGGGGGATGGATAAGCTGTGACGAAGTGAGAGAGTGGCATGGACATATATACACTACCAAATGTAAAATAGATAGCTAGTGGGAAGCAGCCGCATAGCACAGGGAGATCAGCTTGGTGCTTTGTGACCACCTAGAGGGGTAGGATAGGGAGGATGGGAGGGAGATGCAAGAGGGAGGAGATATGGGGATATATGTATATATATAGCTGATTCACTTTGTTATACAGCAGAAAGTAACACACAATTGTAAAGCAATTATACTCCAATAAAGATGTTTTAAAAAAAAGATGTTAAAACAAATAAACTATGAGGATATATTGTACAGCACAGGGAATATAACCATTATTTTATAATAACTTTAAGTGGAATTTAATCTACAAAATTTTTGAATCACTGTTGTACACCTGAAAGTAATTTAATATTGTAAATCATTTATACCATAATAAAAACATTAAATAGGGCCTCCCTGGTGACACAGTGGTTGAGAGTCCACCTGCTGATGCAGGGGACACGAGTTCGTGCCCCAGTCCGGGAAGATCCCACATGCCGCGGAGCAGCTAGGCCCGTGAGCCATGGCCGCTGAGCCTGCACCACCGGAGCCTATGCTCCGCAATGGGAGAGGCCACAGCAGTGAGAGGCCCGCGTACAGAAAAAAAAAAAAAAAAAAAAAAAAAAATTAAATAAAAGGGACTTCCCTGGTGGTCCAGTGGTAAAGAATCTGCCTTCCAATGTCGGGGATGCAGGTTCGATCCCTGGTTGGGAAACCAAGAACCCACTAGCTGCGGGGCAACTAAGCCTGCATGTCACAACTACTGAGCCCAAGCACCACCTCAACAAGAGAGCCCACGTGCCGCAAACTACAGAGCCCACACGCCCTGGAGCCCTGGCGCCATAACTAGAGAGAAGAGAAAAAAAAAAAAAAAAAAAAAAACCCGCATGCCACAACTAGAGAGAAGCCCAAGTGCTGCAAGGAAGAGACCGAGAGCTGTAATGAAAGATGCCACGGGCCTCAATGAAGATCCCATGTGCCGCAGCTAAGACCTGACACAGCCAAAAAAATAATAATGATAATAAGAAAAAGAAATACTGTACTATCAAGAGAAAACGACCAAATTATAAGATATAAAGTTGAGTATAAAGCTCATTTTACATTTTACCGTATTTAAGGTGTTGAGTTAATTGCTTACATATTTAAGAACAAAATAATAAAGGAAATAGCAAGCAGCATTGACATCTGGAAAATAACTAACAATGAAGACTTTATAAAAATAGCTATTAGATTATAGTAAATTAAGGGGATAACAGTAGTTATTCACTTTTCTAGAGGTGTTGTATTGCTTTGTCATTGTCAAGTGTGGAGGCTTAAGGCAAGAGGCTGGAGCGACCTAAGGAACTTAGAGCCCAGGCTGGCTATAGGGCCTGGGGTGTGAAGGAGAGGTAGAGGGGCTATGGGAACAAAATCAGAGACAAAATCAGAGATCAGGAAGTTACAGTCTGGAAGAGGGGGTAATTGCGTCTTTGGGGCCGGTACAGTGCATTTGTAGCAGTGTAGTGAAGGGTAGACTGACTCACTGACTGGTAAAAGGATAGTCTGATTTGAACAAAGAGGTCATAGTTTTTTAGATTCTTTAATGGTCCATTTCTTTCGTGACTATCACCAAGAAATCCCAAATATCTTTCAAAAATTTTGGGGGGTGGGACGCAATAGATCTATAAAATATATACATAACATTTTGGTACTTTGGAGTTTCATTATTAGGGTTTTATTTGCACTTAGTTTCATTTAAAAAAATAAGGAATTTTAAAAAGAGACAGAATTCTGGTCTGTAGATGTCAAGGAGTTAGCTACCAATAGATGACCAGTAGCTTCCAGAAGCCTCCCAAGTCTTCCCTGACTATGGAGATCCCATTCTTTAAATTGGCATCCATTTGCCTGATCCTTGGAAGTTGTAACCTTGTACCACAAGAAGCCATGCAGTCAGCGGTGGAGGTCACTTCTGCAGACCCTCTTAATGTTCATAACATGCTGGGAGTTCCCATATTCAATAAAGCCAACAGGAGCCTGTGTCCCTCAAGCAATGACCGTAATGAGTTGACAGCTCAACTGCCCTGTGCCCAGTGGCCATTATCCTTTAACTTTCTCCGAGCAAGACCACACAGCTAGCCTCCTGTATGTCATGATATAGATGGTCTGCTTGCCCCTGTAAAGAGGCAAAGCATTTTCACTGCTTGCATCTCCTCCTTTTGCTGAGGCTGGAGAGCCGGCAAAATTAGAGCTTCACTGAGCTCCTTCTGGTTGTTTTACAATTTGCCAATTTCTTGCAGTGCTCCGGATTGCTACAATCTTATCATTGTCCAAAACTCATCATTACTTGCTCTCTCTGTGTAGATCATTTGTAGTTATGAGGAAAACCTCCCTCTGCTTTTAGTCTCACACTGGGGTAGGGTTTCACGTTTTACTTTTCAAGTGCACTTTCACAAAAGAGAAATAAATAGGCATTCTGATTCTCTCAAGACCAGAATACTCTCATAACTTTTTATCTTTTACTGCTCTACACTCAAGGGTGGGTGGAGAGGCGTTTTCTTTCTCTCTCCCTGAATTACTATTAAACATAAGTGTTAAATTTGGATTGAACAGGGAAAGAGGCAAAGAAGTTAAAAAGAGCTCCTGGGTACTATCTGTCATCAACAACTGCTTACACTAAACAGAGAAATCATTCTGAACATGTAAAAAGTTACATTTTCAAAAATCATATATGTCATGTATGTATCATATAATCATATATATGTATATATGTTAATATAGTATGCATATATGTGTAGGTATTATTTTGCTAAGGAAAAAGTGTGTATTATCCTGATTAAACTGAAGGCTGCATGGTACAGCAGACATGAGGGCCTTCAAATATTTGGCCCTCTGCTGGAAGTATCACTTGAGCAAAGCATTCTTTAGTGGGCTTGCAAAAACTGGATTCTATTTGTGAGGTTACAGCAACTGAGAATATGGGATGGCCCTTTCTTTTCATGACTATGACTGCCCATATTTGGCCTCACTCAAGACACTTTGTTTTGGGGTATTTTAGGGATATCGTAGAACACAGAGAAATGTGTGAGTGTGTGTGTGTGAGTGTGTGTGTGTATGGGGGAGGTTTGGGGAGGGTAAAGCAGGTGGGCTTAGAAGTAGCTATTTTGGCCTGTTATTTGGATTAATAAGGAAGAATAGTCAAAAATGTGAAAATTAATGGAACTGTGGAAAAAATTACTGTTCATCTTAGCATTTTAACATGACAAAAGACTAGGAAACTGGCCATGGTGAGATAAAATTTAGACTTTGTGAAAGTAAATTTCTTAAAGCTCAGAGAAAATGTAGGTATGGTTCTCTGACCCAAGACTGCAAAAGGGCAGCAACTTAAGTAAGATGAGAGATTCTGTTAAGGAAAACCTGACAAGGAAAATCGAAGTAAAAAATTGCTTCGATTGAATAAAGGATGAAGGCATTACAGCTAACGAGATGGCAGTAGCTGCCCAGGACCTCTCAAACAAGCTCCGGATGTGCACTGAGGGTGGAGAGAGAAACATGTTACCAATGTCACAGTGACACGGTCTTATAATTAGAGCAGTGACTTGTGGAAAACACAGAAACAGCAACACGGCATCCTTGAAAAATAATTGTTTTCCTTTTCACAAATATTTGAAGGAAGAATAAACAAAGGCAAAATCCTTTTTCGCAACATCTGCTTTGCCTCTCCACTTACGAGGATAGTTTCCAAAGTAGAAAGGGTATAATAAACATGATGGGATGGAAAGTATCAAAAAGCCAATCCCTCAAGCTGAGATGAGTGGCCTACAAAATTATTGAAATAGCTTGTAGATCTAGTTTGACTTAATGCCTATACAGTTTGGCCACACGGTGTATAAGACCTCTCAAAACACAGTGAGCTATTCCAAGATATTCAAAGGGAATAAAGTCAGCCACAAGCTCCTGTAACGTGCCTGGCACTTACATATTTGGGGTGCTGGTGGGAGAGAGAACTGGGGCTGGGTAATAGGCATTAGCCCTTGTGGGTGATTGGTAACTTGGTGTTTGTAAGTCAGGGGCTGACTGTTTTTGGCTATACAACTGCTCTGTTTTTCTGATAATAAATTGTGTATGTCTTTGTGGTTACATTATTTAGAACACTTCTTTCAAAGGGAGGGTTTTCTAGTTTTTGTTATCAGTAGCCATTACGTTCAAGCACATTCTGCGATGGACATGGTTTTGAAGACCATGGTTTTTCTTCTGTTTCCACTTCGGTTTGGACATAAAAGTCTAAAGTTTAACCTTCCAGAACCTGAGATAAATGGCCCAGAGTCATAGTTCGGTTATTCCGATTGTGGACTGGCCATTGAATTGATTTCTTCATTGTATATAAAGATTACCCAAGAAGCAAACGAAACTCGGGAAATAATGACATTCTTCAATCTGAAAGTCAACCAGCTGGGAAGAGCTCCACGTCCAGGTAGACTAAGAAGGGTTACATAAATGTACAAAACAATGAACCAAAATGTCCAGAAAATCAGGGGCCATTGAACTTTATGTCCCTGCCCAATGGCAGCATTACTCAGGATTTACGGTTATGCCAGCCTTTGCACCCTCCAAATATTTCCCCGAGTATTTCAGGATTCTCACATAAATATTGCTGCAGTAAGTACCATCAACATTTAGTAGCTGTTTTTCAAGAATAGCCAAGTGACGTTATTATGGTCTGCCATCAAACCAGGGGAGGTGTGGAGGAGGCCAAAGCTGATCATTGCAGATAAAGACAATGTTTATACAGATACACACAGCAGAGTTTGTGCCAAAGAATCTGTAATACGTTTCAACATACTAGCAGCATATTTGAACCTTTTGTCTGCTTTTGGTACAGTTCTTCTTGTACATTTCCATCAAAAGATTCCTAAAGAGAGAGGAGAGTGAGTGTATATCTACCTTGTAGATAAATTTTTGAAGCCTTGCATTTCTTTTTAAAAAACTTGTATGGATTTTGTATTCAATCAAAAATGATTATAATATTTTGCTCTTGTCCATTTCCCAATTGTCTTGAGGTAATTATCAGCAATTCTCATACTTTCATGTACACAAGGATCACTTGGAATGCTTGTTAAAAATGTGAATTTCTGGTGTCTATATTCACTCCTCACCCCCCAGATCCTGATTAGGTGAGTGTAAAGTAGAACCTGAAAATATGCACCCCAGGAGACTGATTCTGTTTAGATAACCCAAGTACCATGCTATGAGAAACTTGGCTCCATGAAACAACCCTGGTATGTCTTGTTACCTCACTTTGAGAAGCACCTCTCTAAAGACTCCAAGAGTAGTCAACCATAGAAATGGATAATCTACTGAGCTTTATTGTCCACTCCTGCCCTTCACTCATCAAATGGTCCATCAGTCTGAACTCCTTCTAGGTTTCTTACAAGACCCATGTTTCTCTATCTCCAGTGTTTTCACTAGAGCTGTTCTCTCAGCCAGTACTTATACTTGATCATCACATCTTTCAATGCTATTGGTCCTTCCAGGCTCTCAAATACTGCCTTCCCCACAAAGAGCCCATCCTTCTCCACCCACTCAACTTACCATGACTTTCTCCTTGAGCTCTCTTCAATCCTTGTCTTGTTGTTTATATACATGCCTTATTTCTCCTAATTGACCATTGGTTACAGAAAGGGTGTCCATGTTAGATAAATCTCTGGGGACCACCACTGTCTTTTGAAGGAAATAGCTGCTCAATAAATATTAGTGAATGGAAAACTCTATGAGAAAAAGCTGGTATGTAGAGTCGTGAAGAGCACAAAACCAGAATAAACAATAAGCTGCTACTTAGTTCTGGTAATGTAGTGATCAATTGGGGCAAGGTCCTTTTCTTTAGAGATCTCTTAATTGGGTGCAAAGGAAATCCAAAAATGACTATAGCAGTAGTGCAATGAAAAATGGGTATTTGGACCCATAGAATGTACAACACAAAGAGAAACTCTAATGTAAATTATGAAATTTAGTTAATAATTATGTATCACTATTAGAACCATTGTACCACACTAAGGCAAGATGTCACTCATAAGGGAAGCTAAGTGGGAGGAGCTTAAGGGGATATATAAGAAGCCTGTACTTTCTGCTCAACTTTTCTGTAACTTGAAACTGCCCCCCAAATAAAGTCTATTAATTACAGATATCAAAAAATTGACATTTCGTAATAAGAGAGAGAAAAAGGAAACGATCAAGGTGAAGTGATATAAAAATCTAATCAGTATAATTCACCCAATGCTTGTCGTGAGTGGTATTTCAAGAGTAGCAAAGCAAGGCCTGGCTTGCTGTGGTAGGGAACAGGCTTTCAGGATTGTTTGAATTCCATTTTTTCATTAGTAAAATGAGATTTTCCTGTTTAGAAAGGTATGATAAAACACAAGTATCGATAAGTAAGCGTGAACCTTACAATAAATATTACCCAAGAATTCACCTTGTTACCAATTAGAGTAGAAGAGGTAAGGTGAGTGCATTTATGAGGGCAGGGGTGAAACAGAGCTGTAGGGGGGTACATTCTACCAAGCAGTTTAAAGGGTACTTTCAGTGGAAAGAGGAGGCATGGGATAGCCTCAGTCATTCATGGTTGACAACAAGAGTGATGAGAGTGAAAGAGAGGACCGAGGAAGCAAGCTTTTTAGAGCTGGGCTCACACATATCCAGCAGTTCATTTCAGAGGAAAAAATAACAATTTTCAATGTATGTACAGTGTAAGTGTCTAAATGATTCAATATAGAATAACATATTGCAAATTCCTCCAGAATTATGCAGTCGGCACAACTTGCACATTTGAATTGTTTTGGTTTAAGCTGTATCAGTGTTCTCCATCCTTCATTTAGTCTTATTAGCAATCCAGAATCTTTCTCTGTTATGTTGCTAAGCCATGTTCATGCACATTGATATATACAGAATTATATATACTTCATATGCATTTTATAAATAGAAAAGAGATGTTTGCACCTAGTGTTTCTATTTAGGTTTCTTTTCCTCTGTTGATATGGAGAATACCGTTTGTAATTTAGAAGGGTGTTTTGTATCTACGCCAGACAAGGTGGCAGTGTGTCCTCTCAGGGCAGAAGTTCTAGAAGCAATTGGCTCAGGTTAAATCTTTTCAGAAACTCGCACAGCACCATACTGCTGTGCAGGAATTCTCAAAGTTTAATGTGTAAACTGATCATCTGGAGATCTTGCTAAAATGCAGATTCTGAACTGGTAGTTCTGGGGAGTGGCCTGAGCTCCTGCATTGCTAACAAATTTCCTGGTGGTTGTGATACCGCCTAGTGGGGTGCAGAGGAGCCCCCCCCCCTTACTGTGTGACTCTGATCTGATCTGATCTGATTTTTTTTTTAACCCTTTATAGTAAGTCATGGACACTCTGGAGATAAGGGGGAAGTCAGATTTCTTCTTCATTGATCCTTTCAGATGCTCTAAGGATTCACATGTTGTCCACTTCCTTCTGTCTACTAGGCAGGTGGGTATAAGTAGTTTGCATAAACGCCTCCAAATACCATCCTGGTTTCAGCGTGTGGCATGTGTGAAAGAGATTGTATGTGGTCAGTTAGTAAATGCAATCATCAGGGCGGAGTCTTCTTTCTTTCTTAGAAAGGCAGATTAAGGGCAACAAAATGCCATTTGGTTATTTTAAAAGGCAAAGGAACTGGTCTCCATAATCACTTTTTAAAAGGTAAAGTGATGATGAACCAGCAATTAAAAATAGACATATTCATGTGTTTAGAGATGATTTCTCAGTGGCTTATTCCTATGGAATCTTCTGCTCTCTGCATATTTTCACATGGTTTCATGACTAAGCTCTGTACAGACAATGTAGAACACCATATACCATTATTTCTTGTGTAAATACATTTAGCACAAACAGATTGATCAATGAACTCCCAACAATTGTTTGCAATTCCAAATTTTCCTGCCGGATGAATGCTCCAACCTGCCGAAAGCACTTTGCAGAGGAGAAGAAGTCTGGGTAGGAAAGGGGAGGGGGAGAGTGAGAATAATGGGACGGAAAAGACAGCTTCAGCAGAGGGAATTCACTCCAGAGGGAGAAAATGTGTCCTGCTCCCCAACCTTGCAGGTAGCATGTTTGGCTGATGCAGGGGCACATTATTTGTTCTTTTTTCCTGACACTGAACTAAAGAATGCATTGTGGGAAAACCCATCGTGACATATGACACAGTGCAAAGGAAGATCACAGCGTGAGGCAGCATCAAGGGGTTGACATGGCCTTGATGCACTCGGGCACAGCACGGGGTCTCGGGATGAGTGGTTCTTCCAGCGGAAGCCCGGGTGCAATTTGCACAATTCTTCTGAGAGCTCCCAGTGAAGCCCCAAGCCCCCGTAAACTGGGCCAAAGAGGAGAGCAAAGACCCTGCCCCCCGCCAGGAGACACACAAAGGGAGACATTTCAAAAGGAGCTTAGTTAAAAGGAGGAAAAATTATACACAAATATTAGAGGAAAATTGGAATGGATTTTTAAAAAAGAGTCTAACAGTAAGAATGGGAGCAAAGGGGATGGGAAGAAAATAGAAAGTGCAGGGAACTGGCTGGCAAAGCACATATCAAAGTCATGTGTTAAACTTTCTTCTCTTTCTTTTCCTTTAGGGAAAAACTCCTGGGAATGTTACCAGTGAACCTGATTTGTTTTGGTTACAGAGTGTTCCCTCCCCTCACTCTCTCCTCACTTTTCAGCCCTTGTCCACGACCAAATGAAAGTCTGCACTTAAAAAAAAGGGAACCCCCGCTAGTCCAACCAGTGTTTCCTTCTATTCTGTCTCCGAGCAAAAGACCCTCCCCCTCCCATTCCCGCCTGTCGCTCCTGTTTATCATATTATGCCACATTTTGTTCATCAAATTCACATTTCAAATTTCTCTATTGCTGCCATATATTAATCTTCCACCAGTCCCTTCTGTAGAAACATTTTAAACTTTGATTTCACTATCCATTTTGAGGAAAAGAAGCTTTAATCATGACCCCTTTCTAGTGGGTGTTTTCCTTTTCTCATCCTGTGAAGAATTTATACATTGCTAGATAAGTACTTCGAAAGATCTCCTAGATTTCTTTTTTTTAAAAGCAGCTTAAAAATGTTTGAGATAGACTGTGTATTCCAGAGTCATTGAAAGCTCTTTTGAACAATTCTAGGTTATTTTTAGAAACAAGGATTTTACTAAGATTGAATTAGGCTTAGGGTAGTAAAATCTAACCAATTTGTTTTGACTCAATTAACCAGCTGCCTACTGTTCAAGCCAACCCAAACTGTCCGACCAATTGTGTGGCCCCTGCCTTTGATGGAGTCTTCCCTCTGCTTGTAAAACTAGAGGCTGCGTTAGTGTGGCTTATTGATTTCATTTCATATTGAATCAAGGGAAACGGATCAAATTTATCATTTCAACTTATATTTCAATATGACTTCTTAATGGTTATGATTTTTTCTAACTTATTCCTATCTCTAAAATTGGCTTACTCTCTATAATAACTGTTTTTTAATATTTTAGGAAGATCCCTTACCTCTTTTTTGTTTGTTTGCTTGTTTTTTGGTTTTTTTTTTTTTTTTTTGCGGTACGCGGGCCTCTCACTGTCGTGGCCTCTCCCGTTGCAGAGCACAGACTCCGGACACGCAGGCTCAGCGGCCATGGCTCACGGGCCCAGCCGCTCCAAGGCATGTGGGATCCTCCCAGACCGGGGCATGAACCCGTGTCCCCTGCATCGGCAGGCGGACTCTCGACCACTGCGCCACCAGGGAAGCCCCCCTTACCTCTTTAAGATTTTTATAAAGCTATAAAGGTGAAGTGTGTTTATATATGTATGAGTGTGTGTGTATATGTATACTTTCTTGTCTATACTTTCTTGCATACACTTTATATATACTTGTATATACTTTCTCCACACTATTTCAAGATGTCCCTAGGGTCCTAAGAGATTGTGCATAAACGCTTTAAGGTTCTTGGATCTCAGGTGGTGGATTCATGGTAGTGATATAGAAGTTCCTGAGTTTTACCACTCCACTTTCTGACCTCTACCCACATGAATCCCAGCTAAAGGCTGTGTTGTGATAAGTATCACATATAAATAGTCCCAACATGATGTCGATGTCAGTTGCACAGTATCATGGTTGTGCAGAATTTTGGATGCCAATGCTATTACTCTCTGGTGTTGCAGCTGGATTTACTTGGTGCTATATTCTAGTTGTGGATCTCTTGATTTCACTTTTGTTGTTAAGTAATGTATTTGACTTTGCAAAATATAGTTGAAGGATCACAGCTCATGGAGGAAAACCCACAGGACTTGGAGGTAGGTGAGATGGCTCTAAGGGTCTTGCTATGACATCATTGTGTGACCTTGAGCAAGTCACTTCATCGTCCTGGGCTTCAGTTTCCAAATTCCTGGCCAGGTTTAGAGTACATGCTACGTGCTGGCTAAGTGCTTTACAGATATTATCACATTTAACCCTCACAAAGACCCTAAGAGACAACTTCTGTTAGCCTCAGTTTAGAGTTGAAAGACTTGAGATTCAAAGAGGTGAAGAGCCTGGATTTGAATGGAGTCTGATTGAAGAGTCAAAGCTTAGATACTTTTCTACTCTGTTCTACATAGCTTACAGTGTTAAATGAGGCAGCTGGACTTGAAACCAACCCAAGTGGTCTATAATTCTAAAGGAGGTGACTGAGAGCCATAATGACTAGTAAATATCCTAATCATTTTGAAAAAAGATTTTAAAAACAGCTTCATTAAGGTACAATTGACAAACAATAAATGTCCATATTTAGAGTGTATCTTTAGTTGAGTTTTGACCTATGTATACATTTGTGAAACTATCATCACAATCAAGATAATGAGCATACCCATTACTCCCCAAAGTTTCCTCTTGCCCCTTTGTAATCTCTCCTTCCCAATCTTCCCTGAACCTCCTCCCAAGGCAATCACTAATCTACTTTCTGTCACTATAGATTAATTTCCATTTTCTAGAATTTTTTTTTATATATAGTAATCTCTCACTGTGATTTAATTTCATTTCCCCAGCGAGTAATGATGCTCAGCATATTTTCATGTGCTTACTTGCCATCCATATATCTTCTTTGGTGAAATATCTTTTCAAGTCTTTTTGCCCATTTAAAAAATGGAATTGTTTGTTTATTGAGTTTTGAGAGATCTTTAAAATTCTTTATCAGATATAAGATTTGAAAATATTTTATCCCTGTTGGGGGTTCTTAGAGTCTTTTGTAGAGCCAAAGTTTTAACTTTGATGAAGTCCATTTATCTCTTCGTTCTTTTATGGATCATGTTATAGCTGTAGCTAAGGACTCTTTGCCTAACCTAAATTCACAGAGGTTTTCTTTTAGAAGTTTTATAGTTTTTACATTTAGGTCTATGATCCACTTTGAGTGAATTTTTGTATGTGGTGTGGGATATGGAAAGAAGTTAATTTTTCTTGCAAACGGATATCCAGTTTTTCCAACAATGTTTGTCGAAGAGTCTATCAATCCTCTACAGAATTGCCTTTCCATATTTGTGTAGGGGTCGATTTCTGGACTCTCTATTTTGTTCCATTAATCTATTTATCTATTTTTGTATCTGTACCACACTGTCTTGATTATTATAGCGGTAAAATAAATCTTGAGATGAGGTACTGTTAGATTTCTAACTTTTTTTTCAAAGTCTTTTTGGGTATTTTAGGTCTGTATAATTTTCATGTGAATTTTGTAACTAATTTGTCAATTTCTCTAAAAATGCATGTGGAGATTTTGACTGGGAATGTGTTGACTCTTTGGAACATTTTGGGGAAAATTGACCTCTTAATAATACTGAGTCTTCCTACTCATGAACATTGTCCATCTTTGCACTGATTTAGGTATTCCTTAATTTTTCTCAGCAATGCTTTATAAGTTTTCATGTATAAGTGTCACACATCTTTTGTGAGATTTATCTCTAAGTATTTCAAAATTTTGTTGCTATTGAGTTTTAATTTAAATTTCTGATTGTTCATTGCTGGCATATAGAAACATAACTGATTTTTGATCTTGCATCTGCAGCCTTGCTAAACCCATTTATTAGCTTTTATTTATTTTTGATAAATTCTATTGCTTATATAGACATTCCTTATATAGACCATCGTATTGTGTGTGAATAAGAAAGTTTTAAGACTTCCTTTCCAATATGGATGCCTTTATTTTTCTTACTTTATTGTACTTTTAGTACAATTTTGAACAGAAGTGGTGAGATCAGACAGTCTTGCCTTGTTTCTGACCTTAAGGGAAAAAAATTTGATTTTTCATCACTAAGTATTATGTTACTGTCGTTTTATAAAAATACGTGCCCTTTATCAGATTGAGGAGGTCCCTCAATTGATTTCTAGTTTGCTATGAGTTTTCATAAAGATTATATAGTGGGGGTTTTCAAATACCTTTTCTGCATTAAAACATCTTGTTATTGTTTTTTAAATATTAAAATAAAATTATTAAAATAAAGTTTTTATTAATATTAATATTGTTTGTTTTTAAATTGCATCGATTGATTTTTGAATGTGAAACCAACATTGCATCCCAAGGGAAATCTCTCTTGGTCATGATATATTATCTTTTTATATACTGTTGGATTTGTTTGTTAAAATTTTGTTTAAAATTCTTGGATCTGTGTTCATGAGGGATAACTTTTTAGTGATGTTTTTGGCTTTGTATCAGGGTAATGCTGGCTTTATAGGATGAGTTGGGAAGTATTTATTCCTCTTCAATATTCTGGAAGAATTTATGTAGATTTGGTATAATTTCTCTTTATTTCTTTACTGATTATTTTTAAAAATTGAGATCTAATTGACATATAACACTGTGTAAGTTTAAGGTATACGATGTGTTGATTTGGTACATTTACATATTGCAACAAGATTGCTACCATAACATTAGCCAACATCACATCAATGGTTACCATTTCTTTTTTGTGGTGACATTTAAAATCTAGTCTCTTAGCAACTTTGAAGTATATAAAACGGTATTGTTGACTATAATCACAATGTTGTGCATTAGGTCTCCAGGACTTAATCATGTTTTGACTGAGTTTGTACCCTTTGACCAGCATCTCCCCAGTCTGTCCCCACCTTCTGAACCAATTCTATTCTCTGTTTCTATGTGTTTAGCTTTTTTAGATTCCACATACGAGTGATATCATACAGTATTTGTCTTTCTCTGTCTGACTTATCTTATTTAGCAC
Source organism: Kogia breviceps (assembly GCF_026419965.1). Classification (NCBI taxonomy): domain Eukaryota; kingdom Metazoa; phylum Chordata; class Mammalia; order Artiodactyla; family Physeteridae; genus Kogia; species Kogia breviceps. The sequence continues at coordinate 31,931,348 of NC_081322.1, read as the reverse complement.
CCTAAATGGGTGCTGATGGAAACCATCAGGATCCATCCACGTTATAGCAAATGGCAGGATTTCCTTCCTTCTCAGGGCTGAACAATATTCCATTGTATATATATGTACCACATCCTCTGTATCTATTCATCCATTGATGGGCACTTATGTTGTTTCCATATTTGGCTATTGTCATTGATTTTTAGCAGGTTGATTATGATATGTCTTGGTGAAGATATCTTTATGTTTCTTGTGCTTAGGCTTCTGTCAGTTTCCTTGATCTGTGGGTTTATAATTTTCATCAAATTAAGGAAAAAATTGGCCATTATTTCTTTATATTTTTTTTGTGTTGTCTTCCAATTATATTCTTAAAGTTGTCCCATAGTTAACTAGTGCTCTGTTCATTGTTTTGATTCTCTTTTCTGTCTGCATTTCATTTTGGATAATTTTAATTACTATTTCTTCAAGTTCACCAATCTTTTCTTCTGCAATGACTAATCTGTCTAATACTACTCTCAGTGTATTTTTCATTGAACACATTGTAATTTTATTTTCCACATGATCGATTTAGGTCTTTTAATTTCTAATGTCTTTGTATATTAATTCTAATATCTGTATTAGATGATTTTTCTCCTCATTATGGGTCATTATTTTTCTGCTTCTTTGCATACCTGGTGATTTTTGATTGGATGTGAGACATTGTGAATTTTAACTTACTCAGTGCTAGATATTCTTCTATTCTTGAAAATAGCCTTATGTATTTCTGGGATGCAGTTATATTATGTGGAAACAGTTTGATCCTTTTGAGGCTTGGTCTTTTTTTTAATTCTTTTTATTTGTTAGATGGGTCTGGAGCAGTGTTCACTTCAGAGATAATTATTCTCTACCACTGAAGCAAGACCTTTCTATATGTTCTACCAAGTGCATTGTGAATTGTGAGGTTTTCCAGTCTGGCTATAGGAACAGGCACTATTCCTGACCCTGTATGAGCTCTGGGCACTATTAACTCTGATTCTTTCACATGACTCTTTTCTGGACAGGATGTAGTTTTCTCATATGCATGCATGGATGGGTCCTCAGCTGGATATTCAAGGAGAGTCCCCTGCCAATCTTGGAAGCTCTCACTCTGCTTTGATTCAGAAGCTGTGATTATGTAGGAAAGTGGGACGTGAAGTGTCGGTGTGCTTTCTGTAGGTGGAGAGGCTACTGCAGGTTATCTAGGCAGGAGAACTCCCGCAGAAAACATGATGTAGAGGCAAAAGAAAGAAAACTCTGAAGAAAACTGAAGAAAACTCTTGAGGAAAACTGAAGAAAACTCTTAAGGAGGTAGTGAGAGGACTCATTGAATTTAAATTGAAGTTTCTTGTGGTGTGAAAGAATGTAGTCCTTCGGAAAAGGTAGGCTAATACCTCTTGTAAGGACATTTGCCCCAAACCAGTGAAGGATGGGGCCAGGCTAATCTGTTGACTAATATATCTCAGGGGTCTAACTGTGCTACAGAGTGCTAGACAGTGGGTTGACAGAGGAACCCTCGTTTCTGTCCCAAGGAGCGCATTTTTAGTGCAGGCACTATAAGTGGAGCAAAGTCCAGATTCAGAAGTTTCACTTTATTCCTTAGAGAGTAGGGATCTGATAACTGCTGTTGCAAGGGGCCTGATGGAATGAAAGTCATGCTTTAGCACGACTCTGGCAATCGTGTGTTATACGTACATGACAGGAAAGAACCTGGGAAAATCAACAAGAGAACGTTTCAGGATTGAATGTGAAAGGCTTAGATGGAGGCAGTGGCGCTGGGAAAGGAAGGGGCATGTGTCTAAAAAGAGGAGTTGACTGAGTGTGGAAACAAACTTCGTACGCAAGGTAAAACCAGAAGGCAGCCCAGGATGACTTGAAGGCTTCGTGGGGGCTTGATTGACAGAATGCTGGTGCCAGGAATAGAAATAGGGATGACAGAAAAGGAGCTTGTTTCAGAGTGAAGATGACAAATTTATTTTTAGATACTTGAATTTTGAGGTGACAGTGAGATACCAAAGTAGATATGTACAGCTGTTTGGTTGAAAATATGGGATTATCAGGAGATTTCAGGGCTCACAATGTAGATTTGGGGATCAGCTGATGAATTTAGACTTCAATTCATTCACTTATTTATTCATTTACCAAGTGACTGGCATTAACAGTTTGTCAGATGATGAGCTTGGCTTTGGGATGAAAAGACACAGAATTGTGGTCCCTGTCCTTGTGGAGCAGCTGGAGAGATGGTGTAATACAGTTTGCTGAGGGCTAAGAGAGTCATGCCTGCGGTAGAATGGCAGCACAGTGGAGTGACACAGAGTGGGGCGTGCCAGGAAAACTTCCTGGAGGAGGTGTCAAGTAGAGGTTAATCAGGAAGAGAAGTAGGTGAAGGATATTGAAGGCTGAGGAAACAGCATGTGAAAAGGTATAGGGGCAAGAGAGAGCTTGGGATATTTGGGATCAGGTTGGAGGAATGAACACATGTGAGGGAGAGAAAAAAGGATAAAGCTCAGGAGGGAAGCAGAAGCTATGGAGGACCTTGCAGGGCACTTGGTGACTCTGAGCTGCTTTGCAGAACATCCAGATGGGGTTGCCCAGCATCACTGGACTCCATCCCATGGGTATGGGCTTCTCCGACTAATTTAAGCTTGGAAGCAATGTGATCAGATTAGCAATTGATGAACCTGGAGGACACTATGCTAAGTGACGTAAGTCAGACACAGAAAGAAAAACCTGTGTGATTTTACTTATATGTGTAATCCAAAAAAGTCAAATACATAGAAGCAAAGAGCAAAAAGGTGGTTACCAGAGGTGGAGAAGTGGGGGAAATGTGGAGATAGTGGATACAAAGTGGCAGTTTTGTAGGATGAATAAGTCTAGAGGCTTAATGTCCAGAATAATGACTATAGTTAATAGTACTGTATTGAATACTGGAAATTTGCTAAGACAATAGATTTAAGGGACTCTCATCACACACACAAAAAAGATAACTATGTGAGGAGAAGATATATTAATTAGCTTAACTGTAGTAACCATTTCACTAGATATATACCCATAGCAAATCATCATGTGACACACCTTAAATGTATAGAATTCTTATTTTAAAAATTAAACAAATAGAAAGACTGCTCTGGCAGCAGTATGATGAATTGATTAAAGGACTAAATGTTGGAGTCAGGGAGACAAGTGACGATACTACATTACTTATAAAGGAGAAATGAAGATGCTCTGATTTAAGGCAGCGTCAGTGGGGATGGAGAAAAAGGGATAGTCAAAAAGTCTGAAGAGTTATAATAGGCAGGATTTCATGACAGATTGGATATAAGAGATTTGAATATGGAGTTTATCAGCGTACAAGTGATGTTTGAGGCACTTGAAGGGAAGAGCTGTCCCAAGGAGTATAGTGATTAAAAAAAAAAAAAAAAAAATGCAGTGCTTGTTAAATCCTCAGATAGCCAAACCCTGAGATTCCTGTGATTCGATGGGTTTTCTGACAAAGAAGATATGAAGAAAGATCTGAAGATGGAGGAAGGAAACTAGATGACTATTCCCATTTAAGGGAGAAGGAAGAAGACAGGAATTTGCAGAAGAAAGAAGGGACAGATGGGGTCATGTCACAAAAGCTCAGTGAGAGCCTCAGTAGAGAAAGCGGGGTCAGCAGGGCTGTGGAGGAGAAAGGGGGCTGAAAAGATGGCACCTGGGGACACGAAAAAGACATACAAAGTGGCTTTGGTAGGATGTAGAGAGACTAAACCAGATAACCCCAAGCAGGACTGAGACGATTTTGAGGAAGTGGATTTGGTAAGTGTCGACGAAACCGGTTTTAGGATGCTGGGACTCCAGCCTGCCTAGTCATCTGAACTGAATTATAACAGCCTCTCACATTTTAAATTTAGTTCTGATAGTTTGTGAGAAATCGGGGAAATCTGAAATAGAACCAACTACGAATGCTGCAGTAGAACTTGAGAAGGATGGTGTTTCCTGATGTAGGTATCTTCCACAGTGCTAAGCCTGTATGCCAAAAAAATTTTACAGAAAACAATTATTAAAAAAAAAAATCAGCTTCCTTGAGGGATTGAATGTAGTTCACATCAGACTTTGCATCAGCAGCCTTATTTTCTGAACTATTGATAGTCCACTGTTCCTGGTTTCTTTTGATTCTACATTTTATCCTTTCACGGTCACAGAGATTTCTCCTAAGCGGAAAAAAAAAAAAAAAAAAAAAAAAAAAAAAAAAAAGCCCTTCTGTGCTCTTTATCACTTTAGTTTATTTCCTGACTTTTTGGAAAGGCTGTTTCTTCTGTGTGAGGCAGCATATGGCAGAGTCCGAGGCTGGTGAGAGGCAGGTGGGGAGGATGGCTGTGTGATGTCAAGGCTGTGCCCCCAAGCTGTAATTGGGGGTCCCTGGCAGACTCCCACCGTGTAGCCCAAACACCTGCAGAAACTCTCTCTGCCCACCTTGAAGTCCAAGGGATTTTTTGCTGTAATCTACTTTCATGTAGGAAATCTTTTTTTTTTTTCACTTTTATTTCTTCCTTCCAATCTCATGCTCGGAGATGTGCAGTGGTCTGAATTAGCTGATGATATTGATAAACAATTATGCCAATAGACCATTTTGTAACTTAAAGTAGTCATTTTACATACTTGATCTCATTTGATCCTCAAATAAAAATACCTTGTAAAGAAATCACTTTATGTGGCATGATAAGTAGAAAATATGCTAACGTTTTTGTTAAAAGCTATTGTTTTTTTTTATCAAGACTATTTAGTAAGAAGTATCTGACTAAAGTGCATTGTCTGATTCCAATGCTGGGTAAAGTGAAGATTAGGAAAGAATACAAAAAAATGTATATGTTGCATACGTTCGAGAAATTATTTGGGGGCTATCAAGGCTGTGTAGCAGATAAGCCTACTGTTGACAGTTCTTAAGAAATTTTTATATTGTAAAAGTATTTAAGTATTTAGAAAATTAAAGAAAAAAGCAAATATTTCAAAACTTAATTTTCCTCACCCTAGCTTTTGGTTTAGAATTTAATTTTTTAGTCGTGGTGACAAGTTTAGATTATATACTCTTTCTCAGTGCTTCTTGTAATCAGGACTAAATTTTCAGACCTAAAATAAATCAGGATATATGTCTGGCAAGTCCAGGCATCTACCGGGGTTGAGGAATAGCTATTTGAAATCATGTTTACAACATGACTCGAGTGAGGTGGGGTGCCTGATGGAGACACCTAGTTTTTCTCCTTGGACAAAATGAGCAAAATGAAAAGTAGGGTCTTAATGATATGTTATTAATTAAAGGGAGTTCTACTGAAAGGGTAAAATGGCTTAAAGAATGGTGCTAAATCAAAAAATTAGAATCAATGCATTATGCCCAACTAGAAATCATTATTCAGCAGAAAACCATCTGGACCAGAAGTTAAAACTCATTGCTAGATGGCTTCTTTGTTCCATCATTAGTTTGTCACTGTGGTCATTTTAACCTTTATCCAATTGAGATGAATCTGTGGTAAATATATTCTTTTTTGAGGGGAATCCCAATTGTAGTCACAATTTGCGACTAGTTTAAGAAGAACACCAAATACTAATCCAGTGTTTACTCTTTTTCTGATATAGATGCCTTTGCCTTCTTTTCTTATAGATTTAAAAAAGCAAATGAGCTGTTTTTGACACAAATTACAAACATACATAATATTCCTGGGATGTGTTTCAGTCTCTAGTTTACGTGCTCTTATAATTAACTAGATATCTTCAAAAGAAAGGATTCTAGTTCAGGGCTCAAATTAAGGGCAAATAACTATAAACAGAGTGCTTGAGTCATAAAAATAAACAGCACATATGGGCTTCTGCTGCAGATGTTATACCCCGGAGCATGCCCTGATTTCTTTTTAGCTAAATAAGAATAGCAAAATCACATAGATATGTAGTAATATATGAGTGTCAGTTACACTGGAATGCACTTCATATATAAAGAAGACAAGAGCACTTGTAAGTAGACTCTTCTAACCTCTGAAACTAGAAAATGCTGGTCATGCTACTTTGGGTTTATAGAGAGCAACATCGTTCAAACCTGCTCTGTCACTTTCTCACCCATCACTCAGTCTCATGGTACTTTGTGCTTGTCCATAGCACACGCACATGTATACGCCCTTTCTGGTAAGAAAGAGAAAGAATGGATATTATTGAATACTTAATATGTGCTACTTTCTTTTGCCTCCATTCAATTCCTGAATATGGTTTAAGAAAATCCCTGTGTGCCCCAATGTTTGCATCATTTCTGATATAGACAACTCCAGATTCTAGGGGCTAATTTGCAAAGGTAATTTAATCCTGACTAACCCTTCTGCAGACCCTCACTGGATGCCCACTCTGTCTTGCTTGGTGAGTGCATATCATTACTCTCATTCTTCCAGAGGAGCAGACCCTGAGAGGCTGGTTCTTGTGCATGGCAGCACCACGAGGTCTGTCTCGACACCCAAGCCAAATCTCTTTCCTGAACACAAATTAAGGGATAACCACGTACACTTGGCAAGCTGTCCTAGCTTCACAATTACTGCTCTCTCCCCCTCCCATACTGTTCCAAAAAGTAAGGGGTAAAGGAGATTTGCAGAGAGTAAAGTGATCCAGGAGAGTCTGATCACAGATGCTGTTTTTAAAGCGTGGAAGCCTCATAGACCAATTCTCCGCAGAGCTATTTGCGTTTTTGAAAGAGGAGCTTTGTTGCTATAAATATGTAGAGGATACCCCTCCCCTTTAAAACATGTTTTGTTTGAAAGACAATCAGCGATGCAGCAGGATGGAAGTGAGAGACCTTGTTGTGGAGGCATCAGGTCCAGATTTCAATAGGTATCCTTAAGACCTTATGAATAGTCAGGAGCCCCAGAAATACCCATCTAGCACTGGTACTGGTGCACACAGCATCAACATTTTTTAGATGATTTTGTTTTGCTGATGGGTTGGTAGCTAGAGCCTACTGAATGCATTAAACTTGGACACCGTCCTATTTTCAACAATGCTTGAGAGAGTTTACAGACTAAACTTGGTATAGTGCTTCAGGATAAACTCAACTCTCTCAAGGTGGGAGAAGACATCAGGGGTTTCAGGTATTATATTGGCTCTGTTTTCTACAAGCAAAGGCAAAAAACCACGTTGGTTTATAGAAGTCTCACTTTCTGACCACTCACAATAGACTCATTTATTTACAGAGGTAATCAATATATGAAAAATATTTTCTTTTCTACAATTAGATTTGAGCAGGAATTTATTGAATCTTATGTGTAGGGCATACAACAAAGATGCTGTTTAGAAATGGTATCTTTAATCAGACCCTCCTAGATCACTGCAGATCTCCTTTGACCCCTGACCAAAAATGGGATTAGAAGATATATTCAACCAGCTTTATAAAAGAGACCTGGAGGGTTCGCATCTTGACCCTCCTAAGGGCAGAGGCACAACATGGTCAGATGTCTCAAACGAACAGCTCGCGTTCCGTTTGTGATGGTGATACTCTCAACGAGCAATTGTTATATTCTAATGATGCAAATGAGTTGCAAATGAGAGTTATTAACCTGGATAGAGAAAACCTTGGGTATCATGAACTCTCTATATTGGCTTGTTTTTCTCAAAATCTTTGACTGACTTTTTGATATTTTGATATGTACCTTTTCTCAGGCTACTGGTTTAGGCATTGGCTAAAGAAAAAAAGGGGCAGATCAGTGACGCTAACTTACTGTATCTTGTAATTGCCCCCTTTTGGACCTCTTCTGCCTTGTTATAGAGGAGTTCCACAGGGTTCTTTCTTAGCTCCCAGTGTGGACCTTGATATGCTATGAATCCTTATGGGATAGAAAGGAGCCCTTGGAGGGAAACCATCATTTCTGAGTCCAGGTTGGGTTTGGTGACTGGCTCTGATGAAAGGCAGACGTTTTAGTTAACTGTTTCATGTAACAACTCATCCTCAAGCTCAGTAGCTTAAAACGATTATTTATTGTAGTCTCTCATGGGTTGTTGGATTGATTGGGCTCCAGGTCTCATACAGTTGCAGTCAGGCTGGGACTGAGTCGTCTACATGCTCTGGATGTTCAAGATGGCCCCTGTATGTCCAGCACCTCTGCTGAGAGTGTGGGAACAGCCCAGCCAAGATTGGCATGCCTCTCTCTCTGTGTAATCTCTCGGTCTGTCTAGCTTGGGCTTATTCAAAGTTTATTCTATTTCTTACCTAATGGCTGGCTTTCCTCAGAGTAAGAATTCCAAGAGACCCAGATGAAGCTACAGGTATTTTTATGACCAAGTCTCTGAAGCCATGCAGCATCACCTCTGCTGCATTCTACTGGCCCAAAATGAGTCACAGGGGCCAGTCCAGATTCAAGGGAAGGGGATTTACACAAGGGTACGAATTCCAGGAGGCATGGTTCATTGGGGAGCTAACCTTGGAGACTAAAACCATGGTTGAGCAAGAATTTTTTGGGACTTTCTAACTGAACTGGGTTCTTGGCTTTTGGTAAATACCCACAATGATACTGAGGGGATCTCCTGACTAGAAATAGGTGTGGTGAACTCATTCTACAGGTACAAAGTATTAATTGTCCCCAAAGTACTGTGAATGGGGCATAGAAAACCAGTTTCGTGAGCGGAATGGTTTGGTCCTTTGTTTGAATTCAGTATTTTAGAACTGGCCAAGGCAATCATCTATGGGAATGATCTGGAAGATGCTTAAGGAGAAGTCTGTACCTAGAGACAAGTGAATTGTGCTTCCGAGGTCCTATACCTGGATAAGTTCCTGTCCTCACAGACACTATTACTTGGCATTAGATAATAAAGCAAAGCAGAATACAGAGGACCAAAGGCTAATTCTCTGCCCCTGTGGACCATTTGTGACATTCATTCATATCTCAACGTAGAGGAGTTTATTTATGAAATCAGCTCATTGACACTTTGGATCATACCTAATGCTCTGTCTGAATGTGTGAGGTGCCAGGAAGATGGGTTAAGTGCGGGGCAGGGAAGCGTGAGAAAAGCAGGACTATCAGGTATTGCCCGAGAAACTTTCTTGCTAACCCTCCAATACCCTCGGCGTCTCTCTCTTTTTTTAATAAGTCTCCTCCTCGTTTCCCCTCTTTCTTTCAAATTTGCAAATATAATAAGGAGAAGAGAAACACTAAATTAACAACAAAAATAATAACAACAATAGAGAAAGAGGGGACAGACCCACTCAGGAAGAATTCCATATGATGGGAAGTGTACTTAAAGAAAGGATAACCTGGACACCTCACTCTGACAGATTTTATGCCAGACATGTCATTTTACAATCAAAGAAACAAACAATCTGGGACGGCCAGAAGAGAATGGGTAGAAGAGAGATCAACTTAATGAATGCAACGTGTAGGTAGTCTCTGGGGGACATGATTTCAGGAGAGAAAAACAAGGGAAAGAGCAAGGAACAGTGTGGCAGAGAAGATAATAAAATTAAAAGAGTGGGAGGGAGCCTCAGAGAAATGTCGGGAGAAATCAGAGGCTGCCCTGGGGAGGAAAGTACAATCACTACCAACATGTTCCTCTCCATTTAAATGCTGAACATAAACCAATATGTACAGTTTACAATAGTAATTTTTCTGAGAGAAAGAAGTGGAGAGAAGATAAAGGTGTCAGGAGAGGGGACTCTGAGATAAACATGCACAGTGACAGTGACAGAGGGAGAGGGTCCAGGGCAACGTATTTTCTCATGTTCTCTTGAGAACAAAACCTTATGGATTAGGTTCATCCCCACACTTTTCCCGGCCAATATTGTTGCTGATAGGGTTGCAATAAATGCTCCTACCAAAAGAATTTTGCACTAAAACATTCATTTCTGATGTCTCCCTTTGAATGAAGACATAACCAAGAAAATATTGGGTGTTGACTCATTGTATGGCTTTGGAGTCAACTCCTGGCCCAACCCTTTTCCCAGTGGTGTGACCTGAGCCAATTATGTATCCTCTTTCAGCTTCAGTTTCCTCATCTGGAAGGTGTGGGACAAAAGCAGATCACACCTCATGCAGTTGCTGTGAGGAGTAGACAGAATCTGCGTGCGGAGACTGACCATGTTAACAGAATACCTCGGCACACGGTAGCCAGTGTTATTATTACTCTATTGTTACAGGTAATAATAACATATTTCAACCTTCTCTCTTCTATAGTATTTGAAGCTCCTCCCCTCTCCCAAGGCTGTACTCTCTGCCTGCAAAATCAAAGCATGTTTCTTTGCATGGTACAGTCATGTTCCTGAAAAACTTCTGAGAGGCCACACATGAAGTGTTTTGGCAGAGATACAGTGTTGACTCAGATATACTGGTTAAGCCACACACAACTTTTCCATTTTCCTGCCTCTCAATTAGCTCTAATTCTTGACTCCACTGCTCCTGCTTTTGGAGCAAAAGGGTTTTCGATGGTCCACTGGGCTGCTGGATTAAGCTGTACTTAAGTTACTTATTTGCAGAAATAAACTTGTCTTCTTTGCTCTTATCCTTCCTGTACAATGGCACATTCCTACTAATGACATTATTCTCTATGATTCTCCAGGGTCCTCCGGATAAGAAGAAGAAGCAATGTTACAAGACATATGCTTTTACGCTTTATTGGTCACCGTTATCCATGGGCCTAACACTGAAGCTGAGCAAGCAGTCCAGACCCAAACGTGAAAACCCAACGATAGTCAATTGGGTGGAGTCTGAATTTGATTAGAGTGCCATTTTCCTGCCCTGTCCTCTGTGCTCACAGAGAAAGTAACAGCTGGTAGTCCCTAGGAGATGCTGCTTGATTTAAGCCCTGTGAAATTCTAACCAAAAGATAATAGCAAGGAGAAACCAACCTGATCAAATTGTCCTTAGGAGCACTGGTCTGTTTCACCTGTGGAGAAAGTGCAGGCCGAGTTCGGGTCTGCAATTCGACAAGCTATGGAAAGTTGCCAGCAAGAACTACCAGTAAATAACCCAGAGCTTTGGAAAACAACCTTTTATGCTCTCTGGTATTGATTTAGATGAGGTCTGAGAAGACAGTAGAAGCACACAGGGCTAGTACATTCATTGGGGTGACTTTGGGGGGAAGTAATAGTTATTGGTTAATTATAAGAAGAATTTTGGTGCTATTAGGTTGTTAGCTGGATGAAGGACACTGTTTGGAATGAAGGTTGTTTTCTAATAAGCAGAGTAATAGAGGAAGGAGCCAAGGAGCCAGTATTACCTCCTCCTTCTGACACAGATAATTTAGTCTATTTATTGGAGCTAAGGAACAAAGAAGGAAAAAAAACAAAGAACCTCACAGGTGTCCTTTTAATTTAATCAGTGCAGTTGGTATTGTGACCAAAATTGCTTAGGCTGCAGGGCCTTCTGCTAAAAGGGCACTGCATAGAACCATCCTCTGGAAAGGTGTCAGGAATGCAACTGTTTATGGCATAAACAGGGAGCTGAATCTTAAATAGCTTACTCTGAAAATCTGATATGAAAAATAAGAAAAGGCATCAGAGCGTGGGTTTCACAGGCGGACGCCGGTTCACGTCAGCTTTGCCAAGCCTGATGTTCACACACACACACAACCCTCCATCATGGCTCGATGGCTTTTGATGAAACTGGAAACTGGAGACAGAGTTGAGGATAACTCAGCTCATGGTGAAGAGATCAAAGTCTTTCTGTCTTTTGTGCCAGCGGGCACTTGGCTGCTCTTGAGGACAGAGCAGAGAGCATGGGGGGGTCGGTTGGGGGGGGCGGAGGGGAGGACAGCAGCAAGCAGATGTCAGGGCAGCTTCACTCACCAGGAACAGGGAGCAAGACAGAAATTCACACTGGTTCTTGCCCTTCTATCAAGGGGCAAATGTCTCTTCCGGATCAACTCGGTTTTTCTTTTCATCTTGTCCACGATGCACATCACATCAAAGCCAGAAAGAAATTCCAGAAATGAGTTTCAATTCAATGCTGCAAATATTGATGGAGCACCTAAGGCACTGTATCTGGGCATGTTAGCAGAGGAGAGATTAAAAAGCAAAGATCAAGAGCTGGCCACTCTTTTCCTTTGGAGGGGAAGACCCACGTTCCAGGTAAAGCATTCAGAGGTGCTCAATTCGAAGGCAACCTTTGTGACACCCTCAGGTGGGAAGGTTTCACAAAAGAAACTGTTTCTCTGGCTGTGGGTTAATTTAGGCACAGCCGAAATGCCCCTTTGATGGCACTTAGTGCACCGTCGCGTTATTTTCATCTCAGCGAGTATTAGGAGAGAATGATTTTCCTTTAGTGCAGAAAGCACTGCTGTGAGGGACTGGGGGGATACAAAGGCAGCGGCCACATGACCAGGAGAGTCAGTCCCTCCTGCTGTCCCAGGCTGAGTCCTGGCAAGGTCCAGACTCCACAGCCAGCAGCTCTGGCCGTTGTCAGCTGCAGTGACACTACCGTCCCTTTGAGGCCTGGGAGAACGTGCCCAGGATAACAAAGACACACATGTAAGAAGGAGCTACTGGGGTTCGCAGGGTTTTGACAGTTCACCAGTGTCCATTTGTTGAATTCTGTATTCATGAAGCAATAAGAATAGTCTCTGACCTTTTGTTATGAGCAAGAAGACCAACTGGGGGCCTGAAAAAGTACATAATGACAAATCGGCAATAATATTAATAATAAAACTTTTGAGAAACGGGCTTTTTTCTCCCCTCTCCCTGGCCTGTTTCCCATCCCTAGCCTTGGATCCCTGGGTTAGAAAAGCAAGCATCCCCGTTTTCTCCCCCGTGTTTTGTGGGCCACTGCCTCTGGGGAGATTGGTCATCTCTCTTCAGGTTCTCCCTGCGACTTGCAGGAGATGTTGCTATTAACCCCACGAGAAAGCACTGGGCCCAGTTCTTGGTTCCTGAGCCCTTTTTAATTTTTTGAAAAATGTTTAAAAATTTTTATTGGAGTAGAGTTGATTTACAATGTTGTATTAGTTTCTGCTGAGAGCAAAGCGAGTCAGTTATGCATATACATATATCCACTCTTTTTCAGATTCTTTTCCCATATAGGTCATTACAGAGTATTGAGTAGAGTTCCCTGTGCTATACAATAGGTCCTTATTAGTAATCTATTTTATATATAGTAGTGTGTATGAGTCAATCCCAATCTCCCAATTTATGACCCGCCACCTTTCCCCCCTGGTAACCATAAGTTTGTTTTTTACATCTGTGAGTCTATTTCTGTTTTGTAAATAAGTTCATTTGTACCATTATTTTAGATTCCACATATAAGTGATATCGTGTATTTGTCTTTCTCTGTATGACCTACTTCACTCGGTATGACAGTCTCTAGGTCTACCTATATTGCTGCAAATGGCATTATTTCTTTTTTTTATGGCTGGGTAATATTCCATTGTATGTACCTACCACATCTTTTTTATGCATTCCTCTGTCAATGGACATTTACGTTGCTTCCGTGTCCTGGCTATTGTCAATAGTGCTGCAAGGAACATTGGGGGTGCATGTATCTTTTTGAATTATGGTTTTCTCTGGATATATGCCCCGGAGTGGGATTGCTGGATCACATGGTAGCTCTATTTTGAGTTTTTTAAGGAAAAAAAGGGAACCCTCCTACACTGTTGGGGGGAATGTAAATTGGTAAAACCACTATGGAGAATGGTATGGAGCTTTCTTGAGCCCTTTTTAATTGAATTGGCATAACAATCCCAAATTGAGAGAGTGTATCACCATTTTTGCATTTTTAACACTGGAATCCAGAAAGCACAGAGGATGATGTCTGTGCTTCATGAATTATGTCATTCATTTCACACTTAATACTTTGCTATTACCACTTACTTAGTAGTAAGTAATTAGTATTACTTAATAATACTATAACTTACCTTTCTGAAAAGTTTTATTTTTTTCTTGATTATGAAAAGGATACAGCCTTACTGAAAAATCTTAGATCATACAGAAAAAAAAGCTATAGTGGGTGAATTAAAAATCATTTGTCATTTCATTATCTAGAGGTAGCTACTATTAATATTTTTGCATTTATTCTGTAAAATTAACTTTATGCTAATACATATTCTTTTGTTAAAAATTCGACTATACTATGTAAGCTGTTTAGCAAATGCCTTTATTTTTATCTATATCCATGAATACAAATCTTAATTACTTTTTTACGGCCTCATAGTATTCCATAATGTAGATGAACCGTAATTGACTCAAGTTATCCATTGTTGTTGGGTCTTTGGCTTGTTTCTGATATTTTTAAATCTTTGGTCTTAAATAAACACAGCCACAGTGAATATCACTGTACGTATACCTTTTGGACTTGCAACATTATTCCTTTTGAAAAACTCCTAGAAATGTAATTTCTGGCTCAACGTGTGTAAGCTCTTGAAAGGCTGGAAATGTATATGACAGCCTCCAGAGAGACTGTCCCAGTTTTATTTTTTCTTTTTGCTAGCAGCAGGATCTGAGTGCCCATTTTCTCAACCCTCACCTCTCTATGCCTGTCTATTTCCCATTCTGATGAAAACTAAGATGTTAACAACATTTTGATCTTTGCCAATGAGTTTGTTGTTTTATTTCACTTTCTTTGTTTATCAGTGACATTTAAGGTCTTGCTATTCATTTATTTATTAGCTTATTTTTTTACTCATTTTCAGTTATCTATTAAATGACTAGTACCTGGAGGCCTTGTGCTCTGACCTGGGGAAGCAACAGTGAGGAAAAAGAGTTCTCACCTTCATGGGGCTTAGGGTCTGACGGGATACTGTATTCCTTTCCAGAAACCGGGTGGCCTTAAAACAACAGAAATGTATTACCTCAGTTCTGGAGGATAGAAGTGTGAAATCAAGGTGTTGGTAGGGATGTGCTCTCTCTGAAGCCTGTCAGAGAATCCTTCCTTGCCTATTTCTAACCTCTGTTGCTTTGTTGGCAATCTTTGGCGCTCTTCAGCTTGAAGATGTGGTACCTAGTCATCTATCTTCACCTGGTGTTCTCCCCGTGTCTCTGTCTTCATATGGATATATTTTTGTAAGGAACCTAGTCTCATTGGATTAGGGGTCCACCTACTCCAGTGTCACCCCATTTTAACTAACTACATCTGCAAGGGCTTTATTTCCAAGTAGGGTCGTGTTCTGCCGTACTGGGATTTAGGACTTCAACATATCAGTTTTTTTTGGTAGACATAATTCAACTCATAACAGGGACCCAGACATTAATGAAGTGGCTAGTCAAATTAAAAATTTCATCTGGAGTCACTGCCCCGAAGGAGAGGTACACGGGGCTGTGAGAGAAAAGGACTGAGGGAGAGGCAGCTCAGTCAAGAAGCTCAGTGAAGGCATCCCCAGGGATGGATGATTTATTTGAGATGTTATGGAAGAGCTGAATCAGCCTGGCTGAGGGGAACCCGTGGAGGAAGAGCTGCCAGCAGGGCTCCCAAAGGCATCAGGAGGGCAGTGCAGTGTGGGGACTGAGGAACAGCCTGACCAGGGTGCAGGGAGCAAGGGCCAGGAGGGTCAGGTGAGACCGGAAAAGGTAGGTGAGGCCAGTCATGTGGACCAGAAGCTGGACCCTGAGGCAAAGGGCAGGCACTGAAGTGCTTTGTCTGGAATGGGGAAGAGGACGGCAGGGTGGCATTTGCATTTTTACATGTATGGACCCACTGTGGACATGGATTAGACGGCTCTGAGTAGATGCCAGAGCCAGGTGGAAGCTGTTACAAGGTGTGGTGAGAGACACCAGTTTGGACTGTGGAGAAGAGGGTTAGACTTGAGAGAAGAGAGGGGGGCAAAAGAATTAGGATTTGCTGATGGATGAAGTGCCAGAGGTAAGGGTAGGCAATGTCCAGAAGAAGCCTGGTTTCCAGTTTGTGTAGCAAGAGGGATGGTAGAAACCTCACAGGGAGTCTGCAACCCTTGGAAGAGATCCAGGGATCCAGATTTGGGGCATCTTAGGTTGAGATGCCTTTAGGATGTGTGGGTGGAAATACTAGGCAGGCAATTGAAGAACTGGGTCTGGGGCTTTGAGAGGTGGCGGAGTCAAAACCCCGAGAGCCTTTTGGGCTCTTTTGCGATTTGCCCATTAACATTTCTGCCTATATCTCCTGTAAACAGGAGCTCTTGATATGTTATAAGAGCTCTTTTTCATTTACAAGAGCTTGTTATCTAATGGGAAGTGGGGATACAGCTGCTCGCCACTCAAAAGCCAACAACGAGGCAAGGTTGGTGGAAAGGAAACTGCTTTACTTCAGATGCCAGCAACTGGGGTGTGTGTGGTGGGAGAGCAGACTTCTGTCCAAAGGCCGGCTCCCTACACCTGCCAATCAGGGGACAAGAGTTCTTATAGACAGAGGGAGGGGGCTACATGTAGAAACAGCACAGTCAGCTCAGTCATCTTGAAGTCGGTCAACGGTGGTCTGACCAGCGTCATCTTGATTGTTTTAAGTACAGTTCATCTTCAGTTCCAGGGTTGGTTTGTTTCCATTTCTTTGAGGCCAGTTCTCTGAATTGTGGCAGCTTATGTGATGGCTTCAGTCTGGTCATCATGTAGTTAACTTCTTCCACCTAATGGGGGTTTCAGTATCTATAAGACAGCTCACAGGATATGGCTCAGGATATTATCTATAGCCCATGAAGAGGAACTAAAGGTCCTTGACTTTGCTTAATGACTAAACTAGTATTATTTAGTCTTGTTGGACTGTTTTTCCTTCGTTTTTGCATTTTCTCACTTCTTTGATTAAACTTATTCTTCGGCTAAAGTTTTTCCACAGACAAAAAGGCAGTCAGAGGACATGGTGGGGAAGGACCATAGGGTCCTGCTTCATTTCTGTTATATGTTAACACATTACTTGAAATATATATTGCATTTTCTCTCAGTTTGTTGCCCATCTTATAACTTTATTCATGGTGTTGCTGTGATTGTTTTAGGCATTAGGAAGGTTATAGATATTTATGTAATTTTAGGTGTCAACATTTTTCCTTCCAGTACAGTGCAGCGTTTAAGTTCTCAAATCACACTGCCTAAGTTTGAATCCTGTGTCTGCCACTTATTACCTGTGTGGTCTCAGGCAGGTCATTTGCTTTATTTGTGTGTCAATTTTCTTCCCTGTAGTATGGGGAGGACAGTGGCACCTACCTCATCATGGACATTAAATAATGCACGGAAAGAATAGCGCCAGGCACAGTAAATGTGTAAGTCAATAAGTACTAACAATTATTGTTGCTGTTACTGCAGAGTAAATATGACAAACAAAATTGTAAAGAAAATGTATTTGTAAGTTCAAGTTCGAATAGTATTTTAGAAATAAGTAAAAATAACTATCTGGGGAAAAACAAGTTTACAAACCACCAAGACCACAAAAGTACAAGGAAAGTGGAAAGCAGAGAGGTCAGTTTAATACCATCGATAACCTGTAATAGAAAATAAACCTCTGGTACTTTGAACATTCTAATCACAGGAGAAAAATGTGGTTTGCACGCAGTTGGGAGAAAACCAGCTAGCATTGTCTCCTAGGAAGAAGTGTCTAGGCTTCATATAAGAAAATCTGGGACCTCAAAACATGCCCCATATTATGATAAAAGGTTATTTTCTTGATACCCAATTTCCAACATGAGCGGGGTTGGTTCCATACAGCAACAAACAATTCTTGGACACCAAGAGTGTGTCCAAGACTTCAACTCAATTCTGACACTATCTACCAGGAGAGAGCGTCAGATTTCACAGGGTAAGGGTTCAGCCTTACAAGACTTCTTTGCACGCCACCGTCCCCACACCAACACACACACACACACACACACACACACACACACACACACTCACAACACTTCAGACACCAGTCACAAGCCCAGGCTGTTACCCGTGCTTCTGACCAACTGGCTATAAGTCAAGAGTTCCCACAAACCCCTCCTCAGGTATGGTTAACTTGCAAGAGGGGCTCACAGAACTCAGAGAAACATTTTACATACTACATCACCAGTTTATTATAAAAGGGTCAGGAATAGTCAGATGCAAGAGATGCATAGGGCAAGGAATGTGTCAAGTGGGAAGGGGCAGAGAGCTTCCATGGCCTCTCAGGGCAAGTCACTCTCCCCACGCTTCCACATGTTCACCAGCCTGGGAGCTCTCCAGACCCTCTCCTTTTGGGTTTTTATGGAGGATTCATGATATAGGCATGACTAAGTCATTGGCCATGGTGATTGAACTCAGCCTCCAGCCCCATTCCCCTCAACGGAGGTCTGGGGGTGGGCCTGGAAGTTCCAACCTTCTAATCACATGGTGATTATTGGAATCACAGGGCTCGTTGGAAACCAGTCCCATCCTTAGGTGCTTTCCAAAAGTCATCTCATTAACGTAACAAAAGAGTCCTCAATAGCTCTCCTCACTTAGGAAATTCCAAGGGGGTTAGGAGTACTGTGCCAGAAACTGGAACAAAGACTGTTTGTCTGAAAAATATGTATTTCTTATAAATCACAATATCACAGTTATACATAGGGGTGATTGTATGAGCCAATTTGGGGCAGTGCAACTGGCAGCACGGAGGGACTGCCCAGGCTGACCAAGGTTGCCTCGAAGGTGGTACCCCAAGGTAGAAGTGGCCTGGAATCAAAAGTGACAGCAGAAGAGGTGGATTTGGTTTTGAATAAATATGTAAATCAGCAGGTCTGGCTGAGCATTTCTGGGAGACTCTGTACTCAGGATTCTTCTTCCTGATCTTTTGTTCAGTTGACATTGTTACATTAGAAACCTCAGGCAGGGAGAGGTAGTGATGTTACCTGGATGCACTGGCATTGGCTCAGGATCTGGGTGATTTACACTCCTTTGTGTTTAGATTGACTCCTTGCCTTTGTTAGCAGGAGCAAAGGGCTGGAAGGGCTGTGCCTGCCCAGAGTGGACTAGAACTGATGTATACCACTTTTATTATTGTCATTATTAGGATACGGATTGTCATAAATATCATTAGCAATGGTTTCTGTCTCTGTCGTCACGCCTAGTAAGACCTTCCTCATCCTGAGACTGAAAATTATTCATCTGTATTTCCTTTCTTGTGCTTCTGTGGTTGCATTTCGCTTTAGAACTTCGGTGTTAATCACTGTAACACATGTTTTCTATCTCCCTAATTCCTTTCTAAGCTCCTGGAGGTCAGGAAAAATGTCCTTGTTACCCTCTGGCTGGCCCAGCACCGAGCCGATCCTGGTGGACCTTCAGCAAGTGTCTACTGGTGATGAGGGTGATGTGACATTGATTACAAAAGACTATTTTTCCTTTGTGTTTGGTAAGGTTTGGGCCTTAGTTTTTGTATGGTGTTCACTGTGAATGAAGGAGCCTGGATTAGACTCTCTCGGTAAGTGGTCAGAGCCTTCCACAGTTGGAGGTGGGCTCAGGAGGAGTCCCTGAGGACAAGCCTGTCAGGTAATAAATACACATCACGCTCTAAACAGTATGGCAGGCAGCCATTCCTATCCTTAACATCCTTGCCAGCACACGCAACGTGTGCATGTGTGTGGAGCTGGCCCATCACTTTTATCACATCTCAGAGAGGTCAGAGACTAACAAATAATAAGGACCCATTGTTCACCGCTCCAACCTGGGATAACTGGCTGGGTTGCTCGTGAACTCTGAGGGCTCCATTGCCTCCTTGTCCTCTTTCCTCAACTTGTCTGCTCTGGAGAGAGAGAATAAGACTCTGGCAGAAGGATAAGGGGCGCTTTGCCCCGAGGCCCTGAGCAGAGCTGGCTCCAGGGACCACCGTGGACCTCAGTGGTTCCCAAGGCAGAGAAAGTGCTCTGGCCGCATCCTTGGCCTCATCTAATCCCACAGCTTCATGGGAGGAGAGAGAAAAAGAGAGAGCTCGTTGAGCTTAGGATGGAGTTTCAGGACCTCTTTTTTTTTTCCTTTGTCCCTCATAACTGCCTGATAGAATGACTTATTTCTTTGCTTATATGTTTAAATGTGCCTCCTTTTACTAAGTTCTGTATTAGATGAGAGCAGTGGCCTCATATACTTGTTCACTACTTTATCCCCAGCAGGAAAACTAGTATTTGGCACATAGTAGGTATTCAATAAAGGCATGTCTTAGCTAATACGTGAACAAATTCAGGTTGAATTATTTTTTTGACAGCACTAATTGTGTTCGCTCAGCTAAAGTCTTTAACAAGTGCTAGAAATCATCAAGGACAGGTCTTGTTGCCATGTCCATTCACACCCACATAGCATCTGGTTACATGCAGAGAACCAACTGGGTACCCGCGATCTAAACAAGGCAGAGCCTATATCCTCTGTACACGTCCCCAAACTGCTTCCAGGGAAGTGCAGTTCGTTGTATAAATCTAATCTAATCATTACTCAAGTTGGGATCCGCTTTCATGATTTTAAATGACATGTAGTAGCAATCGCGGTAACTATTGTCCAACATGCAACGGCCTCACCCCCCTTTTTTTTTAAATTTAATTTTTATTTTATATTAGAGTATAGTTGATTAACAATGCTTTGTTAGTTTCAGGTGTGCAGCAAAGTGGTTCACTTACACATATACATATATCCATTATTTTTCAGATTCTTTTCCCATATAGGTTATTACAGAATATTGAGTAGAATTTCCTGTGCTATACAGTAGGTCCTGTTGATTATCTATTTTATATATAGTAGTGTGTATATGTTAATCTCAGACTCCCAATTTATCCTTTCCACCCCACCTTTCCCCTTTGGTAACCATAAATTTGTTTTCGAAGTTTGGGAGTCTGTTTCTGTTTTGTAAATAAAATCATTTGTATCATCTTTTTAGATTCCACATATAAGTGATATGATATGGTATTTGTCTTTGTCTGATTTAACTTCACTTAGTATGATAATCTCTAGGTCCATCCATGTTGCTGCAAGTGGCATTATTTTATTCTTTTTTTATGGCAACCTAAGCGTCCATCAACAGGAATGGATAAAGAAGGTGTGGTACATATATACGATGGAACATGACTCCACCCTCTCTCCTTGAGAAGCCTCATCTCTGCTGGTGCATGCAGATCTGTGTCACGTGGTAGTAAAGCCTCCTCATCTTTCTTCTCCTCCGACTGAAATCTTGCCGATTTCATTAAGTGCTGGAGATCTGTTAGTGCATCTATTCCTGGGGGTAGAGCGATGAGGGAAGAAAAGGAAAAAAATATTGACATTTGTTTATGTAAGAGATATTTATTAAGTGCTTCTTAATACCAGAGATGATGCTGGCTCATGTGGAAGCCCAGATACATGGAGGTCCTTGAGCAGGAGAAGAAAAGCTGAAGCAGGAAGTTAGCACTAACTTTCAAGTATAAGGTGAGGTATATGATCTGCCTGTAAGGTGGTGAGCAGCTTTCTTTTTAATTAATTTATTTATGGCTGCTTTGGGTCTTCATTGCTGCACGCGGGCTTTCTCTAGTTGCGGCGAGTGGGGGCTACTCTTGTTGGGGAGCACGGGCTCTAGGTGCACAGGCTTCATTAGTTGTGACATGCAGCCTTCAGTAGTTTGTGGCTCACAGGCTTAGTTGCTCCACGGCATGTTGGATCTTCCCAGACCAGGGCTTGAACCCGTGTCCCCTGCATTGGCAGGCAGATTCTTAACCACTGTGCCACCCGGGAAGCCCAAGCAGCTTTCTTCATGTCAACTAAGGATAAGGCCAAAAAACACAACAAGCACCCAGCGACGTTTGGGTTAGATGTGACTGTAAACAGGACTGACGTAGGTACGGGGGCCATATTTTCTGAACTAGAAATTGAGACGCACGATGGAATATTTTGGATTATGAGTGCTCTAGAAGAAAATCTCTTACAGATGGCCTAGGTGTTGTACACAGCCATTGACGTTGTGACTTGAGGGACATGCAGAAAATGCTGTGCCCTTTTTCCAGATATTGTTCCCATAATATGCATTCTGCATATTTTGCTATTAGAGATTTACTTCTGTGTCTTATGGAAGCTTTTAGATATCCCAGCTTGTCTTATTCAAATGGAAATACTTCTAGTAGGTAAGATTTGGAACACTTCTCAAGTTTCAGATTGGGGGGGTTCAGCTGTGAAAGTAAAGGTATGCAGGGATGGGAAACCTGTGGGGAGAAGCAGCGATAGGAGTGAGGGAAATATTCTTCTCTTCTACCTAGAGCTGCCTTCATCTACCAGAGTTGCCAGATGGTGTCACAAATAGCCAGGGAACTTGTGAATCTCTTCTTTGCAGATTTGAAAGATGAGATGGCTGGCCAAGGGGCAGCCTGGCCCGAGGGGCCTGAGCCCAGAGCCAACCCTGCTCACGTCCGGTCTAGCAATGAATATGATGCATAAAGATGCAGGAGAGCCCTGCCCCCTGTGCACGTCCAATTCTGTGACTCAGGAAAGAAAGTTCACAGCGTGGTCATCTCCGTAGAGCAAACTCTTGCCTTTAAACTGGCAGGATTTGAAGCGGCAAAGTCTTGTGTGAGCTCATGACGGAATTCCACATTCTTGTTTGTGCCCAGTGCCTGCGATAGTTTTGAAATTTGAAAACTATAATCTCTTACAGAGAAGAAAGAAAAATGACCTTGGAAGATGTCAGGTTTAGAAATAATTATTTCATAAGTACACGGGGGTGGAGAGTAGCTGAACTATTGGAATGTTCCAGTCCTGCCCTGTTCACACCTTGGCCACAGCTGCTCACTCTGGGCAACACATCTCAGCAGACATTTCATGATGAGACATTTCTTAATAAGCTTTGTACGAGCGTCTGTCTTGACTGTAGGCCACTTTATTATAGTACCAAAACAAATGCACGGAAGAGTCAAAGATACACAGTGCATAAAGGACATCGGTGTAAGCTCTTCTGCTAAAAAAGAAGTTGCTTGAACGAAGTGTTCAGCTCTAATTTCTTTGGGGTTCCGTCCCCTCCTCCAACCACAAAGTGATTTTAACAAGCTAGGCTGTTATTCAATTCATGAATGAATGGCTTAATTAGACAGAAGACTTCTTTTTTGCTGTAACGCGGGCCTCTCACTGCTGTGGCCTCTCCCGTTGCGGAGCACAGGCTCCGGACGCGCAGGCTCAGCGGCCGTGGCTCACGGGCCCAGCCGCTCCGCGGCATGTGGGATCTTCCCGGACCGGGGCACGAACCCGTGTCCCCTGCATCGGCAGGCGGACTCTCAACCACTGCGCCACCAGGGAAGCCCAGAAGACATTTTTAATCAAGGGGTTTTCTTAGGACCTTTTCATGACTTAGTTGAGGTTTTGTTGTTGTGGTGGTGGTTTTTTGTTTTTTTGTTTTTTGTTTTTTTTTTTTTACTTCTACCTATACTAACACTTGTACAACTCATGAAAAAAAAAATCTCAAACATGGGCCAGAAGAGGCCACATTAAAATTAAAAAAAAAAGAACCAAAGAGGAGGAGACCTCATGATATTCTTACCATCTGCATAATTTCTGCTGTAGTTAGTTATCAGTGGCTATTTAGTGTGCCGCAGTTTCCAGTCCTGTGAACCTGTGAAAGATTATCCTGCAATACAACTTCAGGTGGAGAAATAAAATGGAATCCTCACCTTTTTCGCCCTAGACTGGGAGTAGCTGGTGGATAGAAAATGTGTCCATTTTCTCTATTTCTTGAGCACTCAGCCTGGTACCTGGCATTTAGGTGTTCAATATTTGATTGTGAAATAAATAGCAGAATAAAATGTTTCCAGTGGCTCCTTTGTTTAACTGCCTTGAGAAAACCTTTGAATAAATGACGATACCTATTTTACACATTTATCACTTCCGGCTCCTCCTAAAAGCATTTTAGGGGATGCAAGAGTGTGAGGAAATACAGAGGAAACAATGCAGAACATCCCAGCGCTGGGGACACTTGCTTGCTCATAGTAGGAGTTTAAAAAATATGCTTTGAGCTAATGTATATGTACACATGCATATGTGTATGTATATATGTATCTACATTTCCCCTTAACTGGGATGTTTAATACAACCTCTGAAGCTTTGAGCTTGGTAAACACAAAGACACTGTTATTACTCTAAGTACTCAATAGTGGGCCTTCGGAAACTGGTAACACATTTTAAAAACTATGGTTCTTTCGTTTGGCGTGCTTTAGTTCAGTTGCTTGTTGAAAGAGGTGAGCTCTAGTCAGCTCCTTCAGGGGAAGAAGAGGTCTGCAGTGCTGGGAACTGGTAGCAGGGAGCCATCGAGGTGCACAGCACTGTCTGGCACAGGTGTTCAGGAGGGCACGTGACAGCAGCATGAAGCAGCTAGACTTCGATGGAGGAACCCGCAGGGCAGGTACTCTGACCTGGCTTTCTAGCTCCTGTTTGTTAGAGGGAGCCCCAAAGGCCATTTCTCTTATTTTCCTAACATAGAAAATAACTGTACAATGGACAGTAAGGGATTGAGAATATTTTGACAGCATTTCTGTTGATATGCCAGGGAGAGGTTTAATCCTTCCTGTGGCCTATTCTTTTTTGGGGAAAAACCAACCGGTACTATTACCAGGGCATGAGCTAGAAAGCAATACAAACAAGGGTGATGGATTGTGAGTGTGTGTGTGTGAATGTGAGTGTGTGTTTATCCTTGGTCTGGAAGAAATGTGTGGAGTGATCTTCCTGGTTGTAGGTTAATCTTTTCCCACATAAATAGAGGGGTTTAAAGAGAGATATAAATACTTTCCTACCCTGAGAGAAAACAGACTTTGTACTGCAATGTACAAAGTATCCAAGTGAAAGAAATTAGAAGTAAAATAAGGAAAGAGAAGGGGAGAGAGAGACAGGAAAGTGGAAGCATCAGAGTGTGTACTAGTGAGAATTCTCTAGGGAAACAGAAACAATAGGATGTATATCACATTATCTATCTATCTATCTATCATTTATCATCTATCTATCTATCTAACACCTATCTTTCATCTCTTGAGAAATTTATTTTCATATTTATCCTATGGGCTTGGCTCACATGATTGTGGAAGCTGGTAGGTCCCCAGCAGGGCAGCCAGAAGGCTGAAGACCTGCAGAGAATTGGATGCTGCAGTTCAAGTCCAAAGGCTGTCTGCTGGCAAAATTCCTTTTTCCTCAGGGGAGGTAAGTCTTTCTCCTGTTCAGGCCTTCAACAGATTGGATAACGCCCACCCACATTTTGGAGAGTGATCTGCTTTCCTCAAAGTCTACTGATTTAAACGTTAATCTCATCTAAAACAAACCTTCACAGAAGCATCTGGAATAAAATTTGACCACACATTTGGTTACCTTGGTCTAGCCATGTTGACATACAAAATGAACCATCTCAGAGGACATCTACACGAAGCCCATGTGAGGATTTCTGGCCAGCTGCAGCAGTGTGAACTATAAGCCCCTGCAACACATGTGGGACAAGAATTTAAGATATTTCTACCTCTCCAGGAGAGGGAACTGGAGGTGCTCTGCTACCCTGCAGGCAAGTACAAATCAGACCAAGACCTAGGACAGCTCAGACATGGACCAGTAGAGGCTTAAGACCCAAATAAAACGTATATTTATATTTAGCTACCTAATGATATTGTGATACATCAGACTTTTATATTTGCTTTAGTGGTCTATGTATAACTTATACTTCCAGTAAGCTTTGCTTATAATGTCATCTAAAATGTGTATTAAGCTTCACATAATCCTCAATATATTTTTGTACCTTCAGATTAAGAAACTCAGAGTGAATGAGCTGTAGTTAAGGGTTAAATGGAGGGAAATTCCACCAACTCACTTCGTTCTAAACTCTGCTCAGGCAGAGTCAGGCTAACTCTGATTGGCGCAGTGGGGAAACACAGGGTTTGAATGAAGGCTCTGCATATAGATGTGCCATTTAAATGATGTGACTGTCACTTAAACTTTTAGAAACTCCGTGTCTCCATCTGTTAAATGGGGATTATGATACCTGTCTTGTAGGGTTATTGAGAGTATGAAATGAAATCATGCAACCAAAGCATCTAGTACAGTTCTTGAAAAAAGAGTTGGTGCTAAATAATTGTTACTTACCTTCCTCCTGGGTCAGGCCAGGGTTGGAGTATAAGACAGACACTATTAGTTGCCTATCTAATTTCCCTTCTTTCCTTTTTCGTTGGTTCAGGCCAGATCCTGTTAAAGAAACCTACATTTCCCAGCCTCCCTGTGGTTATGAGTGTCATTTAACATGTTCCATCCAATGTGACATAAATGGAAGCCATCTACTTTGCTGATAATGGTGCCATCTCTTCCTCTTCTTCACTTCCTTCTTTTCCCTACCTGGTATGCAGATTTGATGGCTGGAGCTGTGGTAATCATCTTGTGACCACTAGAAAATGGATAAGAAATCCAGAGGTCTCAGCACAGATATCCTTGCATCACTGAACCAATTACCAGCACCTTTTTTTTTTTATCATGATAACTTCTACCTGAGTAAAAATATTCTATTTTGTTTAATCTACTATTTAATCAGATTTTTTTATCAGTAATAGTCTATTGCAATCCAACCAATATGGGAGTTAACTTAGTGAATAGTAAATGTAGTTTTAAAAAGTTGTTTAGGAATATTATTGACTACCCAAATAAAGTTGTCCTGTAAATATCTGTGATTGGTGTCAGTAAACTATGCCATACAACTTGAGGCATACCTTCCCCTGCTCCCTGTGCCTTGCTACTTTAAATAGTTGTCAAAGTTCAATGGATTCCCCTCCTTACCTCTTGCCTCTTCCAAATCCCATCCACCTTAATTTTTATTCAGGTCACACATACAGAATTCTCTCTCAACCATTAACCTCTATTCTTGCATGCCAGAAGGAAAAAAAAAAAGGATGTTTTTCTGCTTTCACAAAAATAAACTGAGGTATTTCTATAACATTTAATCCAGTTTTCTAAAAACAGAATTCTATGCCTTCCATTTGAGGAAGACTTAGAAGTCACCTCTTAGGTACCGCACATCAAGCTCTAAGCAATACTGCTATTTGTTGGTTGCTGGTCTGCAACGAGATGATACAGACATTGAGAGCAAGCATTTAGAAACTTTCATAATCATTAGACATGATTGCAACATTTACTTTTATGGTATTTTAAGAAAGTATTAGTCCATCATGGATTGGAAATTTGAAAAAAAAGATTTCTTTTTTTTTTTTTTAAACCATAGTTAGTTTGAGAAGCACTGTTGTAACGGATAAATACCAGGCGGTAAGAAAAGTCACTACAGAATTTATTATTATTTTCAAAATTAACCTTTAAAAATGATAGTATTTTCATAGTGTGAGAAATAAACCTACTGAGTATTTGGAAAAGTTTTTTGAGGATTTGTCCAGTATTTAGTTCACACACTCCTGCGCACACACCCACACACACCCCTTATGTGGTTAGAGACCAACATGAATACTCACTACAACAATAGCTTCTTATTTTTCTTAACTAAATGTGATTAGCCCTTTGCTTATATAAATTAATACTTCAATACACAGAATGATAATGAATTATTCTCAAAAGTAGGACATAATAGTATCTACAACACATCAAGAGAAATTTAGAAATAGGACTATCTAAGATAATGAGAGGCAATTGGGAATTTGGGGAAGAGGTGAATTTAACATATGGAAGTAATTATTATGAATTTTAAATATTTACCAAGTATAGCAACATTGAGATGCTTTTGTTAACCAACTTCAGAATTTTTTTTAAAAAAAGAAAAGACCAAAATGTGGAACAACTGCAGGTATTCTGTACTCTAAAAAAAATATAATGAATCAAAAGTCTTCAATCCTGTAAAGCTCTTGAGAAAATCTAGGACTAATCCTGGATGGATACAATGAAGTTTGTTTGTTGTTAGTTGATACAGTCATTGTTCCAAGAACTGTGAACCGCGTAAGTCAGCCCCATGATGTGGAGCATTTTGGCTTGCAACTTTTTGCCTAATGCTTTTCTGTTTTCCTTAAGAAGAAAAATATCTCTGTGCTGTTTACAAAGACTTCGGTGTGCTGCTCACCATTTTGGCTACTAACACAAACAACCTTGACAATAATAATCTATTTTTTTAATCCCTTTTCACCCAGACAAGTAAGCAATCATCAATTATAGACCCTCACGTGGAATACAAATTTAGCACCATGGAAATGAAAACTACAGCAATTTGTACCTTTTCTATTCCAAGGGGAATCATTCTTGGTCTATTTATTATGAAATATTCCCTCTATCTTATACTCTTCTAAGTTATATCAATGTCATCCACCATAACTTGAATCATAATGAGTAGATGATGCTCTTTCATGACTGGAATCATGTCATCATTATTAGATGACCTAGTTAGCATATGTGGCTAAAAATGCCACTGGTTTTTTATTTATTGACTTATTTCAGAATGGCGTAGGTTATATCAGGACTGGGCTCCTGGATGTATCTTTATGAAATAGCATAGTGTTTGGTTTATTTTTTAACCCATATCCACTAACCATATACATGGGGCCATCCACACTACTTTAAAATATTTCTTTACAAACCATATATTTTTATTATCAATGCCCCTGGAAATAAAGGTAAAACACGGGCAAAGAAATGTGATAGCCTTGTTTCAGAAACATTGGTAGACTTTAAGAGGAGGAACCTCAAATCAGGAAAGATGTCAGTGAGAGAAACAAACCTTCTTCCTGAACCCATGGGGCTCCAATCTGTGCCTAGTGTGCTTGTGTTCCTCGAGGTCTGTGTACATTTATGAGGGAAGGAGTGAGTGGTCGGTACTCCCTAAGGATGTTTCCTGAGAACGCCACATCCAAGGTCAAACGTCTTGGCACCATTTCTGGTCTTGTGCTTACGAATAAGCATGCATAAAGGAAGAAAGAAGCATTTGCTTTAGAAATGATGCTAGAATTTATCTTTACCTGACTCTCCTGCCACTGAGATCTGTATTTGGCCCTTAATCATTACTTCCCGCTGTTGCAGTCCCCCTCCCCCTCCCCCCCACCCCTACTCTTCGTTGGCCACTACCCTCAGAATTCTCTTCAGCGGAGACCAAAGTGCCCCAGACAAGTTATTCTCTCCATTTTGGAAGAACTCACTGTCTCATGTCCTTTGACTTTTTCCTCTGGCCTTTTGCTTCTTTTCAAATTCTATTCAAGTCTCACCTTCTGTGCCCTAAGCATTCTTTGGAACGCCTTCTTAGTGTTTATGGGTCTGTTCACTTACTTGCTAAATCTGCCTGAGTTAGTTCCCAGGATTTAAAAGAAATTAGGGTAGATTAAACATATTAAGCAGCATGCCTAATGAGCAATGAAATGTATGTATATATTTTTAAGTTTTGTCCTCTTGTAGATGGTTATTAGAGAATTTGGGTTTGTAAGGAAACTGAGATTTTCTATGTATTAATATGATAATATCAGTGATTCTACAGCATGTTTATTTTCTGATCTGCTTAATGGTTATACTAGTTTAGTTGCATGATACCTAATTAATGATATCTTTGGAAGTCTCACCAGATAATATAATGATAACTTAACTAGAAACTGATAAAATTAGCTGAGCCACCCTCATATGGTCTGAGTTTTCTTTGCAGACCCAAACTGTGGGTGGTAAGAGAAGGTGAGAGTATTTGAATGAGTAGTATTTCTAAAGGTGAGAAGACAATGCACATACTGTAAGTTAAGTAAAATGAATCCACTTTTTATTTCTACTATATAATTGGAGGAACAAAACCTTACCCCCTCTGAACCATTACTCTCACTGTAATGCTCATTAGCTCATGATTAAGTCTTAATATCAAATGCCATGGCTTCTTTTTCAGATTAAAAACTTAGCTTACTGAAATATGACTTACCTTCTATTGACAATCATCTGGCTATTCTAATTAACTCCCCCTTCTTTCCCATTTTCCCCAGTAGCTTCTTCTTTCTTAAAAATAAAAATATTTGAGAATATGGTTGTGACACTCAATCTAAAATGAAAGTCAGAGCTATTACTAAGGAAATCATATAGCTTCCATTCCCAACTGTATACCCTTTTGACTAGTGTATTTTATTGCAACGTTTGTTATATATGTTAGTCATTGGACTGGATTTGTGGCCCCTGTTTTTGAGCATGTGAGTTGCAAAGATCTCAAAGGCAATTCTCTCTGCTCTGTGAAGAAGGACTTACATTTTTTTAAACATCTTTATTGGAGTATAATTGCTTTACAATGCTAACACATATATATGGAATCTAAGGGAGAAAAAAAAAGGTCATGAAGTACCTAGGGGTAAGACGGGAATAAAGACACAGACCTACTAGAGCATGGACTTGAGGATATGGGGAGGGGGAAGGGTAAGCTGTGACGAAGTGAGAGAGTGGCATGGACTTACATTTTTGAATAGAATATACACTAGAAATAGAGGTCTGGATTGCAGCCTTTATGTTAAAGCAGTATGTTTCAATTGACCAAGCAGGACACTAACAATTCAGATAAAAGCATGTAATATCAATTAATGGACTATAAAAACCCCTCAATGAACATTAACCCTTTAGAGCACATAGGTATGTATATGCATTGTAAACATTTATTTAGTTGGTGATAATGACGGCTTTCATGGCGCCACTGTTATTATTTAAGTTTGTGATTAGCTATTTATATACACCTGGGTGGAAAATAAGAAGTCTGATTCTAAACCTCATTGCTCTGATCATGAAGGGTTCTTTGAAGGGGAAATTGGAGTTGACATAGAAACTGAAATACAGGCTAAGAGTCATTTTATCAAGAGTCACTTTAAACATTTATCAATAAATGTTTAACAAATAGATTCTTTGGAGGTGGGCCTGTGTCAGGTGTGGTGGAGGTCACGGCCCCATGCCTCAGAAATTACAATCACAGAAGTTCAAGCTAGTCTAGTAGTCATGAAGCAACTCAAGGGTTAAGGGTCTGACTCTGACTGCAAGCACTGACAGAGCTCAGAATAGGGAGGGAAAGCATCAGAGTCTCGGATGGCTGGGGAAGGCTTATGGGACTGATGGTCCTTGATCTGGACTTTAAAGGAAAGCCTGGATTTGGATCAAGGGAGATAAAACTGTAGCAGAGGCTGGGAAAGGGAATGAACACCGTGTGTCATGGGCATGGTGGAGACCAACTGGGCTGGAGCTGAACAATCAACAATGCACAGAGGACAAAGGGATGGAGTGCCCTGACATGTGCAACTAGTTAGAAGAGTCATGGACTGAGTGACAAGCTCTGACACCTATTGCTGCTGATCTGGAGGAGCTAATGGGCCTATGTGGCCAAGCAGGTTGGGAGCAGGTTGGCATCACAGAGGTGGAGCCCAACCTTGCGAGTGTTGGAGAAGATGTCAGGTTTGCAGAGGGAAAGACACATCTTTTGGCACATGGGGCTGGCTGTAAATGAATTAGTGTATATGGACATTTATCTTTGGCATCTCTGCTTTATCACCCTCTGTGTTTCTCCCATAGTTTGGGTATCTTGCTCTGGCTTCAATTGCACAAGGCTTCCCTTTGCTTTGCCTTATTTTGAATTAGTTGTAGTTTCAGTTTCCTTAGTCTCACATCCTGAAAGTTAGAATCTCTGGGGTTCTGCTAACTATGTAGGTTACATGAAAGAAGGATAGCACCCTGTGCTTAGTGACTTTGGGGACGATATCTCCCCTTTTTCGGGTGAACATTTTAATATTCTTTGGTTAAATAAGTGTTTTAGTATCTCTAAAATCATGTCACCCTCCCCCCCCCACATTTAGTCTCTGTATAGCGGTCAGGCTTCATAAACTCTGCTTTGCTTAATTAAAACAATACCAAGCCCTTATTAAATGATACAACTGGTATGTGTGTGTGTGTGTGTGTGTGTGTTGCCTGGCTAATTCAGTTATTTAAATCACGATATTGAGTCTGAGTTTTCCTGTATAGGGCATTTAAACTTGCAGAGATAAAAATGTAGTCCTGTGCACACAGATTTTATTCTTAGCTTTATATAAAACCCTAGGAGGATCTTATAAAGGAATTGTGGCCACTACTTAAAGCTGGTATTGTGGTGATGTCTCAGGTGTGGTGGAAGAAAGTGGTGACCAGTAACATCAGGTGTGTATGTATAAAACCACTTTTGGGGGGGAACTAATTATTTTCACAGGAAATAATTTGCAACCCACAAAGTTGCTCCATGAGTTCTGCCTCAGTTATTTCTTAAAAAATGGCACAGCAGGTCTCTAATCTGATTGATTATTACCAGATTTCAGGCTTGAACTGTCCTTTAAGATTTGACTTTTAGGAGAGAAAATGGAGGGAAAGGAGCATAGGAAATATATCTTTGAGAGTACGGGATTATAATAGGAAAATAGCAACTGAATTCAGTTTCACTGCTCAACTCAGTTGAATTTCTCAATTAAACTTTGGTGTTAAAGATGAAAAAAATGTTAGTGAGCAGTTTTAAACACAATGCAGCTGTGCAAACTCTGGCATGGTGATGTTTATCTTGCATCGTCCTATGGTCTGAACACAGTGTTTTTTAAGTGTGGCACCCAATAAAAATTGGTTTCCTGAATAACTGAATAATTGAAAAGTGAGATTATTATTCTAGCTGGTGATTTGGAATGTATAATTATTTGACATTTGACGTGAAGAAAATTGAAAATAAGGCAAATCAAATGCGAATTTAAGCATTAACTAACTACCAGCAACCTGTTTCCTTTCATGTCACCAAAAGTTAAAGAAGGACATTTCCCATGATTAATTAGAATTAGTTGTTTTTCTATTTTTTTAAAGTTGAAAAGTATATATAAAACTATATTTGATGCTTTAAAATGAGGAGATTAATGTATTAGTCTATTTTTAAAGGATTTATAGTTGGTCTGTGGAAAATGCAATATTGTTTGAGTGTTATATATTATATTAGTAAAGCCATGTAATTTAGAAACTCTGTACTTAAGTGACCTTCTCTAAAATGTGTTACTATGTGCTCTGTACAGTGGTCTATCAGTTACTTTTTACTTAAATAAAACCTGATCATTTCTGCATTGCAGAAGTTTGGTCAGTTAATTGTTTTAAGGATTATTTTCTTGTCATGATACATGTAACTGTTGATACCACAAAAGGTGGGCACAAAAACTGCACCTCTTCTCTATCATTTTAAGGCTCTTTACTAGACTTTTTGGTATAAGTTATTAAAAATCTGTCCTCTTAAACATTATAAATAAATAATATATAGGAAAAGTCATTAAAACTTTGAATTTTGGAAGTTTGTCTCCTCTACCTTCAGTTTATTCTTCAATGGTAAAATGTCTCCACATCACATCCCCTGTCATCATCTAAGCCTGATGCCATCTGAATATTCTTGTCCAGAGAATTAGGTTTCTGTAACTCATGGTATAAAATATAATTCCACAGCATCTTATGTTCTCCTCAGTGTAGGTGGAACCATTCTAGTACATTGGGAGCAAGTTTTAAGTAACATGGTTTAAATGTAAATTTCAGAAAATTGCAGACAAAACACACACATAAAATTTAGTCTCTTATTTTCTATTAGTTGTTTATGAAATCAGAACTAACATTCCTTTTGGAGGGGTGGGTAGAAACTGTTCTTACCTAACACAATAAAGATCAACTCCCTTTATGAAATTTCCTATTGTAGTAGATCGTTATAATAATGGTCTCTAATGAATCATGCTGACCTGTGTCCCTGCCCCTTTGTAATGGAATGCTGCTGCTCGTTCTACTGTGAGGTAGAGTCTATTTCTCTACCCTGTTGAATCTGGGCTGGCCTTGTAAATTGCTTTGACCAATAGAGTGTCGCAAAAGTGACAATTGTATGAGTTCCAGAGCCTAGGTCTCAAGATATTTTGCCTTCACTTCCTGGGAACCCCGAGACCACCCGGCTGGATAGAACCCTGAAATCAAAGAGTTCTGGTTACGCCAACCAACAGTCATCACTAACTGCCAGACATGTGAGTGAGGCCACTTTGGAATTTCCAACCCAGATCAGCTGTAACTGCACGGAGATCCCGGCCAAGATCAGCGAAGAGCCACCCAATCAACCCACAAAATGATGAGAAATGACAAATGGTTCTCATTTTAAGCTGTTAATTGTTGAGGTTAGATTGATGCCTAAAACACCAATGAAACGCTAAAATCTGTCACACCAGAAACACCCTAACTCTGTAATAGCCTAAAGAACATTCTGCATTATTTTTCTAAACAATTTGTGCTGATCTTTGCCAATATCATCTAGCTGACTGGAAACTTTCAACACTTCATGAAGAATGCTTGAATTTTAATTTGCTATAGGGACCCTCCCAGGACTCTGTATTTCTTTGTTGGCCTTTTGGCTGCAGAGTGGAATGTGCTTCGATTGAGCTGCTTTTCATAGCCAAGGTAACCTGAGTTACTTCACAGAGGAATGTACTGGGGGGTAGTGTCTCTGCCAGCTGTAGAAGGACAATTATGTAATGGCTCATACAGCACTTAATTTTTAGAACTTGTCTTACTGAGAGGAAGTGTAAAGAAAAGGGAAAATAATGGCTGAATATTGGACCCCAAATACAGAGAGAAACAGCACCCAAACTTTCCATGTCATCCTTATATTTTGCAATTCATTTTTAATTGACATTGAGAGGCTGTTTAAGTGAGTCATAATTCAATTCTGGAAGTATCCTGTGTAATTGCATACATTCCTTATTTCCATGTAGCAGACAAATAAAACCATATGTAACTTCTTTTGAATTAGTTCATGTTACATATTCTTTAATTTCTTTCATTTATGTTACAGGGAAATTTACCTACCTTCAAAGTATCTTGTGATATAGTCCACATAGATTGATGCCATAGGAGAAAGAGCCATCTGAATCATGAAGATATGTAATTCATACTGCAAAAGAAATCACAAAATGTGATTAGTGGGTTATATTTTTCCCCTGTTACCACTCTGTTAAATAAATTCTATCAAAAATGTAGAAAAACAATAAGTTGTATAAAGTCTCACAGTAGAACTCAAGTGGATTAGTGTCCCAGTAACAAGTGCTCTAGCTGCTTGTTGGTACCCCAGGAACCAAGGAAGGAGAGAAACTCTATTTCACAGGATCTAGCTTGTTTTCACCTCTGGTACAAAACAGGAAGTCTACATTAGATGAATTAGTTTGGGGTCAAGGTTTCATTTTTTTAGAGTTCAACTCATGCTTTTCCTCCCCTTTGCTTAAATAATGCTCATTCTAAACAGGTATGGATTCCTTCATGTCACTTTTCAGTTTGCTGTGCCTGTGTATGAATGGTCTAATTTACAGAGAGCCTGGTGATTAAGCTCCAACTAGAATGTTGGAGAAATACCTGCACTGCACAGCCCAGGGGTTCAGTAGATAGCTTATGTTCCGCATGAAGCAAAATCCAAGAACCCTAGAGTGCCAAATAGCTCAGTTCCTTGCTATTCCCCAGGGAGTCGTGTTCCACCATCCTTAGATCATCTTTTCATCCTAGGCTTCCTCATCGGATGTTTCCCCAGAGTTAGCCACTGCTTTGTGTCCTTTGACATGCTCACAGTGAAGTAGAGGAGAGGGACTTGACTACTTGAACAGTAAGTGTGTTAAGCCAGATAACAGAGATATGGACAAAGTGCGAAGGGAGCAGAAAAAGGGAGATTCACAGAAGCTTTGGTGTCAAGGCATCAATACAAGTTTACTGCGGGGGAGAGTGGTCCAAACTGCTAAAGCACAGTCAGACATGAGCATGAATTGTTTAGAAAATAGTGCAAAGCTTCTCATGAATAACTGGGCTTCAGATCCTTGAGGGCAGGGGATTGGTGGGATATGAAGCGTGTGAGGTAAATTGGGGCCAGATTGTGAAGGGACTTTTATGCTATAATGAGGGAGAAAAACCTCAGTTTTGAACCCAACTTGTTAACGGCTGTGCAACAAAAGCTTGACCTGAGTATTGAGAGGGTTGTGGTTCTTTCTAGGACTCTCTGCTTCATTATGCATAAGATGCGGGTAATAAACAGGCAATTAGTTGACATAAAATTATTTATTATTCAATTATGTGACATCATGATGGTCAATATCCAAGAATTTGGCTTTTTCGAAACTGAAACCTGAAGAGTTAGAATGATATATAACATATAGAAGCAAATTAAAAAGTTATAACTAATAGATCTGGCACTATTATTAATTAAGGATAATCAACAAATAGGGTCACTCTATTGGAATGAAGGGTTGAGATAACTGTCTGGATAATTGACACCCAGAACCCTAGTTGACCCGAATTACCTGAGGTTTTTGACTTTAATTATGCAATTAGTTGCCTCTAATTCCCCATTTTGCTTTGCCAGCACACTACAACATCATGACTAAATAGGCCACCGAAAAGAAAATGAAGTTCTCAGCAAAGATGATCAGAAACTATTTCAAAGGGCACCTGACAAGCATGTGAACGGCAGTTATAGGGTGACTTCCAAGAGCAAACAGCACTATATTTCTAATGCTGTCAACCTGAGATAAAATGACTTCTTATTTTAAAGAAAATCAACTATTTAAATTGTGCTTAAATTGCTGCAAAATTTTAAAGGACTCCATACCGAATGAGGATAGCATACTTTTCCCTTGGCTTTATATCCTAATATAATTCTGTGCATGGGTACTTATACCTGTGAATGTTTTCTTTTCTTAAACATTTGGTTTCTGCTGTCTGGAGATGTGTCTCTTGTTTTTGTGAAGATTCTATAGAGGACTGTGATCACGTGACTCTCACTCCACTGCTTGTACACAAACAGAACCATCTAAAGCAAATATCAGACGTCGATAACTTACAGTAGAGACAGAGTTTTGAAAAATAAACAAATACCTGTACTTTTAAAAATTGGCTCCTAAGTAAGGAAGTACAGACCAAAAAATAATAAAATATACTTTGCCTTTTTTTTCCTTAGTACATCAGAGTTAAAAATCAAATCAATATCATTTCAGTGTGAGATAGTGGCTACAGCATGTAGACATCAGCAGGGTAATTAAAAAGCCAATGAGTTTACTTGGTAAGGTGTAATTTAGCCATAGTCAGTGGCTGCTTCCAAGAAATCTATTTACCCCCAAGTATCCTCAGGCATGGATGGGAGAGTGTGAAATGATGGAGTTTTAGTTATTCTTGTATGTAGCAAATTTCAATTACCACTTCTTCTGTAAAAAAAAAATTGTTATAGTAATATTACCTTGAAGTTCCCCAAGCTTACAGGCACCAGAGATTTAAGAGCAAAAACATTTCTGTTTTACTGATTCTGAAAACCTCACTTCATAGATTCTGCCCCGCCCCCCACCCCATTGGTTAGAAATTCCTTGATTCAACTCACAATGCCTGCTGTTTCTGGAGCTTAGGTGGCATGCCTGCTTAGAAACAATTTGTGGAAAACAACAACAAAACTTTGCTTCTGAAGTGTTTTGATAAAGTGTACCCAGATTCTCCAGAGAGATTTTCACCCACAATTTAACACATAATGAGACCTTGCTACTTTTATGACATACTTCAGAAAGACCAAGGTATGCACAGAAGCACAGGAGTTGGAAAATAGGTTTCAGGTCAAGCACCAATCCCCATAGACTGTTAGTGGGGCCCTGTGCTGAGACCATCACCAGGGAAAAAAAGGTACATTTCATTAACAATGTCTGCTATGCATGCAGGAGGTGCAGAGGCCAGCTATCCTTGCTTGGCTCATTAGAACAGGTTTTAGGGAAGCATTTCAAAGTGAGGCCATGGATTCGCATCTTTTTGGCCTTCTTCTGCCTTCAAGAGTGGTGTTCTTTTTCTTTCCCTATGCCACCTAAAACAATACTTTGAACATGAAGACATGGGGCAAACACTCCTCTGATGACCTCATTGTCCCCAAGTAGGAAGTAATACCTTTGCCATTGGCTTGCCATAAATGCCCCAGGCCCTCGCTGAGAGTTATCTGTAATGTTACATTAAATCTTTTTAGTTCAACATTTCTATATCGTTATGGCAGAAACGTTCAGTATAGTCATGGTTTTGAAGAAAAGGTTTTCCCAAGTGTAAATGATTATAAACGTTTCACATTCTTGTCTTCTTAATGTGTTTTATATAAAAAGTTTTATTTTCTTCTACAGAAACCTATAGAGTCATTAGTAACTTTTGGAAAAATTTTAATTATTAACTAGTTTGTTTTTTACCATTTCCCACCTGAAGAGTAGAAAATTGACATTTATCATTTTACTTTGAGGAAGAGGAACATTGATCAAGGGAAACATTGATCAAGAGAATACACTACATAGGTACTTGATACAGGCAAGTCTGAGGCCATTTTCTAATGAAAAATTCTAGAGCTGTGCTCTTCTCACAGGCTGGGCATCTTCCAGGACTGTCGACTTCCCAGCATGAAAGCAACAGTGCAATTTCTTGCTCAAATGATACTGAATACATCTTGTAGAGCTGCACTGCCCAATGCAGTAACCTCTAGCTAAACGTGGCTATTTAAATGAAAATGAATGAAAATCAAATAAAATGGAAAATCCAGTTCCTCAGTCACAAAAGCCACACTTCAAGTGCTCAACAGCCACAGGTGGCTTGTAGCTAACATTACGGGACAGTGCAGGGCAGATAGAGAACATTTCCATTATCGCAGAAAGTTCTATTAGAAGATGTATTTTAGAAGGTTCCCCTGTTGGCAAAAGACAGTGGTGATTCGATTCCCACTCTGCACCCCTCACATAGTTTGAACATCCATACAGCAGAGACAGAGCTAGAAAGCAAGTTTTCCTAGTATAGTCAGCTTTCAGATTTACCTTTCCCCATTTATAAATTAACATATTTACTTATTGACACTGTCACAATAGCCTTCCTATTTTAGACTGGATTTTTTTAAACATCTTTATTGGAGTTTAATAGCTTTACAATGGTGTGTTAGTTTCTGCTTTATAACAAAGTGAATCAGCTATACATATACATATATCCCCAAATCCCCTTCCTATTGCGTCTCCGTCCCATCCTTCTCATCCCACACCTCTAGGTGGTCACAAAGCACGAGCTGATCTCCCTGTGCCATGCAGCTGCTTCCCACTAGCTATTTTACATTTGGTAGTGTAAATATGTCCATGTCACTCTCTCACTTCGTCCCAGCTTACCCTTCCCCCTCCCCATGTCCTTAAGTCCATTCTCTACATCTGTATCTTTATTCCTGTCCTGCCCCTAGGTTTTTCAGAACCATTTTTTTTTTTTTTTTAGATTCCATATATACGTGTTAGAATATGGTATTTGTTTTTCTCTTTCTGACTTACTTCACTCTGTATGACAGTCTCTAGGTCCATCCACCTCACTACAAATAACTCAATTTCATTTCTTTTTATGGTTGAGTAATATTCCATTGTATATATGTGCCACATCTTCTTTATCCATTCATCTGTCGATCGACAGTTAGGTTGATTCCATGTCCTGGCTATTGTAAACAGAGCTGCAATGAACATTGTGGTACATGACTCTTTTTCAATTATGGTTTTCTCACGGTATATGACCAGTAGTGTGATTGCTGGGTCATATGGTAGTTTTATTTTCAGTTTTTTAAGGAACCTCCATACTGTTCTGCACAAGGAAATTTACATTTCCACAAAGAGTGCAAGAGGGTTCCCCTTTCTTCACACCCTTTCCAGCATTTATTGTTTGTAAATTTTTTGATGATGGCCATTCTGATCAGTGTGAGGTGATAACCTCAATGTAGTTTTGATTTGCATTTCTCTAATGATTAGTGATGTTGAGCATCCTTTCATGTATTTGTTGACAATCTGTATATCTTCTTTGGAGAAATGTCTATTTAAGTCTTCTGCCCATTTATGGATTGGGTTGTTTGTTTTTTTTGATATTGAGCTGCATGAGCTGCTTGTAAATTTTGGAGATTAATCTTTTGTCAGTTGCTTCATTTGCAAATATTTTCTCCCATTCTGAGGGTTTTCTTTTTGTCTTGTTTATGGGTTCCTTTGCTGTGCCAAAGCTTTAAGTTTCATTAGAGTCCCATTTGTTTATTTTTGTTTTTATTTCCATTTCTCTAGGAGGTGGGTCAACCAGAATCTTGCTGTGATTTATGTCATACAGTGTTCTGCCTATGTTTTCCTCTAAGAGTTTTATTGTGTCTGGCCTTACTTTTAGGTCTTGAATCCATTTTGAGTTTATTTTTGTGTATGGTGTTAGGAAGTGTTCTAATTTCATTCTTTTACATGTAGCTATGCAGTTTTCCCAGCACCACATATTGAAGAGACTGTCTTTTCTTCCTTGTATATTCTGGCCTCCTTTAACAAAGATAAGGTGACCATATGTGCCTGGGTTTATCTCTGGGCTTTCTATCCTGTTCCCTTGATCTATATTTCTGTTTTTGTGCCAGTACCGTACTTTCTTGATTACTGTAGCTTTGTAGTATAGTCTGAAGTCTAGGAGCCTGATTCCTCCAGCTCCGGTTTTCTTTCTCAAGATTGCTTTGTCTCTTCGGGGTCTTTTGTGTTTCCATACAAATTGTGAAATTTTTTGTTCTAGCTCTGTGAAAAATGCCATTGGTAGTTTGATAGGGATTGCATTGAATCTGTAGATTGCTTTGGGTAGTATAGTCATTTTTACAATGTTGATTCTTCCAATCAAAGAACATGGTATATCTTTCCATCTGTTTGCATCATCTTTAATTTCTTTCATCAGTGTCTTACAGTTTTCCGTGTACACGTTTTTGTCTCCTTAAGTAGGTTCATTCTTAGGTATTTTATTCTTTTTGTTTCTGTGGTGAAGAGGAGTGTTTCTTTACTTTCTCTTTCAGGTTTTTCATCATTAGTGTACAGGTATGCAAGAGATTTCTGTGCATTAATTTTGTATCCTGCAACTTTACAAAATTCATTGATTAGCTCTAGTAGTTTTCTGGTGGCAGCTTTAAGATTATCTATGTATAGTAACATGTCATCTGCAAACAGTGAGAGTTTTACTGCTTCTTTTCCAATTTGTATTCCTTTTATTTCTTTTTCTTCTCTGATGGCCATGGCTAGGACTTCCAAAACTATGTTGAATAATAGTGGTGAGAGTGGACAACTTTGTCTTGTTCCTGATCTTAGAGGAAATGATTTCAGCTTTTCACCATTGAGAATGACTTTTGCTGTGGGTTTGTCGTATATGGTTTTTATTATGTTGTGGTACAGTCCCTCTATGCCCACATTCTGGAGAGTAGTGATCATAAAGGGTATTGAATTTTGTCAAAAGCTTTTTCTGAGTCTATTAAGATTATCATTTGGTTTTTATCTTTCAGTTTTTTAATATGGTGTATCACATTGATTGATGTGTGTATATTAAAGAACCCTTGCATTCCTGGGATAAACCACACTTGATCATGGTATATGATCTTTTAATGTGCTGTTGGATTCTGTTTGCTAGTATTTTGTTGAGGATTTTTGCATCTATGTTCATCAGTGATATTGGTCTGTAGTTTTCTTTTTTTGTGACCTCTTTGTCTGGTTTTGGTATCAGGGTGATGGTGGCCTCGTAGAATGAGTTTGGGAGTGTTCCTCCCTCTGCTATATTTCTGAAGACTTTGAGAAGGATAGGTGTCAACTCTTCTCTAAATATTTGATAGAACTTGCCTGTGAAGCCATCTGGTCCTGAGCTTTTGTTTGTTGACATATTTGAATCACAGTTTCAATTTCAGTGCTTGTGATTGGTCTGCTTATAGTTTCCTTTTCTTCCTGGTTCAGTCTTAGAAGGTTGTGCTTTTCTAAGTATTTGTCCATTTGTTCCAGGTTGTCCACTTTATTGGCATATAGTTGCTTGTACTAAACCCTCATGATTCTTTGCATTTTTGCAGTGTCAGTTGTTACTTCCCCTTTTTCATTTCTAATTCTATTGATTTGAGTCTTCTCCCTATTTTTCTTGATGAGTCTGGCTAATGGTTTATCAATTTTGTTTATCTTCTAAAGAACCAACTTTTAGTTTTATTGCTATCATTTCCTTCATTCATTTTTCATTTATTTCTGATCTGATCTTTATGATTTCTTTCCTTCTGCTCACTTTTGGATTTTTTTGTTCTTCTTTCTCTAATTGCTTTAGGTATAAGGTTAGGTTGTTTATTTGAGATGTATCTTGTTTCTTGAGGTAGGATTGTATTGCTATAAACTTCCCTCTTAGAACTGCGTTTGCTGCATCCCATAGGTTTTGGGACATCCTGTTTACATTGTCATTTGTTTCTAGGTATTTTTTGATTTCCTCTTTGACTTCTTCAGTGATCTCTGGGTTATTTAGTAGTGTATTGTTTAGCCTCCATGTGTTTGTATTTTTTACAGTTTTTTCCATAATTGATATCTAGTCTCATAGCATCATGGTTGGAAAAGATACTTGATATTATTTCAATTTTCTTAAATTTACCAAGGCTTGATTTGTGACCCAAGATATTATCTATCCTGGAGAATGTTCCATGAGCACTTGAGAAGAAAGTGTATTCTGTTGGATGGAATGTCCTTTAAATATCAATTATGTCCATCTTGTTTAATGTATTATTTAAGGCTTGTGTTTCCTTATTTATTTTCATTTTGGATGATCTGTCCATTGGTGAAAATGGGGTGCTAAAGTCCCCTACTATGATTGTGTTACTGTCGATTTCCTCTTTTATGGCTGTTAGCATTTGCCTTATGTATTGAGTTGCTCCTATGTTGGGTGCATAAATATTTTCAATTGTTATATCTTCTTGGATTGATCCCTTGATCATTATGTAGTGTCCTTCTTTGTCTGTTGTAATAGTCTTTATTTTAAAGTCTATTTTGTCTGATATGAGAATTGCTACTCCATCTTTCTTTTGATTTCCATTTGCATGGAATATCTTTTTCCATCCCCTCACTTTCAGTCTGTATGTGTGCCTAGGTCTGAAGTGGGTCTCTTATAGAGAGAATATATACAGGTCTTTTTTTTGGTATCTATTCAGCCAGTCTATGTCTTTTGGTGGGAGCATTTAATCCATTTATATTTAAGGTAGTTATTGATATGTATGTTCCTATTACCATTTTCTAAATTGTTTTGGGTTTGTTATTGTAGGACTTTTCCTTCTCTTGTGTTTCTTGCCTAGAGAAGTTCCTTTAGCATTTGTTGTAAAGCTAGTTTGGTGGTGCTGAATTCTCTTAGGTTTTGCTTGTCTGTAAAGGTTTTAATATTTCCATCGAATCTGAATGAGATACTTGCTGTGTAGAGTAATCTTGGTTGTAGGTTTTTCCCTTTCATCATTTTAAATATGTCCTTCCACTCCCTTCTGGCTTGCAGAGCTTCTGCTGAAAGATCAGCTGTTAACCTTATGGTGATTCCCTTGTATGTTATTTGTTGCTTTTCCCTTGCTGCTTTTAATATTCTTTCTTTGTATTTAATTTGTAATAGCTTTATTAGTATGTGCCTTGGTGTGTTTCTCCTTGGATTTATTCTGTATGGGACTCTCTGCACTTCCTGAGCTTGATTGACTATTTCCTTTCCCATGTTAAGGTAGTTTTCAACTATAATCTCTTCAAATATTTTCTCAGTCCCTTTCTTTTTCTTTTCTTCTTCTGGGACCCATGTAATTCGAATGCTGGTGTGTTTAATGTTGTCCCATAGGTCTCTAAGACTGTCCTTAATTCTTTTCATTCTTTTTTCTTTATTCTGCTCTGCAGTAATTATTTCCATTATTTTTTCTTCCAGGTCACTTATCAGTTCTTCTCCCTCAGTTATTCTTCTATTAATCCCATCTAGAGAATTTTTAATTCCATTTATTGTGTTGTTCATCATTGTTTGTTTGCCCTTTAGTTCTTCTAGGTCCTTGTTAAACATTATTTGTATTTTCTCCATTCTATTTCCAAGATTTTGGATCATCTTGACTATCATTACTCTGAATTCTTTTTCAGGTAGACTGCTTATTTCCTCTTCATTTGTTTGGTCTGGTGGGTTTTTACCTTGCTCCTTCGCCTGCTGCATATTTCTCTGTCTTCCCATTTTGTTTCAGTTACTGTGTTTGGGGTCTCCTTTTTTCAGGCTGCAGGTTTGTATTTCCTGTTGTTTTTGATGTCTTCACCTAGTGGCTAAGATTGGTTCAGTGGCTTGTGTAGGCTTCCTGGTGGAGGGGACTGGTGTCTGCGTTCTGGTGGGTGGGGCTG
Organism: Kogia breviceps; assembly: GCF_026419965.1. Taxonomy (NCBI): domain Eukaryota; kingdom Metazoa; phylum Chordata; class Mammalia; order Artiodactyla; family Physeteridae; genus Kogia; species Kogia breviceps. The sequence continues at coordinate 31,887,389 of NC_081322.1, read as the reverse complement.
GATCCAATGGTGTGTTTTGCGGTGTCTGTGAACTTAGCATGATTTTAGGCAGCCTCTCTGCTAATTGGTGGGGTTGTGTTCCTGTCTTCCTAATTGTTTGGCATGGATTGTGCAGCACTGGAGCTTGCTGGCCGTTGGGTAGAGCTGGGTCTTAGTGTTGAGATGGAGATATCTGGGAGTGCTCTCACGGATTGACAATATGTGGGGCCGGGAGGTCTTGAACTCGGCTCTCCCACCTCAGAGGCTCAGGCCTGACACCAGGCCTGAGCACCAAGACCCTGTCAGCCACATGGCTAAAAAGAAAAGGGAGTAAAAAAGAAAGAAAAAATAAAATAAAATAATTAAAGTTAAAAAATTAAAATAAAAAAGTAATAAAAAATAAAGAGAGCAACCAAACCAATAAACAAATCCACAAATAATAACAAGCACTAAAATCTCTACTAAGATAAACAAAAAAATCAGGAGCAAGTCAGTTGCAGACAGCAAACCCCAAGTCTACAGTTGCTCCCAAATTCCACCACCTCAATTTTGTGTTGATTTATTGTCTATTCAGGTATTCCACAGATGCAGGGTACATCAGGTTGATTGTGGGGATTTAATCCGCTGCTCCTGAGCCTGCAAGGAGAAATTTTCCTTTCTCTTCTTTGTTCTCACAGCTCCTGGGGTTCAACTTTGGCCTTGCCCCCACCTCTCTGTGTAGGTTGCCCTCAGGCATCTTTTGGGTAGTCTGAGGTCTTCTGCCAGTGTTCAATAGGTGTTCTGTAGGAGTTGTTCCACATGTAGATATATTTTTGATGTATCTGTGGGGAGGAAGGTGATTTCCACATCTTCTCTGCCATCTTCAAGGTCCACCCAAGAAGTTACTTTAATCAGTCATTTTCTGGGACATTGGATGCCTCAGACCTTGGATCTTTATAGTTAATGGGGAAACACTGATGGGAACACAAGCAGATTTCAGGCCCTCATGTTCCTTTACTCTCTGTCATGCTGACAGTGGTGGTGATGAGCATGGTGGGACCATCAGCTCTGCTTGGTGATTTGCGGGAGTCTGTTGGCACTGAGCGTGGTTGACGTGGCAGCAGCCAAAAATTGTTAAGCACACATTTTGTTATGAAAAAATAGGCATCACTGTAATTCACGTAATGAATATTATTCCCAAATAATTGCCCAAATTAAGTTTGCTTTTTAGAGATAAGCACATCAAAGTTTTTCAAAGATTCTTCACCAAGAAGAAACAAGCCTATAAAACTATGATAAAAATTTGTATTTGTTTTGATGTAGTCCTACTTGTTAGTTTTTTCTTTTGTTACTTGTGCTTTTGGTGTCATAGCCAAAACCACATGAGGTACCACCTCACCCCTGTTAGAATGGCTACTGTCAAAAATGCAAGAGAAGTGTTGGTGAGAATATGAAGAAAAGGGAACCCTTGTGCACTGCTTATAGGAATGTAAACTGGGTCAGCCATTATGGAAAAACAATGAGAGGTTCCTCCAAGAATTAAAAATAGAACTACTGTATGATCCAGCAATTACACTTCTGGGTATATATCCAACAGAAATGAAATCACTGTCTTGAAAAGATATATGCATTCCCATGTTTATTGCAGCATTATTCACAATAGCCCAGACATGGAAACATCCTAAGTGTCAGTCCAGTGAATGAATGGATAAAGAAAATGTAGTATATATGTACAACGGAATATTATTCAGCCACAAGAAAGAAAGAAATCTTGTCATTTGTGGCAACATGAATGGACCCTGAGGGCATTATGCTAAGTGAAATAACTTGGACAGAGAAAGACAAATACTCTATGATATCACTTGTATATGGAATGTAAAAAAAGCTGAACTTTAGAAGTGGAGATAAAATGATGGTTACCAGGGGCTGAGGGTAAGGGAATTGGGGAGATGTTGGTCAAAACGTACAAACTTGCAGTTAGAATATGAATAAATTCTGGAGATCTAGTGAACCGCTTGTATTTATAGTCAACAATACTGTGTTATATACTTCAAAGTTGCTCAGAAACTAGATCTTAAATAGTCTTACCACAAAAAAGAAGTGATAATTATGGGACATGGTAGAGGTGTTAGTTAATGGTGGTAATCATATTGCAATATATAAATACCAAGTTAACACTTTGTGCACCTTAAACTTATACCATGTTATATGTCAATTATATCTCAATTAAAATATGTATTTGCTATATCTATTTGGTAAATTTATAGTGCATTTTGTCCATCATTTCAATTTCTAGGTATTATAATTATTCTCAGTTTGTAAACAAATTTTTAACAAGTTTTGAGTTTACTTATGCTTTATGTAATAATTTTAAAATCTATCATTTTTCAGCATTATAAAATAACTTTATTCAAAATTTCTTTTCTTTTAAATATGAAATTCATCTGACATTTACATTATTTTCAGGTAACATTTTATCTGACTTCAATAAAAAATTATATTTGTTTATTTTATTAGAATATCTGGAAAATAAAGAAAAGTTCAAAGAATTGAATGAGCATCACCCCAAATCCCAATACCTATAGATGACTATTTTCAAGTTTCACTGTGTTTACTTCCAGTCCTCTACTCCATGCATATGGGTGCATCTATCTATATGTGTGTTATCCATAAAACAAAGGCAATCAGGATCATACTACACCTACTAGAGACATACAGTATAGTTTGAGACAGTGATGCCCAGAGGTTTGAGTGGGGAGTCAGGGTCACACTGCTATAGTTCAAATCCATACTCTACCATTTACTAGTGGTCTGAACCCAAGCAAATCCTTTGTCCTGTCTCAGTCTCAATTTCCTCATCTATAAAAAGGGGATGATAGGGCTTCCCTGGTGGTGCAGTGGTTGAGAGTCCGCCTGCCGATGCAGGGCACATGGGTTCGTGCCCCGGTCTGGGAAGATCCCACATGCTGCAGAGCGTCTGGGCCTGTGAGCCATGGCCACTGAGCCTGCGCATCCGGAGCCTGTGCTCCGCAACGGGGGAGGCCACAACAGTGAGAGGCCCGCGTACCGCAAAAGAAAATAAAAACGGGGGGAAGGATAATAATAATATCAAGGCGGTGTAAAGATCACTTAAAACACTGCAATAAGAGCATAAAAGTTTTTTTAACAATAGATCGTGAAGATCTATTGTTAAATAACTTTTGACATATAGGTTTTAATGGAAGCATAGTTTTTATAATGGTAACACTATAAATTATGTAACCATTTGTTTCAGTTACTTTTACTCTTGACTCTGGGCAACAGAAAAGCGAAGTAAAAGTGGCCTTAACAATAAGAATACTTTTTTGTGTGTGGTACGCGGGCCTCTTACTGTTGTGGCCTCTCCCGTTGCGGAGCACAGGCTCCGGACGCGCAGGCTCAGCGGCCATGGCTCACGGGCCCAGCCGCTCCGCGGCATGTGGGATCTTCCCGGACGGGACACGAACCCGTGTCTCCTGCATCGGCAGGAGGATTTTCAACCACTGCGCCACCAGGGAAGCCCCAAGGATACTTTTTATATCATATACCAAGAGGTTTTGAGGTAGACTTGTTTCAAAATGGATTAATCCAGCAACTCAACAACAGCACTAAAGACCCATGTTCTTTCCATCTCCCTGCTCTTTTTTTCTCAGCATGTGGGCTTGTTATACTAGGTTGGATGCTCTCATGGTTCCCAGACATTGGCACTGTTCCGGGTATTGCATGCAGACATATCAATGCTGACACCAATAAAACAGAAAAGCCCTGACTAACATCCTTAATAAGAGCAAGGGAAACATTGCTCAAGCCCAGCTTGCTCTCGTGTAGAACTGGTCACCAAAGGCAAGCCACTGACACGATATGTCAAAGTGAGAAAAGGCTGCTCTTGGTTTTGGCTCCAGAATCTTATCACTTTTGGTACATCACCTATGATTTCACTAGTGGGTGACTCAAGCTTGTTTTCTCTTCCCAGTTCTGAATTCAAGATTTACAAAAGTACATCTGATAGCAGAATCTGAATGACATCCAGAATTCTAGATGAATTGGGTTCCGGAGAAGTAAATTATAGCTTTTCAGCTTTTGCAGTATAAGAAGACATTCAGGGAGGAAGTTGGACAAGATACTGATAAGCCAACCCTCAATTTCTCAGAAATTCTACTTCTAGGAATTAATTTAAAAGAAATAATTGTGTATGTGCCTAAAAATGTAGCTAAAAGGATATTCATCACAGAGTTGTTTATACTAGTGGAAAATTGGAAACAACTTAAATGACCAAAAATAAAGCTTTGGTGTTAGTTTTGGAATATTTTTAAATCATTAAAAATGAGGCTCTAGGAGAAAATTTCTCTAGGAGAAAATCTAAGTAACCTGGAGTTTGACAATGAGTTTTTAGATACAAGATGAAAAGCTCAATCCATGAAAGAAAAATTGATAAGTTGGACCTCATTAAAATTAAAATTTTCTGCTATATGAAAGACAATGTTAAGAGAATAAAAAGGTGAGACACAGTGGGAGAAAATATTTGCAAAACACGTATCTGACAAATGACTTGTACCCAAAATTTACAAAGAGTAATTTAAACTCAACAATAAGAAAACAAAAACCCTTCAAAAACTGGACAAAAATCTGAATATACACCTCATCAAAGAAGATTTATAGATAGCATATAAGCATATGAAAAGATGACATTAGGAAAATACAAAATTAAAACAACATGAAACACAACTACACATCTATTAGCAGCGCTAAAATCCCAAACATTGACAATGCCAAGTGCTGAGTAGGATGTGGAGCAACAGGAGCTCTCATTCATTTCTGACGGGACTGCAAAATGGTACAGTCACTTTGGAAGACATGTTAGCAGTTTCTTACAAAGCTAAATATAGTCTTACCATATGATTCAGCAATCATGCTTCTAGGAATTTACCCAAATGCATTGAACACTTATGTCCACATAAAACTTGTATGCAAAAGTTCATAGCAGCCTTATTCATAATTGCCCCAAATTTGAATTAACCAAGATATCTTTAAATAGGTGAATGTACAAACAAACAGTGGCGCATCTACACAATGAAGTATTATTCAGTGATAAAGAGAACTGAGCTATCAAGCCATGAGAAGAGATAGAGGAAACTTAAATACATATTGCTAAGTGCCCGTCTGAAAAGGATACATAATTCCACCTATAGCACATTCTGGAAAAGGCAAAATTATTGATACAGTATAAAAGATTGAAGGAAGAGTAGAGAAGGATGAATAGGTGGAGCACAGGGGATTTTAAGGACAGTGAAACTATTCTGCATGATACTGTACTGATGAATATATGACACTGTGAATTTGTAAAAATCCACAGAACACAGCATAAGGTCTGGACACTAAATGTAAACTCTAGACTTTAGTTAATGATAATATATCAATATTTTTCCATTGACTATAACAAATATACCATATTAAAGCAAGATAATAACATGAAACCATGTATGGGGGGGAGATGCATGTATAAGGGAATCCTCTGTATTTTCTGCTTAATTTTTTTCTGTAATTCTAAAACTACCCCCGGCAAGTCTATTAATTTTTTTAAAATTAATTAATTTATTTATTTTTGGCTTCATTGGGTCTTCATTGCTGCATGCAGGCTTTCTCTAGTTGTGTCGAGAGTGGGCTACTCTTCATTGCGGTGCACAGTCTTCTCATTGCAGTGGCTTCTCTTGTTTTGGAACACGGGCTGTAGGCATGCAAGCTTCAGTAGTTGTGGCATGCGGGCTTAGTAGTTGTGGCTCATGGGCTCTAGAGCGCAGGCTCAGTAGTTGTGGCACACGGGCTTAGTTGCTCCGCGGCATGTGGGATCCTCCTGGATCAGGGCTTGAACCTGTGTCCCCTGCATTGGCAGGCAGATTCTTAACCACTGTGCTACCAGGGAAATCCCAAGTCTATTAATTTTTAAACATGAGGCTATAGAAGGTTATTTAATGTCATGAAAAATGTTAATAATACATTAAGTGAATAAATCAGATCACAAAATTCTATGTTCCTATTTTATTTTATTTATTTATTTATTTATTTATTTTTTTGTGGTATGCGGGCCCCACTGTTGTGGCCTCTCCCGCTGCGGAGCACAGGCTCCGGACGCGCAGGCCCAGCGGCCATGGCTCACGGGCCCAGCCGCTCCGCGGCACGCGGGATCCTCCCGGACCGGGGCACGAACCCGCGTCCCCTGCATCGGCAGGCGGACTCCCAACCACTGCGCCACCAGGGAAGCCCCCTATTTTATTTTAAACACATGTACAAGTGCATTTCCCCCATGCCCCGCCCCCCCACACACACTCATGGGCAAAGACTTGCACACCTTACCCAAAAGAGCAATAGTCATTGTCTCTGAGATATGGAATAAAGTGCAATTTTTTGTTTACCTTTTAATTAATATGAATTTTCCAAAATTTCACAATGGAACCTGTATCACTTTTCTGAAAAGAAAAAAGTAGCTTTAAAAAAAATTTCTACCAAAATATCTACTATAAATAATTATATTTTTATTGGTAGATTCTATTGGCAAGTTCAAGAAATGGTACAAATGTTTTTCTTCTCTTGAGAAACAAACATTTATCTAAAAATATTTGTGATAAATTATTTCCCCCTGGAGATAATTATTTTTTAATGCTCACTAGTTATTTTTACAGAGACATTAGGTTAGGCTACAATTTGAAACTCACAAAGTCTGAAGTTGAAGTCACCATCTTCATCTTCCTGTCTATACTCATTCCTCTAGCATTCTTTTTTTTTTTTTTTTTTTTTTTTGCGGTACAAGGGCCTCTCACAGCTGTGGCCTCTCCCACCGCGGAGCACAGGTTCCGGACACGCAGGCTCAGCGGCCATGGCTCAAGGGCCCAGCCGCTCCACGGCATGTGGAATCCTCCCGGATCGGGACACGAACCTGTGTCCCCTGTATCGGCAGGCAGACTCTCAACCACTGCGCCACCAGGGAAGCTCACCTCTAGCATTCTTTACATCTGAAAATTGCAGTGTTGCCCTCTCAATCTCTTAGAGTTACAAATCACAGACAGCTTCCACATCATAATTCTCTCCTGACTCCCCAGTTCATCCGTCATACAATGTTAGGCTTTTCTTTTTTTTTAAATCATAATGTCCTTCTTCAAAACCACTAATAACTGTATTGTCTAAAGGACTGACTAGAACTACAATTCTAGTTGAGTGCTTGACATTTACCCTTGTCTGACCCAATTGACCTCTCCAGGTATATTTTCCAGAATACAAGACACATCTTGTGCCCTATACAAAATGACTTTCTGTTTCCCTTACATTCTATACACCACTCTTTCTCACCTTCATTTCACATGTCAAACTTGGAATCTGTTTATCCTAACTCATTCTTCCAACCTCAATATCTGTGGCTGTTGAAATCTTATTTTTCCTTTAAATCTTTGATCAGTTCCTTGAAACTGTTCCTTTTTTAAAAATCCCCATCAGAATCCATCTCCTCTCTGATCCTCTATGTTGAGTCTATATGTTGGGGACTATGTTGAGCCTCCATTATAGCACTTTTTATAATCTCCCTTATGTAATGTGAGTGATGCCTACATCCATTTTCCTCAATAGATAAAAATATCCTTTAGGATAGGGACCATGCTTTTGTATCACCTAAAACACACAAAGTACAATAAATGGCTGTTAAATTGAATTGATTTAAATTACATTAGAAGTCATTTGAAAGTGCTAGCAAAATACCATTAATGGTGTCTGTGTAAGATGCTTTGAATTAAATGTGAGGACAAATACATTAATGCTAACATGCTCTCAAGCAAACACCACCAGCTCTGCAGTGAAGATTATCAAACATCAGCTTCCCTACCTGGGACTTGTGATTTGAATGCCTGATTCTGTAAGTTCAGAACAAGTTCACTTTTCTTGTTTGAACCAAGAACAGAAGGGTGCTTCATAAGATCAATATAAGAAAAAGTGTAATAGATGCACAATTTGAGAAGTGATCTGAGATCATTTTATGTGTAAGAACATGTTTGTGCTACTACAATGAAAAGAAAGTGAGGAAAGCAGAAGAAATGTTGTGTGACCCCCTTCTCTCTACTCTTTTCCCCTCAAACCAAATTAGCAAACAATTGATGATCCAGATTTGCCTTTTTTTGAAAATCAAATAATCTTCCTCTAAAAGTGGTTATTTAATCATTGCTCTATATGGGAACATGTTAAATGTGGTTTGACATCCCTTCAAGAAAGAAACTGCTGTGTTGGCACTCAAATGTCCTTTGTGAATTTGTGAAGGCTTTTAATAATAACTGATTTTTAATTTATAGTAATGGAACAAATATCAAATGACATTGCTTATAATGCATTTTTAAGAATCCACTATTCAGCTGCATAGCACAGGGAGATCAGCTCAGTGCTTTGCGACCACCTAGAGGGGTGGGATAGGGAGGGTGGGAGGGAGATGCAAGAGGGAGGGGATATGGGGATATATGTATACATATAGCTGATTCACTTTGTTATACAGCAGAAACTAACACAACATTGTAAAGCAATTATACTTCCATAAATATGTTAAAAAGATAATATTGGGGGAATAAAGCACGTTGCATAAAAAAAAGAATCCACTATTAATTTCTATTATAGAAACATGTATTCCTATGGAAACCCAAGATGCTGTCCATGGTCCTGATGCTCACACAGAATCAGAGCAGCAAAATCCCAGATATAAAAGAATCATAAGGGTAGCCTTCATTGTGCAGTGTATTCTTATAATCGTTTAATTTCCCACTCGATTCAAGGGTCAATATTTTACTTAATTTCTTATTTATTAATTTGCATATAAAATTGTGGCCTTTATAGACTCTAAGCCACTGACCTCTCTTATACCAAGTATTTAATGTCATATATATAGCAGTATAGTTTTAAATAGCTGAAAAATAAACAGTGTGTAACAGTAAAACAATGAAACAAATCATTAACTCCTCAGAAGACCACAGTAACTTGGTAAATCTCTGGTGTGTGTGTGTGTGTGTGTGTGTGCGCACACATGTGTGTTTCTCATTTTTTGTCTAGCTTCTGTGTTCAGATGATTCTGTTACTCTGTTGTTACAGGGTGTCAATGAAATCAACAAAAGGCCTTTACACACAATGTACACCCCAAATTTGCTTTAGTTAAAAAAACTAAATTTTCTTTAAAATATTTTAAAGACTGAAGTATTCCAATCTATAATTATAAAGAGGTGTCGACTCTCTTGATAGTAAAGTTGTTTAGATCAATTATTTCCACTGTCATTATGTCATAAATTCTGATGAAATTCCTCAAGTCAATGAAAACAACACACCAAATAAATAAAATGATTTTAAATCCAGAAATAAGACTCAGGACTTAATTTGTTCCTCTGTCCAGATATTCAGGGCAAGGTTGGACCTGATTGGTGGTGATACACTGCAGTAAGTGCTGAAATTTAGAGGCTTGATAGGATCAGCTATAAGACTGCTACTTTAAGTCTGAATTCTTTCCATTTATCATCATGTGTCACACCTGAAATACTACCCCAATTCAGTGTATATTTTGTATGTGTGGTAATCTAACTTTACAGGCAATAGTCTAGTGATCCTTGTTTACTATCAAGATGTAATGCTGGTGATTAAATTACAGATGACACATCACATCAATTCTTATTAGAGATGTGCAGGCAGTAAAATGTTTACATTTCAGTAGATGATTTGAGCCATCTCTCTTGCATACTCTTCATTATATTAAACTTGGTGATTATCAGTGAGTATTTCAGGCTACAGTTGCCCAAGTTAAACATTTAGCATCTTATTAAGGCAGTTTTTAAAAATATATTCACATGCTAGTATTTCTCTAGGTGGTTATAAATATTAAATGAGATGAGGTATATCAGAATGGTTTGTACATTTTAAAGTCCTATAAAAATAAGATGGGACATTATATTTATGGAACAAATATTTATTTAGCATCCATTATGTGTCAGGCATTCCTGTAGGTACTGGGGATAAGCTAGCTGAAAAAGAAACTCCTGCTTTCATGAAGCTTATATTCTAGTGAGGTAGACAGACAATAAAGAAGAAAAATATAGTATTTCATGATGGTAAGTCTTATAAAGAAAAATAAAGAATAGGGAGTGATAGAGTGAATATTAAGAGGTAAAATTTAAAATAGAATGGTAAGGGAAGGACTTGTGAGAAGATGTCTTTGAACAAAGATCTAAAAACCAGGGAAGGGATTTCTGGAAGGAAACTGTTCCAAGCAGAAGGTACATCAAGTTCTAAGTCAGGAGCATGTGTGGTATGTTTGAGGAACATCAAAAAGACTAATGTGACTGGAGCTGCGTAAGTGAGGGGAAGAGTAATAAGATTTGTTGATAGAGCTAAGATAACACAGGAAGAAGATAATGTAGAGGGCTGTAGACCTTACAGTCTTTGGTTTGCCATGTGACTGGCTTTGGCTAATGGAATGTGAGCAGCAGTGACATTGTTAACTCTGGAGAACTCATGTGTGCCTCACCTTCCTTTTCTTTCTTCTGAACTGCTACTGACAACCTTAGAGTTGGAGGCTCCTATAATAACCTGGGTCCTGGGGTGTCCAAGATGAAAAGATATGAAGTATAGTGTTCCTCTCACCTATAAGAGGCAGATAATGGCAATAAGAAATGAGCCTTTGATATTTTAAGGCACTGAGATTTTGGGGTTGTTTGTTACTACATCATAATGGAACTCCTCATACAGGCAATCTTTGGAGTTTTTTTGAGCAGAGGTGTTACATAATCTGACTTCTGTATCAAGTGGGTAATCCTAGCTCCTGCACTGAGAATAGTCCATAGAGGTCAAGGACAGATACAGGAGATGAGAAGGGGACTATTGCACTTATACAAGCAAGAGATAACCATAGTTCAGACCAAGGAAATAGCAATGAGGATAGCAAAACATGGTAGAATTGTAGGTATACTCTGAAAAAAAGCAAATAGTATATTCTGATGTCTTTGATGTGGGATATGAGAGAAAGAGGAGATTTAAAAATGAATTCCAAGTTTTTGACTTGTACAGTTGGAAAGACAGAGTTGTAATTTACTGAAATGGGAATGAATATGGAACAAATGACTTTTGAGGATCAGGAGTCTTATTTGGTACATGTTAGGTCTGAAGTATGTGTTAACCATGTAACTGCAGATGTGAAGTAGATATGTCCATATGTAAGTCTGGAGTCTGGGGCAGATAACTAGACTGGTGATACCTTTTAAAGAATAATCTCTGTAGATGCATTCAGTTATTTAAAAATATTTTTTCACCTAATTCCAATATCTAGATCCTCTAAGGATTTGTTTCTATCGGCTCTCTTTTATTCCTCTCTCTTTTAAAATGATGTGGTATTTTCTTTTGGAATTTTTAGAAATTTTTGGTTGAATGCTAGATATGATGAATGTAAAAAAAACCATACATGGCAGAAGCTGCAGATGATGTTATGTTCCTCCAGAGACAATTCACCCATCCTTGCCTAAGCCAATACCATGGTCAGGCTGGCTTGTGGCCCTCACAGGCTCAGTTTATCTCTAGGTGACCTGTGATCCTCTCTCCTGTAAGGCCCCAAATTCTAATCTTGGTCTTGTGAGGCTGCTGAAATCTCTACTCCGCTTTCAGAGCCTTTCTGCTTATGCTTGGGGTCTCTTGCCCCATTCAGCACTGGAATTTTAAAACTGTCCTGAAGAGATAACTATCCATGTGCATGAAGTTCCTCCAAGTCTCTGCCCAATCTCTGCTAGTTTCTCTTTCCCCTAGAAATGGCCCCCTATAGATATAAAGGTTTAATCCTAATCCTCTTATTTGCTCAGAACTGACAAGTTGGTCAAAATAAATGGCTAAGAAAGTCAGCTGACTTCTAGGAAGCTCTTACCTTTCCCAAGTTTTAGCATTTTCAGTTCTTGTTGCCTCCGCATTTCTCTGCTGGCTTCACACAGATGATTTCTGATTTTTTTTTTTTTTTTTTTTGGCTATCACAGTTGTTCTTGGTAGAATGCTGGTGTTCTGCTACCCACTACATACCATTCAGAAGTGAGAATTCAGACAATATTTAAAGTTATGAGACTGGATGACGTATCAAAAGGAATGAATGAAATAGAGAAGAGAATTGAGTCCTGCGGTTTGGAGCATTCCAAAGTTGAGATTTATCCACAAATACAAGGAAATAAATCATATTCTGTATGATACTGAAATATATTTAAGAAGATCATATAATGCAATTGTCTTATCACTTTTGCTATTTTTCAGTATTCAAGCTTATTTTCTTTTCAAATGATTTGCTGATTAACAGATAAATGTGGGGTCCCAGTTGGCACAAATTCTTTTGGGCCTCTTCTAATAATTTCCTTTTTTTCCACCAGAAGAACTGAAAAGGGTCATTTTGTTAACAATTTCATTCACGGGTTAAAGCCAAAAATACTTTCAATATGAGTAAAATTTACATATGAATAAAATTGTAGAAGCTCTTGAAACAAGTACATTCAGTCTCTTATGACTATCAATTAGTGTCTCAGTAGCAATGAGATAAGATAGTCAAATAGGGTAATTTAAGAGGAGTTTGATGAGAAGACAATTTACAAAGAGTGTTTGCAAGGGGTATTGTCATACCTTAGGGCTAGAGATACAAGGCATTATTATCACCCCTAAGCCTGAAGGGGCAAAAGAAGGGAATATATACTAGAACCAGGAGACAAAGGGGCCAGGTGCTGACAGGCACCCACAGTGATCCCATAGAGAGTTAATCTCAATATGCCTTTCTATTTTTGCCTGTGCTTCCCAAGGGGAAGCCAGAAAATGAGGTAACCTATGAGTTCATTCTTACAGGTAAACTTCCAGCACAACATAGATCTCTCTCTCTCTCCCTTTCGTTCCTTTTCCAGAATTGCCATATGGCTCTAGAGTAAACTCAGCTACAGTAATACTACTTAGACCGTGAAAAATATGGCACGTCTTAACATTACTCACATAACTTTGTAAATTCATTTAATAGAACTCTGTTACCAAGCTGATAAAACTGTAAAGAAATGAATTGGACTTAAACAATGTACTTAAGAAACCTGTCTGGAATACAGAGTATGAGGTATTTCCTCTTATAAGCATTCTTCATATTCTTATAAAAAACTATCCTGCCATGTGTCACATACACAAAAAAAAAACAGTTTGGGAGTAGTTTGCTGAAAATAAAAACATCAGAAAACTAGATGACATGGAAGGTTGGGAACCAACTTGGTTTAATCTGGTCCACATTCATAGGAGCTTAGTCTAGAAGATTTGAGACTGAACTTCTGCTTTTGAAGCCTAAGTTTTTAGAAGCATAGGCTCATATTTTAATCTCAACTCACTCTTTACATGTAATTGATATTATAATGTAATTTCACTGTAAATATCAATAGAGAAGTTACAATGCCAAAGGACATAGAGACTGAGCTGGACATCTCAGAGTTATGGATTACTGCAATATCATTAATACATATTAGACATTGTAAATAATCCAAAAACTTGACTCAAAAAGCTGCCTTAAAGTCTCATGATGACTCATTCTGTTTCTGGGTCCCTGATGTGAGAAGAGGGGTCTATACCTAAATTTGTAGCCCTTGATGAAACTGCCCCCCTTCCTGCGTGTTTTTTAATCTTTATGAAAGATGCCATAATTCTCCAGTGACCCACAAACAAAACACTGAAATGATGTATTCATCCATTCATTTAATCAATGATCATTTATCAACCATTGCCATCCTGGAGATAAAGTCAAATGAGACAAATGAGGCTGAGTGGGTCTCTTCTAGAAGGCATGATGGAAAAGTTAACAGTATTCTAAATCTCATAATAGATCTTTGCTCAGTGAGCTACTGAAGTCCTGGAAAGACACTAAAAGCTCTTATGTGTACAAGTCTGTGAGGGAGTGTACTCCAAGGAAAGCCTACTCCCCTTTCTCTAAACAAGGATTACATTCACTTCATCTCTAAAATGTTTCTTGGAAATCATTCTCTTGTCTCTATTATGGCTGCAAGGATGCAAGTTGAGGACTTCTTACCTCTATTCGGCCTTGTTGCAGTTGTTCCTTACTTAGTCTCCTAACCTCCACTCTCACCTACCTGCAACCCACCCTTCCCAATTATTGGCACTTTATTTTTCCTGGAGCACAGTGCCCTCACCCTATCTTGACCTCATCTACTCTCTGCTCTAAGCTACACTCCTAAGTGTTTACCTTGTTCCCTCCTGGCATGTCCTTCCTTGCTTATCCCTCATTTCCATCTTTGGAAATCTTGCCATTTCCTCAAAATCTGGTTGGAAGTAAACACTCTTTCTTCTAAGCTTCCGTAAGTGTTTGTATTTTTTTCATGTACTTATGACAGTCTGCTTTGTTTTATGCTTTATCTCTCTTGGAAGATTATAAGGTTTTTGAGGGTTCTGATCACACCATTTACTTATTTTTCTATGTCCCTCCTCATAGCAACTGGCATGATGTCTTTACCTATGGGGGGGAAGAGGACTTAAATTTTTAAAACTTGAATTATGCAAACATTGCATAACTATTAGAGCAGACTAGAGATAAACTCTAATTTGATTTGGTACTAACAAATTTTGGTGTCAGGTGGAGTGACACTGGAAAAGCATTAAACTTGTCTCTTACATACATTCAGTGATTAAAGAGTCATTTCATTGAAAGAAGCAAAAGTTATAACTTTTATATACATAAGTCAGTACAGAGAAATCTTGAAAATATTTAACAGCCTCCTATGTTCCCAGCTCCCTGTTGAATTCTATCATGAACGTGCCCTCGTGTAGCCTATATGTTGCATGTTGCACCCAGAGTCTTGGAATGAAATACTTCCTTTTCTTAAAAAAATTGTAATTTAGTAGTTTTGTTTTCATGTAAAAATTTCCATGCAGAGCATGTTTTATATTTTGAAACACAAACTCCCTACCTTAAAAACAATCCATTTCTTCCCATGTAGAGCTGTCAGGAAGGAGAGATTCAGTAAACTGCATGTCACTATCAGCCATTGATAGCTAGTGATCTGTTCCAAATCCAAAGGCTAAACCAAACCTCATGCTGCTGTATGTCAGATACAATTGGTCCACAGTCAAAGTTTTACAGCTCATACAGGGCACACTTTATCCTTCAGGCTGCTACTCAAGATAGCCACGACCCTGAGGAGAACCAGTCAACAAAACAGACAGACAAGAGGATGTAATTTGTATGCATCCCTGAGCCAGCTCACATCACCCCTGACCTACAGGTCAGGCTGCAAATGACAGCAGGGTGCATGCACCTGATCAGACAGAATATTCTCATTATAAAGCCTGGGAAGAGGGGGCAACTCCTCTGTGTTTACCCACAGACCAGATGCAATCTACCTAGGAAATGAGGCAAAAAAAAAAAAAAAAAAAAAAATAGTACTGATTTAGCTCAACAGGAAGATGTGACCGACATGTCAATACCTTACAAAATTTTTCATCAGTCATTTATCCTGATAAACTTGGGTGAACACAAGATGATTATACAAAGGGAAGTTTATCAAAGGGAAGCAACAGTTTGTTTAATCACAGTTGGGTCATCCAAAGAAAGCTAACCCAAAAAGAATAATCCTTATTGAACTGCAATAGAGAAACCTCATCAAATACACTTGGCCACCATCATTTGTTTTCAGAATAGATTTTGGTTAAGCATGAGTTTGAAATGGTAGTGCAAGCCTACAAATGTAATTTCTTTTAAATTATTGGAAGATGGTGAAAGCTTTCATATTTTTAAATGAAATCTGGATTTCCAAAAAGATCTTCATTGAAATGAGAATGACTGTGGAGGCGGTTAGACCAAATTGCCACATGTGGTAATTCTTAAGAACAGAGAAGAAGACTATGTCTTGGATTATTGGAAGTAGATTTGCCTGAGGCCAGTAGAGTAGAGATGACCTCTGGAGTTCCCCATGACAGCATGATTCAGAATAGCAGTATCTTAAATATTTTTAACATTCATAATACAACTGCCCTGACACACCCTGGGTGAAATTTCACTGTACAAACTGTACTAATTACATATACCAAACCCCATCATTACACAGTTGGTGTGTAAAGTCAGTATTAATCTGAAATACCTGAGTAATAAAGGAGCTCATATATATGAATATGTGTATATTCATAATTTATATTTATCTATATTTCATCATAAACAATGTCTTTATACTCACAAGAATACTGAGATAGTGAATGGAATCATGCAGATGAGATCCCTGAGGAAACTTAAACACAGCCCTAGCCAACAATGTCCACTTTATGTCTCTTTAGCAACATGTAGTAGAAAGGCTGGGTAAATCAAATTTCTCTCAACGAGCGTTCCCTTCCCCTTAGACTGTAAGTTCACAATTTCACAGAAAACGTTGTCTTTATCCTTATGTTCTCAACGTGTAGAACTATGCCTGTGGACCCTGAAAAAGACCTAGGCTTGAAGGTATGCAAGTGATCAACTAATAAAACCTACAGCTGATGTTTCCTAAGGAAAAGCAGGTAGAATTCCTTCTCTTTCCTTTAATGTTCGGTTTGGTCTCTTAGGATTTTTTTTTTTTTTTTTTTCTGCTAGGCTCATCCTTCATGTTTATATCAACCAAGTTTTAGCTTTAGTGTTTTAAACTATATTGACTGCAGAAAGTTTGTGGAGAGAAGGGAAAGGACATTCAAGTGGCAGCACATATGCTAATCTTGTGACTGGACAAATCTTACTTATACCTTCTGAGGCTTATCTTTTAAAAATTTGAAATATAAGAATAGTTAGGCTGATATCATAAAATTATAAAACTTTTTAAATGAGAATATATGTGAAATTATTTATAACACATAAAATGCTATTAAATGTGAATCATCATGTTATTTTTTCTCCCTTTGGAGAGATCCCAACATTAAGGTCTTATAAGGAAATTCTATTTAATAATATGGAATTTGGGTAACAAATAAATTCTGCCATATATTCTGTACCCTGTCTCATGATGTGATGCTAAATAACAAGAAATAGGATACAGAAGAGAAACTGGTGTCCTTTGGCATAAGGAAATTTTAAATTTAGATAAACAATGAACATTTTTAATGTAAAAAATGTCTCATATAATATTCAAATTTAACTGGTTATCTTGTATTTTATCTGGCAATCCTACCTTGGCATCAATAAAAAATTTTAAGCCTTGATTAATTGTAACCCAGCTTTCTTCTAAAACTGTCCTCTTGACCCCCTTATTAAGTGGATCTTAGTATTTTATTTGATTTTTTTCGGTATGCAGGCCTCTCACTGTTGTGGCCTCTCCCGTTGCGGAGCACAGGCTCCGGACGCGCAGGCTCAGCGGCCATGGCTCACGGGCCCAGCCGCTCCGCGGCATGTGGGATCTTCCCGGACCGGGGCACGAACCCGTGTCCCCTGCATTGGCAGGCGGGCTCTCAACCACTGTGCCACCAGGGAAGCCCTGGATCTTATTATTTTATCTTCATTTTCATTGTCTGATTGTACAGATATCTCTTATAATAAGCAACCTCAAATCATCTGGGGGAAATAGAAAGACAACGACTAAGAGATGTTTAAATAGGCAATGTGTTTTATTAATGTCTGAACATTCTTTCCCCCTATCAATCTTTCATTTGATACATATCCCTGGGGCACAAGCTAGGCGACAGGCACCGTGCTAGGTATCAGCATACTCTGGGATCCACCCTCACCATTTATATAGTCCTTTGTATTGCCAGGGTTGGAAGTCTGCAAACTATATATTCTCAGTTCCTTTGGCCTAGCTAGGTATTAGGTTCTGGCTAATGGGATGCCCTGGCCTCACCAGAAGGTAAGGGAAAAGGAAAAAGCTATTTTTCCTTTCCATCCGTTTTCATCAGCAGCAGTTGTGGGTGACTGGGAATTATTGCAAATGGCTATCAGCTTCAGCAGCAACAACACTAATTTCAGAAGCCTCCATAAGACTTCAGACTTCTTGATATCTTGCCCTGTGGCAGCAGTGTGATTTCAACAGCAGTGGCGGCTGCAGAGGTTATGCCTCCTGGGAACCCAGCGGTGAGTGTGGACTCATGGCCATCATGCAAGAGATGGTAGCAACTTCCTAATTTTATGTAAAAACTTTCTAATGCCTTGTACCCCTCTAGTTCCTTCTCATATTCTTATTCTTCTAGTTCCTCCAATTAGTCTGTAATCCACACCTTGTATTAAAATGCTGATATTTAAAATACCTGGAGTCGTTTCTGCTTGATTGACTAGACATTGACTGATATGAGAGTTTATGGGTTGAAAAGTTTGAGGACTGGTGCTCTACAACATCACTGCCAGTTTACACCATCTTTGGAATCATGTGACCCAAAAGTAATGGAAGAATCTGTGGCTCTTTTTAGTCACAAAGACCTTCCAGCATGGGGATTTTAGGGAGGAGTCTACAATTACTAATAAGCTACGTAAAAATCAGAGCTACATCAAAGGAGCTTCCACTTACATGGTCAGCAGGAAAGTAAACTTTTATGGTCAAATTTTGTGTCCTTAGCCACTCATTAATAATAGCTTGACCAGATTGCCGGTAATAGTAATACATGTAATATGAGAGGGGGAAAAAAAGTCCTGTAGATATCATTAATATTAAATAAAAAAAATTTCCCTGGGATTCTATTAGGAGAGAAACTTATTGGCAGACGATCTGTATTTTATATAATTATTCTGTTGAATTGAGTTTGTCTGGTTTACTTCTCTGTTCCTAGATGGATCAAAGCCTTTAATCAATGTAGAGTTTTCAAAACACCTTTTTATTGAATCTGTTACAGTATTTCATTATCCTATAGTCAAGACATTATATCTTATCTCTAATTAAATTTTCTTGAAATTTCAGTCTGTTTGCTCTTTATCTTTACTTGAAAAGAAGAATACATCTGGATCTTCCTCAACACTGCACATACTCCTGAAGATAATTAATCATTAGCCCTCTTCCCCAGTATTCTCGTTTTTTTTTTTTTTTTAGGTGAAAAAAATCTCAATTCCATTGACCTTTAGACATGATTGTTTCCATCACATTACATAGTCCTCTGCACAGAGTATAATTGATGTAAGCTGGCCCGTCCTCTAACTGCCACAATTAGAGCTAAGGTTTTTCTAATCCTGATAAAGAGTGTCACCTAAGAAGTTATTTAAAGGAAAAATATTTGTTTTGCTTTCACAAGAATGCAAAAATTTGTGTGGAGAATATCTGACAGAAATATGGATGGAGTTAGAAATTACCCAGGACTATTGGTCTGACTTCATAAAATGCTTTCTAAATGCATAGTCTCATGGATCAGATGTTCCCAAATTATCTTAGTTCAAGCAACATTTTCCTCTTTCACAGGGAAGCATTCTAGCCTAAGTCTATAAAACCAAATAAGTAAAGTGTACTCAGTAAGAAAACTATGTCTAAAATCTGGTTTGAGATAAAGTCTGAACTGAAACAGTTGATAAAACAGTGGCTGCTGGTTTTGTGCTTTTCTCCTTAAGTCACTAGAAACTTAAAATGTTGAATTCTTAAAGAACCAGCAAATAAACCCCCAAAGAAAAAAAAAGAAGCCTAACGTTCATTCCTGTATTAGACTATGTTGTAGTTCCTGGCTGAGGTCAGGCAAATAGTAGGTACTTAACGCAGGGTATAGAGTTAATTATTAAATAATGACAACAGTAATGTGTTTTAAAGTCATACCTGAGGGGGAGAAAAACCAATTATTTATGACAAAGTGCTCATCAATGCTTTACATTGTAGTGAAATCTTTAAAAAAATAAATAAATTTTTTTTTTTTTTTGGCTGCGTTGGGTCTTTGTTGCTGTGCGTGGGCTTTCTCTAGTTGTGGCGAGCAGGAGTACTTTCCGTTGCGGTGCGCGGGCTTCTCATCGCTGTGGTTTCTCTTGCTGCAGAGCACGGGCTCTAGGCGTGCGGGCTTCAGTAATTGTGGCACACGTGCTCTGTACTTGTGGCTCGCGGGCTCTAGAGCACAAGCTCAGTAGTTGTGGAGCACGGGCTTAGCTGCTCCGTGGCATGTGGGATCTTCGCGGACCAGGGCTCGAACCCATGCCCCTTGCATTGGCAGGCGGATTCGTAATCACTGCACCACCAGGGAAGTCCCTGTAGTGAAATCTTAATGTATAGTATATAATATGCTACATAGCTTGTATCATGAAAAATTACAAGAAGAATCTGTTGATTTTATTTTTAAAGATTAATATATTATACATATTTTATGCATGCACACTAGAATAAGCATAAAAACAAAATATTAGTTTACAAACATATGAAAACCAAAAATAAAAAATGCATTCATTCATAGAGAGAAATAAATTCTGAAATATTTATGCCAGTGGGCTTTTCCTTAATTACCTTTAGCTAATGAATGTATGTAAAATGTTTATCCATTGCAGAGAAGATAATCTATTTGATTTATAAAGTATATTTAGATGATTGAATTTTAAAGTTTGTAATGTTTATATAACTGCAGAGGTTTTCACGTGATTTTTCCAGTGCCTGGTGAGGTAACAATGTTAATACTTTTAGATCAACATTAGGAAGCTTTTTATGTTATGTAATAACTTTTATCCTATTGAGCTGATACAGTTTACTTAATTTTCTGAGTTTACTCATTAAGAGTCATGGAATAATCTGGTAGAACCTGGTTTTAAGAATAATAATATTGGGGCTTCCGTGGGCGCAGTGGTTGAGAGTCCGCCTGCCAATTCAGGGGACATGGGTTCGTGTCCCGGTCCGGGAAGATCCCACGTGCCGCGGAGCGGCTGGGCCCGTGAGTCATGGCCGCTGAGCCTGCGCGTCCGGAGCCTGTGCTCCGCAACGGGAGAGGCCACAACAGTAAGAGGCCCGCGTACCGCAAAAAAAATAAAAAATAAAAAATAAAAATAATGATATTGGACTGAAAGCAAAGGACCCAGATTAGAAATCATGGAAGTAATGACACTCAGGGATATTTTGAATGAGGTTCCTTTCTTCTACCCTCCCTCACTCTGTCCCTCTTTCTTTCTACATTCATTGAGTACATCAACCAGGAAATCCTAATACTATAAATTCAACCCATTTATTTGTACCTAGTGTAAAATCATATGTGATAGTAATAATGGGTGGGAAAGGGATTTAGGCTTTGGAGTCAGGTTTGCCACGTGGCTCCACTCTTTACCGACTAAGGAACTTGAGTACGTTAGTTAACTTCTAGGAATCTCAGTTTTCTCATCTGCAAAAATATAGAAATTAGCACCATCTCAGATTTTATGATAAGAATGACATATGTATACAGAATTGTTAACCCTATGCCAGACACAAACTTTACGCTATTTATTATTATTTTACTGTTTCAGGTACTGTTGATGAGTAAGATAAAGTACTTTCTTTCCTTTGATTTTTCTCCTATGTAGAATGAAATTGTTGGATGATCTTGAAATTTCCTTCCAACTTCAAAATCTATGGATTTATAATCCCTTCCTTCTTAATGATGCTGCTGTCATGGCGGTACCTGCATAGTCATCTGGTCTTTCTTAGCTAACTTGCAGGTGAATGTGTTAGTAACAGATGCATGATCTGAAGACCGAGCAGGTGACCTAGGTTCCAGATGCTTTCACAGCCCAGAGTGGAATAATAAATCTGCAATTTTAATGAACTGAAAGTAGTTTTACAACCTGAATTAGTATAAAGATTTTGGAGTAATCTGGAAAACAGATTAAATAACAGCAGCAGCAATGATAGCAGGCCTCGTCCAGGAATATTATAAAGAAGGAATCAAGTGACATTTTTTAATGGCACGTTGAGTGCCACTCAACTTAATCAAGTGCTAGAACTTAATCAACAACTGTTAGTGTTTGTTGAACTCCTATTGTACATTGAACCTTCAATAGATTCTTCAAGAACCTAAAGGAGAGGAAAAGGATGTGATGGGAAACTAATACCTAGGATGTCCTTCCACTTCCTCCAATCTTTATACTGTGTGTCCCTAATTGGCTTGTCATCATAGGATCCCACAAACATCAGAGAAGGGGGTCTATGTCTGATACTTATTTATACTGCTCATGTCTAACATAATTACCTGGATACAGTAGGAGCTCCAATTAATATTTTTTGATACAACAAAAAAAAGTGAGTAAAAGTTCCTTTGGAAGATTCCAATAACTCATAGGGTAAATTCTAAGAAGCGATTCTTTTCAACACATGCAATGCCTGAGGGGGCAAAAAAATTTAGTACACCTTTTAAAAATGGGGAAAAGTATATTTTGCACATTCCCACAATGTGGGACATGAAAACTAACTGAAGGGATTTTTTTCAAGATTTACTAGGTCTTTTGTTTGAGAAATGACTTTAAAACTTTCAGTAAGGGAGTCTCTCCCTGCCCCACAGAAGTTATAATAGTGAAAAAAAGAATATGGAGGCTCTAGTTTCTGCTGTCAGTTAACATTGTACTGACCATTTGAATTTCCAAACTCTGTAGATTGAATGGATATTCTTGAAACAAAGATCAGAATTTATTTGAATCGTGAATAATGTTAAAGATTAATTTTTGATTATTTTAAAAGAATATCCTTTGCTTTTCTCCAGTCACATCTTAAAATTTCATAGATAAAAGTATTATGATCACTCATCTGGAGCTCAGCTTCATTATTTCTTTCTCTGATGATCCACTGTAATGACTGAACAGTATCTTCCAAGTTAGAGGGCCTTTTTTCACATGACACCCTTTGCTTCCTCCATCTCCACAGAACAAGACTACATAGCATCAAACTTGAAGCTTGGAAAGACCCTGAATACCTTCCGAATTTCTACCCAAGATATGAAGAGTAAGACTCAACAATTAAGGCAAAAGCAAGATTAGAGTTACTTTCTGGGGCACTGACAGCCACAGAGATGGATTTTAGTCTTTGTAAAAGTGTGCTTTGGGGTTTAGGGTTTCCTCACTTCTTTTCACTCATCCAAAATGAGTTGAATACATATGTAAATAAAACATCTACAAGAATTCTTATGTAAATAAAAAATATATAGCATTCAGAGAAAGAAAAGAGCAGTAATAAAGGAGAGCTAGTCCTGTGGGGCTTTGTGAACAAGGGAGGGAATGATTTCTTTGTGTCACAACAAAACGTAACCCTGCCCATGAAAGGAAGGAGACAGAAGGGTAGTTTCTGCTGAAAGCCTGGTTGCATGTAACTGACCCAGCGGAGGAATCCTGGTTCTATCTCTAGGGCTCGTTAGCTGCTCAACATGGATCCTACGTGTACACAGGATACCTGCGTCTGTTCTCCTTTTTAAAACAAAAGAGAAACCAATACTAATCAGCAGAATTATATTTGAAACTATTTCTAGTGAGCTGTATTATTGCTTAAAGAGAAAGTTAAAGACAAGCAAGCAAATTATGTCTTTAATTAAAGTTTTGGGGTCTTTGTTCTAATGCTGCTGGTTGCTAACCAGAGGAGAAAGTCCCTCCTTCTCTGCTACCTTGTCAGATTTGTGTCCTAAACATACCAGTTCCCCGTGGAGCTGGGCATTTTAACAAAACCGGTACCACTTGAGCAAAATATCAATCATCCTCTGAGGTTGGCAGCCTCTCACTAAAATGTTTTCTGTGGATGCTGCATTACTTTATGACAATTCACATCCAGGCATAAGCCATAATAAGTTACATAAGGGAGGCAAGGTTCTGTGAAATATTCATGAACAATTAAGTCAGTAATCTGCAAATTATGGATATTGATGCTTTACAGGTTCTGAGCAGTAAAGATAGCTAATCACCATCTTGTATGCTTTTATCCAAAATCTCAGAGAGAATAAAAATTGCAAAGGTATTGCTTCCTTTTCATGTTACTGATCTGCCATTTGCTACGCAGCTATTGTTAGGTTTAAAACACGCAAATGAGACATTTCTTTTAGTAGACTTACTGTTAGGCACTTGATTGAAAACACGTCAAATGTTTCACATCAGTTTTTCTTCTCCTCCCCAGTACTACATTGTTAGATTTTTGTGACCTAAAAATTAAGCAGATTTGTATAAATATTATACACCTGAAAAAAATAACTTTTTAGAAATAGATCTCCCTGGTAATTATTTGATACTTCACTCATTTGCAAAGAGATGGTACTAAATTTTTTTTTGCACAGGTTGGGATAAAAAAAAAACAAACCTATTTTGTACCTGGCTTAAGATTTTTGAAAAAACTTCAACATACTATTCACACGTGACAGGAAGAATCTGTCATTTGTCACACATCAATTAAAATGGTAATGAAAACTCTAAAGGCTAGAAAAGGCCCCTTTAAACAAGTCAAAAACAACAATCTAGATTTAAAAAAAATTTCCACAAAGGGAAAAATACACAAAGAAGCAAGAATCAATTACTATACAACACACAAAAATAAGCAAGGATTCAAAGACTTTCTTAAGAGTAGCTTTATCCCAAAGGTAATTATTATCTGTGCTCTCTGGGGTGGCAGAAAATCCTACAGTAACTTTCAGTGAATCTCTCTGACCCCTGTAACAACTTGGATGTCTTCTCACTATAACTCAGTTAATAGAAAGGCATCTTGCTTTCTGAATATCACACCTGCAGTCGTCCGCCCTTGGGAATCATTCAATTCATTGGTAAACACAAGCCACATACATCAAAAGTTTCCACTTTCTCTAGCTCTTTATAACACCAAGGTCCCTCCCCTCTCCCCAGGCTTCTTGCAGCTATCTAGGGAATCTTTCACTTTTTGTCCTTTCCCGACCCTTCTGGACCACATTTTCTCTTCTTATTCAGGCCATCTGCTCTCAAGGAAGGTAAAACTTCTGCTAGGAAAACAATCAGCATCTCTAGCAATTAGCAGCTTTTGTGAACCAGCTTTCAGCCACCGCCTATGAAGACATACATTGTGCAAATCACAATGCAAATTATGATAGTAGTTTAGAAATAGTTTGTAATTGATACATTTCTGGCCACAGCCTCCCCCTTTATCCTGCTAGTGGTACAATCTTCTTGCCCTTGACAGAAGTCTTTCTAAAGATCTGCTCAAGCCTCACTAAGCAGCTGTGAGTTAGGTCATTTTCCCAGGAGTTTTACATGTGGAAAACTGGGCATTAGTAAGGCCTCAAAAAGGACACCATCTGGCCCTAGTGAAAAAAAGGATCATGACACTTCCTGTGGTACCAACAGACCCTGATGAACCAGAAAGGAATTCAGCCCTGGACTGTGATCCAATAGAGACGGGCCCCACAGCTACCTCCGTGACAGCCAACTCCATTCATCTTCGCAGTTATCTCATAGCACAATGGACTTTTGTGTCGTGCTGTGTACTGAAGGCGGAGTAAAATCCATTTTGATTTTTGTGTTTAGTGTCCGTGCCTGTCCTCTTTCCTGGAACACATACCGCCTCAGGAGAGAGTGAGATGCACGAAGAACAGTTCTTTCGGAGACCATTCAAACTTCTCCATTTCCCTCCCACTGTACACGAGTGTAATAAAATGGTGGACTCTTCAGAAGCTTCCAAAAAGACCTGTCCCTGACATGAAGAGCTGTCCCTCCCACTTTCAATAAAAATGATTTTAAACTAGTCAGAGCAACAGTTGTTTGTTGTTTGGGTTTTTTTGGTAGAAAAGAATTGAAAGTTACACTTATAAGGAAATCTTACGGAAACACTTACTAGAAACATTCTGGTTCTGCTGAGTCCATCAGGTGTTGAAAGATCCTGTTAAAAACTATAGCATCAGCCTCAACAATGAACCAGGTTTTCTGTTTCGAAAAGAAAAGTGACCCAAGCAATATGAGAGTGGACGCTGGTGACATCTTTCATTGTCATAGTGTTTATTACAGTTGACAAAGTCTTTTCATGCTTCCTACTTTAGAACATGGAAATTGGAAAAGTCCATCCAGTTCTCTGGATTCTGGAAGCGCCAGCAGCATATTATGACTAGAAAGCCCACGTTTTTGTGTATAAGGCTCCCTGTGTCATAATGAAAATGCCTGCAAGTAACAGCTTGATTAAGAATGAAGGAGAGAGAGAGAGAGAGAGAGAGAGAGAGAGAGAGAGAGAGAGAGAGAGAGTGTTTCTATTTTGAAAGATCTAAAACCAGGGTACGAAATAGCCCGCATCCCA
Organism: Kogia breviceps; assembly: GCF_026419965.1. Classification (NCBI taxonomy): domain Eukaryota; kingdom Metazoa; phylum Chordata; class Mammalia; order Artiodactyla; family Physeteridae; genus Kogia; species Kogia breviceps. Next base: position 31,861,266 of record NC_081322.1, on the reverse strand, counting down.
CTGCTGAGGTGTTTGTGCTATACGCACACCGTTAGCCATCCTGTTAGGGGTCACAGGCTTTCACAGGATGCTTCTAAGGGCTGAAATAAGAAAACTATCAACAGTAAATCCTTCCTTCTAAATTTTTCTCTCTCAGTAAACCATAAAAATGAACAAGATACAAACAAGCCACTTAAATCATTATCAGCAACTGTATATACCTGCTTTTTAAACATAAAATATTCTTTGTGGTAGATAATTGGAGATCCTGAAACTTGTCATCCTGGAAATGAACTCTGGTCACTCAGGATAAAAAGGGGTTTCCATTTGAAAGCTTTTATACCATCTCACACCACAGCGAAAAGGACTTGGGTGTGATGGGAAGGTGTTTTCTTCAATCTGAGCGCTATCCTCTCAATTCCAATCAGATTCTTCTTAGTTATCTAATTTCCACTTTTTAAAAAAATTCTTGCAGCGCTAAGATATTAAACCTCATCTTGCCTGCCCCTGGGGGCTTCACTTCATCTGTACACAGACCTGAATCCTCCTGCACTGTTGGACCCTTCAATAGAAAGCTATATTGTCACACATAGGGACCCTGGGTTAGAGAAAATGATTAAGGGCCATCATTTTTCCTATTCTCAGAATTTGGCTTGGAAGGGGTGTAGAGAGACTGCCTTTCTTCCAAACAAATCTTCTGCTGTCCGGATTTTGCAGAACTTAAAAAGCCACCACAGAAAGAGTAGAATTTAATGAAGGACAACATTTTTCTGCCTCTGATTCCCTGATGGAAATGATGGGTCCTGTATTGTGGGAAGACATAGCTGAAACTCACTTATTAACATGTGTGTCCAAGGCCTAATTACAGGCGTTCTCTTTTAACAGAGAATTGTCACTATTGGTGTTATCCATAAAGTGCCTGTTGAGAGGAGTTCAAAACCACAACCTTAATCCGTACTCATCAGTGAATTTTCTCTGGATTCTGGAAGCACCAGCAGCATATTTTGACTAGAAAGCCCACGTTTTTGTGTGTAAGTCTCCCTGTGTCATAATGAAAATGCCTGCAAGTAACAGCTTGATTAAGAATGAAGAAGAGAGAGAGAGAGAGAGAGAGAGTGTTTCTATTTTGAAAGATCTAAAACCAGGGTACGAAATAGCCTGCATCCGCACATCCCACTGCTGAGATGCTTGTGCAATATGCACACAGTTATCCATCCTGTTAAGAGTCACAGGCTTTCACAGGATGCTTCTAAGGGCTGAAATAAGAAAACTACCAAAGAAACTCTGAGGCGAGGCTGGTGGCAAGGGTCACAGATGTGAGCGCCTGAAGGCTGGCTGCAGAGAGTAGGTACACTGAGTGGGGGAAGCAGGGCCCAGGGAGGGCACAGATGCAAGTATTTGAAAAACAGCCTCTCAGGTAGCAGAGGCAATTCCCTGAACAGAAGGAAGGGGAGAGAAAAAAGGAGTAACTCCTGAGTCGGGGAAGGAACCCAGGTTCCCTCAGTGCTGCTGAACAGAAAAGCCACTTTGCCACCAGGAAAGGGGGTTGAAATATATACTTCATCAGGCACATAGATGTTCAGTGATACGGGACACAGACTCATTCTTTCCTTAATGATCGCTCAGACTCTCTGTTAGAGTGATGAAGAGTTTTTGTTGTTGTTGTTTTTTAACAAAAGAACAACTGAAAACCTGGTAGATCATAAAATAATTTTACCTACTATCTCTGTTGACAGTTTTCTCAGCATTGATTTTGCAGCATCAACATATTTGCCTAATATTAAATGATTTTAAAGGATTAAAACGTTAATTAAAAATACAAGTGGCATCCCCGTTGCTGGGAAGGAAGGCCGGCCTGAGCATTGTTTTAAACTGGAGGCTGTGCCCTCCTTTCTCCCTCCCTGCCTCCCTTCCCAAAGCAGTTCTGTTTTGAGGCAACAGTTCCCTAGGAAGAAAATGACAGAACCAGAAACAATTTGCTCCTTTAAGGATTGGAGATGCTTATGTTGGAACCTCACAAAAGCGGCGTTATGTCCTTGAACATTCTAAAGATCATTGTTAATAGGATCAATTTTTGTGTGTTATTCAGCTGGATCCCTCCTAGCCAGTAAGAAATGCATTTCAGTCAAGGGATGTGGTGGCGATGGGGGCGGGGGGGGCGGGGGGAGAAGGAAGGCCCAGCAAATTCCATGTGATCAGTTCAGCTGCAATAATCTCTTTTCTCCTTCCTGACGAAGCCACACATGAGAGCACTCTGGCGTCTTTCATCATTATTTGTCACCCTTTTGTGCAAAGCAACTTATATCCACAGCCATTCCAGCAATTAAAATGAAAAAGAACCAAACAGTATTCTCATTGAATACTCGGAGGCCAGTGCCACCAAGTGCCATCAACTTATTGAATGTCGGGTATCTAATGCCATTAGAGCTCTGTAAGTATTTTGTGAAAAAAACAAATAAATTGTTACATGCAGAATGTAGAGAAAGATTTCAAAAGATAAAATCTTTTGATGCCTTTGCAGTAGCTAGATCGCCTGGAACAGGCTCTCTCTCCGTGATACTGTGAAGAACTAAGCAACTGACAGGGATTGGGGCTCACAGGAGACACGGAGAACTTCCAATCTGGGGAGACGGTTAGACATAGAGTGAAATCAACTCAATCAGAATCAGTCAATCTTGTTTCTGTTTTATGAGCCTGATTTCCATTAGTTAAATACTTCTCCTAAACTATAAAGTGTCACTGTATTTCTGGGAAAGGTACATTTTAATTTCCTCTTCCCCAAAAGGGCAAATTGTAAACACATAAAGATAAACTAACTTTCCCAAGACCACAGACAAGAGTCAGGATTGAAGAATGATGATACTTGATCTTGGTCCTGATTTCATTTCACGTAGTCCATTCCGTATGTGAAGAGCCAGCGAGCTCTTCAATCCATACATTTTTTTTTTTTTTTTTTTTTTTCAGTATGCAGGCCTCTCACTGTTGTGGCCTCTCCCGTTGCGGAGCACAGGCTCCGGACGCGCAGGCTCAGCGGCCGTGGCTCACGGGCCCAGCCGCTCCGCGGCATGTGGGATCTTCCCGGACCGGGGCACGAACCCGTGTCTCCTGCATCGGCAGGCGGACTCTCAACCACTGCGCCACCAGGGAAGCCCCACACATTTTTAACATCATTTTCTATTGAAAATTTTAAGGTCACTACGAGACCATCAGTTTTGAAGCCATGTATTTGTTCTCCCATTCAGGAAGTACCTTTAAAAACATATCATTAATAAAGCTCTGTGAAATACCAAGAATGCTTTTTCCCAGGCACTGGAATACACACCGCCTATGGATCCTTATCTTGTCTTATAATTTAGTTGGGGAAAAAAAGTTTTCTGCCTAAAATGGTAATTAATGTTTAAGATAACATGCTGCTGAAATTCTGAGGTGGCGTCAAGGACTTGAGTAGATGATAAAGAACCTTCTAGAGAATGTCCTGAGATCTGAAGGAAGAGAAGGAGGGCCTGCTTGAGGAGAGGAGCAATGGAAAGTCTGGAAATGGCAAAGGTGGTGAAAGTGTTATGAGAGCTTTATTCACAGACACACCAGGGACCCAGGGGCATCCAGAAAGTGCTTCGTACTCCGATTGCTGCTTCCATGCTCCGTAAACCTGCGTGTCTGATGCAGAAGGGCCGGAGCCAGAATTCCCGAGTAATGATTTCACTTTTATGCCAGGGACAGTGGGGCCACTGAGGGTTATCGGCAATGATGGGCTGGCTTTGGCTGACTTTGAAATGATCGTAGAAAATGGTCAAGTGACTGAGGCCAGAGTTGGGACATGTATTAGAGTATAGTCTTCAAGGTGAGAAGGTGAGAATTGTCAATTATCCCAACATGTGAGAGAAATGCCAGGAAGAGCTATTCCTCCAAAGACCCCCATCAATGACCTTCAGGACCACATAGTCCTGCGTGTGAGGTTACAACCTTGGGTGGTAGGGACTGATGAAGTTGTGGTCCAGAAAACACTTCTGTGTAACTCTCTTATGATGCATTGTGACTATGAAGAAACAGCAGAGAAAGGACCTTTCTTCCCTTCTCCTAAATTGAAATTTGAAGATAATCTCTTTACAACCCCCTTGGGAATGGAAAATTCTAGTAACCTCTTATATTTCACATTCTTACCTATAATCTGCTAAAGAAAGCTGTGTGGGAGATTCATTGTGGCCTTTATAGATCTCTTTAAAATAAATATCTACTGTTTTATAAATGTCAAAAATTTCAGGTAAAGCCCTCATGGGATTTTCCCCAATGTCTGTTTTTTTCTCATGACATCAATAACAACAACAAAAAAGAATTTTAATAAATGAAATAACCAGACTGAGTGGGTCCAGGTGTTTCTGCTGCTGAATAATGATTGAGTTTGTCCCTTTAAAGTGACCATATTTTCTTGGTGCAATTTTTGGCAAAATATGTGATTGAGATTATCAGTAGGGAGTGGCTGGCAATTTGGCTTTAAATTTCGTAAACTTTCTTGAATGCTTAATTGTTCGCTAAGATGTCAGCTGCAAGATTAGTGGAGCTGGAAAAAAAAGTGTGCACTCACATTGGCCCTGTGTCTATTTTCAGTGTGAAAGGAACTGGCTGCAGAGTGTTGCAAACACTCGAAGCTATGCATTCTGCATTACAATGAAGTGGGGCTGTGTTACACAATACCGCGGGTTTTTTTTTTTTTTTTTTAAAGGTCATCATATCCCAAACCCTTTGAATGCAAAGCAAGAGCAACAGATGACAAATACTAGGATGTGCTAAACACCAGAACAATTACATTAAAATGGACTTCTTCCAGACTGAATCCTCTCCAATTTCTACTTGGTAAATAATTAGCTCCAAAACTCTACAAGGACGCTTTGAAAAAATATTGGAAGGAGGCTGAGTCAGAATTAAAACAACTTATCTTTACATCAAGAACATAGTATCTGGTGATTTTATATATATATATATCACCACACATTTAAGAATGTGTCATTTCACTTAGTCTCCCACCTATGAGTGAGAAAGAAAAATGTCATAAGTACATTCACAGTTGGAATTCCTTTTCTGGGTCTGCTAATTATTGTAAATACAAACCCTTTAGTTTTGCTGTACTACAGAGATTCCTAAAAATGATGTTATTACCTGCCCTCTCAATAATTTTCTTTTTCAAAGACTAATAAATGCCTTTTTTTAAGGACAAATAAATGAAATTTAGCAAAATCACTTAGCATTTTAGGGACAAATAATATTTACCATCTACAATGCAATTTAAAATTTTGAATCATACTTAATGCTAGCTAAATGAACAGAGATAGGACTTAAATTCACATCTTTGGATTCAGGTTCTTTATCTCCAACTCCAAATCAACCACAAAAATATGTCTGCTATCTGATGTATGGTAGAGAAGGCATATAGAGCTCAAATTTCAAATTCATTTTTATTTATATAGAGGAGATTTCAATATTCATAGAGTTAGGACTACAGTTTCCCACCTTATCTGTTCTGTTTAGGTTCTATGATCCCTTCTATTTGAAATCTCTTTTCTTCTGGTCTTCCACAACATTTTTGGTCTATGGGACATTTGGTGATTATTGTATTTTGCTGTGTTAGCTACTTTATTTTGGCTGTTGTTGTTAGGGTGGAGTCTTTTTTTATCACCTAACACAGAGCCTGACACAAAGTAGGTGCTCAATAAATGTTTGTAGGGTGAAGGAATGAGGGCAAGAAGATATGTGTATATATTTGGTCTTCTTGATTGAGCTGCCAGCTTCTGGAGGGCAGAGAAGGTGTGCTATGCTTTTGGTGCCCAGCTCCTGGTGCCTAGGACTCTGCTACTGCAGCTTACACGGGACAGTGACAAGAAACATTTGATCGTGATAAGGACAACAGTGGAGTGGAGAGATAGAGAGAAGGGAGGAAGCCAGGGAGGGAAGAAAAAAGAGGATGGAGAAAGAACAAAAAAAAGGAAAATTTAGAACAGAGAATGAAATTTAATTGCAGCGTCCCCCCTCAAATTACCTCAAATTGCTCTCTTTTTTTAGCCAAACGGCAAACAGAAGGCAAGAGAAGAGGGAAACTCAGAAAGTGGAAAAATATGACTTATGGCTTTAATTGTGAGCAGCATTTCAAATTTACCAAATTATTTCCTAATACAATAAATACAAAATGTTTTCTAAAGGGTTACTAGTTAGTGAATTTACACTATTTTCTTGTAAAGTTATCAAGAAATTGGAGTTTAGTGGAAATGTGGGGAATTTCAAAAAAAAAATCCTTAAAACTTGGGAAATTATAATTATTTTTCCTAATGAATACTCTTAACAGGCTACAGACTCTCAAATGTGATACATTTGGCAAAGAATAGGCCCTGTCATGAAACCTGAAAGAGGTCTGTGCCATTATTAATCTGCTACCCAGGCAACACTTTTGGGGCCTTAATGAATAGCCTCTAATTGGCTGAGATTGGCCCACATACCCAGGAGCTGTTCACCAAATACATTTTTTTTTTTTTTAAGATTTTACAACTTTCCTCCATCTGCAGTTAAGGAACATTATCCTGCTCAGAGTATAGTATATTTTCACCAAATATCTCAGTGACTTGCATGAATAATTACTCCATTAAGATTTTAAATATATAATTCTGGTTTTATACATATAACCCCCAAATAAAAATGAAATGAATAATTCCTGAATTAAAAACAACTGTTTCATAAAAAAGAACCTCTGTATTCAAAATATAGATCACTTGATTCTTGGAGCTTAGATAACTCAGGAAAAAATAGTACTTTTGTTTTCATTGCTAGAAAACCAAGATATGAGAAGACGCTCTTTTTTCACTTTTTTACTTTTTAAAATTTTTATTAAAAAAATTTTTAGGGGGCTTCCCTGGTGGCGCAGTGGTTGAGAATCCGCCTGCCGATGCAGGGGACACGGGTTCGTGTCCTGGTCCGGGAAGATCCCACGTGCCGCGGAGCGGCTGGGCCCGTGAGCCGTGGCCGCTGAGCCTGTGCGTCCGGAGCCTGTGCTTCGCAACGGGAGAGGCCACAACAGTGAGAGGCCCGCGTATCACCAAAAAAAAAAAAAAAAAAAAAAAAAAAAAAAAAAAAAAATTTTTAGGGCTTCCCTGGTGGCGCAGTGGTTGAGAGTCCGCCTGCAGATGCAGGGCACACGGGTTTGTGCCCCGGTCCGGGAAGATCCCACATGCCGCGGAGCGGCTGGGCCCGTGAGCCATGGCCGCTGGGCCTGTGCGTCCGGAGCCTGTGCTCCGCAACGGGAGCGGCCACAACAGCGAGAGGCCTGCGTACCGCCAAAAAAAAAAAAAAAAAATTAATTTTATATTGGAGCATAGTTGATTAACAATGTTGTGTTGGTTTCAGCTGTACAGCAAAGTGATTCAGTTATACATATATGTATCTATTCTTTTTCAAATTCTGAGAAGATGCTATTTTTATGAGTTTAATAATTGACCAAAGGATCATGATGGAGGGGATCCTTTGATCCATCTACCAGTGATATTAGAAACACCCCAAGGTCAAAGCCTGAGGTTTTCTCCAGTTCCCTGTCTCAGGATCCTGCCTGCAATGTCAAGTATTTCTAAGGACACTCTCGGGGTGATGTGGGCGAGGGGATGGGATGCAGCAGAGGAGCACAGGCTTAGGACAGAACTCCCCTATTTTCAGTCTGTCCCCCATTCTGCAGGAGTCCATTAAGTAACCTCTTACCAGCTCAGCTATGTCTTCTCTTCTCTTTTTCAACACCTCGAAGGATCTCTTGAATAACTATTATTATTTTATTGTTTGTTCATTTATCGCCATTCACATGAATTTATATAAGATGTTTGAAGGTTTTAAAACATCTGTAGACAAATGTAAGCATATTTGTGATAACATCTACAAGAAGTTGAAGTAGGGACTTTTGGTAAGGGAAACCTGACTCCATATTACAACCTCTTTTCCATCCCCCTCCAAGGACATGAAATTTCGATTCCCCGACTTTGTCATAGTGCCTTTTGCATGGCCACAGCCCTCTCTCTGTGTGAGAGTTTCCTCTACCTCAGCATCAAAGCTTTATTGTCATCCCAGAACCCCAATCCAGGCTGGCCTTTTGAAGGACATCATTGAATCTGAGACAAAGATGGTGCTGCCTCAGAAAGAAGGGATGGCAGAAACAGAGACCTTTGTGAGGGGGTGTAAAACAAGTCACAGAGGGGACAATCAAAGGGATAAATGAAAGGGAGGTAGGAGCAGGAGAGAACACTGGATGAGTGATGGTAGGAGAGAAAAGTATTAGAATAAAGGATGGATCATGTGGCAATCTGACTTGGTAAACTGTTGAGCTGCATTCGATTGTCTTAGCCAGAGAAGGGAAAAGTCTAAAGAGGTTTTCTGGAATAGGGCAAGGTGACATTAATATATAAATAAAGTAAAAATTGGATAAAGGTTCCATTTAACTTGATTATGATTAATTATCTAGTAAACTTGAACTTCTGTGATGCAGCACCTGTCTGAAAGTCGTTTTAATCCTCCTGAAGAACCTGGTAGCTGGCTTCTCTTTCTTGAAGTATCATCGTTAGTAAGTCTCAGAACTCTAGGAGAGTATAATTTTGAAACTGCAGAATGTCTCATGCCATTGCTGAGAATTTTAGAAAGCACCTTCTTCATTTTTTCAAAATCATAAGTGTTTGCAGTTCATCTAGGAAGGAAGTGAAATAACTAGACTTTTGTATCTCTGTGTGAGGGGAAGGGCCAGGAAATGGGATGGTCAGCGGGGGATAGATCATGGCATGAAAGAGCGGGAAGCACTACGGAGTCATTTGTAGGAATCAGCAGTCCACAGAGAAAGAAGACTCTTGTAGGAAAACTTAGTGTCATAGCTTCACTTCCTGACAAGACTGTAAAGGTGCTAAGGTGCCGTGTGCCTGGCAGCCTACTACAGGCGTGTCTGTTATTTTTCTTGCTCCTTAAAATGTCACATCACTTATACTATTTTTTAATTCTTTGTCAGTGGACAGATAATTGGCAGAGAAATCCAAGAACAGAAATTTTCTCTGAATATCCTGGTTATGATTTACAAGCTTCTGATTTTTCCTGTCATGGCGAAAAGTATCAGAGAGCAGGAGCTGGGAAATGCTCAGCTGGTATCATAATTCCTTTCTTTGTATTGAAAGCTGCAGCATTCAGTCAGCTCCAAGAATGTTCCAGGCCCAAACTGGCAAACAATTTAAGGTTGTTCCTGTGTAAATGCGGACGATCTTTGAGCTGTTACCTATAGAGCAACCAGAATTCCCAAATTCCTAATCAGACAAACTCTCCTGTTTGGGGATTTTATTATAGACCCACAATATAAGACAACTGTTTTCCTTTTAAACTGTGTCTATTTTGTTATTTTATAATTGTGAGTAACATGTACTGGTTGTAACATGTGAAACAGTGTACCAAGATAGATAACGAAAAAGTTATCATCCTCTCCCCCCATTGCCATTTCATTGGGACCAATCTTATAAAGGTTTGGCGCGCTTTTTTCCAAAGCTTTCTTTGTGCTCACACCAGCATGCACAAACACATCTATGCATATATATTTTGGCTTTCTACAGAAATGATGCCATCTTGGACAAATTTCTCTGAAACTTGTTTTCATTTTAACCTAACAGTAACATATCACAAATATTCCCTTTGGTTAAGTACACATTCAAATCACTCTTTTTTTAACAGCTGCATAACAATATTCCACAGCATGGAATCTACCCAACCGTTCCTCAGTTGATGGGTACTTGTTTCATACTGTTTTTCTTTTTCCCCCAAGTGTTATGGGAAACCTTTTGAAATATTTAATACTATTTGTTACTCTTTCCGTATTAGAAGACTTTAAGTCAATTCATGTGAAACATAGTTTGAAATCAAGCAAGCCTCAATAGTTGCTCCTCCAGGTGCATTTGGAGTAGGAATTTGGTTTTAAATTTCCTACATAAAGAGATTTACAAGACCCTATGTATAAAGAGGTGCAAGTCTAAAATATATTTGTATTATTGAAAACAGGATTTTCAGAGACTCAGGAAAACACTGAACAAAAACTAACAGGTAAGCATGAACTTGTATTTCTATGGTGCCTTCTTCCAAGAAAGGCTGAGGACTTTGCAATCATCCTAGTTGCCATGAGTTGAAAATGAGGCCACTTGTATATCAAAGAGAGTGGAGGAGTGCAGAATTGGAAACCAAGTCTTCTAATGCTCAAAGGAGAACCTGTATGCTCGTTGAAGAACACTCAATATTCTAAATTCTGAACACAGGCAAAGAATGAACAGAGGAGTGTAATCCATATTCACAAAGCACTCTGCTTCACAAAAGGACGTAAGTTCTAGGAGCAGTCGCTGCACAGTGAATGGCCCAGGAGCAGGGCTTCATGATGTTGGCGTCCATGGCTTCAGGAGGGACTCCAGATTGACCCACCCCATATCTCGGCATCCACAGCTATGCACATTCAAAATAGACAAACTGTAACACTGACTTATCACTCTCTTGGCATAGTCATTAGTTCCTGTAAATAGAAAACGCTGGAAGTGCATTTAAAATATAATTGATTTAGGGGAAAAAAAGAGATTTAGGGCAAAGTGAGGTACATCTTTATTCTGCATTATGGACAACCTTCAAGGATGAAAGATTTCTCTGAAAAGGGAAAGCTTCACATGTGGCAAAGAACAATGAATAGTAAAATTCATGGTGGGCAGTATGCTGGTCAATTCGAATTTCAATCTTGACTTTGGGTCGAGTTGATAATCTTATTTCAGATTGATTTTCCCCTTATTTGTCTGTTTTCTAATTCTCAATAAATGGGAGTGGCTGGTAACTACTATAATCCCCCCTTTCTGTGTAATGACGAAGAAATGTGATAATCTGTCCTATATTTGGGGATGGGGCTGAGATGAACTGTCCAAAAGAAGGTGAAGATGTCTTGGGTGATTCTACATTCTGTAACTCTGCAGGGCTTGGGAAGCAATAAGGAGGAAACAAGGGTCAAAGATCTACTCTGGAGCTCTTCATTGTTCCCCACCCGGGGAACTCGGCCTTCCTCCTCCAAATCACTGGGTACCTAGGGCCTGGATGGGGGCCAGAACCCATGTGCTAGGAGAGCAGAAAATGGGGTCACTCCCACTTGCTATTTGGTAACTTTCATTTTCTTCTCTGTAATTATACACTTGAACACTCTGTGTCTACTTCCAGCCTCTCTGCTGGTGTTGAATCTGTGCGCTGCTATTTCACTGCCCTTCATCCTGTGCCACTGTCCCCCCCCACCCCCCGTTGAAGCGAACACAGCAGGTATTTCTCCTACTTTCTCTCTGCCCGCATCCAGTGCGGGCACATAGTAGACGTTCAATCTCAACAGCTGAGTGGCTTTTCCTCCCCCTTTCCTTTTGGCCTCTCCTCCTATTGGAAACACTGGTATTTCTGTGTGTGAGCCAAGCATGATGAAAGGGAGCATTTTTTGTTTAATGGTCCAGGCATTTTGCCTCCACTCTTTATCTAGTCATCATTTCCTCTTTCACGAAACCTGCATCTTGGCTATCTATTTATTGTTTCCTGAATGTGCCTGGAGCACTCTTGGGGACTTTGTCTGCCTTCTGCATCCTCTCCTCTCATCCACGTCAGTATTCAGCAAGGGCTGGTCCATGGATTTGAGCCAGTCCTTGCTGGAATTTTCTGAAGGGAAACCAGAAAACACACACACACACACACACACACACACACACACCCCAGGATGATTTATTTCGCATAAGGCTAGATTCATCCAGTTTAAAGAACTGTCCTTTACTTTGAAGTTTTTTCCCCCTGTTTTTAGTGTTAAAATATATCTTTCTAAACAAAATAATAGTTATTCTAGTTGGAATCATTTTTGGTTTTAATGACATTACATGGAAAAATTGAGCTGGCAACATTCTGTAAGTCTCCATTTAAAAAAATTGTTTCATGAAATCTGGAAATCACTCCTCTAACCCAACCACATCTTTTACAGAGCAACTCAGGGGCTAGCTCCTCTGGCAGGAGAGGGCTGACTCTCAGTCTCCACTCTCTATTCTGCACTCTTCGTGCATTTTCCATCTTTATGACCCACTCATTCATTCAAAGCACATATCAAGAACTTACTAGGAGGTAGGTCCCAAGCTGAACACTGTGGATATACTGGCAGAGAGAATAGGTGTGACCCCTGCCCTCAGAGGACTTAAAGTTTACTACGGGAATACAATGATGAATTGCAGAAGATGCTCTGGAGGAAAAAAAATGCATGTTCCTTGAAAGAATATAACAGGCGAGGCTGCTTTCATATTGAGGAACAGGGTGGCCTCTGAGACCTGAAGGATGAGAATGGGTCATTCAGGTGGGACTAGGTTGTGTTGAGGGGGTGAGAGGGACAGAGAATAGCCCAGGTAGAGCGGGAACAACACTTGAGCTGGGAAGACACTTGGTGAACTGTAGGTTCAGTAGAAAGAGCTGGAGTTGCAGAGGTGGGCAGGGGCCAGATATGCCCGACCTTGTATGTCATGTTTAGGACTTGGTATCTTAAGTTCAATGGACAGCCAATGGAAGGTTGAAGTAAGTGAATGACATGATGATCCAATATGCATTTTAAAACTAAAGGTGAGCAACATGGAAAGTGGGGTGATAGTAAGGAGGGTCCTCAGAATCCAGGTGCAAGGGGATGGTGCCTTGGTTATGGTTTTAAAAATAGAAAAAGTGGATGGATTTTAAGATAAAGTTTGTGGCATATTCTTTTTTTTTTTTTTTTTTTGTAGGTACCCTTAGTGTCAAGGGTCGTTTTTAATGCCAATTACATTCCCAAAGAAGTTAAAATAGGAATTGCTTGTTTGTTTTGGTTTTAGGTGCTGACAAGTTATCATTAGCTACGACTTGCCTAGTACTTGTCCTTTGAAGTTTACAGTCCAGTGGGGGAGAGAATGAAACAAAGAGGCCCACACATTTTCTGGTGATAAGAGCTGAGATAAACAGAAACCCAAGGTGCTGTCTATGAAGAGAGGAGTGACAATTTACATAACCAATTAACATAATGTTCGGGAGCTAGGAAAGGCTTTGAAGTGAGTCATCTGCACTGGGATTGAAGAAGAATTCTGAAATTAAATTCACATGCAGGAAAAAATTACATATTATTTGAAAGAAACCTAAACAGTGAGTCGACAATATTAAGGAAAGGGTGATAGAGAGGGCAGGGGTGCAACAGGTATGTTCCAGACAGAGGACACAGCATGTGCAAAGGGCTGGAGATGGAGAGCTTGGTGTAGAATAAAGTCATTGATCATGACAATCCACTGCTTGTTGGTACTTACCAAACCGATCCATGTACTACATTATATGAAGGTTCCGTGATAACTGGGAGGAACACAACAGGTTTACTTACATGATTGAGGGCAGGTTAACCAGCTTTCGGGAACTGAAACTTATGACTAGCCTACTCTGGTAGGTGACCTCTGATTGGCCTGCCGCTGAATCATGCAGGTACTGTGTTTTCTGCTTGGCACTCATAGAGTTGATGCATTGCTACCCTAACACATTTAAATATATATATTTATTTTAAATCTATTTTATTTTATTTTTTACTTTTATTTTATTTTTGGCTGTGCCTCGGGCATGTGGGATCTTAGTTCCTCCCGGCCCAGGGATTGAACCCGTGCCCTCCACAATGGAAGCGTGGAGTCCCAACCACTGGACCTCCAGGGAAGTCCCTCCTCTAACACTTTTGATATTCCACGCTGACTTGTGTGCAGTGTTTGGAACATCAGGTACTTCGCTTCCACTCTATGAATTGCAAAGTGTTTATTTCTCAGTAGTGACGGGAAAGGGAATTTACTGAGGCTAGACAACTTCAGAAGTAGCTTACATTATTTTTCTTAAATTCCCCAAAGGGTTTCTTTCAAAGAGAGAAAGATGCAGCAAATAAATGAAAACCATGAGATAGGCACCAGACTTGGAGAATAGAGACTGAAGATCCCACCTAAGGGTTAAACGTATTCAAGGGAAGAAACAAACAATTAGAATACCAAGCTGTTTTCATTATGGTAGATTTTTTTTTTTTTTTTTCCGGTACGCGGACCTCTCACTGTTGTGGCCTCTCCCGTTGCGGAGCACAGGCTCTGGACGCGCAGGCTCAGAGGCCATGGCTCACGGGCCCAGCCGCTCCGCGGCATGTGGGATCCTCCCAGATCGGGGCACGAACCCGTGTCCCCTGCATCGGCAGGCGGACTCCCAACCACTGCGCCACCAGGGAAACCCTATGGTAGATTTTTAATATGTTTTAATAGCTGGTAGAATAGATTAGACCAGCCTCTTACTTTTCAAAATTTCCCTGGTTATTCTTAAAATTAGGAGCTTTAATTTCTTGGTAGTAGCCCTTAAAATATTTCTAGAATATCTTCTTTTGTTTTCAAAACTGTTCTTATAAAGACCATCATTCATATGTGAATATTCATATTAATTTACATATGAATAGTATATACATAGATGAATAAAGATATATTTGCATATTAATGACAATATCATATATAGTAAATATATATTTACACGTATATCTAGTAAATATATATTTACATGTATATCTAGTAAATATATATTTACATGTATATATATTTACTATATAGTTACTTATTATATTAAAGATATTTTACTTGGACTCATAAAATGGACAGACTATATTCATTAAATGTGCATTATACAAATAGGTTAACACTTTTGGTTATTCGTTGTATGGAAAAAAATAAGGTAGAACTTTAAAAATCAGTTAAATGCACTGACATGGAAATATTCTTGGTGTTTTTAACTTTCATATTTTAAAGCACAGGAAATACAGTTTTTATACAGAGCAGGGACACAGATGAGATCAAGAATATATATTTAACTGAAAGAATCTGAGAAATATTTTGACAGAGGGTAAACATGACCTGCAATTGCCACACTTTGCACTATCTTTTTGTGGAAGGTAACTTGTATTAGATAGAATCATTCAAGTTATGAACCAGCTTCTTTGAAATTGAGTTCCATTTTTGGTGAGAAACAATGCGTCTTTCTCCATCTCTATGCAATTAAAACACCCCAATCTTCAGGAAGAAGCCAATTTAAACCGGCAACTTTGGAGTTATAATAAACTTTACAGATATGTTCTGTGAATTGGAACCTCAAATTTATCCCTAAATGTTTTCACAGTGGATCACAGACCTTCATCTTCTTTTGTTCTGGTTACTGCAGCAACATAATTCATTAGCTAGACTTCAGCTATTTGATCACTAGTGAAATGACTTTAGCCTGATTTTACCTGTCTGCAAGGAGAGGATCTTTTTGCATTAATTATGACTAATACTTTAAAACTGTGGTTTTCTCCAAAAGCTACGCGGAAAGGTCTTCCTTCTGATCCAGCATCTTCCCAATTATCTTTTTGACAAGGTCAAAACCTTTTTCTCTTGGGATTCTAAGTCCTTGGGTGGAGGTGTGGTAACAGCTTTGTCTGTGGGTAGTCCTGTCTCTTGTAGGCATTGAGAGTAGCAGCTGTGCAGATAAAAGGATGGCCTTTGCATGTGGACAGGACACTTGGCCTCTCGGTGGTCCTCTCGCCTGGCTTTTGTATCCACCAGGAGCAATCTGTGTGAGTAGGTTCATCTCTACATATGAAGAGCATGTTTATGTGTTAGTGTGTGTTGGTGTGTGTGTGTGTGTGTGTGTGTGTGTGTGTGTTCATATACCCACACACACATGCATGCTATTTATCAAATAGCACATTGAATTATTTCAAGGTTAGGGTATTGATTGAAACTGCATATGTATTTGGTGGAGTGTTTTTCCCACAGGGTCAGACCACAATGGCTAGAGAAGCTTGTTTTTTTTGGTTTGGTTTTTGCATGGTACATTCTTCTCTTTTTTTTTTTTTTGGCGGTACGCGGGCCTCTCACTGTTGTGGCCTCTCCCGTTGGGGAGCACAGGCTCCGGACGCGCAGGCTCAGCGGCCATGGCTCACGCGCCCAGCCGCTCTGCGGCATGTGGGATCCTCCCGGACCGGGGCACAAACCCGCGTCCCCTGCATCGGCAGGCGGACTCTCAACCACTGCGCCACCAGGGAAGCCCACATTCTTCTCTTTTTGATTGGATCACTAGGGGGTTATTAACATTGCTCTAGTTGAGGAAATGGAAACCTAGTACCCCCAAAAAGTCAAGACATTCCTAAATTACCTAATTCACAGTAATATTTCTCTGTCTCTCTTCTTACTGGGCGTCCACGTGTATATGTGTGTGGGGCAGGATCCTGCACCAAGAAAGGTCTCAAAAATTGCCAGCCAGGGTACTTGGACAAGCATTTTACATTCTGTACCTCTCAGACTATTTCTAGAGCACCTGGTGTCTCCATATTCTTCATGGAGACTTTGTTGCTCTATCGAATCAGATTTTGTGCAGAAAGCTGTCTTGTCATAGTCTAAGAAGAGTTAAGATAAGAATTTTGGCCTATCACTGGGCAGCATCATAGATTCTTAGTCTATCCATTTGACTAATCCCCTTCCTTCCATTGAGAAAAGTGTATAAATTACCTTTTAATATCAATAAAAACAAAGAAGTAGCCCAAGTGTTTGCCTCTTCTTTAAGGGTTTTTTTTTTTTTTTTTTTTTTTGTGGTACGCGGGCCTCTCACCGTTGTGGCCTCTCCCGTTGCGGAGCACAGGCTCCGGACGCTCAGGCTCAGTGGCCATGGCTCACGGGCCCAGCCGCTCTGCGGCATGTGGGATCTTCCAGGACCAAGGCACGAACCCATGTCCCCTGCATCGGCAGGCAGACTCTCAACCACTGCACCACCAGGGAAGCCCTAAGGGTATTCTTATAATGCACCAGAGAAAAAGGATAGACTCCCCAGTGCAGATGCTTCTCTTCTCTTGCTCTCTTTTCCCATCCTTCCTAGGCCTGCTGTGGGCAGCTGGTCATTTCTGGAACTTCAAGACCATTTCCTCCCTCAAAATGATACTCTGGTCTCAGCAGAAAGGTGACGTGGGGAAGGTCATACTTTATTTCCCTTTCTTTAAAATTTCCTACTACACTAGAACAAAGCCAGTGTCCTTAGTAGGAGTTTGGGAGGAAACTAGAGGTTATTACAGGGGAGATGAGAAAAACAATTAAAAAACCCAGATTTTAATGTGACTTTTCATAGAGTGAAAAGTATCAAACGCTTCACAGGGATAGTCCTTATGGGTGCTCGGATTCCCAGTCTTGTTTCCCTACCTGAAGGCACATTTTGAGAGACAGAAAGAGGGAGAGAGAGATGGGTGGAAAGAGAGAGGGGAACAGAGGAGAAAGAGAGAAAGAGAGAGAGAGAGAGATTTCATAAGAGCACTCAAGTCTAGCATAGGGTCCAAGGTGAACTTTGGTGAGCTGAGTCAGGTTTGTTTTCACTTGTGTAAAGGGAAAATATATCCTTCATTTTTCTTGTGGTTTAAGAGTCTTTAGGTTAAACCATATACATAGACACAAATATACACACAGAAACACACACTTACAGACATGTCATGTGGTTACTGAGCCCATGGATTGTGGATAGTTCCAAATGAAATGTGCCACAAATGAAAAAAAATGTGTGTGAAATTTTGGAGAGTTGGTGTTTAAAAAAACATAAAATAGCTCATTAATAATTTTTCATTTTGATTATACGTTGAAGCAATATTTTATATATATTAAGTAAAATATATTATTAAAATTAATTACACTTTTTAAAAAACTCTTTTCAATGTAGCTTCTATTACATATGTGGCTTGCATTATATTTCTGTTAGACAGCACTGGTCTAGAGCTATATGATAGAAGAGAAAGATTTTCCAAATAGCGGTATATTTGGAAACAATTTCTCCTGTTTAATTTTATACAAAGTAGTTTGAGTTACCCTTTTCTTAGTCTCCTACTTTCAGACTTTGGTCAACAAAGTGCCTCAGAATAGCTTTAAATTTACAGTTTTATCTTTATTTTAGATCAGATTAAATTTTGAGGTAGGTGGATCTTCTTCTCCTAACATGTTTCTATAAACAGAGGGGGAAGTAAGTAATCTACTTTCCCTTCTCCCTGTAAATGTCTCAAGATTGGGTAGGATGGGTAGAGGGAAAATTGTTGGCATTTAATCAACAATTATCACTATTTTTCTGTGCCAGCTCCTCACAACTTATCTCGAATTCTTCCATACATACATTCAAAAAGGTATTGCCATCACCATTTTAGGGAAGAAAAAACTGAGATGGTAGAGGTGACTTATCCAAGGCTAGAGGCTAAGGATGTTGGAAATGCAATGCAAACGCCTAAGTCTCCATTCTTCACTGTGCCAAGCACCATCAAGGCAGAAGAACTGCATTACACAATTAACTTTATGATCATACTGTAAAGATCAATTAATTACTATTAATTTGCATGTATATTGTACATCATATGAATGATGTATTTGGCACGTTGGCCAATAGAGGGAAAAATTATTCTTCAAGCCATCAAAATAAGGATGCAAAGTGGAAAAGTTGTCATTGGGTTCAAAGGCAATAAATATGAAAAAAAGTTCATACATATTTTGAGACAACAATGATTTTAGAAACAATGAAATTAATTAAAAATCTTCAAAGGAAAATAAAAGTACTCATACGTTTATTAGCCTGCTTTTGAAGTTACCCTTTCTTAACTTTTGAAATTATTGAATTAGTTGCATCTTCCCTAAGACCCTGGATCAGGCTTTTATCCAAATTTGTGCTTGCTCTATTTTCTAGTATGCAAAAGGTCTGACTTATGCATATGCACCACATGAATACTTAGTAAGCTCTTGGTGAACAAGTACCTATTCCAGGCTTTGAGTTATATATGCTGAGCAGACAAATAGGACTATAACATGGTCCCTGCCCTCCTAGGAGTCAATGTCTAGAGAAATTGTGATGACGGACTTCTGGGAGCCATAGGAGGGGTACTTGGTAGGCAGAATTCAAAGATGGCTTCCAAGATTCCCACCTTCCGGTACAAGTCCCTCCTTTTGAGCCTGTGAAGAACCTATGAATATGATGGGATAACACGCTTATAATTAGCTTACTAATCTGTTGACTTTGAATTAATCAAAGGGGAGTCTATCCAGGTGGGCCTGAATTAATCAGGGGAACCCTTTGCAGGAAATGGCCCCTTTCTGAAGTCAGCCATATTGGAAGTGTGAGATGGCCAGAGGAGGCCATATGGCAAGGACTCAAGAGTAGCTTCTAGAAGCTGAGAGTCGTCCCTGGCTGCCAGTTAAGAAGACACAGGGATCCCAGTTCTACAACTGTAAGGAAATGATTTCTGCAAACAAGCTAGGGGAGCTTGGAAGTGTATCTCACCTTAATTGACACTCCAGATGAAGACACGTCTGATTGACACCTTGATTTCAGCCTTGTGGACACTGTGAGTAGAGAACACTACCATGCGTGCTTGGACTTCTGACCTACAGAACTCTGAGCTAATAAACGAGTGGTTTTTAGGCTAAATCTATGGTATTTGTTATGCAGCAGTAGAAAATCAATGCATGACCCTATGCCAGTCTAGGTTGGCTGAGTTCAAGAAATACTTCACAGGAAGAAAGCATAGCTGAGCTGTGTCTTGCTGGATGAGTAAGGAGTGAGGCAACAAAGAAGTGAGTTGTGAAGTAAGGGTGGTACTTGCAGAGAAAGACTTTGGGGCAGAGTCTCAAACTTGACTGCAAGTTGGAATTGCCTGGGGAGTTAAACACAGCTGATGCTTTGGGCCCACTCCTTGGGATTCTGACATAATTTGTCTGGGTTGGAAACTGGGCATAAAGATTAACACCATCTACCCAGGTGATTCTAAAGTGACACTAAAGTTGAGCACTATGTTTTAGACAGTGAAACAGAGTGGAACTACAAACTCTGTATGGCTGTGTCAAAGGGTAGGGTGAAATGAAAATCTGGGTAAAAAAAATAATAAAAGAAAAGTTGAGACAAGATAGTAAACTTTGTTTTTTTTTAATCAAAATCTAACTTAAACTATTGTTGAAGGCCTTGGATAGATATTCACTTGATTAGCATATGGTGGATGTGTAGGGTGCTTGGGAAAGGGAGGGCAAGAACTCTAGGAGGGCAGGGAATGTTGGCAATTTTCACAAGTATATTTCAAGCCTATTTCAGGGATTTGAACACAGGAGGTGTTCAATAAATGTTTGTTGAATGAATGAAAATGACTGGGCATCCTCGGGAGAGAAGCTGGTAGTATATCATAGGTAGGCAAAAAAGTTACCTACCTAGCTTGGAATCTGGGTGATCGTACTCATAATTTTCTTTCTTTCAGGACACAGTACTTTCCCCAAAGATGAATCCTTCTACACTTGCCTCATTGCTTTCATCTGGAATGGGAGTGACCCTTTATTTTCACTACTACAAGTAGATATGGCTAATACCAACACAAAAGAAGAGTAGATCTTGAGTTGCTTTGATAGCTGTATAATGTTCAGTTCAAAAGACAGCCCTATATTAAGATAGGTAGGTGAGCTCAGGATATATAAGGAATTTTGGGGAAAGGATATTTGAACAGAGTATGCCCATGTCCTTGAATGGCTGGGATTAGTTGGATGAACTCCATTCTTTTCCATGTGTTAAATGATTTCTCCATGATCAGTATAGGGCAAAGCACTCTGCATTCATTATGATATGACATTTCATTTAATTGTCACCAAACCCATTAAGGAACAAGTTAAAGTCTCCATTTTACTTGGGAGATTAAAAAAACCAATGTCACATGATTTGTAAGTAATGGAGCCAGGATTTAAAATGAAATCTGTCTGACTCCAAAGCTGGATCCTTAACCACGGTATTAGGAATAGTTCTCTTTGGGAAGGGTAATACTAAAGACTTCTAAATTTTTCTAATGTCACAGAACACATTCAATCTTTAGATATGTTGCAGTGAAGAATTTCATTTCTAAGAAATGGACTAACTGATTCCGATTTCCCTTTCATGTAAACTAATGAGGCAAAATCAGTTTTGGACTTCATGAGTTAATATTTGGAGAAGTTTTTGAATTATATTAAAATATTCCTATGTTATTTTCACATCAGAAACAAGAACAAACAGGTAAAAGAAGTTCAAAATATAAATCATCGAAAGTAAGCTGTCAATTTTTCAACTCAGATGCTGTCATCCCTAATAGCTTATATTTATATATATGCATATATGATTTTGTAAATACAAAGGACTATCAGATATATCCATTAAACAACTTTGCTCTATACATAATGAATGATGCTTTCAGATGTATTTTCTTCAATATTCAGACTATTAAATTTTGATCCTTTATGATATAAAATTATCTAAAATGGGAAAAAGTTAAAAAAAAGTTTTTTGTTTTCTGATCATCTCTTTTCAAAGTAAACTCTCAAAGTGCAAGGATCTTAACTTTTATGTGTTGGGCATTTAATTTGTAAGGCATTACATGTGGTAATATGCAGAAAAATGATGGCATGATTGGATTCATTGCTTAAAAATCTGAATTATTTTATGTGTTTGTAATATTCATGATATAACTGTAAATAATTGTGGTGTATCTTAGAGTTATAATCATATGATTATTATTTATTTCCATTTCACTTTTAAAATTTATTTACAGTTTATTTTTAGTTTGGATTTTGACACAAATATTCTTCTATTTAATTCACTACAAAACTGTAAACTTTTGTCCTAAAGAGTCACATGTGAATTGTGGAGACATGACTGGCAAAATATGATATTAATAGGTTATTGACTTGTTAGGTCTTAAAGAGCCGAAGGGAACATCCCTTGCAGCCCCTGCAATGCACTGGAGGTTTGTTTCATTGATTGGTCTGTTTAACCCATCATCTCCAGGCATTTAAACAGTGATATACGCTTGACAAACCTAATATTTCATTTTCTATCTAGGGAGCATGGAACAGAAATTAAAGGAAAGAAAGACAAATGGACAGATATACAAGCAGAAAATGATGATAAATGTGAGAGAGAAGGAAGAGAAAAATACAACACAGGCCAAAATTTGGATCAGTAAATTCTGGAATCTGTAAATGTACAACCTAACAGCAAATATAATTCCCAGGAGGTGGGTAAGGGAAAGAATTTAACATGTCTATTGTGAGCAAAATTCAGATTTAGATACAGAGCAACCAGCAAACCAAATAAGATATCAAATAAGAGGTGGCTGGGTTTTTGGGGTGTGTGTGTGTGTGTGTGTGTGTGTGTGAGAGAGAAAGAGAGAGTGAAGCCATTCTTTGAAGTGTTTTGAATATTTCTGTAAAGAGCAAATCTAGCCTAATCTTTGCTTTTTAAACCTTGAAGGAGGTGCCATGGTATGAGAAATGCTTTCTTTCTTTAAATTTAGGTTTTTCTTCTCTCACCAACTGGAAAAGGGGATACTTTACAATAGCCTGCCTCAGGTCCCTTGAATCTCTCTGGTGTGACAGAGAATGAAGCAAAAGAAAAATTATATCTATATTATATATAGATATAGATATAGATATAGATATATAATATCAAAAGCTGGTTATTTTGTGGGACTTGATCTGATTAAAAATCTATCCTTAATACACAGTGTCCGGGCTTCCCTGGTGGCACTGTGGTTGAGAGTCCGCCTGCCGATGCAGGGGACACGGGTTCATGCCCCGGTCCGGGAAGATCCCACATGCCGCGGAGCGGCTGGGCCCGTGAGCCATGGCCACTGAGCCTGCGCGTCCGGAGCCTGTGCTCCGCAACAGGAGAGGCCACAACAGTGAGAGGCTCTCGTACCGCAAAAAAAATTTAAAAAATACACAGTGTTCCTAGAAACATAACAGTCACACCCTGCCCTGTCTCAGGAACACAGGATGAGGAGAATGTATCAGAATAACTGACAACACATTTGAGTAACTTAATCTTCAGGGAAAGGCAGGATATTGGGAAAGTACATTCTGACGATTGAGTCACATCTTCAATCACACACTTGAGTATCTGGAACTTTCATTTAGATTTTATATGCTTCTGTTAATCACAACTACGAAACCCCAGTATTTAAATCCTGAAAGTACATCAACTCTTGCGGAGCTCTTTTAAGAACTTGAGCGATATCATTCTATCCACAAAGAGTTACTTTCTATTTATGTGTTACGTGTTAGGTGCTGTGGTGTGGGCGGGATGGAGAAGTAGGGGTGGTAAGAGGGAATTCTCAGAAAAATGTTCTTGCCTCAAGAGGTAGAGACTACTTATGTGGGAATGACCCAGTGTGCATAGACTTTTCATACTGTGTGAGATAGGAGGTCGGGACAGTAAAAAAAAAGTGGGAATGGGAGAACTTGAGTAGGGCCCTAAGTAGAGGGGTTTGAGTCACTGGGCAGGAAGAGGAAGCATTTCTAGGCGGAAGCGGTGCATGCAAAGGCAGAGAGTTTGAAACCAGGGTGAACTGCGACAGCATCACACCCCGAAAGGCACTGAGGTTCAGTGCATGCCTCTGGCTGGCTCCAGGTTCCAGTGTCTGCTCCATCAGCTGTCTGACCCTGGGAAAGCCATTTCACACACAGGGACACCAAAGGGTGACAGTGAGGAATACATCCTCAATAAATATTAGCTACTGTTGTTGTTTTAGAAATAAATCATTTTTAAGGTAGATAAATAAAAGGTGGTATAGTGATTGTAACAGACTTCAGAATTTTTCATTTCTAAAGCATAGATGAAGCACATAGAAAACACAAGTTTCTAAGGCCATAAATCATCAGTTTTGGAATCTCTCTGCTGTCCGTCCACCTCTCATCTTAATTCTTAATGTTATTTTTTCTTTATCACTTCCCAGTTCTCTTGATAGGGATTATTTAAGTGTATACACACTTAAAGTCATAAAAGTAGGGGTTCTCAATTAATATACACAAATTCACAATATTTTTATCTACTTCAGTGTTCTAGGTCTTCATATTATAGCATATCTAATCTGTGTACAAAAGTCACCAAAATGATTTATTAACCCCACGAAAAAGTTAGGTAAACATATTTGGTTTCATTTACTTGCAGGAAATAAATTGAGACTTACAAACTATTATTCAATTGTTCATTCATTCATTCAAAATATTTACTAAGTTCTGTACCAGGTACCGGATATCTGAACATACGAACACAGAAGTTCAATTAGAAGATGCACTCTCATGCTGAGCCTAAATAACAAAAATGAAGAATTATGGTTTTAGATAAATGTTCAAGTAGAAGGTTTGAGATAATAAAGTTGTCTTCTAAGGATTTAAGATGGAGAAATTAGTCACTTTTCTTTATTAGAACTCTACCAGACAAATATTTTATATATTTTGCTTCAATTTCCAAAATAAGACTTTTGCAGCCTTCAGTAGAATATCAGGTCAGTTCTCGTTAAGTAACAACAGTGTCCAATAATGGTGATAATATTGGGATACGAACTTTGACATCTGGAACTAAGTAGTAAAATCATTGGTACTGAAGATAGAAATAAGGAGGGTATTAAGCCATAAGCTTCACCTGGCATCTTTCATTAGAGTCTGAATAAAATTCTTCATTGGAATTTGCAACACTGCTTGTAGTTCATCTTATTACTTTTACAGGGGACAAACAGCCATGTAATTAGAGTGTATTTGCAGTATTACATGCTTATTTGTAGCCTGAAGATTAGATACCAATTGGATGTTATCATTTAATGGCAAGTATAATTACCATGAAACTTGTTCTCTGCATCTAAGAGTTTACATTTCAGTGCTGCTACAACTACACAATTATTTTTCAGTTAGCTTATATCTGTAACTGTAGCTTATATAATCATTTAATAATTATATCCATAGAGGATGTAATAAGACCATTTAAAAGTCACTGTTAAAAAAACAAATCAGCTATACATAAAAAGCACACAATAAATATTTTACATTATGGCAATTTCTATTTTTACACTAATTTCCAATTCAAGTTATCACAACCATATATCTAGTTTCTTGGGAACATGCACAAGTTTTGCCTTCAAGGACTTGAAACTTACTATAACAATAGTAGCACTGCCATATGTTTGTATAGCAGCACTTATTTTCAAAGTGCCTTCTCGACAATTAAGCTTCATGCTATCCTATGGGGTTAGTAAGGAGAGGGGATTAAGAGCCTCTTTTAACCAGAAGACAATTTGGGATACAGAGAAGTTACACTCAAAATCCTGGGAGCAAAATTGGTATTTATGAGTCATAAATAGTGTCACCTGGCTATATGTTGTGGAAGTCAAACAATGGCATGATCATACTTTAGAAATAATCCCTGGGCTTCCCGGGTGGCGCAGTGGTTGGGAGTCCGCCTGCCGATGCAGGGGACACGGGTTCGTGCCCCGGTCCGGGAGGATCCCACATGCCGCGGAGCGGCTGGGCCCGTGAGCCATGGCCGCTGAGCCTGCGCGTCTGGAGCCTGTGCTCCGCAACGGGAGAGGCCACAACAATGAGAGGCCCGCGTACCGCAAAAAAAAAAAAAAAGAAATAATCCCTGAAGCATTCATTCATTCATTCACTTCTCCATCCATCCATTCATTCATTCACACTATAAATGCCAAGAGGTGTGCAATGGGGCTCACCCAGGGTGAAGCCGGCTTTGCTGGGGAAGCTGAGAATGGAAGCCAGTCATCCAGTGGTCATACAAAAGGCAGGGGTTTCAGAAGGATAGGGGTTGGGAGGGACTAGGAAGGCATTTCTGGAGGCAATGAAAGGAAGCAAATGTGGTACTGGATGAGGCACTGACATCTCTGGGCCCGAGGTGGGTTGGTAAATGTTTAACAACCAGCTCTCCAGGGGATCAAAGTCCCAATTTGTAGCATTTGCTGATTTTCATGATGTAAATTATCCAACCAGAGCTGATTTCAAGCTACCAACGTGATGTCCCTGATTGTGGAATTGGGCAGAGACATTCAGTAGCACATCATTATATAGTATTTCCATCATACAGCTACAATATAGATGTAAACAGCCTCAAAGCATAGATCCTAGTAAAATGCAAAATTATTAGTTGGTGATGAATTTTGAGTATTATCTGTTTATAGCTCCTTTATTTTATTTTATTAAGGTGTAGTTGATTTACAATATTATATAAGTTCCAGGTATGCAACATAGTGATTCACAATTTTTAAATATTATACTCTATTTATAGATATTATAAAGTATTGGCTCTATTGCCTGTGCTGTACAATATATATGTGTACTCATTTATCATATGCATAGTAGTTTGTACCTCTTAATCCCCTGTCTCTGTCTTGGTCCTGCCCCCTTTCCTCTCCCCATTGGTAACCACTAGTTTGTTCTCTATATGTTTCTGTTTTGTTATATTCATTCTTTTGTTTTATTTTTTAGATTCATCTTTATCTGTCTGACTTATTTCACTAAACATAATACCTTCCTGGTCCATCCATGTTGTTGTAAATGGCAAAATTTCATTTGGTTTTATGGCTAATTCTTTATCCATTCATTTTTGATAGATATTTAGGTTGCTTCTATGTCTTGGCTATTGTAAATAATAATGCTATGGGTCTTATTACATTTGCTTTACATATAAGTTCCAGAGTTTTTAATTATACTTAGTGGGAGAAATAGAGAAAAGTATGTCTACTCCCTTTTCCTGGAGGTAGTAGTCCAACCTCAGTTTTAAAGATAATGTGCTATGGATGCATTTTAAAAGGTTAAAGAAAAGTTTGCTCAATTTTTAAAGTAAGTAATCCTTAATTCTTTTGCCAAGTGTGATAGGTTCAGATTATTTATCTTTTTTTTTTTTTTTTTTTTTTTTTTTTTTTTTTTTTTGTGGTACGCGGGCCTCTCACTGTTGTGGCCTCTCCCGTTGCGGAGCACAGGCTCCGGACGCGCAGGCTCAGCGGCCATGGCTCACGGGCCCAGCCGCTCCGCGGCATGTGGGATCTTCCCGGACCGGGGCACGAACCCGTGTCCCCTGCATCGGCAGGCGGATTCTCAACCACTGCAGCACCAGGGAAGCCCCAGATTATTTATCTTTAATGAAGAGAAAAAAGCAACTACCAAGACAACCAGTAAAAATAACAAGAAGGACTTCTAAAGTTCTAAGTTTCCATAGTAAAAATGTGATATAATTGTGTAAAAGTTTAGATCATAGCATATGGTGTTTTATCAACTAGAAAGACACTCATAAAGTACTTAGAAAATCCATTCCTTTGTGGCAATATTTGAAAATCACTGTGGGAATGATAGTCTGGCTTTCATCTATACATTTCAAAATAGCTTCTTTAGAGATTTAGAAACAAAACATTTGGGATGAGACAACTGGATTTAAATTCTGAGTTCTGTCAATTATTAGCTTTTCAACCTCAGGAAAGTTTTGAAATCTTTCCTCCTCTGTAAATCAGGATGAGGGTGATAGTGAGGATTAACTGAGATAATATACAGTTGTCCTTCTGTATCCACTCAAGACTTGTTCCAGGACCCTCCCCCAGATACCAAGATTAGTAGATGCTCAAGTCCCTTACAGAAAATGGTGTAGTATTTGCATATAACCTATGCACATCTTCACGTATACTTTGTTATCTCAACATTACTTATACTATTTAATACAATGCAAATGCTATGTAAATAGTTGTAAATACAATATAAATGCTATGTAAGTAGTTGCTGGAGTGCTGAAAATTCAAGTTTTGCTTTTTGGAAATTTCTGGAATTGTTTTTCCAAATATTTTTGATCTGTGGTTGGTTGAATTTGAGGATGTAGAACCTGTGGATGTGGAGGGATGACTATATATACAACTCCTAACAGTTTCCAGCCCATAGCAGCTACTCTACAAATGGTAGATCCCTGTCTTTAAGAGGATTAGTGTTTGCTAAAAAACAAGTCAACAAGCCCCAAATGGAGTTGTTTATGCTAAGCTGCATATCACCAAACTGAGACTTAATTTTGGCTATTCCAGAAATGGAATCTTAAACCAGTGAATCAGGAATTGCCTTATCAGTACTAGTTAGGTAATCTGCCTGATAGATTCCTGCCATCCCCTTAGGAAAAGTAACCTTGCAATAACCAACCCGCTTTTTTGCCTAGTATAACTTTCTTGTACCTTGTTCCCTTCTGCCTATAAAAGTATTTCATTTTGTACAGCTCCTCGGAGATCCTTCCTATGTGTTAGATTAGATGCTGCTCAATTCAAACTGCTTTTGCTGAAATAAACTCTTAGAATTTTTAATATGCCTCAGTTTATCTTTTACCAGGGCTCATGTTAATTCAGATGAATTACATCTCATAGCCCTTAGGCAAGTGTCTTTGTAATCTGTCATTTTAGAATAAAATGTGCCTTGAGGACATACCAAAGGAAATTGCTTAAAGAAATGTAAAACTTGGAAAGAGAGTGTAACCTACTTTAAAAAAAAGTCTGAGACTCACTATTTTAAAACAATTTCATTAAATAACTACTCAGAGAAAATGAAACAGGAGGCAAAGTTCTTGAGCTGGCCACATAGAAAACTTTAAAACAAAGAGCAGTAATTCTATTCCAACTTCCTTGTAAAACAATGATAACAATTCTTTACATTTGTATACTGTTTACTGTTGACAAAGAGCTATCACATACATTATCTCATTTCACAGAGACTGGAAGGCACCTTTGCTACTCTGACTGATGTTTATGAATGTACTACTTTCCCCTGGGCTGCAGTCATCAATAGTCAATGAGAAGAAAGGCTGGCCTTTTTGGAAACGCTTTGCTGCCAGGTAACTGCATTAACTCTGCTGTTGTTAAACAGAGTCATATATTAACTATGCCACAGGATACCATCCATATCAACTAATGAATATTTGAATCCTTGTTCCTTGTGGAGCAGTGTTTAGACCCATTCCTCTCTGCTTATCCTGTGCCCTCCCTCAGGAACCACATCCTCAGTGACGTTCTATCTGATGGCTCCAGCCACTTCAGAAAAACCTATGCTGAAGATACTTAAGTCCTAAAGGAAAAATGCTGTACAAGGTACATAAACTGGGAACATGCTATATGGAATGAGGATTATACTGTTCTAAGGCTAGAAAGTGATCCTATTTGTGGAGGTCGTGGGAAGACTTACCATAATAGGAGTTATGGTGTGCTAATACGGTCTCTGGCGATGGAAGTATTGAACGCAAGTCTGGGATGGGACAGAAATCTCTTAGAAGAACTTCCTGCACTGTTTGGGAATCTGGGGCAAAGGATTTCTAAGGTCTCTTCTGATTCCAGATTCTGTGCTCCTGAAATTCCTATTTGTTCTCTGGTTGTTTCGGTCTATAAGGAAACACTCCTTAAATTCTGTGTATTTCTCTTGATGCCAAGCAGTGTTCCACAGCCTATTGATGGAAAACTGAAGAAAAACAAATAAAACAAAAAACACATTACGCTTTCTAGGAAAACTAGTAGGAGCAGAGGTAGAATTAAAATGGGCAAAACAGTATCTCTGAACCAGGGACATCCTCAACTGTGATTTGTTTTAGGGTCTCATACAGGATTTCTACAGTCGTAGCCATCATTTCTAATCTCCATGAATGATGATCTCTTGACATTTCTCCACCAAAATTCTGAAGCTTCAGCCTGAGTCTCAGGTTTCAACAGGCCAGTTCTGAGCAGCTGCTTTTATTTTTTTAACATCTTTAATGGAATATAATTGCTTTACAATGGTGTGTTAGTTTTTGCTTTATAACAAAGTGAATCAGCTATACATATACATATATCCCCATATCTCCTCCCTCTTGCGTCTGCCTCCCACCTTCCCTATCCCACCCCTCTAGGTGGTCACAAAGCACTGAGCTGATCTCCCTGTGCTATGCAGCTGCTTCCCACAAACTATCTCTTTTACATTTGGTAGTGTATATACGTCCATGCCACTCTCTCACTTTGTCCCAGCTTCCCCTTCCCCCTCCCCGTGTCCTCAAGTCCATTCTACGTCTGTATCTTTATTCCTGTCCTCCCCCTAAGTTCTTCAGAACCATTTTTTTTTTAGATTCCATATATATGTGTTAGCATACAGTATTTGTTTTTCTCTTTCTGACTTACTTCACTCTGTATGACTCTAAGTCCATCCACCTCACTACAGATAACTCAATTTCATTTCTTTATATGGATGAATAATATTCCATTGTATACATGTGCCACATCTTCTTTATCCATTCATCTGTCAATGGACACTTAGGTTGCTTCCATGTCCTGGCTATTGTAAATAGAGCTGCCATGAACATTGTGGTACATGACTCTTTTTGAATTATGGTTTTATTAGGGTATATGCCTAGTAGTGGGATTGCTGGGTCGTATGGTTATTCTATTTTTAGTTTTTTAAGAAACCTCCATACTGTTCTCCATAGTGGCTGTATCAATTCACATTCCCACCAACAGTGTAAGAGGGTTCCCTTTTCTCCACACCCTCTCCAGCATTTATTGTTTGTAGATTTCTTGATGATGGCCATTCTGACTGGTGTGAGGTGATACCTCATTGTAGTTTTGATTTGCATTTCTCTAATAATTAGTCATGTTAAGCATCCTTTCATGTGTTTGTTGGCAATCTGTACATGTTCTTTGGCAAATGTCTATTTAGGTCTTCTGCCAAATTTTGGATTGGGTTGTTTGTTTGTTTGATATTGAGCTGCATGAGCTTCTTGTAAATTTTGGAGATTAATCCTTTGTCAGTTTCTTTATTTGCAAATATTTTCTCCCATTCTGAGGGTTGTCTTTTCATCTTGTTTATGGTTTCCTTTGCAAAAGCTTTTAAGTTTCATTAGGTCCCATTAGTTTATTTTTGTTTTTATTTCCATTTCTCTAGGAGGTGGGTCAAAAATGATCTTTCTGTGATTTACATCATAGAGTCTTCGGCCTATTTTTTCCTCTAAGAGTTTTATAGTGTCTGGCCTTATATTTAGGTCTTTAATCCATTTTGAGTTTATTTTTGTGTATGGTGTAAGGGGGTGTTCTAATTTCATTCTTTTAACATGTAGCTGTCCAGTTTTCCCAGCACCACTTATTGAAAATGCTGTCTTTTCTTCATAGTATATTCTTGCCTCCTTTATCAAAAATAAGGTGACTATATGTGTGTGGGTTTATTTCTGGGCTTTCCTGTTCCATTGATCTATATTTCTATTTTTGTGATAGTACCATACTGTCTTGATTACTGTAGCTCTGTAGTATAGTCTGAAGTCCAGGAGCCTGATTCTTCCGGCTCCGTTTTTCTTTCTCAAGATTGCTTTGGCTATTCAGGGTCTTTTGTGTTTCCATACAAATTGTGAAATTTTTTGTTCTAGTTCTGTGAAAAATGCTATTGGTAGTTTGGTAGGAATTGCATTGAATCTGTAGATTGCTTTGGGTAGTAGAGTCATTTTCACAATGTTGATTCTTCCAATCCAAAAGCATGGTATATCTCTGTCTGTTTGTATCATCTTTAATTTCTTTCATCAGTGTCTTATAGTTTTCTGCATACAGGTCTTTTGTCTCCTTAGGTAGGTTTATTTCTAGGTATTTTAGTCTTTTTGTTGCAATGCTAAATGGGAGTGTTTCCTTCATTTATCCTTCAGATTTTTCATCATTAGTGTATAAGAATGCAAGAGATTTCTGTGCATTAATTTTGTATCCTGCTACTTTACCAAATTCATTGATTAGCTCTAGCAGTTTTCTGGGATTGTCTTTAGGATGCTCTGTGGATAGTAACGTGTCATCTGCAAACAGTTACTGCTTTACTTCTTCTT
Organism: Kogia breviceps; assembly: GCF_026419965.1. Classification (NCBI taxonomy): domain Eukaryota; kingdom Metazoa; phylum Chordata; class Mammalia; order Artiodactyla; family Physeteridae; genus Kogia; species Kogia breviceps. The sequence goes on along the minus strand of NC_081322.1, from coordinate 31,829,568 downwards.
TTCCGACTTGGATTCCTTTTATTTCTTTTTCTTCTCTGATTGCTGTGGCCAAAACTTCCAAAAGTATGTTGAATAATAGTGGTGAGAGTGGACAACCTTGTCTTGTTCCTGATCTTAGAGGAAATGGTTTCAGTTTTTCACCATTGAGAATGATGTTGGCTGTGGGTTTGTCATATATGGCCTTTATTAAGTTGAGGTAAGTTCCCTCTATTCTTACTTTCTGGAGGGTTTCTATTGTAAATCGGTGTTGAATTTTGTCAAAAGCTTTTTCTGCATCTATTGAAATGATCATATGGTTTTTCTCCTTCATATTGTTAATATGGTTTATCACATTGATTGATTTTTGTATGTTGAAGAATCCTTGCATTCCTGGGATAAACCTCACTTGATCATGTATGATTCTTTTAATGTGCTGTTGGATTTCCTTTGCTAACATTTTGTTGAGGATTTTTGCATCTATGTTCATCAGTAGTATTGACCTGTAGTTTTCCTTCTTTGAGACATCTTTGTCTGGTTTTGGTATCAGGGTGATCGTGGCCTTCTACAATGTGTTTGGGAGTGTTCCTCCCTCTGCTATATTTTGGAGGAGTTTGAGAAGGATAGGTGTTAGCTCTTCTCTAAATGTTTGAATTCGCCTGTGAAGCTATCTGGTCCTGGGCTTTTGTTTGTTGGAAGATTTTTTATTCTCAGTCTCAATTTTATTGCTTGTGATTTTTCTGTTTATATTTTCTATTTCTTCCTGGTTCAATCTTGGCAGGTTGTGTGTTTCTAAGAATTTATCCATTTCTTCCAGGTTGTCCATTTTATTGAAATATAGTTGCTTGTAGTAATCTCTCATGATCCTTTGTATTTCTGCAGTTGTTACTTCCCCTTTTTCATTTCTAATTGTATTGATTTGAGTCTTCTCCCTGTTTTTCTTGATGAGTCTGGCTAATGGGTTATCAGTTTTGTTTATCTTCTCAAGGAACCAGCTTTTAGCTTTATTGATCTTTGCTGTTGTTTCCTTCATTTCTTTTTCATTTATTTCTGATCTGATATTTATGATTTCTTTCCTTCTGCTAACTTTGGGTTTTTTGTTTTTCTTTCTCTAATTGCTTTAGGTGTAAGGTTAGGTTGTTTATTTGAGATGTTTCTTGTTTCTTGAGGTAGGATTGTATTGCTATAAACTTCCCTCTTAAAACTGCTTTTGCTGCATCTCATAGGTTTTGAGTCATCCTGTTTTCATTATCATTTGTTTCTATGTATTTTTTTATTTCCTCTTTGATTTCTTCATTGATCTCTTGGTTATTTAGTAGTGTATTGTTTAGCCTCCATGTGTTTATATTTTTTTACAGAGTTTTTCCTGTAACTGATATCTAGTTTCATAGCTTTGTGGTCAGAAAAGTTACTTGATATGATTTCAGTTTTCTTAAATTTACCAAGGCTTGATTTGTGACCCAAGAAATGATCTATCGTAGAGAATGTTCCATGAGCACTTGAGAAGAAAGTGTATAGTGTTGTTTTTGGATGGAATGTCTTATAAATATCAATTAACTCCATCTTGTTTAATGTGTCATTTAAAGCTTGTGTTTCCTTATTTATTTTCATTTTGGATGATCTGTCCATTGGTGAAAGTGAGGTGTTAAAGTCCGTTACTATGATTGTGTTACTATCGATTTCCCGTTTTATGGCTGTTAGCATATGCCTTATGCATTGAGGTGCTCCTATGTTGGGTGCCTAAATATTTCCAACTGTTATATCTTCTTCTTGGATTGATCCCTTGATCCTTATGTAGTGTTCTTCCTTGTCTCTTGTAATAGTCTTTATTTTACAGTCTATTTTGTCTGATATGAGAATTGCTACTCCAGGTATCTTTTGATTTCAATTTACATGGAATATCTTTTTCCATCCCCTCACTTTCAGTCCGTATGTGTGCCTAGGTCTGAAGTAGATCTCTTGTAGACAGAATATATATGGGTCTTGTTTTTGTATCCATTCAGCCAGTCTATGTCTTTTGGTTGGAACATTTAATCCATTTACATTTAAGGTAGTTATCGATATATATGTTCCTATTAGCATTTTCTTAATTGTTTTGGGTTTGTTATTGTAGGACTTTTCCTTCTCTTGTGTTTCTTGCCTAGAGAAGTTCCTTTAGCATTTGTTGTAAAGCTGGTTTGGTGGTGCTGAATTCTCTTAGGTTTTGCTTGTCGGTAAAGGTTTTAATTTTTCTGTGGAATCTGAATGAGATACTTGCTGGGTTGAGTAATCTTGGTTGTGGGTTTTTCCCTTTCATCACTTTCAGTATGTCCTGCCATTCCCTTCTGGCTTGCAGAGTTTCTGCTGAAAGGTCAGCTGTTAACCTTATGGGGATTCCCTTGTATGTTATGTGCTGTTTTTCCCATGCTGCTTTTAATATTTTTTCTTTGTATTTAATTTTGGATAGTTTGATTTATATATGTCTTGGCATGTTTCTCCTTGGATTTATCCAGTATGGGACTCTGTGTGCTTCCTGGACTTGATTGACTATTTCCGTTCCCATATTAGGGAAGTTTTCAAATATAATCCCTTCAAATATTTTCTCAGACCCTTTCTTTTTCTCTTCTTCTTCTGGGACCCCTATAATTCGAATGTTGGTGTATTCAATGTTGCCCCAGATGTCTCTGAGGCTGTCCTCAATTCTTTTCATTCTTTTTTCTTTATCCTGCTCTGTGGTAGCTATTTCCATTATTTTATCTTCCAGGTCACTTCTCCGTTCTTCTGCCTCAGCTATTCTGCTATTGTTTCCTTCTAGAGAATTTTAAATTTCATTTATTGTATTGTTCATCATTGTTTGTTTGCTCTTTTGTTGTTCTAGGGCCTTGTTAAACGTTTCTTGTATTTTCTCCATTCCATTTCCAAGATTTTGGATCATCTTTCTATCATTACTCTGAATTCTTTTTCTATTGCACTGCCTATTTCCTCTTCATTTGTTAGGTCTGGTGGGTTTTTACCTTGCTCCTTCATCTGCTGTGTGTTTCTCTGTCTTTTCATTTTGCTTAACTTACTGTGTTTGGGGTCTCCTTTTCACAGGCTGCAGGTTCATAATTCCCGTTGTTTTTGGTGTCTGCCCCCAGTGGCTAAGGTGGGTTCAGTGGGTTGTGTAGACTTCCTGGTTGAGGGGACTGGTGCTTGTGTTCTATTGGATGAGGCTGGATCTTGTCTTTACGGTGGGCAGGACCATGTCCGGTGCTGTGTTTTGTGGTGTGTGTGACCTTATTATGATTTTAGTCAGCCTGTCTCAAAATGGATGGGTGGGGTTGTGTTCCTGTCTTGCTAGTTGTTTGGCATAGAGTGTCAGCCCTGTAGCTTGCTGGTCATTGAGTGGAGCTGGGTCTTAGCGTTGAGATGGAGATCTCTGGGAGTGCTTTCATGGTTTGATATTACGTTGAGCCAGGAGATCTCTGGTGGACCGATGTCCTGGACTCAGCTCTCCCACCTCAGAGGCACAGGCCTGACACCCAGCCAGAGCACGAAGACCCTGTCAGCCACACTTTGGGGAGGTCTTCTGCCAGCATTCAGTAGGTGTTGTTCCACATGTAGATGTATTTCTGATGTAGTTGTGGGGAGGAAGGTGATCTCCACATCTTAATCCTCCACCATCTTGAAGGTCTCCTTCTCCACTTCTCCCTGGACAGCTCTTCTTCTCACTCTTTCCTCCATGTTCCTTCTCTGCTTCCTTGTTATTTATTTTGATCCTTGTTTTTATGCTTTTCCCTCCTTTTTTCTCTTTCTCTCCCTCTGGGATGGTAATAATGGGTTAAACAATTTGGCTTTTGAGCTATAAGAACAGCATAAAAAATTTGACTTGATAAATGATACTGAAAATCTACGTCAAAGTCTTGAAGCACCGCAGCAAAAAAAAAAAAAAAAAAAAAAAAAGCTGAGCAGCTGCTTTTATACCATGTAACACGGTCAGCCAATTTCCTATCTGAGGACAAGGGATTCTTGGCAACTGAGCCTCATCCACACCTTAAGATCTGTTACTTAGCCTACTTCCAGAAATTAGTTTCAGAATCTTTCATATCTGTTTTCTGTGGCAAGCGGCAGTAAACCAACCCCATATAGCTAAAGGCTAAAAAGAAATCATCAACTTGCTACTGGCAAGTGCTGTGGTGGAGCTGACCTCAATCATAACTAGATACTTATATCTAGACTATAACCCAGTTATTCTGAAACAAAGTAGGTTGAGGGATTAGAGATAAAGAGGTTAGAGATAAGGGGATTATTTTTAATATTTGAAAACTAAACAAAGTTAAACATATTTCTTTTTTCAGGAATAGCTATCATAATACTTCCGTATTTTTATCTACCCTAATGTTCAGCTTAGTTCAATAAGCATTTATCCCAGTTTATCTCCCTTGGAACTGATTGTTCAGTGTTTGCTTTCCCTGCTAGACTGGAAGCTCCTTGAAGTCAAGTCAGGTTTTGTCAATTGCTGGTGTGCCAGTGACTAATATATAGGCCTAGATCTATATATACATACTATTTGAATGAATGAATGAATGAATGAAACGAGTGAAACCTAGCATAGTCTGTGTGAAAGAATATGGGTTCTAGAATCAGATAGAGTGTCTCTCCAATTTGAGTTCTGCCATCTTTTAGTATGGTGCAGAGTTAAATTATTTGACTTTTAAGCTTCAGTTTCTCAATTGTAAAAATTGGATAATATTATTTTTCTGTCAGCATTGTTGGGAGAATTAAGGATGATGTATTTAAAGTATCTGATACTGGCAGAGGCTCAGTAAATGATGTTTACTATTAGTGTTTTAACAAAAAATTCTGGACTAACTATTCAGGATACCAGATGAAACTATTGAGAGGGGAAGAAAGAAGTATGAGCAGATCACTTCATTCAACATTGTAATATAAATTTTAGAGGGGGGTACAGTGTGCTATGGGAACACAGGGAAGAGCCATGTGGCGAGCAGAGCTGCCATATTGTACAACTTCAGAAACAGCATGCACATTACAGTATGTATGAATAGAGGGCACTGCAGAGCTGCCATTCACAGCTTATGGGATGAACCGTATCAAATTGCTGATATTCAAGCATTGTGACATAATAAAAATAAAAATGGGAATGTGCCCCCTGGAGCTGAGTCACATGGAGTCCCTGCATGAGGAAAAGGGAAGAATCAGAGACTTAGTAGGGTCAGTCTTGTCCCCATGAGCCATGGAAGATGAGGAGGAGTCATTGTAGTGACGAAGTGGGGAAGACATAGTCAGAGGTGTTGGCAGACACCAGGCAATAGAGGTTTTCAAAGCCTTCTGAGGAATGAGAGATTCACCGTTTCTGAGCATAGAGATTGAGGCAAAGTGAGAAGGACGTAAAGCTGAAGAGGTAGGCAAGGTTGGGTTATTCAAAAGCTACAGAGACTATACAGCCTTGAAGCAAAATTACAAAGTGGCTATTTGGGAAGACATAAATTCTAGAATCTCAAAGAGTCCTGTGGTAACCAAATTAGATATTCCCTCCGCCACAGCCTTCTCCAATTCTTCAGCCTAAGTCAGGTTCACCTTTCAATCTCTGTCATGGCACTTTATTCTTTTATTTCATAGCATGGCCACAGTTTGAAATTATAGAGTATATTTATTTGTGTATTTATTTGTCTATTTACTAGATTATAAAAGACAGGAGGGCAGAAACCTTGTCCAATGTGTTTAAAATGATCTTCCAGCACAGTGCCTGGAACTAAGTAGGTAGGAGTTCAAAAAATATTAGTTGAAGCAATGGGTGGATAACAAATACGAATTTTTCTAAGTCTGTTATCCCCATATCAAATTTTCCTGGCTTTACTTTAGAAAAGTCCATTTGAAGGAGCCTATAGGAGAACAACCTCCAGCACTTGTCCCAATTACCTAATTTACATGAAAGGGGGTCCTTTAGCTCAAGTTCCAGATGTTTGAAGAGATAGCCTCCTTTTCTCCCAACTCCTGGGTCCTCTGGACCCATGCCTCTGTGGTGCCAGGTGACAAGTCAGGCTTGGCTGCATGCCAAAACCAAGAGATGCACGGAGAAGTGTTGCATATTTTTCTGAACAGACTAACTCAAGGCCTCTTAGCTGGAAATGAAGAGGTTTGAGTGTTGGGGATAATAAATGAAAGAAGTATCTTCTTAAAATTTTATTAAACCCAAGGTCGTTTGTCATAGAGAGCCATCAGAGAGACATGTTAGTTACAAGAATGCATTTGGCAGGTGTTTGCATGTTGTAAGGACTTGAATTAGGTCTTGTATTACATCATTAGCCACCAAAGGGAGTGGTGGTGTCCCTGTTGTTTGGCTCTGGCCTATCAACATCACGTATCTCCTTGCTATACCACCGTGACTAGTTTTTCACCTTAAAATCGTTAAGTTAAAATCAAAACATTTCCCTCATGTAAACAGTCTTGAAAATTATGTTCAATTTACTTCAATAGGAAAAGGGAAACAGGCTTGATTGAAGTACAAAGTATGACTCTCCCTATTCCCCTGAAATGCCTACCTGTCACTGTGATGCATGGATATCATTTCTGTGTTTGTGGGTATTGCGGTCAGGGTAAGATTGGGACTTAAGTAAGATTCCCCTTGGGACATCCTTAATGTTTATTAACTCCTAACTAGTGTTGTAAACCCAATGCCAGAATTTGGAGATCTTGGTTCCTCTTTTCATGGCGTTTTTTTGTTTTGTGTGTGTGTGTGTGTGTGTGTGGTACGCGGGCCTCTCACTGTTGTGGTCTCTCCCGTTGCAGAGCACAGACTCCGGACGCACAGGCTCAGTGGCCATGGCTCACGGTCCCAGCCACTTTGCAGCATGTGGGATCTTCCCAGACCAGGGCACGAACCTGCATCCCCTGCATCGGCAGGTGGACTCTCAACCACTGCGCCACCAGGGAAGCCCTGTTCATGGCGTTTTATTCACTATGACTAATAAGCTTCCTAATAAATCCTTGCCAGACTTATATAAATATCTGGTTTCCCAAATTCTTTTTCAACTTATATAAATTATCAACTTGCATAACATATCAACTGCATTTTCCTCCTCTTAAATGTAGAAATCTAGTTTCATTGGGAACATTTAATATTTGATATTAAATATGTGATCAAGTGAAAGATAAACCACTTAATTGTGTAGAGAGATAATATTCATTCAAAGAAAAACACTCTGGAAGCCTGGTGTTGGTGATTTATGTGAGTATTTTGGGTCTAATCCTGGAACATTCACACTGTCTCCTTTTCTTCCCAGGAGACAAAGTCCACTCGTTGTCTTGGGTATTTGAAACAAAACATTTAATGCTAATCTTAAAATTAGCAAAATTTCCATATTGAGCAAAGAGTTTGGAGAGGAACCCTATAGTTGAAACCTTTGATCATCCTTAAATACAGCTATTCATAAGAGGCATCCCATAAATGTTTCTTTAAAGGGGCCGCTTGTTTAGAGTTCCCGTGAAATTAGCTTTGACTCTCATAGACCTAGGTTATGTTTGATGCTATATGAAGATATAATAGTGAGAAGCCAATTAGGTTTGAGAGTGAAAATTCCTAAAATTGTTTAAAACAATGTTAGTTTGTGTCTGCAGAGTCCGTGGGGAGAGCATCATCGTCAATGCTCAGCCAAACCAGAAATCCTGCTGAAAAATGCTACCAATGCAAACACTACTCTGGGCCAGAGACTGCTGGGAGATTTAAGTATTGGGGGGAAAAGTCATTGCTTTATCAGGCGACTACATTAGTGGTAGATGTTATATTAGTCACCTGTAAGAATTGAAGCAGCTACTTATGTAGTAAACTGAACAGTTGATAGTGATTTGGGCACCCAGAGAAGAAAGTCCACTAAGCAAACTTTTAAAAAGCAGGCACTTTTCTCTAAGAATTCTCAGGCTACAGCCTCATCTCTGCCCTACAGGCTACATGGGAAAAGAGTAAAACCTCTGGTACAGGGTTTATTTGCAGAAGTATAAGAAGCCATCAGACACCAGAAGAATTTCATCAGGAAGTTACTCAGTTAGCCCCACACTTCATTTATGCTGAAGTTAATTGCAAGGTGCATTTCAACACACTACATGGAAATGTTTACTTTATTCTTGTGTTCTGCAAAGCTGCTGGTCTAAGAACTAATTAATGCTACCTGTTGCGAAGGGAAGAAGCCCAAACTAAAGACTTTGTTTTCCTGCAGAAGGGTCTCAGGGATTCTGCAGCTTCTTCTGCTTTACAAGAGGTTAAAAAGGTGGCTGGGAGGTTTGTACCCTCAGAGGCTCTGAACTCAGCTGGGTGGTTCTATAGAGCTAGGACCCTTCCTTCCTCCGCTGTAGCTATAACCCTTGGAGAGAAGAGAAAACAGCCAGTGCTGATATGAAGGCAGGCGGGATTGTGAGGGGCACTTGGGGCGGGCAGAGCAATTAACTCTTTTCCTCAACTGTAGAGAACCAGGCTTCTCTTGATCTCACAGTAGACTACAGCCAGTGGCCGGGATTCTTTACAGTGAGTGAAATAGACAGTGATGCTACAATACCAAAGAGGAGACCCGCCCTGGTCTGGCGTTCATAGTGAGAGAACTTTCATAATGAGGCCTGTGGATAAAGGACTGAGATCCTTTACAGAGGAGGGAAGTGCAAATAGGGTGCGTCTGAGCTGATCTGTTGGAGCCACTTCACCTCTGAACAGGTTGGGAGCTTTCAAGCCCCTTGAAGTTTTAAAAAGGCACTGATTTCAGCATGAGATGTTTGCTGCACTGCGCTCAGCTGGAATGAAACGAAGGGGAGGAAAAGTAGCTTCTTTCTTGCATTCAGAAAGCAGAGGCCAATTGAATGGATTCTACTCAAACTGATTGCGTTTGTAGTTTTTGAAAAAAAAGAGAAAGCTAAGAAGTTTAAATCCTATTCACCAAGTTCACAAAAACAAGACCCAGTCACAGAAGGACTCTGAGAAGTGCACACATCCTTACAAGAGATGGACAATTTAAAACAAGCTTTATTAAATAAGTCCCTTTCACACCGGCTTCTTAGTGTAATTCAGCAGCTCATACTTCTCTGCTTCATTTTAAGGATTTTCTTTACCGTAGTCTAGTTTAAATCAAGTGTTCAACACAATTTTCTAAGTTTACAAGGGTTTATTAATTCATTGAGTTGAAAACCAAAAGACTTTTTCTATTTTCGCTTTTCTTTTTTTTCTTTTTTTTTTTTTGCGGTACTAGGGCCTCTCACTGTTGTGGCCTCTCCCATTGCAGAGCACAGGCGCTCCGGACGCACAGGCTCAGCGGCCATGGCTCACGGGCCCAGCTGCTCCGCGGCATGTGGGATCTTCCCGGACCGGGGCACGAACCCGTATCCCCTGCATCGGCAGGAGGACTCTCAACCACTGTGCCACCAGGGAAGGGAAGCCCTAGGGAAGCCCTCTATTTTCCCTTTAAAGAATAGAATATATTCTGTACCTCCCTTTCACTTGGCAATGACTAGGGCCTCTATAACACGAAAGCCAACAAAAGTGTTGAGAAGTGAAATCTGGTTCTTTTTGATTTGTTTGCTTATCCTGCTCATCTGACATCTTCACTCAGTCAAAATGCACAGGGCTCTTACTTGCCTCTCTTTCCCTTACGTAGCCTTTGCTTATGCAAAATGTTATACATTTATCCATCCACTTAATTCGTGCAATGCTTTAAAGCTTTTATTCAACTACCTGAATCTCCTCTACATCTGTCTGCTTTAGCATCCTCGATCTTGGTCTGAAGGCCTCCAGAGGTCAGGAAATTGGATATTACCTCACTTTGTACAAGACATAGGGGAGTGCCGTCTCTGGCCCTCTGCTTCACAAATGCTTTTAGAGGATGCTGATGGTGATGAGGAGGTGCCGTCTCACTGGTATAAGGAAACTTGTAAGGAGTAGGTCAAGTGTGCAGGATATTATCTTTTGGAATTTACATTTAAGGTGATGCACTGGACTGGCCAGTTCAGGCTGCTGAGGTGCTATACAGAATCTAGGAATAGTACTGCATTTAATTAAGGGATCTGAAAGGGTCATTAGGCTGCTGAATTCACAGAGAGAGAAAAGTATCTTATTTTTTATCCCATATAAAATAAACTGGACACCCAAGGGTACTTTATAATATTTTTAACCTATTAGAGGTTTATGTTTTGTAAATTATATTTAAACCGATTTTTGTAGTTAGTAGTTCATGATGTGTAAATGTGCAGTGGTGGTGGTGTCTCATTTTTATCTCCATTTCACAGATCAGGAAAAGTGCTTCCAAGGAATTGAATAAAGCTGGAAACATCCCATGCTAGACTCACCCTGTGAAGTAAGATTAGAAGTGAGATTACAACTCAAATTTCATAAACACTAAGCCACTAGTTAAATTATTGAATAGCAACCATGTCCTTGGTTGTTTTAGTTTTCTATCCCCGTTATCCTTGCGTTCTATTTAGATGATGCTAATATCTAATAAGCATTTTCTTAGGCATAGGCCATGAGCCAGCTTGAAGAAAATAATACAGTTTTCCATAAATACTGGTAGATGGGCTGTGGGAGAGGTTACGTGTCTCTAATCTGCTTCAGGAAATGTCTTTATAGTAAATAACAACAGCTGGTAAAAATCAGAGTTGTTGCAATTCATATGCTACTGAAAGATACAGTGATATAGGAGCATTACCAGGTTCTTAGCTGAGCCAGGTAAGACTTTCTTTTTCTTTTTTTGAAGTTGATGATAATTTTATTTATTTATTTATTTATGGTTTATCTAAGACATTTATTTATGGAAATTGATTACTAACATAAGCTACTGCTGCCTGCCTCCTCCTTTTCCTCTTATTCCTCCTCCTTCTTCATATTATTATTATTAAAATGATTGAATTTCAAGCTGAGGTTTAAAAGAAAATGTAGACGTCTGCATCTCTAAATCTACTTTACAGAAGTACTTCTGTCTATAGCTCTTATTTGGCCCCAATTTGTGAAATTTAATTATGTTCCCCTCAAGGAAAATGGTGACGTTTGTTTTATGAGTTTGTTTCCTCAGTACTTTCTTTGTTCTAGTGATTATTCCAACTCCCAAATACTTTCATTGCCCCCATTAATTTGTACTTTTGTGTGTGTGTGTGTGGTACGCGGGCCTCTCACTGCTGCGGCCTCTCCCACCGCGGAGCACAGGCTCCGGACGCGCAGGCTCAGCGGCCATGGCCCACGGGCCCAGCCGCTCCGCGGCATGTGGGATCTTCCCGGACCGGGGCACGAACCCGTGTCCCCTGCATCGGCAGGCGGACTCCCAACCACTGCGCCACCAGGGAAGCCCAATTTGTACTTTTTGATTAAAGTCATTTAACAAGAGTGAAATCTCTTATTCTAAACGTTTTACCTCAGATGTGTCATTTTTTTCCTCTGGTAGCAGAACATTTCTCCTACTCCTTTAGGCATCAAGAAGTAGCATTAAGTTGTGTCTTTGAGGTGGAGGTGGGAGAGGACGGTGGAAATAAAACCACATGTTTGAGCTTGAGGGTAAGTTAGATTGAACTTTTCAGGCAAAACAGATGTGCATTTGTTGACGGTGCAGATCAGTGGGGAACCTCTAAGATTTCTATCTACCCCGCTGGCTCCTTGCTCCTGGGGTGGGTGAATCCTAGGTGGGTTCCACTGAGCTGTCAAAGGGTTTGAATTTGGCAGGCTTCCTATCTTTCTGAGAACCATGGGTTTCTTTCTGCTGCCCTAGGAAGTTAAATGGGAAGCCAGCTCGATGCTGTGGAGTCCCCTGATGAGCACAAGACAGAGAAGGTAGCTGTGATCTTAGTAACCAAGAAAGTTGGGAAATTCCTATGTCAAATTGTCTTTCAAGCCAACCACATTAGGAATATTTGATCAAATAATGATAAATACACAGGAAGCTCTGCACATAATGGTCAAACTGTATGTAAGAAAATGTCTTTAACCCCGATGGCATTCGCCCAAGAAGTCTGAAAGAATTGAAAAGGACTTTAGTATGAGGAAATGATAGCTGACACTTGATAGGAGATGATAAAATCATATACAGAAGATTCCCATTAATAATAAAATAAAAGAAAAAGAAAAATTTTCTTCTAATATTCTCTGCCCTTAGTGAATGACTATGTACTTTGAGGCATTAAATTTATCTTCGTGCTGTCTTTGAGATTTTGGTGTAGGACTGACTTGAGTTGTCTAATTTATCTCACTGGATGGCTTCCAACATAAAACAAGATTCATCTATCTTTATTTTTTTTTTAACATCTTTATTTGAGTATAACTGTTTTACAATAGTGTGTTAGTTTCTCCTTTACAACAAAGTGAATCAGTTTTACATACACATATGTTCCCATATCTCTTCACTCTTGTGTCACCCTCCCTCCCACCCTCCCTATCCCACCCCTCTAGGTGGTCACAAAGCACAGAGGTGATCTCCCTGTGCTATGCGGCAGCTTCCCACTAGCTATCTAATTTACATTTGGTAGTGTGTATATGTCCCTGCCACTCTCTCACTTCGTCACGGCTTACCCTTCCCCCTCCCCATATCCTCAAGTCCATGCTCTAGTAGGTCTGTGTTTTATTCCTGTCCTACCACTAATCTCTTCATGACATTTTTTTTTCTTAGGTTCCATATATATGTGTTAGCATACGGTGTTTGTTTTTCTCCTTCTGACTCACTTCACTCTGTATGACAGACTCCAGGTCTATCCACCTCATTACAAATAACTTAGTTTCATTTCTTTTTATGGCTGAGTAATATTCCACTGTATATATATGTGCCACATCTTCTTTATCCATTCATCTGTTGATGGACACTTAGGTTGCTTCCCTGTCCTGGCTATCGTAAATAGAGCTGCAATAAACATTTTGGTACATGACTCTTTTTGAATTATGGTTTTATTAGGGTATATGCCTAGTAGTGGGATTGCGGGGTCATATGGTAGTTCTATTTGTAGTTTTTTAAGGAACCTCCATACTGTTCTCCATAGTGGCTGTATCAATTTACATTCCCACCAGCAGTGCAAGAGTGTTCCCTTTTCTCCACACCCTCTCCAGCATTTATTGTTTCTAGAGTTTTTGATGATGGCCAATCTGACCGGTGTGAGATGATATCTCATTGTAGTTTTGATTTGCATTTCTCTAAGATTCATCTATCTTTAAAAAAATTATTAAAAAAATATTTTTAGCAAAGGAACACATGCAACTAGTTTTAAAAATCAAATATACTTCTGGGTTTAGATGACAGATTTAAACTTTTTGCAGAATTATTTTCCCCTAATACCTAAGAAAAAAGCACAACTACATCATAGAAATCTTTTACCTGCATTATTCCAATAGCTTTCTAATTGGTCTTCCTTTTACCTTTGTCTACCTACACTATACTCTCAACAAACTAGCCAAAGTAATCCTTGTAAAATGTTAGATCACCCTCCTTGGTTGAAACCATGAAACTCAGAGCAAAAGTCTTTCAATGGCCTGCTGTGAATATCACAGACTGAATATCTAGCTCACCATCACCTCTGTGGTCTTAGCACACACCACTTTTTGTTTCCCTCCCTCTATGTTGTTTTCCTTACCTTCACTTTTCTTCGGACGTTCTCAAACGTGTTCTCACCTTAGGCCTTTGCACTGGCTGTTCCCTTTAGCTCTAACACTCTTCCCCTAGAGATATGCAGAGCTCATTCCTTCAATTCATTGCTCATATATCACCTTCTAAATGAGGCCTTCCATGACTGCCTTGTTTAACACTGAAATTCGACCTTTCCACTTTCTCACTACCGTGCCCCAATCTTCCTTACATTTATCTAGTTTTCCTTTTATTCCCATAGCACTTGTCACTCTGTCATACTATGCTACTATGTAACTTACTTCTTTATTATGTTTCCTGCTTAGTCCTTTGCCCTCACCTGGTCGCACCCCCAACAAGCTCCATAGTTTCGTCTGGTTTGTTTAGAGGTATACCCAACAGCCTAGCGCCGGACACATAGAAGTTTAATAAATATTTGTTGAATTAATGAATATATTACAAAGTAATTTCTCTTTTGTTAGAAAAAAATGAACATTTGGATTGAATATTCCAGGAATTTTGATATGGGATACTCAACATGGATACATATCCTAGTTAAGGTATTGAACTTCAAGGATTGAAAAAAAATCTTTAGGTATACAAGTAGATAAAGCAAATCACCTACTATGGTTTAAAAAGGAGTCAGATCTCAGACATCTTCATGGCAACATTCAATGCCAGATGATGATGGAGTTATTTCTATGAAGTTCTGAAGGAATGAAAGAAAGCTAAGATATCAGTAGAAAGAAAAGCAAGAGGCAGACATTCAAAAACATGAAAGAACCCATGGGATATGGCATTTTTGAATCCTTCATGAAAAAAATGCTTGACAATGAGTACTAGCTAATTAAGAGATAACTCAAAATTTAAAACTTGGAAATTGAGAAGGTGTGATAAAAAGGACTGATGGTGTTTGCATCTGTTTAAATACATAGAATTAAAGACTAAACAACTGATTTCTATAGAACAAAATGTAAATGTTATTAATCAGAACAATGTAAAATTAGTAGTATAAAGATAATTAGAAAGTGTGGTAAAGGGATATACTCTCATATTTCTAAGCAAGAGTCTACTGATATTGTCTAATATTGAAATATATAATAAAAACATGAATGACCCCAACTCACTGTTTTTCATATCCACTCCCCGACCCTTTCAAGCTTAGAGAGTTCTAAATCTTATGGTGAAAAACCATTTATTTGAAAATCAACAATTCCTTTATTCTCGCTTCAGTTTCTCTTTTTACTATTAAAGTAAAATAAGTTTAATATTTTGTTACTAAAAATAGTATCTAAATAGAATCCCATTTTAACAAAAAACAATATCTATCTATCTATCTGTCTATCAGCATCTACCTAGTTATTATCTCCCTCCTTATCTTTTATAGTCATACAACAAGATCTGGAATTGTGTTCACCTAATGTTAATGGCAGTAATTTTGGGCAGGTTGGACTTTGTAAGTGGATTTTTATTTACTTCTTTGTACATTTCTGCATTGTTTACTTATTTTTTAATGAGCACAGTCATTTTTTAACACATCAATGAGGGAAATTTTAAAATTCACTACCCTACTGCTACTGCCCCTCCAAAAACTCCAGAAGAAAATATGCCTATATATTAACAGTAACTATTTTATGTATGGTAATATGAATAATTGTTTCTTCCATCTTTATACCTTTCTGTGTTTTTTTAATTAAAAAAAAAAGCAGTGTCATGCCATATCCTCTTTTTCTCATGGTTTCACTCCAGAGATCCAACAACTTGTAATCTTTTCAGATGTTTCTTCTGATATTTATATACATGTATTTAAACTATTACTTTCTTGATTTTAGACATTATCTACTTATTTTCCAATATTGCAGTGAAGACTTTACCTTCTTTATGTCTTCATTCCCCCACCCCTACCATAATGGTCTTTTATTTTCCTCTAATAGTTATTGAAATTTTTTGTTAAAACTCAATGTTTATGTTATAATGACTACATAAATGTTACATTTCGGACATTGGAGGGCTATGATTGTTTTTTCCTTCTTATTGGATGTTTCATTTTTTCTAGAGGTAATAAGTGTTTCATTTTAAAAGTTTGTTTAATTTTCCACATATCTATTCCTGTTTTCCCCAATGTTCTAATCGATTCATCAAATGCCTAGCAATAATTCTTCCAAAATGCTCAAGCATCTTATGTACCAATTAAATCTCTGTATTTTTTCCCCTGCCTTACTTACTTATTTATTGGATTATTTCTTTTTTAACTGGAGGCATCTATTCTTCAGTCCTCCAACTTCTTGCTCCAAGCTGGGCTGTTTGTTCTCTGAAAATTCCCTTTGTTGTTCTGTATTATGTCCCTTTTCCTGGCTCCTATATCACCCTTTCTTTGAGTACTCTTAAATTTCATAAGGTACCTACTTCAGTTACTTTCTGAGAAAGAGTAACATTTCTGAGAGCTTGCATGCTTTAAATTGTCTGCCCTCATACTTGCATAGTAGTTTGATTGGGCATGAAATTTTAGAGAGAAAATAATTTGATTCAGAATTCTGAGGGCAATGTTCCAATGTCTTCTAGCCTCCAATGGTGATAGTGAAAGTCACATATGAGTTAGTTGACTGATCCTTTGTAACAACCTGTCTCCCCAGAAGATTTTAGGATGTCCTCTTTAATTCTCATTCTTTTGAAATTGTGTGATGGTGTGCCGTGGTGTTGGTTCTTTGTGATTCAGAGAACTGGACTCCTAGTGGGATCCTTTAATCGTGATGTTCATGCCTTCCCATTTGGGGAAACTTCCTTGTATTTTCCCTCGATTTTATCTTTTGTCTCTGGAATTCCTAGTTTCCAGTGTTGAACTTCCTGAACTGATTATCTAAATTTTCTCTTTATCTTCCCTCTTCAATATCACAGTTCTTTTCTGTTTGTGTGTTTATATTAATCTCTGCAGGATTTTCTTGACACTTATCTCTCATCCATTCAATTGAATTTCTAAGCTCTTCCATATATTTAATTTTCAAGATCACATTCATACTCTTTGATTCCTCTTATGAAAGCAATATCCTACTTTTAGTTCATAAATGCCTTTTTAAAATTTTTTGTTCATGTATATCAATTATTGATTTTAAAGTGTTGTTTCTTCTTTCTGTATTGTCTCTGGTTCTTTTGAATTCCTCTTTTCTGTTTCTGTGTTTAGGCTGTTTTGTTTCAGTTTGGAGGCTTTCTCAAATGTGTGGTGATCCTGGCTTTCTAAAATATTTAAAACTGAGGCTCCAAAAACTGATAACAGGCTCTAGATGTAGAAGTGAGCTTGTATTTTTAAACGTAGAGTGAGTAGTCTTTTTTCACGTGTAAGCCCCAGATGTAAGTATCTGTAGTCCTCTGTCTTGGGTTCCTCATTCTGTCTTCTCCAGGGAAAATTATTTTAAATCGCTGGGTGTCAGACGGTCATACATACCTGGCTACTGACAGAAGAGTGGAAAGGATGAGGGCTGGGGTCTTGAGCTTTTGGAATGAACACTTTGGTCTATTCCTTTAGTGAACTGTTTGATGTTCCATCTTTGTCTTCCACTGTACTTGGTATTTCTGATTCCAGACCATCTGAGGTGCAAATTCTCTAGATGATTTACTTCCTGTCTCCTGCAGGGTAGGAGATGAATTTGGCCACGCAGGGACCCTGAATCTACATGTTCTTCATACAGAGCTCTATCTTTCCCCTTCTCCTTCCTTGTCCTCATTATCTGGTGCCTCTAAATTCTCAGACTTTTCTGGGATAAGGGGCAAAACTTCTTCCTGCTTCTCACGGACATTTTCCTCTTCAAGGTTTGGCTTCCCCTACTCAGTAAATCATTTCCCACTCTCCCATCTGCTTTCCATCTTCCAAAATTTATTGACATCTAGTCCTCTGTTGTCTTCTTTCCCATTATCTTTTTTACCTGTATGTTTAGTGTTTATTCCCATTCTATCATGTAAGTAATGTTTCAGAAGGGAGTGTAAACCATCATATATAACCAGGAGGTACCTATGTGTATTCATTTAAAAATGATTTACTGACCTTCTATTAAATATAAGGAGACTTAAAATGACAGCAGTTTTGTTAAGATGAAGAAAAAAAAAGATCAATATGTCAAAAGATTAGATCAAAGAAAGAAAAAGGAAGAAGAAAAGCAAAACTTGAAGCTAATCTGACTGAGAAAAGCTGTGGCAATTGACCAAGCACCTTGGTTCCAGGCTGTTGGTACCCAGTGCAGAGAGAAGAAACCTCATCACCGTCTGCACACCTTTCATTGTTCAAAGGAAGGAAGAACACTTTGTCACTAGGAGGTAAAACACTTCCAGCCCTGAACTCTGAGAGTAATTTGTTTACATCCAATCCATTCGTCATTTTACTGGTAGAATGATCCTTCAATCCCACAAATCTGATGATACCGTTCTTTGGTTTAAAACCCTTCTGTGGTTCCCATTGCCTTGTGCTTGAAATCTACGCGGCACGCGCTCCTGGATGTTCTCACACCTACCTCTCCAGCCTCATCTCCTCCTGCTTTGTGCACAGACTCTTCTCTGAATGAGTCATGCTTACTCCCTCCTCCGGGCTTTAGAACACGTCCTTCCTTCCTGCAGTTCACCAACCTGGAGAAATTTAAACCTTCACTCTTAAAGTCTTTCTCAAGCTTCCCCTCCTCCGGGAATCTTCCCTTGCTCCTGCCTCTCCCAGGTTTGTGTGTGTGCTGCTTCTCTCTGCTTCCCTGGCCCCTTAACACATACTTTATTAGAACCCTTATTGCACTGTACTGAAACTCTTGTCTCTTGGTCCCCTGGTCCATAAACTAAATATACAGATGATGTTTATTAATCTTAGTGTTCATATTCCTCCTGGCACATAGTAGGCATTGGATTAAATATATTTGAATGAATGAACAATACATGGGCTCTAAGTATGTAGCTTTTTCCAATTTTACTCCATGAATAAGGTTTGGAAGATCTTTAAGGTTGAAGAGGTCATATGTCACAGAGAAAACATCTCAAATATCCACTGTCTCAGGCAGAACTTGGAAAGCAACAAGCTAGCAGAGGATTGCAGGCTGAAGTCGCCAGTGGAAACCAAGAAAGAAGGTATTTTGCGTTGTTGGCTGAAAGTAGAGCCATAAGCTCAAGCTGCTGGCTGATGTTTTACTGTGGGAATCCAGGGTCTTAGATTCTGTGCCTGATTGAGGGCCACATGCCTCATGTCTGCACAGCTGCGTCTTGCTCTTTATAGCCTCCAGGGTCTCTGAATTGCCAGGCTCTCTGCCCCTCTTGCCACCCACCACATGCACTCCTGCTGTGGGAGCCACGGCTGGCTGTCCTGCTGCCAGTTCGCAGAGTGTCTCACTCTCCCCTTGGGATGAACACTATTTGCATCTGTGACATTCACTTCAGCAATTTTTCCTAAGAACTAAACTATTTCAGATATGTCAGAAGCTCCATTTGTAGCTGTTCCACATCCCATCACCTTTTCTTCCTCCACCCACCCAGGGGTCTATTCAAAACAATTATAATACTTTTTATAGATCAACAAGGTAACAGGCAATGAGATCAAGGAGGAGTTTCGGTTTAATAGCACAGGACAGAGGGAACTGGGTGACTATCACTAAAACACCACTAGTTAAGATAGTGCAGATTTATGAGCAGGAGTTTGTACCTTAGGCCTGTCATATTTTTTCACCTTTATGTTAGTTAATTGCAGAGTAACATAAATTAACTTTGGAACACAAGCAAAAATAGGAACTTTATTTATGAATTTCTTGGATTTCTTTACCTCAAGCCAAACAACTAAATTGCTACTTAGCATAAATTATTTATGGGCCTGGCTCAATCCCATCCAGCACCAGCCCCCGGAGGTATGGGAGATATAAAAGATTTAAAGCATCGCTGCGACAGTGTTCAGGCCGCCACGGAGCCGTGTTTCTTTCCAGAAGGGTCCACTTTATTTTGTTGTAAATAAATAGAGGTTGGATTTCCAGGGAGGGAAGTTAGCTTCCAGCAGGACGGTGGTGGTGTTTTGCATATGTTAATTACACAACCCTTTTATGACAGATAGACACGGTGTTTGCACAGATATTTCTCAAAAGACCCTTAGACCAAAATGGAGCTTTTCATTTCCTGGCATGGAGCCGTTTCTCTCATTCGATCTCACTTCAAAATCTGAAGCCTTCGGAGCTTGCCATCCCAACCAGTCAATAAAAAATAGTCCTATCAATATAATCCTAGCTGGAACAAACGAACATCTTCTGCAATCTTGATTCCGTTTTCCTTAAAATTCAAGCTTGACAATGCCATGCTGACACCAGCGACAAACCCATTGTCACTTCCTCGGTTGTCTTTCCATAGCCCTAACCTCAGCATGTCACCCTTTGCTCCAAAATACCCTTACATACTTTGTTTCTCCGACACGGTCTGTTTCTAAGACAAGGTCATTGCTTTCTTTCTCTTTAGGTCAGACATACTTCGTTTGTTTCATACAGTGTTTTAAGATTAGAAAACCTCACACAAAAGTGTAAATTTCCAGCTTTCCACTCTATTTCCAAAGTTAGACGGTCTAGCAATTTTAGATCACCTTTTCCATTGGACAGCTGTTGGCTTAAGCAAAGTAATCCCTGCCTCTTCACCATTCTCCACTTTGTTGCAGTCCCCACTACTCCCTAGTACACACCCAGCCTATTTCGCCCAGTTAGGTTCTAGGTTACCTCCTTTGTCCAGGAAGACATTTGCATTTTTAACCCATGATTTGGGGCCATGCCTTGGCTGACACATTGATAACTTTTACATTTATCTTGGGTTAGATTATATACTATAAATTATTAAATCCAAAAGAAAAGAAGATCTTGACAGGCTTTAGCAGTGTACTGGCTCATAGATGTGACTACCATTTTTTAGGAAGCAAATATACAAATACATCTCCACTTAAATGAAACACAGATTAGGCAGATTTTCTCTCTCTCCCTTTTTTTTTTTGAAACTATGGTGTGTGTAACCATATTCCTTAAGCAACAAAAAATGCCTCCATAGTATCAGTTTTGCTAAATCCTTGAAATATTTGTATTCAAATCCTATAATATTTGAAGTGTCACTTTGGCTTGATCACTTGCCCAACCTGATACCAGTCAGGCTGTGTTGTTTTTCAGACATTTCAAGCACAGGCAGGCCTATAATCACATTGACTCAGACTCCCTACATCTCATCTCTGATAGCGCTTCCTTCATCCTCTCAAGCATTGCCACTGGGGTTTTATTCTTGGACCTTGAGTTTGGTTGCATCACTCTTTTCCTCTAACATCTTCAGTGGTTTCCTCTTAACCTGAGACTAGAATTAGATCCTAGGCATCACCCACAAAGACTAAAAACCCTGGAAACCCTGGAAAGCTTAACTCTATCCTCCTGCCCAAAGGAGGGCAGGGAATTCTATTTTAAGGGAGATTAGAAGCAGGGTAGGGGAATGACTGGGGACTGGGGAATCAGGCCTAAATCCCAAATCTGACCCTGTGTGTACTTGGACCTGCCTTGGCCTCCACTTTCTTGATCTGTAAAATGGGGAAGACAGAAGCTATCTTGCAGAGTTATTGGAAATACAATTGCTAATATATATCTTAAAGACATTCAGTGAATTATTCCTATGGATACCTCCTCTTGCTGCATTCCCCCATCTCAGCTTGCCATACCTGGTCTTCTTTTGCTGATGAAAAAAGAGAGAGAGAGAAAACTCTTTCTTCATCTCCTCATCTTCCTTTCTGCCACCATCTATGATGCAAGATCATCTATACCTAAAAATGCCTTGATTTCATCCTGTCCCAGCCCCACCCCCAGAAGCTGTCACACACTAGGGAAAATAGAAAGAAGCTTCTTCAGAGCTGGGTTCCAGCAGAGCCTGGATCGAGGTCAAGGGAGAGACCATGCTCCTTCAAGAACACAGAAGGGACCCTTCCCTGCTAGGGTTGAAAGCTTGTTCTCCCATCTCCCTTCTCTCTCACCCCTAGGAAAGGAGAATAAGACCCCACGAGTGATCATCCCCAAACTGGCTGTACTGCAGATTTTTATAACCGAATTGCATGTGTACATATTATAATAGATACTCTGAATGTGTTGTACACATCCTACATAAAACATAAAGGGTTGCTGTCTCTGTCTTACATGCATTTAAAAAGCTCATTTTAATATTTAATGCTTTGAACAGTCATCTAAATCTCAGAAGGTAAGCAGGAAATACCGTACAAAAGACCCAAAGTCTAAAACAAATGTTACTGATATAATCTGGAATCAGCCTCCCTCCCCTCACATCCTAAACACCCCACTCTCATCATTCTAGCTTCTAGAAAGCACAAAACATAGCATATGCCATTGCTTCCCTTATAGCTCAGTGACATACTTTAAAAAGGAATATCCACACTCATAACCCAGTATTCATAAATAACTTGAAAAAAACCTTTTCACTTTTTTTTTCTTTTTCAATATGTGTTGTGAATTTTGAAAAATATAATCTAAATTATAATGCATTAGGCAATACTCACCACTCAGCCAGCCAGTCAAAGGACTTCTGGGACTCGGGTACATCGGTTTGTGGTGACACCTCGGGCTGCTATCCACAGCAGCTGCTGTGCTGGGCAATTCTTTAGCAAACTTGCTAAATCCACAGGCTGGCACAGCCCTAGGGGAGGCTGTTCACTAGAGGATTGGCTGGTTCCTTAGCAAAATGAACAGAATCCCCTTTAGCAGAGATTGGGTCATTCAGACAGTTCATTTGGGCTTTAAATGTCAGAAAACACTGGGACCTTTATTTTCTGTATTAATCATGATGAATGTTTTGGGCTAAATGTTTACGTCCCCACCAAATTCTTATGTTGAAACCCTAACCTCGAATGAGATGGTATTAGGAGATGGGGCGTTTGGGAGGTGATTAGGTTTAGATGAGGTCATGTGGATAAAGCCCCGATGATGGGATTCATCTCCTTGTATGAAGAGACTAGAGTTCTCTCTCTGTGTGTCATGTGGAGATATAGCAAGAAGTCAGCAGTCTGCAAGCCAAGAAGAGCGTTCTCATCAGACCCTGGCCATGCTTATACCCTGTAGAACTTTGGGAGATAAATGTCTGTTGTTTAAGCCACAAAAACCCGTGGTATTTTGTTATAGTAGCTGGAGTGAAGACCATAAGTATGTCAGTGTCTTTTGCATGTGTGTGCGTATGTATGCATATGTGTGCTGATCCTGGCCTGCTGGGAGATTGGGTACTCTCTCGGTTTACTTTTCTACAGTGTATGACACTGTGGTTTCTGGAAGAAACACTTGCTGTTGCAGAATAGAACTGGAGAATGAGAAGCAAGGCAAGGGAGAGGTAGCAGAACATTAAAAAAAAAAAAAAAAAAAAAAAAAGCAATACTTTTCCCTTCACTTAATGAAGAATTAACCCTTAGAAATAACCAGGAATGCCAAAAGATGGTCTGAATTCTTCAAGCTCACAGTACAGAAAATGGGCCTCAATTTCTTTCAGCATTTTTAAAAAGATCATCTTTCTTTCACTTAGATCATGTTGAGGCTGCTATAATTGGTTTGAACTCCATTTTAGTGGGAGACTGTGGGCAAGTCGTTGAAGAATGAACACAGTCAAGTGAAGTGTTCAAACATACACGTTTTTCTGCTACAAAAGCAATTTCAAAAGCCCCGCTTCCTCCCCCGTACCCTCCAACCCTTGAGTCAAAATGTGTGAACCTGGAATTTAAACTTTGTATGTGCCTAGTGCACTGTATGGAAAACTCTCCTGGGTCATTTGGGCAAATAGACATATTAAAAATGAGGTTACGAAAAATCGAAAATTGCTTTTGAACATCCGTGGCTATTTTCCTTTCTATTTTGATATGGAATTTTTGCATGAGAGTTAAGTAGCCATGGCTTTTAGCTTCTGAGAAAAGATAAATCATGTTTTCCATGTACAGTTATTTTATTTTTGTTCATAGTGTCAGCTCCTTATAATTTGTGCTCTGACTCATAGCCTTATTTTTTGTAATTTAAAAAACAGAAACGTTCTTAAATGCCTTTTAAAAAATGTTGATATCTGGGCTTCCCTGGTGGCGCAGTGGTTGAGAGTCCGCCTGCTGCTGCGGGGGACACGGGTTCGTGCCTTGGTCCGGGAGGATCCCACATGCCGCGGAGCGGCTGGGCCCGTGAGCCATGGCCGCTGAGCCTGCGCGTCCGGAGCCTGTGCTCCGCAACGGGAGAGGCCACAGCAGTGAGAGGCCTGCGTACTGAAAAAAAAAAAAAAAAAAAAAATTGATATCTATCTATCTATCTATAGCTAATTGTGATTCTGTTTCAGATGAAATCAATTCCATGTAATTTTTATAGAATTTGAATTTGGGCAGGAGGGAGCTGGGAGATACACTGCCAGTTCCTTCCTAGGTGGCAAAAGCTATACCTCCCTATTACTTACCTTCATTCTTTATTTTGATCAAACTTACTCTTGCATGTGACCTTCACACTGAGAGGTGGACCGCAAAAGGGACCCTTTCCCCCATCCCTAGACATCTTTTGGCCCACAGAGGGACGGACATGTACCTGGGGACCCCCGTTAGAGGGCAAAGGTAGGTTAGAAAGGAAGATGAGAGACTTGCCTCCCAAGATGAGATACCTTCCTGGTGACCTCTCCTTGCAAGTTTCCTTCTCTCCATTCGTGTGCAATAACGCAAGTCTTCCTTTTTTCTTCTAGAGTTTATTAAAAACAAATAAACAATGGAGGAAATCAGAAAAAAAAAAAGCCAGCCTCAATGACCATGTTCACTACCTAATATTATATACTTTTTAACTTCACACTTTTCTGAAATGATCTTTGTATATGAGAGCTCTAAGATAGATGGACCCACTTATAAATGGATAAAGGCTTTCATAATTATTTTGACCCCTGTTTTCTGAAATAGGGTGGGAAGCAGAAGTAACAAGATACCAGAAACAGTCGAATGAGGCCTCAGGAGCATAACGTCACCCCGCCGAGTGGAGAGGCGGAGGTGGGTGGAAAGAGTGAGGAAATGGGGTGGTGGTTTCTCTGGGTGAGGGAAGGTGGACGGAAGTGGGCAAAGGTGGAAGAATAAAGAGTGCTATGAGAAAGAGGCGATGTGGTATAGGAGGAAGAGCACTGGATTTGGAGTAAAAAAACCAGGGTCCCGGGGCTTCCCTGGTAGCGCAGTGGTTGAGCGCCCGCCTGCCGATGCAGAGGACACGGGTTCGTGCCCCGGTCCGGGAAGATCCCACATGCCGCGGAGCGGCTGGGCCCGTGAGCCACGGCCGCTGAGCCTGCACATTCAGAGCCTGTGCTCCGCAACGGGAGAGGCCACGGCAGTGAAAGGCACGTGTACCGCAAAAAAACAAACAAACCGGGGTCCCAGCCTTTGCTCTGCTATCTATTGGTGGCATAATCTGGGGTCACCTGGTGTCTGTATTCTGTGTCCTCATCTAGATTCCTTCAAGACAGGCTGTTCATCTATCAGGGACTTTGCTGTTTCCAGAATATGGTGAGACCTAAAACACTAACTAACCCAACGGTCTGTCCATCTGGCCTGGGATCCCCTTGGAACCCCAGGTAATCCCGGCCACAGGTGATTCTTTTCAGAGAGGCCCGAGTCCCTCCAAGCATCACGGTTTCCTCCACTAAGTCTGTTGGAGACTTTGGGACTGGGTAATCTCACCCGGCCTCACAGCCGTGACAGCTTTATAAACTGCCCTTTGGCCATGTGTCCACTACCACAAACTGGCTCTGCCCAGAGGGCCCAGCTTCTTCTCTAGCAGAGGCTGTTCATATTCCTACACTCAGGGTCGAGGCGGGAGGTAAGGTCTGTGTTCTCGTTCTCTGGAGTTGCTTCCAGGTTATTATGCCTGACCCTTCAGCAAAATCTACCCAGTTCTTTGAGGTTTCATGCCTTCCTTTGAGAAGCCTGTATTATCTCCTTTTGGATGGCATTGACAAGTCTCCTGGCCATGACTCTTCACTCACTGATTTGGAGCCTGGTTGACTCTCACGCACTCCAATACGGACAAGATCGTGGCACCTTGGTGCTGTGTGGACCTGCTGTAATGCTAGATGCTATTTCTTCACTTCCTCCTTCTTTCAGCTACTCACTGCCCCCAACTTTTCTAGGAAGGACTCCACTCTGAACCCTTGAATTCAGCCCTCTAACTACCACCACCTCTCCTTCCATTACTTTCCATCTGATTTCTCATCAATCCTCAGGGTCATTTCCAAAGGCCATACTCAAATTGTCTGTAATGGGTCCGGACACTAGGCAAAAGAGAAATGGGATTTCCCCCTTAATTCTAAAGAGGGAGAGGTTGGCAATTTTCATGAAATCAGGGAAGTGTGATTATTTGTTGGTAGGAGTGGGCATGGGGTGGTGGGAAAAGTGGTTAGAGCTGCATTTTAGTTATCACATGACTTCACAGTAAAAGTTCAGACAATGATTCTGAGGCAGGACTCAGCATCTGGCTCACCTGGAGTTGTTCTGAAATGCCTAATAAGGAAAATACACTTTGATCTAACAGTGTTTAAGACATTGATTTCTGGTAAGGATGTATTGCTGTAATTTCTCCAGATTCACTCTTCATGGCGTTTCTTTTGCACACAAGTGATTAAACTCAGGAAGAGCACGTGGCTAGCGCAATCTTCTTCCTCCATCCATTCACTCATTAACTCACCAGACGTTTATCAAATACCTGCAACGCCCCTGGTACTATACTGGGCATACTTATGTAAATCATCTGTTAAGTTCTTGACTTGCCTCGTGGACTATTTCATTGCTCAGAAATTTAGGGAAGCAACAAGGCAAACCACTGCTCTGGATGTAATTCTTATCAATCAGGAAGACTTGTTTAGTTGAAAGAGCTATGGGATAAAATGGACTTGTCATCTTAGAGTCCACAAAGCAGTGAGCGGAATAATCAGATATGTGCCTTCAGGATTTGGAAAGCAAAGCTCAGTACCTGTTCAGAGACGACAGAGATGCCCTCAGGGCTTGAGACCCTGATAAACAAGACCCTAAGAGAGATGGGGGTCCAGGGGGAAAGTTTTCTGATGGTAAATGGCAAGTGGCATTAATTTATAAGAAAGAAAGGAACATTGTACGGCTCATGAAGAGCACAAGTGGGGTGTTAGGTAAAGATGGGAACATATCCAAAGATAAACACAAAAATGCAACCTCCTTAGAAAAAAGCCCCTTGGAGAAAATGTCTAGTATACCCTAATATATGTAGTAAGAAGAATAAGAAAAGAATTAGCCCACTCCTCAGGAGTGGAGGTATCGGTCTAACAAATAGAGTAAAAGTAAAGCTGCTTGAGCATAATTTTGCCGTCTTATTCTGTCTGGAAACATGAGCTTTGAAGTGAAAAAAGTGGAGTCAGGTTGGTTTAGGATGAAGTACAGCCAGGGGAGCGAGAGGATGGGAGATCCCCCAGCTGCTCTAATGAGTTAATCTCCAGGCCAGGAGGACAAAAATCCCAGAACTCGAGAGCACTTGAATGGAAACCTCTGAGGAGCCCTGGGACGAGGGAGGTGCCAGAACACTCAAGCTGACTAAATGAAATTCTGAATTTTAAATTTGGGAAGAGGTTAAGTTATAGAAACTGCAGATCACTGAGGCTTTATGACGATCTTGGCAAAATTCTATAAAAGATTTTTAAGCATAAGGTTTCCGAGCACCTGGAAAAATAAGTTGCTGGGACATGACATCAGGATTAATTCACTAAGATAAAGTCTCCACAAGGTTTTATTAAGATTTTTGATTATCAGGTTTGATTTCAGGGTTTCGGACTCATAGATCAAGAATCCCACACATATAAAGAATCCTGATTTCTTTAAGATATCTGACAATGTTTCTAATGATATGCTTGTGGAAAAGACGAAGAAATGGGAACTAGACAATAGGATTGTGAAAAAGTGAATAAAGAATGGATTATTTGAATGGATTATCTGAAATGGTGGCTTCAGTGGAATGCCATAGGATACTATATTTGTATCCTGATGTCAAAACAATCACATTTCTATGGAACTGATGACTTACAAAATGCCCTCATCTATTATCTTAATGACAGTTTTAACAAAGTTAGTTTATTAAGAATGTACTATTTTTCAGAAGCATGGCTAGAATACCTCTTTTAATTCTTGGAGCCGACCCTACAAGCGTGCTATTAGTAGTCCGATTTTATAGATGAGGAAGCTGAGGCAGGGAATTAAGCAATGTATCAATGTTATAAAGCTAATAAATAGAAGAGTTGGAATTCAAAACCTTTTCTGTCTGACTTCAGAACTCAATAATACTTTGGTGGGATCATTAGGAATTCTCAGCTCCAATCTTCAGTTGAAGAAAAGGTCACTCAGTGATTTTAAAACTCACCTATGTTTGCAGAGCTGGTAAAATCAAAACCAGAACTTGAATCTGGCATTTTGTTTGAAATTTTCTAATCTACTTTATTTATTAAAAAAAAAATATTTCATTGAACTATAGTTGATTTACAATGTTCTGTTAATTTCTGCTGTACAGCAAAGTGATTCAGTTTTATATATATATATATATATATATATATATATACATTTTTACATATTATTTTCCATTATGGTTTATCACAGGATATTGAATATAGTTCCCTGTGCTATACACTAGGACCTTGTTGTTTACCCATCCTATATATAATAGTTTGCATCGAATCCAGCATTTTTAATACTTTTGCAAACCCCTTTAATGTCTAAATTAATAGACAGTAGTCAATTCTTATATCTGTATCTTCATCTGCTGCAATTAATTTAAAAAAAAAATTTTTATTGGAGTATAGTTGATTCCAAGTCCAGTGCTCATCAGATATGGACAAGCTGAATAATAGTCTGAAACGGTTTTTAAAAGTTAATAATAACTGGGCTAAAATTAATATATTTTATTTAGATTAAAAATCAGTTGGACAAATACATAAAAATCAACATCTGACTCACCAATAGTTTCTGTGAAGAAAACCATGGCAGTGGCTCTCAGCGCGTGGCCCCTTTGACTAGCAGCGCTGGCATCACTTGGCGAGGTATCTGAAATACAAACTCTTGTGCACCACCCCAGGCCAATTGAATCAGAAACTTGGGGGGTGGGCAGTGAGGGCTGGAGCGGGGAAAGTCATTGTAGACCTTGTTTTAGCAAGCCCTCTAAAAGATCCTGATACACACCAAATTTTGAGAGCCACCAAAGCTGAGGAGTTTAGTAGAAAAATAGTCAGTGAAAAGAGAAAGTGAGAAAAGCAACAGACCAATTGGCTTAAGTCCAGGGAACAAAAACCCTGATGTTTACTTGTGGGAGGGACTAATGATGCACATGCCTGTACGGGGTGTACAGCCTGTACAGCTTTCATGTGAGTGAGGAATTAGGTTACCTTTATGTCACAACACTTAACGAGTGATTGCATTTTTGAGCTAAAAGAATTCCCAGGAATCTGCTAGTGACTTGTTCTTCCAAATGTGGTCCATGGACAAGAAACATCAGCCTACTCGGGAGCTGTTAGAAATGCAGAATCTCAGACCCCATCTCAGAGTGATTTATACACTCACTAAAGTTTGGAAGCACGGCTCTGGCTGAGCTCCTTTGTGTTATACGAGAGGAAACTGAAGTTAAATAATTTGCCAATAGTCGTAGAACTGACCAGATACAGGCTGAAACTCATGATGGAGAGATTCTAACAATTAACTTTTTCTTTTTTAAAAAGATGTCTCTTGTTCCAGTTTGCCTATATCCTCCCTTACCTTGGGGAGTCATGAGTTCCCCATCCATAGTCATAAAAATTACTAAGTGCCTTATTGGCAGGGGTTGGTAGGGTGAGGATTCCTGTGTTGATTAGAAAGTTGGACTAGACTTGTTTCTACGTTTAAATATTCTATCTTGACAATTATTGCCCTTGGGATAGGGGAAGGTAAGTGGTGGAAAATTGAAATCACTTTTTAATTTATTATTATTATTAACAGTGAGTGAGTTAAAGATGTGGGGTCCTGGAGAGTGGCCAGGAAGGAAAGCCTTGTTCTTCCCAAGAGAGCCATCTTTTCAGGTTGTATTTCTAGGTTCCTTCCACAGAGACTTCCTGGAGGAGCCTTGTGACCGTCTTGCCCAGTCCTGTACATTAAAATAATTTGTCTATCCACAATCCCGCAGGAAGCAAGTCCTGATGACATGCTGGAGTTGTGAACAGCCTAGGTCTGGTCCTCTGTCAGTTCTACAGTTTGACGTTCCTTCCTCCAATCTGTTCCTGGAATTTCCCATTCCTGAATCTCTAGCTCGTTCCCTCACTAATGGACTTAAAATTTCTTCCTAAAAGTCTCATAATTAATAAGGGCTGGGCAAGGATGAAGACATGTTGGTTATTCTGTGAGCAACCAGGCATTTGCCTTGTCCATAGTGGGCTGAATGGGGCCAGGTCAATTGAGGCACAACGTGGTATTTGGAGGAGCAGTGTTTGGTATTTTTAAAGTGTTAGAAGAACTTAAGTTAGATTCCCGTGATTTTAGGCAGGTGGAAAAGACATAGCAGAGGCGGTGAAAGCAAAGTGCCCTGAGCAGGAGGTCAGGAGATGAGGTTTCTAATGATTTTATTCCCAGTTCTTAAGCTCCTAGCTGTAAAACCTTGGGCAAATGCTTCCTCGTCTTGGATCTTAACTGAGCACTCCTCAAGGGATCCCTGTTAATCAACTTTGTTTCCCATCTTCAGTACAGAGCCTGGCTCACAGCAAAGCTCAATAAAGGATTGTCAAATAGAATAGGACTTTGTCACTTATAAAATGAGAACTTTGGATTAAAACATGACAATTAACAAGGAATAGTCTAGTCTTGACATCATCTGACTTCACGACCTTAATTTCTAATTTTTAATAGCATCGACAAACCACAAAAAATAGCGACATACTATTTGTGTATTACTTAACTGTCTACAAAACACATTCACATATTTTATCTCAATAAAATTAATAACAGTACTCCTAAGATCTAGGTTTAATTGCTTACATTTTAAGGAAGAAACTGAAGCTAGAGACAGGGACTAATAAAGTCATAGAGCCTGGGTTTAAATCTAAATCACCTAACTGCAAATCAATTGCTTTTCCCATCCACCTTATGTCTTGTCCCACTATTTTAAGAACCCTATTTTTCTTGTCTGGGTCACATCTCTCTTTAGCATTTGTCTTCCTCCTTCTGAAGTATGACGTAGCAACATAGTCTATTGCAGAATTTTAGATCAGAAGATGCAGCTTATTTGAAGAATCTTAAGACAGAGCCAGCACATCTAAAATAAAAATAATGACATTTTGAAAACCCCTGGTCTTTCAGTTATCAGCTGTGATGGTGACTATGCTTTTGCAAGGGTCCAATCCATCACCCAGAACCCCCTGCAAGAATAACCAGACACATGCATCCTTCTCTGTACTGTGTCTGCCTTGAGTTTCTTGGGGAAGCTTAATGTTAACATTGGGATCAACTTCACTGACATGATGCATTAAATAAGTCAAATGTAAGAGAATCCAAATTCAGAGAGAGCACAGGAAAGCCCAGTTTTAAACATTCTATCAGAATTCTTCGAGTGAAGGCTCAATTACATTAAATTAAGCAGCCATCTAGCAAGGCTAAAAGTGTTTGTAGGCAAATACAATGTGCTCTTTTACAATAGCTCCAAGAACTATAGGTCAGCTTCTACTTCTGTTGGGAAAATACCATTAGGGGGGCATTTGTAAAGGGCCTATCATTGTCTTGATAAGTTGATACTGAAACTGGTAATCAGTGAAATTGGAGGCATCCTATTTGAAAAGAAGTGAGCCAGAGACACAAAGAGAGAGTCCATCTCAATTTGTCCTAGTATTTCCTGATTCAGATCTCTCAAGCCAGTATCTCTTACTTAGTCATACCTTAGGTGTAACTTCCAGGGAAAGTCAATGATACAGTGCACGATAAGAAGTAATTATAGGAGATTGGAGTAGCTGATTTTTCCTTTATAAAAGCAGGCACACACAATAGAAGTTCTTATTGCATAAACAAATGGAAAAATCTTTAAGTGGATTCCTGAAACATATCTTTTAGACTAGCGAAATTTTCTTTGCAGCGTAGTGCACTATCTTTCAAATACTAAACGCACAGGTAGTCTGCTGTGTAAGAGTTTCTATAACGGAAAAGATAAAGCATTCAGAATCGTGTTAAATCCTTGGCTTTGGGCAGGATAGGAAAAGGCATTACCCTGCACTGTTTGAGGTGTCTGGATATACAAATACTCAGTTACAAAGGTGTTTTGGTCCACAGCTAACTGGACACACTTTAGTCAGGAACGAGTCTTGGGTGCCTTTCCCTTGACTGTTTTTGATGCCTCTCTCTGGTGAGCAAGTGTTTCCGTGATTAGACGTGGGAATTTAGCACAGACACCAATGCTGCAATTAACTGTTTTCTCCTTACACCACAAGCCACTATTATCTCTGTTCAACTGAGTAAAGGCCATACCCTGCCATTAATTTTTTTCCCTAGATTTCTTACTTATTGCAAAGGGAATACTGCTCCCAAATTAATGGCAGAGAATGTCCCCAGGTAATGTTGGCTATTTTGTTTCTCAAATCCATGAGTTAGGCAGTCACGGTATATGTGTACAAGTGACATCCAAAAGTATTTTAACCCTTATCTTCAAAGTTATGGTTAAATATGCCCCGAAGTGATTATCATTTATTTTTTGCCTGAAATTTCTTCTTCTTTATAACTTTGCGCTCTGAATTTAATATTGCACTATTACGTTTCTCTGAGGATGTGCTGTCTATACTGTTGAATAGCTATGAATATCATTGTGCAGCCTCTGATTAGACGATAATTTTTATTTTCACCTGCAGGACCTCACATACCACCTGGCTAGTTAGGAACCTTGGGTGCTTCTTCCTTGCCTTTTCCTGGCTTATCTGGACTGCATTTCCGTCAATACTGCATTATATCACCCAATACTTCAGATTCTTTGGTTACAAGCAATTCTGAAACAAATGATTTCTAATATTTACGTAGTTACCAAATGACTTCTGCGTATAAGTATTTCTTTGATCTTTATAGCAGTCTTGAAGGTGGGCTGGCCAAGTATTGTAATCAGTTTCCATGGATGAGAGTCAGTAATGTATTCTCACGAACATCAGGACAACTGCTTATCTGATAATGACTATTTAATTTAAGGGTATGTTTAAATTCCAGCTCTGCCACTCAATGGCAATGTAACCAACATAATCCTCTGGTTTAAATAACTGGGAAAATTCTCTTTATCTATCTCTAGATTCAGATTAGGTTTAATGTCATTGGAGAATAATTTTCTAGTTACTAGAAACCTTCAGAGATGGTGGAAAAACAATTGGTCTCATGTTACTTCAAAGGATAAGAAATATTTTTATATAATTAATGGTCATTGGATTTTCTTTTTGTGATGTGTTAGTTCAGGTCATTAGCCAATTTTTTGTATTATACTGTCTAGTTTTTCTTTTTTTCTAATTAAATTTATAGTTTCCTTACACCTGAACCCAATATAATGTTATATATCAATTATATCTCAATAAAAAATTTGTAGTTTCCTTATAATTCTCATTTGATGAAAACTGTTATAAAATTTATGTATTAATTCAGTTAAAATAGCAATGATAAACCCATACATGTTAACACAATTAATATATTTAATGAAAAATACTTGTATTTTTGAGAGCAAAAGTCAACATAAAGAGTGACATTTTCCTTTTTTTTTTGCAGATCTGTTTAATGTCTAGCTTAATGGAAGATAACTAAATTGTATACTCACTTCTTCATTCAATTTGTTGTGATTTAAAAAATTTGCTTGGTATTCAGGGGTATGGATATACTAGCATTTATTCAGCCATTACCCATATGATGGACATTCACTTTGTTTCTTCTTTTTTATTTTTTGTTTTTGCCGCCATAAATAATGCTGCAATAAACATCCTTGTATGTTTAAAATAAAAGATGAGATAAAAACTTTTCCAGTATCTATTAATATTTATTAAGAGCCTAATGTAAGTCAGATCTTTTCATATAGGTTATCTCATTTGACCCCAAAGTGTGCCATGAAAAATCTAGCTCAGAGAGTTTGAGTTAATTACTCCCTATTACGATTTAAGTTATAGATCTGGGAGGCAGAGGCAGGATAACTGGTTCCTACCTTTGCTCTCTCCAGCTGGTAGATAGGACACAGTTAGGCATATCCACCTAATAGCAGCTGCTTCCCCGAACCATGGCATTTTGTCTCCTATTGGAGGCCATTGGCTGCTGGATCCATGCCCACTCAAAGCCTGAACACCTTCCCTTTAAGATATCAGAAGCAGGTTGTATAGGGTGGCACCATCATGTGATGGAGACTGAGAAATTGTTCCTTCCTTCAATCCTAAATCTACAGGGATCTTTGCTCCATGGATCTATGAAGGCTTGTTAAGGTCTAAGAATATACTGACTACTGCTGAGAAATTCAAACTGGTCTGTTCTTCATAAAAATCAAAATGACATTCCTTTGAGGCTGGGAAGGGAAGAAGCCTTTCCCTTTCATGGATGATGAAATCAGCTCATAGAAACATGAAGCAAAATGCTCAAGATCACACAAGTCGTGCGCACTATCCATGTGGGTAAGAAGGTGTGCGGAATCAAAAGTGCCACTAACGTTCCTGGGGCCATTCCTTTTATCTGCCTTGGCTTTTGTAGAATAGAGCATGTTACTGAAAATAGACTTTCATGTTCTGAGAGGTCTTAAAATGCAGATTTGATTAAGACTCTACTTTCATACTGTTCAGAACTCGTCTGGAATTCGTCCAGGTGAAACTTTTGTTTGCATCGTTTTATATCGTTTATATCCTTCAAATAGGATATAAAGCAGTTTACGAGAGATGCATATATATTGTTGAAACTATTCAAATGAGAACAAAAGCCACAATAAAATCAAGTAAAAGAGCAAGATTTTTTTTTCTTCCTACCTGCCTGCTTTCCTGCCTTCTTTGCTTCCTAAATAACTGTCCAAAAGCTATCATGTGAGGCTGACCAAAGTAGGTGTCCACAAGGGGTTAGGCAGGCTGGAGGGCAGTTGAAGAAACAGCTTAACGTGAGTTGGCAGAGGCTACGTGGACTGACAAAGGACATCCCGGGGGTGCATGATGGCAGCGGTCCAGACCAAGGTGTTGGAGCCTGAGTGAGATGTTTAGATACAGGAGAGATTAGAATAATAAATATAATAAGGATAATGTTTAAGTTTATTGGTTAATATGATAAGGATAACAGTAACTAGGTTTCTTGTTACTGGAGAATGGAGTTAAATATATGGAAAGAAACAAAACTAGAATAAACTCTGTGATGTTGAATTGGACCCATATAGATATGGGTCTGGGAACAATGACACCCAAAAACAAAAAGCATATTTAGTGCCCAGATCTTAGTTTCTTAAATACAATTATCCACTAAAGAGAACCAGGACTCCTTGGAAAAATAGTAGGCTTTACTTTTGGGACTGGGCAAGCAAAGGATCACCCTGGAACATCTTCTAGTGACAAAAACTAAGGAAGTGCTCAAAGATGTTGAGGAAATGACAAAAGGACACAGACGCTAGCTTGAAGGGGCTCTCATTGGCCAAATCTAGATAATCTGAGCTTGAAAATAGTACACATATAAATGCATAAATGAATAAACAGTGAAAAGAAAGCTCTTCCTAACTAATAAGGTAGAAGAAATGATTGAATTAGAAAAATCACCATTTGTCAAATATCAATGGATACTAAGATCAGTGGGTAAAAGTTTGATAAAGAATGGAATATTTACCTTATCTCAGAGTATCTCCCCCTAAATACTTACTAATTACAAAGAGAAACTTTACAGTGGAGAAATGTGGCCAGCTCTACCTTAATCAAATGATCAAAGATAACATCATCAATAATGGAGCAACTCAAAATGATGTACCACTTAGTAAAATGTAAAAAAAAGAGAGAAATAGCAATATAGCTTACCTTCTGTAACACTGAAGCCATAATTTTAAAAAATCAATCTAATCGTAAAGACATATCAGGGAATCCTAACTTGGTGGACATTCTAGGAGCTGGCCTGTATTCTTTACAAGTGCCAAGGTTAGGCAAGTCAAGGAAGAGATGAGGAACTATCTGAGACTGAAGGAGACTAAGACATGTATCAGCTAATGTAATGCATAATGGTGGATATTCTTTTGTTATTGAAGACAGCATGGGAACAACTGGTGAAACTCGAGTGGAATCTGTGGATTTGATGATGATAATGTATCAAATAATTTTCTGATTTTGTTCGTTTTCTTGAGGTTATGTAGGAGAATGTCTTTGTAGGAATTCCCTAGTAAAATATTCAGAAGTGATGAGGAATAATCATGTTGGTAAACTTACTCTTAAATGGCTCGGAGGAAAATGTTTGTTTTTTTTTTTTTTTTTTGTATGTGTTTGCAAATGTTCAATAGTTTAAAAATATTTCAAACAAACAAACAAAAAATAAATGGAAGGGCCAGGGGAGAGTTGTATCATGACTTAGTTAAAACTGTACTCAGATTGGACACGATTTAGTTTTGTGTTCCAGTGGTCAATGCAGCAAGGCAAACAATATCGGGAAGCAGAATGGTCTGTTATGAGCAACAAACTTTGGCCTTATACTTTATACATCTAGCTAGTTACAATTCTTCCATACGATGACCTGATGACTTGATTTGCACAAGCGGTTACTCTCTGTTGTTATCTTTCTTCCAGATGGTTTTCCTGCTAGTTTTAGTCATATTCTGAAGTAATTAAGTCTCCAGATAAACATTTCTCTAGCAGGTGGAACCATCACTTCTACATGTCCCATCATGCACAGTGGTTTTGTTTCTTTTTTGTCTGGAGAGGGGTGTTAGGTGCCGGGTATGTGAAGGGTACACGTTTAGTTGAGAAAAAAACAACTCTTGGCATTTCTACTTTTAGATAATAAATATTTCTGATCTAAAGATATAGTGTGCCCTGACTTATATATTTGGGGAACTGAATAATTGTTTGTGGATAATTATGATGTAATGACAATTCCATAGGGAGGATTGGTTGTATTACACAAATATTAAGACTTTTTCATGACATGTCAAATGTAAATATATCTAATAAAAAATAAGAACTATCCTTTATTGAATACCTACTATGTACCAGGCGCTCTGCCTACCTTACCTCCAATCCTAGACCAGCCTTACAAAGCAGGTATATATTTCCGTTCTCTTTACAGATGAGGAAGCTGAGAGTCAGAGAGGTTAAGCCTTATGTCTAAGCATGTGGATAGTGTGCAATGGAGTTGGGATTCAACCCGCAGTCTGGCTGGGTCCAAAGCCCATTCTCCTTCCACAGTGTCTGTGGTCTCTGCAGTCAGTTTTATTTTACACACTTAAGGGAAATTAAGCTTGAAGTCAGATCCTGAGAATAAAGCTCAGTCTCTAAAATCTTTAAGCTCAGTATTCAGGGTGAAGTGTTGCTCTCAGTCCTCAAGGCTTGCTCTCAAGGATTAAGATGCTTCGAGGACCCAAGCTCCTTCCTGTTTTCAGATTAGATACAGAGCTATCACATTAAATTTTCGAATCCACTAAAGCATTTCAGAGTGGTGTGTGTGTTTTGAAACAATTCTTCACGTGGAACCTCAAGTTCTAAAGTAGTGTTATCCTTCCTACTGGTTAAAATCCACGCACTAGGTTCTTGACAGGTCCAGAGACATAGGATTCACAGTGGGTAGTGTCTGAGTCCTAACTGAGAATAATATGGCACTAACTTGGGAATCACACAGAACCTGTGTGTCAGGGGAACCCGTGTTCCAAGTAATCCTGGGCTTTGGACTGTTATTCTACCCTTGGTGTTATGGAGATAGTACCTTGCACTTGGACTTAGATGAAACTAAATTTTAGCTCCGATCTGTGTTTAAGGAATTATATTCTCATGCATTCATATTGTCACCACTTCCATTAAAAAATGAATAATAAAGGAAAGGAAAAAAAGAAACAGAAAGGAGATTTAAATTCCCTGGCTATTTGTTTCCTCTCCTATAAAAATGCCAGTGATAATATTTACCTCATAAGATGGATAATAGTATGGTGCACACTTGAACAATGGTGGCAGGATTAGGGGAGCCAACCCTCTGCCCCCTGAACAATCAAAAATCCAGGTACAGTTAGCCCCCCATGTATACATGGTTCCACATCCACAGATTCAACCGACCTCAGATAGTGTATTACTGTAGTATTTATTACGGGAAAAAATCCGGGTATAAGTGAACATGATCAGTTCAAACCCTTGTTGTTCAAGGGTCAACTGTATTTAACGCGTAGCGTAGTCCTTAGGCTTCAATGGGTTAGTGCTTACAAGGTATTTGCAGCAATGTCTGGCTGTAGGAAGGCTTTATGAGGATTTGTTATTATCACTATTAATATATTTAAAGGGATTGACACATAGTAGGTGCTCGTAAGTGATAGTTTTCCTTTCAGTTCTTAAAAAAATTAGAATAAGTATACAGAATTTTTATTTACCTTTGCTCCAAGGATCTGTATAGCTATTAGTGATCAGCGATCCACCCACGTTACTGCAGAAGATCGGAAGCTGCACTGGGCATTTGCTTTGGGATGCTGCCAATGGTGATGTCATGTACTGTTGATATACTGGTGAGTTGCTCTTGCAAGCTGTGTTTGACACATGGATTGCTTTCATCTTGTTATTTTGTTTCTGTGCAAATAATATTTGTCCCTCAGGACAAGAAGTCATCCATGCGGAATAAAGAACACCTTCTCAATATAGGTGTACTATTATCTGAAATGTAAGGACTAGCAAATGCTTGCTAGATTGAAAGTTCCATGGTAATTTGAAACGTCTTTGAGATGGTATTGACATTCTCTTTTTTTGGTTACCAGGATTTCCTGGTATTAATGTTTGGGCGGATGCTACAGAAGAGTGATTTGAAGTCATGGTTACTCATAGCAACATTAAATTTTGACTCTATGAGAAACACTAGTTATCCTCTAATCCAGGGATCAGCAAACAATGGCCCGCAGGCCAAAACCAGCCTTTCACCAGTTTTTGTATAGCCTGTGGGCTAAGAAGAATTTTTACACTTTTTTGGGGAAAAAAAGAAGAATATGTAACAAATAACATCTGACCTGCAAAGCCTAAAAACATACTGTTTGACCTTTTACAGAAAGAGTTTGCTGACACCCCTGCTCTAACCCAACTCTCTCATTTAAAAAAAAAAAAGAAAAGGGGGGAAATTGAGGCCAAAGGAAGATGCGTCATTTTACTGAGGGTAATTCAGCTCACTGGAGACAGATCTAGAGCTTGAGCCAACTCTCCTGACTTTCAGCCTTGAACTCCAGCAGCGACCCTGCTTGCTCAGTTAACTCTTCTCCTCTCCAGGGTCTTTTATCTAACTAATAAGAATAATCTCATTCAAAATGGTAACACTATTATTTTAACCTGGTGTGATAGCTCCTCTGCGAACAGCTTAAAGCACCTTCATCTGGACTGAACCAATTCCTCTACTGTGAGATCCGTCACTGCTTCTGGGTGATAAACTAGACCCCTCAGTAGCAAGAGCAATTGTATATTACATATTATAGGTTATTACATACTATTGGGATTAATAATATCTTCAAAAGGTAAGAAGTAAACATCTTTAACCTGTTTATAAGAAGCAATAAGATACTTAAAAGAATCATGTTATATCTTTAGGCTCCCAATTGAATTAGGAACACCCCAGACTAAAGGATTCAGAACTTCCATGTTAATTTACAGGTTTGAGCTTTGCTAGCCAAAGGTGAAGATGGTGGTGGTGGAGGGGTTTTCAAAGACTGTTCGTGATATACTCAACATTTATGGTGAGTTTTCATGAAATTATCATTTTTAATTCAAGCAATGGATATTTGGAAATCACATGAAGCATGACAGGGAAATTGTCACGCTTGATGGATTCTCCAAGCTTGCCAATTCCAAAGGAAAAAAAAAAAATCTCTTTGTGAGTTGGAGATAAATTTTTGGTGCACTTTTCCATAAGAAGTTTGGGAGAAAGTATACTTCAGAAAAGAATGTCCAGTGACTTATGGTTTGTCTCTTTAATTTCAACTTGTTCTAATTCTGTACGGAAAGGTCAGAGATTATTTTAATATGTGCATCAATTATTTCTAAAAATTTACAAAAGGATTGCTAATTTATTTAATTTATATTACTAGATGAGTTTCTTATCTAACTTTTTAAGTCCACTTTTTTGTCATAAAGTCTTTTATTAATTTAAAAAGTAAGTCAGGAACTTTTCTTAGAATCAAAACTCCAAACTGGATGTATTATCAACATTAGAGCAGCTTTGATCAGCACTCACTCTTTGTAAATGGTGTGAATGGAATGGGTGTGTAATCGGGTGGCATGCATTGGATTCTGAATGGAGATGCTCTAGCAGATAGGTGTATTTCCTGGAGTGTCTTTTTTAGGTGCTTCTAGTATAAACATTTCTCACATCAGATAAATGGCTGATAAGGAGCTCTTTAACTACATGGGTTTAAAATATTGCTCAAAAAATTGAGAAACATGCGAATTTAAGCACATAAAAACACTCTTTAGATTTGATAATGTTTCTCAAGAGTGACTTGAATTGACACATATTCCATATATGCTTATATATATATATGAATATCTTTAAATACTATTAAATATAGCATTGAAAATATGGTTTTTCTTGTGATTTCAGAATATCTACAGCTGAATACATTAAAGCTATATTTTATAGATATCTGATAAGCTTTTTTTCTTGATTTCCAAAAATCAGGCTCTCCAACTTATAAAAAATTCAATGAGGTGCATTACACCAGACACAGTATGCTCCAACCTATACTGCACAAAAATTACAGTCAATATTATTTAGACATATGTGTTCAGAAACTGCAAAGGACATGATGAGTATGAGAGAAATCGACTAAATATGTAATTGAGCAAATTTCTGGATATATTACATGTCTTGGTCAAACCTAGGTTAGAAAGCTATTTAGAGCCTACTGCTTCAGCCACAGACTGTTTATTCCTGACCTGATGCTAATCACAGTGATTGTGCCTGTCTTTGTTATGTCTGGCAAAGCAAATTGTAAGAAGTCAGCTCTGGCCAGGACAGCCAGTGGAACACACATGGTAGAAAGAAATCCATTTTGCTAGGATGGATGCCTTTTCCAGGCTCTTTACTAAGGTTCTCAAATTCTTGGAGATAAAATTAAAACCTCAATGTCTGGGTAACTTTTCATGTTTGCCAATTTTAATGTGGTATTTGGAAAAATTAAAGCAAATAATTATTTTTGTATTGTTGAAACACTTTTTTCTTTTTTATTGTTTTTTTCCCCTTGGCATCACATTTTTGACTAACGATATTCCCCAGAGAGATGGAATACATCTTAAGAAGCTACAGGGTCAATGCTCCTAAAATTACACTTGACATAATAAACATGATTCCCTCCGAGACCTGCCACACAGGCTTTGCCCAGAGGAGAAAGTGGGGATCTTCAGGGCAGCTACTAGGCTCTGAACAGTGAGAACCAAACGCTCCCCTAGCATTCTAGTCTTGGGTCTTGTTTCAGAATAAGCTTTCATCCACCCCTTTCTCCTAACAATAGTCTCATTTAAGGAACGATCTCTTATGAGTTCTGGACAAGTTCATACTAAGATGGAAGTTTCCTTACATCGAAGCCCATTTTACAGCTGTAAAAGCTAAGGCAAAATGTCTCCTTCCTCTGAAGTCATACAACGAGCCACTTTGTGGGGAAAACTATGATTCAGCATCAGCCACCAAGGCTTAAAATACTCCTTCTGGGTGTCATTGTACCCTGAGGATGTTTCAGAGTGAGGGACATATTTGCTAAGAACCAAATGTTTTCTATTCTTTATTTAAGAATACAATTTTTTACCAAATTAATACTTTAGAAATTAATAACAACCCAACCAAGTCCGCGTTGGTCTTAACCCTTTAAGAGTGATTCTCATTTGATTGACAGAACTTGCATGTTATTGCCTTAACATTAAAGATCAAAACAGCTGTTCTGTCCCTTAGAGCACCTACAGCAGGTAGCCTGTCCTATTTCCAAAATGTTTTCATTAAGATTTCTTTATTCCAGTTACGTGATTTTTTTTTTTTTTTTTTTTTTAGTGAGTGACTAGAACATTTAAATCTTAATGTCTCTATACATTTTACAGTTCCATACACTATCGCCACAATGGAAACAGACTCCTGTGGAATACTTCCCTAGTTTTCCCATTGATTTTCTATCCAGTATGATACTGTGATTATATATTACTTGGTTTTTCTCTTTATTATTCCCCTGGATATTAACTGTGCTATTTTAAAGCCTTTAATTCTATGGTGTGAACCTTAATCCCATTGCAGAGCACTTGCCTGTGTGTCACATTGTCACAGTTCACTCCCTAGTGTAAGTCTAGGGCGGTAGTGACTTTTATTTAGGAAAATAAGTGTGTGCTGAATTCATCATAAGATGGAAAAACAGATCCTCTTTCACTTATTGAGCAGACCACACATATTTCCATAAGAGGTAGTGCCATGTGGCCAAGGCTCGGTGTGAACAACTCTCTATTGTAAAGTGGTAGGAGAATAACTGTGAACTTCTTTTCTAACCAAGAAAATTCAGAAGTGGCACATTGTAACTCGGTTTGCAATATTTTCCCCAATATTTTCTTAAAGCCTCATGTATGGAAAGTGTCTTTGTTTTCACTCCATTTTGCATTTTGCCAAGAAAATGTGACAAAACAGTACTTATCATCTTCCTTCAAAACATATGGCATGTGCCCACGGAATATTAAATGATCTTTTACAATGACAACAAATGTTGTGATATTTCCTCTGAAACTCCCAGAATGTAAGGTTTCTTGAAGCAAGCAGGAAAAGCAAAAAGCTGGCTCAGGGGGATTGGTTTGCTGGTAGAGGTGATGAAGAAAACATATACTCCTTCAAGTCTGAAGGAGTGCTGTGTATAAATGCAGGCATAAGCCAGGGTAGGAGAAAACATTGGTTGAAATTGCAGACCTTAAGTAAGATTCTGCAGCCAGTCCAGTGTCCTCTGCTTTAAAAGAGATAAGAAATTAGAGTAAACGTAATGAGGTTGTCTTTTTTTTCTGTTACGTCTCACTGTAGTCAGAACAGTTTTCCAGTGATCCCGGGTTACTGAGAGGAGGGCTTCCCACTTTTTGTCTTTCTCTCACAAACTTCTAGCCAACAATGGAGGCACCCTTTATTTGATCCACGACGTTGGGAGAAGGATGTGGGTGGGTGTGACTTGGCCTTTCCTTCCTGTCTCCTCCGAATCCACCTGCTCCTACCTGAGCGTTTCTGCCCTGCTCCCACCCCCAGGTGGTAAGCACAACTCCTTCTGGTCCAGATTTGCCTTCAGAGGCAGCTCTGCAGCTCCAGGCCTCTCTCTCAGCCCCTGCTGGGGCTCAGCAGCGTTTCCATCTTAGTTGGTCTGATCTACTCAGCAGACCCAAGCTCTTTCTTCAGTGGATGGTCCCAAGGTCTAGACTGTGGGAATGGGG
The DNA here is from genome assembly GCF_026419965.1 of Kogia breviceps. Lineage (NCBI taxonomy): Eukaryota > Metazoa > Chordata > Mammalia > Artiodactyla > Physeteridae > Kogia > Kogia breviceps. The sequence continues at coordinate 31,786,459 of NC_081322.1, read as the reverse complement.
TAATGCCTCTGGAAGGACCTCTGATTTTGGCCACATGTTAAGCTGTAGTCTCTCTCTACATTTTTAGCAACAATAAAACTGCAATGTTCCATTTCCAGTGACATGGATGGACCCAGAGATGATCTACTATGGACCTAGAGAGTGAAGTAAGTCAGACAGAGAAAAACAAATACCATATGATATCACTTCTATGTGGAATCTAAAAAAAAAAAAAAATGATACAAATGAATGTATTTACAAAACAGAAGAAGACTCACAGACATAGAAAATAAACTTATGGTTACCAAAGGGGAAGGGCAGGGTTTGAGGAGAGGGATAAATTAGGACTTTGGGATTAACAGATATGTACTACTATATATAAAATAGATAAAGTGTAAGGACCTACTGTATAGCACAGGGAACTATATTTAATATCTTGTAATAACCTATAATGGAAAAGAATCTGAAAAAGAATGTATGTATTATCTATATCTATATCTATATATATCTGAATCAGTTTGTTGTACACCAGAAACTAACACAACATTGTAGATAAACTATACTTCAATTAAAAAAAAGATTTAAAAAGACACACACTCTATACTGTAGCAGGAGTGACTTTTTAAACACATGGATCTAATTATGTCAATTTGTTTTCTTCAGTGTTTAACATTGTTTATTAGATGTCTAAATGCCTCAGGGTAGAGAACCAAGCCTTTAGTGATCTCTACCTACTTGCCCCGCCTCACTGAAGATTTGCCTCTTCTAAATAAACTCTGCATTTAAGAAAACAAACAAAAAAAACCTCAGCTGCAGTGTTGATCACTATCTGTCCATATTCAGGGTCCATCTTTTATTTGGTTTTGAACTCTGAGGGAAATGCACATTACTGTTTACTACTCCTTAATAGCCTAACATTTACCATTGTGATGAAATGTTATTTGGTATCATATTCATACTGAGCTCCTCAAGAGTGGCTGCTATAAATAACAGATCCCTGAGAACAAGTGTTTTCTTTTTTTAACTACATTTCTTCCATATTAATATTTATTTAGGTACTAAAGAAAGGCCAAATAACATTTTATTTTTTAGAAAATTCTAATTCTAAGTATATTTGAAAATTGTAATCTTAATTGGCTAACTCACCTCCTGCTCCTCCATTAAAACATATCAGTTGGGAGGTTTATAATGTTTCATGAAAGATAGGAGAAAAATAATTTAGTGTTATATTAATAATAACTTTATCAGTTAATAGGTTTGTACTAATTTAATTAATTTCTGTGGCAATTAGTAGTCCACAGAGAAATCAGGCATCAATATTTTCATTGCTAAGCAAATTATTTCAAAAGAAAGAGACATTCTTTTATTCACCAAATATGTATGTGCTAAGTATTGTTCTGAGTTTTGTGGTTACATCAGTGAAAATATAGACCAAAGTCTAGGGATTTTTGTCCCCCAAAATCACTTTGTAGTGATTTTTCACTTTGTAGTGAAACTCACTTTGTAGCGGTGAGAAAGAGGTAGGAGATAATAAACATAATAAAGAAGTATTTATAGTATTGGGGGAGGTGTAAACTACTAGAGAAAATGAATACAACAGAGTAAGGGTGATGGAGGGGTAGTAGGGGGGGAAGATGCAGTTTAGGTAGGTGGGTCAGGGTAGGCTTCATTGAGGAGGTGCTGTTTGAGAAAGCTTTAAAGAGAGAGGAAGAAAGCCGTGTGGATATTAGGAGGAAGAACGTTCCAAGTAGAGGGTACAGCCCTTGTGCAAAGGCTCTTAGGAACTGTGTATGGAGAGGAGGGAAAAATGAAGACAGGGAGGAAGGGAGGTCGAGGGGAGGGAATGGGCCCAAAAAGAGCTTGGGTGGTGAGTTTTCGTGGCTTGTAGGCATTGTGAGAATTTTGACTTTCTCTGAGAGAATAGAAAGCCACTGGGAGGTTTCATAGAGGAGTAATATACGACTTAAGGTTTAATAGGATCTTTCTGGCTGTCGTGTTGAGAAAATAGACTTTTGGGAGACAGGAGGGCAAGGAGGGAGGTTTGTTAGAAGGTTCTTGTGATGAGATGAGATATAATGGTGGCTAGATCAGGTGGTGCCAGTGGAGGGAGGGAAGTTGGCTGGACTCCTGATATATGTTGAAAGTTGAGCCAGAAGGGTCTACTGATGATTGGATGTAAATTATGAGAGAAAGAGACAAGTCAAGGATGGCTGCAGGGTTCTGAGCTCACTGGAGGGCTAGAATTTCCACTTAATGAGATGGGAAAAGTGGTGGGCAAAACAGGTTGGAAAGGGATAAGATCAGGAATTTAGTTTTAATTAGACCTTAAATGTGGAGTATTCATAGACAACATTGAGAAGACATTGAATATGCTGTTGCATACGTGAGTCTGGAGCTCAGGGGAGAAGTCTCTGTTGGAGATTCACATTTGGAAGTTGTCAACATAGAGATGTTATCTGAAGCCTGAGTATACTCTTTGATAGAACACTCTCAGTGCCCGGAGACTTTCCAAAGTCCTGTGAATGTTGAGCTTTTCGTTTTACCTAAGTTTGAGATTCCATAAAGGCTGGCATTTTAAAAGGGAACCATTGAACGATGAACATTTTTCCTGCCGAAAAGTGACATTGAAAGAAAAAAAAATTGCCCTTCGATATCATGCACCTCACCTCTGCAATTAAAATGGCAAGGATTCAGAGGATCCAAAATTAATTTAGGGAATTCAGTCAGGCAGGCACCAACTTCCACGTCCTGAAGTTCTCTTAATTCTTTGCAACTCTCTCATACTTTTGTGACCATGCCCTAGACTGGCTTGAAACCAAGGTCAGAGGTCTTGTAGGTTTAGTGGTCAGAGGAAATAATGACTCTTCTGCTTAATAGTCAAAGCTACTCAGCTTTCACAATGCATTTATTTATAGTTCAAAAGAAATTATTAGACGCTATATTACAGACCTGAAAGAGTTAGTTCATTCCTCCAAAGAGCCTAATGCAAACCTAAGGAATTTCCACATTGGGAGAATCTGGCTCAAAATAACAATCTACACAAGACTTTCTGAGTCAGAAAACTATTTAAAGAAGAGAGTGCTAAACAGTAATTCCAATAAATACTGGAAAATCTTTTGCTTTTGAGCATACGGCAATAGAACGGGTGAAATAACTATCTTTAGGTCACACAGCAAGATGGGTGCAGAAAAGGACAAAACCGCAGAGTTTCTGCCTTTCAGCTCTGTGGTCAGGCCCTTGGTGACATGGGCCTCAAATGTCCATAACTGAATGACACTGGTTCTGACACTGTCAAGCTGACTTCTCCCATGATTTACCTCCTTGGCACAGAATCATGTAATATTATACTCCTGACAGAGTGGCTACCATCAGGAGCCTTAGAAACACTGTTTGAATATTCGGTGCCCATCAAAAGAGAATGCCAATGTTTAAAAAATGCATAGAACAAGATTTTGCCAAGCTTAATCTTAACATAATTTTTCTTGGAGAAACTGTCCTTAAGCCAGTCATGAAACTGTGAAAATATCCCAGGGACTGCCTTCTTACACAGAGATTTGAAAATGCCAAACAGAGAGATGAATGTTAAACTTTCACTCAGTACCTGGCCTGGGTCAAAGGTCAAAGGCCAACAGCTTGAAAATGTTGAATGGCTCAGCTCACTGTGAAAGGTGAAGAGAGAAACGCGGTCCATGCTTTCAGGGATGTCCCTGGCTTTCCTCCCCTTATAATATAACCTGTTTCTCTTGCCCTGCTCTGTTGAGCACCAGCTCCCTATGGGGGCTTGATCTGAGCTGGGTGGGAGAATGGAGGTCTTGGGAGATGGGAACCAAGAACGCACCAGGCGTGAATCCGGGCAACAGTTTGCCCCGTCCCACTCAGTGCTGAGCCATGCACGTGTGCACCATTTGAGTGCGTTATCACTGGTGAGCTGCGGATCTGTTCCTTCAGAGAGCACAGTCTGGGGAAAACTTTTCTCATTTACGTAGAGAAGAGGACAGGGAATACTAATGAAGTCTCTATATGGGCTGTATTTCCATCTATCTTAATAGTCTATGCTTTCACCAGGTGGGAAGTTGAAGGGAGGAGGGGAGGGCACCGAGTCAAGGGACTTTCTGCGGTTCTGTCCTTTCAGCTTATAGAACTCTGGTTTTAAGAGGATGGAAACTGTGATGTTAGTAGACTCACTTTATCATCATTTAAAATGGGTCGGTCTGGAGGTGGGCACCCTTGTGTTTTGGGTCCCATGTAAAATTTAAGGAAACTGTTTCTAACTGTCGTGAAGCTGTATTTTCCAAACAAACAGCCTGCAAGGCGTTGTATAGGAATAGAAGACACCAGCTTTACAGCCCCAATTCTCAAAAACGATACCAGTGCCTGGATGGATTTGATTACATTTGCCTTAATGGGCCACACAGGTGCCCCTCAGGTTCTGTGGGGTAATGTTAGGACTAGAACAGCTTTTGGAAACTGCTGCCAAGTGAATAAAGGCCTGATTTGATATCCAAGAAGCACTCATTTGCTCTCTCCAGACCTCACATAAGTTTGTTAAATTGGGAAAGCTCAGCAGGTGGTGTGTCTGAAATCTCTTTTTTTCTTTTCTTTCCCTTTTTCTTTTGCACTTGATTCTTGCTGCTTTTGCCAAGGCGTGAGGCTTTGAAACTGACACAAAGACACAAAGACACACTGAAACTGCTTGGTCAAATCTCCCTTCTCAAAAGAGAGGGCCGCCTCTCTTCAAGAGGGAAACGTCAGCCCTCGGGATGTGGTAATTGCTTTCTAAGTAGTCCTGTCCCTTCTTCCTGGAGGAGATTTTAGTTAAATGGCCCTGAGGTTCGTGCCTTCAGCTCCTGAAGTACCCTTACCTACTTGTAGGACAAATGGGACCCTCCCTGAAGAAAAACATGAAGTATTCTTCTAATTAAAGATTGAATGCTTGCTATTTGCACTTGTCTCTCTGTAGAAAGAGAATACACACTAGCCTTCCCACAGTGAGTATTTACTCACATTCCTGTCTGCACCCTCTTCCCTCTGTGTGAGCCTAGGACAAGGTCACCTTCATTGCCTTTCACCTGGATCAGCCCACAGCTCTATCTCACAACTAGCTTTGGGCAGGCTGGAAGGGGCTCCTACCAACAGACCTCATTTGGGCTATGAATACTTCTGGCTGTTCATCCTTTCCCATCAGGGCCCTGTTTTCTGCTTGCTGTCTTCAAGCTGTGTTTATCTGCTTCCTTTTCCCCAGGCTGCCCCGGGCCTAAGCCATCTATGGCTCTCAGTGCATGCAGGTCAGGACCTTCCTCTATCTATTGTCCGTGTTTGTACAACATAAATGAAAGTGAAAACCATCCTTTTTCAAGAATCCTTCAATAATATAGGGGAGGTTCTTCTGACTTATGTAGTTCTGTCTCACCAGTGCACTCTTCATATATGAAGTCCATTGCAGCCATGAACTCTGTCTCCTGTTCGTCTGAATCCTGGAGGTCCCTCATCTGTGCACCTTTCACACTACCGCTCTGGGAGACTGGGAAGGGCTCGGTGCTAGTGACTTTACCTCTTGTCGTTCTCTCCAGGATCCTCCCTGCACAAGACCTGGCGAGAAAGTTTTTCGGACGAGGTGAAAACGCAGAATACCCTTCTTTGTGCCTTAGGTATTTAGTCAGAGGCTTTGGGGGAGGAGATGGGACTCAGACAAGGGGTTCTTCAGCAAGACAGCAACTGACTGAGCACTAGATGAGAGAAGGCATCTGCAGCCTCGATTTCCTATTTCCCTACCTTCTCTTGTCCAGTTCTGTTCTGTCACTAAACGTGCCACTGTGAACTGTCACTGGCAGGGAAATCTGGAGGAGAGATAGGAGGGGAAGGGATTTGCTGAGGCAGCACTCAGGGTGTATGGAAGGTGGGTTTGCGTCCTTTGGGAGTTGCTTGCTGGTGGGCGCTCACAGATGGGAGGACCCCATTCCACCCCATCAAAGCCATGGGCTGGCGGCCTCCCCTCACTCTTTTCTACAAAGCTCTCCTCTGTGTGAGATTATCTCCACCTTTCTGGTCCTGTGTTACCTTCAAACAGAGACCCATAATTACTCTAAGCTAGGGCAGATCTGGGATATACACAGCCTTTGACAATTTTCTTTCGGAAGATTTCGGTGTTCTCCAAGTATTAACATTCTTAGGTTTTCTGAGCCTGGGAACTTTCCTAATCCAGTGCATGCCAATAGGTGGCCCCTCATAGCCCTTCCCATTTGGGCCTACTGGGTTTCAGCAAATCCTAAGGGTAGAGCTGGAAGAAAGGACAATGCACTTTGACTATTACCTCCATTAGTTTGAATTTTTCATAGGAAAGAGAATGAGCTCAGTGATTACTAAACCTTGAAGTTACATGGGCCCTTGTTTTTTTTGCATTCATTCAGTAGAAGTATTTACATAAAAAAAGCAAAAAAGCCCACCTCAACTTACTACATTATTCAGCATTGCAAGGACTCATTTCATGTCTATTATTGTTAAATTAAAAAAAAAAATGTAATGTACCTTTCAAAGTAAGTAATTTTTTATTTGAATTCTACGTCCTTGTGTATTATGTAACAATTAGTAATGATGTGATGGATAATTTTCTTTGGAACAGTTCCTGATTCCATTACTCAACTATTCGATTGACCAGTAATTATGAATCATATCTTTAATTAGCTGCTGCTCTTCAGAAGCATATGAAAGCCAAGGGCATAAAGTAATTGGCATAAAAGTTTTCCTAATTAATTTATCTGTCCGTGTAAGTAACCAGGGCTAGAGTCTGGGAATCATTTATAACTCTGGGAAGGCCAGCCCTAAAACTCACTGTCAAGGATATTTATATTTGTGAATTATAAAAAGACAACAAGCCACAAAATTGCATTATCCCCCAACTCTAACAATACAACTCCTAATGTGCTGTTCAGAGATGAGCAAAAAGTTTCTATTGATCCAATTCATTTTCATCATATCCTCCAGTGAATCTTTCAAATCTCTCTTGCCTTTTCCTCATCCAACATTGTAACAGTAATCAAGCACATTAAGCAATTCATTAAACAAGAGCCCTCTGACCATAGGGAGTACTGCAGCTAACATTCATTAGGCAGCCAATAACTTTATTTAAGTAGCAAAGGGCTTGGGAGTAAAAACCAGCTCCTTTGTCTCTACACGGAAAATGCACGTTTCAGCAATGAGCAAGGCACACACCCTCTGGCTCAGGAGGTGCTTTCAAATGAGGATCTGTCTCTGCATCAAGTGAAATTAGGGTAGGGTTGAGGTGTCCCAAGGATGTGCTCTCCTTGCCAGAAAGGCAGTCCAAGACTTAGCTCACTGCTGAGCATGGCTAGGGAAGATTTATGTGGTCTGGAATCTCAATGTTCAAGTATTGATATTGGGGTGCCAGATTTTCCAATCTGGCTTTAAAAATGCTAAATGACTGTTGTATGGCTTCAGAGAACCTGGCTGGCTTTGCGTGGTAATAAAAGTGATGGATGCTTTTTCTCCCTTAAAGACAGAAAGAGAACTGAAATAACAAAAGCAAAGAGCCCAAATTGTTTCTTCAAACCATAATTAGAGGCATCCTAAAAAAGCCCTACATGTCCTTCTGGGGAGATGGGAAAGGAAGAGGTGACAAAAAGTGGCACTGAGACTGTACTTTTCAGAGAAAGGGCACCTTTCTAGTATCCCCTGAGGTCTGGGTTTCTTGCACTGCTGTCCTTGAGCTTTTTTCTTTATCTGGTGAACTTTTTCTTTATGGAGCAACTTGCAAATGTTGTTATGTAGGTTAAGTCTTCATAAATAACACCATTCATGGTTAGAAGAAACTATTTTCAGAAAGGATTATTTTTTTCCTTGAGGGGACCAAAGGAAGCCCCTTTTCACAAGGTATTATTTTACTGCCTGAAGAGTTTCTAGGGGAAACACATAAGAGAGTTGCATTTTAAGACTTTCTCTCCTCCTACCTCTAAATAGTGGGCTATGTGTCAGGATTAACCTTCATTTGATGAGTTTGTTTCTTAATTCACAAAATGTGCTTTTCTTCTAAACCTTGAATCTCCTGGGTAAGGTGGTGGCATACTTCTTTCTAGCCCATATCTATTGATTAAGCTACTGACATTGTGCCATCAGTAAATAAAATAAAACTGTCCCGATTTTAGACTCTCCTCTGCAGCACAGCTAATAAAAGCAGGCAGCATAGTGGGATTGATGGATGGTGTCCTCCTTCTGCTGCCATATTGGAGATCTGGGTTCAGAATGGGGCTCAAGCCAATGTTTGGGTCATTTCTGAGATCATTTTCTGAGTTTTTGAGAAGAGGAATTATATGTGAGGCATGAAGCAGAGCCAAGTCAAGTCCTTAAGACCAAGGCAAGGGAAGACTTTAAGACTGAGCTTCAGAGCTGGGTGAGAATAAACCATGTGAATGATGCTTCCAATAAACAGTAAGGATTTAAAATCATCACCTTTAGAGAAAGTGCTTTAAAACGTGATTAACAAATGCAAGTTTTATATCCTCAAGGATTTACAACAAAGTGAATTTTGTATCCTTAAAACTTCCACTAAAATATATTTTGAAACCATTGGAATTGTATCAATACCTCTGGGGTATAACGATCATATACAGAATTGTAGGTTTCAAAATGGAACGAATTGTTGTACCTTCTCAGTTGTAGCACTGGTGCTGCCACTTTCAGGCTGTGGCTGAGAGCAAAGAAAGGGAAGGAAAAATCACTGTAGTGCATCAAAAGCAGTACTGCTGAGGACATACAAATCAGTGAAATGTGGCTTTGCGCTGAGATTTAAATCCCCTTTAACCATGAATTGTTGTGGTTGAATTCATTTTTAATGCCAATAGGCTGATGATAGTCATATTCTCTCTCTGGGTGATTCCGTGGTGTTATGTTACTTTCTTGCCTTCATGTTTAGAAATATTTCAGATAACCATTCAGAAGTCCTACTTAATAAAAATACATACAGATAGTCAAAAGTTCTTTTAAAGGAAGTAGTTTTTAAAAACCAGTCTTTGGTGACATTTGGCCTTCATACTGCTTAATAATAGAAAAGGCTAACATGGTTTGAATGCATAGAAAGCATTTTAAGTTCCAGGCACAGAGATAACGGTTTTCCATGCAGTATTTCATTTAATCTCTCAGTAATATGACAATTCAAGTACTGCTGTTTTTCCTATTTTAAAATTGATGAATCTGGGGATTAGAGAATTTTTATAATTTACCCAGGATCCAGTAGTGTCTGGAGCTGGCTAGTATTAGCTTGGGAGAGCCACCTGTGTTTAACTTTTCTCAGCTCCCATATTCAGTGACCCCATGGTTGTAACTTGAAATTGACCGTGGTGGGAACATTTACACCAGGGAAATAGGAAAATGCTGCAGATCAGGGTCCCTCACATCCTTCAAACCAGTTATTAAACATTTATAAGCACACCACTTCCAAGATCCTGTAGATAGTAAATGGTAGGGCCAGAATTTGAAACAATTTTGCTGGACTGTAGAGCCCATATGTTTTAGTGGTATATCGCACTACCTCACTAAATTATCAGTCAGTATATGACATTTACGGAACACTTTTTTTTTTTTCAATCCAAAGTACTATATTTGATGCTTTGGATCTAATATTGATTTTTTAAAAGTCTGTGTCTATTTGGAGAGACCAAATCCCAAGCTGGGTAATGGGTACATGAAAGTTCATTTTACCATTCTCTCTGCTTTTATATTTTTTGAAACTTTCGATAATAAAAAGTAAGCATATCAACCTTTGGACCACAGAGGAGCAGTTTGGTGCAAATAAGACTGATGTACAAAACCTATGCCAAACTATGCCAAAGCACATCTAAGTTTATAGATATTAAAATAGGTAATGGAATCTTAATGGAGGCCTAAAAGTGAAATGGTTAATCTTGACAGATCTGACTGTATAGCAAACAAGATGGAATAAAACAGCACTATAGGACCGAAAAAGGGAAACTTCAATATGTTAAATAGTTATTTATATCCAATGGATGAGCTTTATATACAAGGCATTTTAGAGGAACATCCCTTTTTTTGTTATATGGTATCAGTTAGGACTGTTACAATTGCTTTTCTTTTATCAATGTAATTTTCAAATTCAGCTTTCTCACCAAAAAAGAGAAGACAATGAATTAGATACACTAATTCAACTTTTTCTAAACATTAAGTGTTTATACAGCATCTTCAGTAGCTTTCTAATGAAGACCACTGTGTGAAAACATGATTCGCCACTCTTTGTCATCCAAATACACATCTTTTAAGATGACGAGTTTTTAACAGTATTAACCAGTCACTACATTTAATAACAAAATGTCAATTTTATTAATAAAATTTAAAGTAAACTCTTAGATAAGTTTGAAATCTTTTTCCCTAATAATTATCTTTCTCATTATTGATGAATTTTTACTCTCCTCTTAATATGCAATCCTTGATAGAATTTTTCTTTTAAACTCAAACCAATCTTATCTTAACTTGAAGCCAAAATGTTCCTTAGACTTTGACAGCCCTGCATTTGAGGTGAGCTAGATGTTAGAGGCCCAATCACTTTTCTCTCAGCTTTGGCACTGACTCGTCTTGGTCTCAGTGTCATACAATCACAACCACTTAGAGTGCTAAAATTAATTAAAAGAAGGTCTTGGAGAGACCTTCAAGATGGTGGAAGAGTAAGACCTGGAGATGACCTTCTTCCCCACAAATACATCAGAAATACATCTACATGTGGAACAACTCCTACAGAACACCTACTGAACGCTGGCAGGAGACCTCAGACCTCCCCAAAGGCAAGGAACTCCCCATATACCTGGGTAGGGCAAAAGAAAAAAGAAAAAAACAGAGACAAAAGAATAGGGATGGGACCTGCGCCTCTGGGAGGGAGCTGTGAAGGAGGAAAAGTTTCCACACACCAGGAAGCCCCTTCACTGGTGGAGATGGAGGAGAGCACAGCAAGAGTGGTGCAGAGGGCAAAGCAGAGAGATTTCTGCACAGAAGATTGGTGCTGACAGCACTCAACAGCCCAAGAGGCTTGTCTGCTCACCCGCCAGGGTGGGCGGGGGCTGGGAGCTGAGGCTCAAGCTTCGGAGGTCAGACCCCAGGAGGAGGACTGGCGGCATGAACACAGCCTGAAGGGGGCTAGTGCGCCACAGCTAGCCGGGAGGGTGTCCGGGAAAAAGTCTGGACCTGCCTAAGAAGCAAGAGACCATTGTTTTGGGGTACGCGAGGAGAGGGGATTCAGAACACCACCTAAATGAGATCCAGAGACGGGCACAAGCCGCAGCTACCAGCGCGGACCCCAGAGACCAGCATGGACCCCAGAGATGGGCATGAGATGCTAAGGCTGCTATTGCAGCCACCAAGAAGCCTGTGTGCAAGCATAGGTCACTCTCCACACCTCCCCTCCTGGGAGCCTGTGCAGCCTGCCACTGCCAGGGTCCCGTGATCCAGGGACAACTTCCCTGGGAGAACACAGCACGCCTCACGCTGGTGCGTTACACCAGCCTCTGCCACGGCAGGCTCGTCCCACATTCCGTACTCCTCCTTGCCCTCTGCCTGAGTGAGCCAGAGCCCCCTAATCAGCCGCTCCTTTAACCCCGTCCTGTCTGAGTGAAGAACAGATGCCCTCAGGTGACCTACATGCAGAGACAGGGCCAATCCAAAGCTGAGCACCAGGGGCTGTGTGAACAAAGAAAAGAAAGGGAAATTTCTCCCAGCAGCCTCAGGAGCAGCAGATTAAATCTCTACAATCAACTTGATGTACCCTGCAGCTCTGGAATACCTGAATAGACAAGGAATCATCCCAAAATCGAGTGGACTTTGGCAGAAACTGTAGACTTGGGGTTTGCTCTCTGCATCTAATTTGTTTCTGGTTTTATGTTTATCTTAGTTTAGTATTTAGAGTTTATTATCATTGGTAGATTTGTTTATTGATTTGGTTGTTCTCTTCCTTTTATATATATATATATTTTTTTCTTTTTCCTTTTTCTCTCTTTGTGAGTGTGTATGTGTATGCTTCTTTGTGTGATTTTGTCTGTAGAACTTTGCTTTAACCATTTGTCCTAGGATTCTGTCTGTCTCTCTTTTTTTTTTTAGTAGTAGTTTTTAGCACTTGTTATCATTGGTGGATTTGTTTTTTGGTTTGGTTGCTCTCATCTTTCTTTTTTTATTATGTTTTAATTTTTAAAATTTTATTTTTAATAATTATTAATTTTTTTTAATTTAATAACTTTATTTTATTTTTTCTTTCTTTCTTTCCTTTTTTCTCCCTTTACTTCTAAGCCATGTGGCTGACAGGGTGTTGGTACTCTGGGCAGGTGTCAGGCCTATGACTCTGGGGTGGAAGAGCCAAGTTCATGACAATGGTCCACCAGAGACCTCCTGGCTCCACGTAATATCAAATGCGAAAGCTCTCTCAGAGATTTCCATCTCAACACTAAGACCCAGCTCCACTCAACGACCAGCAAGCTACAATGCTGGACACCCTATGCCAAACAACTAGCAAGACAGGAAAACAACCTCACCCATTAGCAGAGAGGCTGCCTAAAATCATAATAAGGTCACAGACACCTCAAAACACACCACCGGATGGGGTCCTGCCCACCAGAAAGACAAGATCCAGCCTCATCCACCAGAACACAGGCACCAGTCCCCTCCACCAGGAGCCTACACAACCCAATTAACCAACCTTAGCCACTGGGGGCAGACAGCAGAAACAATGCAACTACAAACTTGCAGCCTGTGAAAAGAAGACCCCAAAAAGTTAAGCAAAATGAGAAGACAGAGAAATACACAGGAAATGAAGGACCAAGGCAAAAACCCACCAGACCAAACAAATGAAGAGGAAATAGGCAGTGCACTAGAAAAAGAATTCAAAGTAATGATAGAAAGATGATCCAAAATCTTGGAAATGGAATGCAGAAAATAAAAGTAATGTTTAACAAGGACCTAAAAGAACTAAAGAGTAAATGAACAAAGGTGAACAACACAATAAATGAAATTTAAAATTCTCTACAAGGAATCAATAGCAGAATAACAGAGGCAGAAGAATGGAGAAGTGACCTGGAAGATAAAATAGTGGAAACAACTACCGCAGAACAGAATAAGGAAATAAGAATGAAAAGAATTGAGGATAGTCTCAGAGACCTCTAGGACAACATTAAATGCACCAACATTTGAAATATAGGGGTCCCAGAAGAAGAGAAAAAGAAAAGGACTGAGAAAATATTTGAAGAGATTATAGTTGAAAACTTCCCTAATATGGAAAAGGAAATGATCAGTCAAGTCCAGGAAGCACAGAGAGTCCCATAGAGGATAAATCCAAGGAAAAACATGCCAAGACACATATTAAGCAAACTATCAAAAATTAAATACAAAGGAAAAATATTAAAAGCAATAAGGGAAAAACAACAAATAACATACAAGGGAATCCCCACAAGGTTAACAGCTGATCTTTGAGCAGAAACTCTGCAAGCCATAAGGGAGTGGCAGGACATATTTAAAGTGATGAAAGGGAAAATCTACAACAAAGATTACTTTACCCAGCAAGGATCTCAGTCAGATTCAACGGAGAAATTAAAACCTTTACAGATAAGCAAAAGCTAAGAAAATTCAGCAGCACCAAACCAGCTTTACATCAAATGCCAATGGAAATTCTCTAGGCAGGAAACACAAGAGGAGGAAAAGACCTACAATAACAAACTCAAAACAATTAAGAAAATGGTAATAAGAACATACATATCAATAACTACCTCAAATGTAAATGGATTAAATGCTCCAACCAAAAGACATAGATTGGCTGAATTGATACAAAAACAAGACCTGTATATATGCTGTCTACAAGAGACCCACTTCAGACCTAGGGACACATACAGACTGAAAGTGAGGGGATGGGAAAAGATATTCCATGTAAATGGAAAACAAAAGAAAGCTGCAGTAGCAATTCTCATATCAGACAAAATAGACTTTAAAATAAAGACTATTACAAGAGAAAAAGAATGATATTACCTAATGATCAAGGGATAGATCCAAGAAGAAGATATAAAAATTGTGAATATTTATGCACCCAACATGGAGCTCCTCAATACATAAGGCAAATGCTAACAGCCATAAAAGGGGAAATGGACAGTAACACAAACATAGCAGGGGACTTTAACACCCCACATTCACAAATGGAGAGATGATCCAAAATGAAAATAAATAAGGAACACAAGCTTTAAATGATACATTAAATAAGATGGACTTAATTGATATTTATAGGACATTCCATCCAACAGAATACACTGTCTTCTCAAGTGCTCATGTTACATTCTCCAAGATAGATCATATCTTGGGTCACAAATCAAGCCTTGGTAAATTTAAGAAAATTGAAATAGTATCAAGTATCTACATCTACAGCAACACTATGAGACTAGATATCAGTTACAGGAAAGAAACTGTAAAAAATACAAACACATGGATGCTAAACAATACACTACTAAATAACCAAGAGATCACTAAAGAAATCAAAGAGGAAATCAAATAATACCTAGAAGCCAATGACAATGAAAACAGGATGACTCCAAACCTATAAGATGTAGCAAAAGCAGTTCTAAGAGGGAAGTTTATAGCAATACAATCCTACCTCAAGAAAAAAGAAACATCTAAAATAAACAACCTAAACTTACACCTAAAGCAATTAGAGGAATAAGAATAAAAACACCCAAATTTAGCAGAAGGAAAGAAATCATAAAGATCAGATCAGAAATAAATGAAAAAGAAATGAAGGAAACAGTAACAAAGATCAATAAAACTAAAAGCTGATTCTTTGAGAAGATAAACAAAATTGATAAACTGTTAGACTCATCAAGATAAAAAGGGAGAAGGCTCAATAGAATTAGAAATGAAAAAGTAGAACTAACAACTGCTACTGCAGAAATACAAAGGATCATGAGAGATTACTACAAGCAACTGTATGCCAATACAATGGACAACCTGGAAGAAATGGACAAATTCTTAGAAAAGTACAACCTTCCAAGACTGAGCCAGGAAGAAATAGAAAATATAAATAGACCAATCACAAGTGCTGAAATTGCGACTGTGATTAAAAATCTTCCAAAAAACAAAAGCCCAGGACCAGATGGCTTCACAGAATTCTAATCAAACATTTAGAGAAGAGCTAACACCTATCCTTCTCAAACTCCTCCAAAATATAGCAGAGGGAGGAACACTCCCAAATTCATTCTAAGAGGCCACCATCACCCTGATGCCAAAACCAGACAAAGATGTCACAAAGAAAGAAAAGTACAGGCCAATATCACTGATGAACATAGATGAAAAAATCCTCAACAAAATACTAGCAAACAGAATCCAACAGCACATTAAAAGGATCATACACCATGATCAAGTGGGGTTTATCCCAGAAATCCAAGGTTTTTTCAATATACACAAATCAATCAGTGTGATAAAACATATTAAAAAATTGAAGGAGAAAACCATGTGATCATCTTAATAGATGCAGAAAAAGCTTTTGACAAAATACAACACCCATTTATGATAAAAACCCTCCAGGAAGTAAGCATAGAGGCAACTTACCTCAACATAATATAGGCCATATATGACAAACCCACAGCCAACATCATTCCCAAGGGTGAAAAACTGAAACCATTTCCTCTAAGATCAGGAACAAGACAAGGTTGTCCATTATCACCCCTATTATTCAACATAGTTTTGGAAGTTTTAGTCACAGCAATCATGGAAGAAAAAAAAATAAAACAATCCAAATCGAAAAAGCAGAAGTAAAGCTGTCACTGTTTGCAGATGACATGATACTATACATAGAGAATTCTAAAGACGCTATCAGAAAACTACTAGAGCTAATCAATGAATTTGGTAAAGTAGCAGGATACAAAATTAATGCACAGAAATCTCTTGCATTCCTCTACATTAATGATGAAAAATCTGAAGGAGAAATTAAGGAAGCACTCCCATTTACTATTGCAACAAAAAGAATAAAATACCTAGGAATAAACCTATCAAAGGAGACAAAAGACCTGTATGCAGAAAAGTATAAGACACTGATGAAAGAAATTAAAGATGATACCAACAGATGGAGAGATATACCATGTTCTTGGATTGGAAGAATCAACATTGTGAAAATGACTCTACTACTCCAAGCAACCAACAGATTCAATGCAATCACTATCAAACTACCAATGGTATTTTTCACAGAACTAGAACAAAAAATTTCACAATTTGTATGGAAACACAAAAGACTCTGAATAGCCAAAGTAATCTTGAGAAAGAAAACCAGAGCTGGAGGAATCAGGCTCCTGGACTTCAGACTACACTACAAAGCTACAATAATCAAGGCAGTAGTATGCTGGCAGAAAAACAGAAATATAGATCAATGGAACAGGATAGAAATCACAGAGATAAACCCACGCACATATGGTCACCTTATTTTTGATAAAGGAGGCAAGAGTAACAACACATAAAAGACAGCCTCTTCAATAAGTGGTGCTGGGAAAACTGGACAGGTACATGTAAAAGTATGAAATTAGAACACTCCCTCACACCATACACAAAAATAAACTCAAAATGGATTAAAGACCCAAATGTAAGGCCAGACACTATAAAACTCTTAGAGGAAAACATAGGCAGAACACTCTATGACATCAATCACAACAAGATCCTTTTTGAGCCACCTCCTAGAGAAATGGAAATTAAAACAAAAATAAACAATTGGGACCTAATGAAACTTAAAAGCTTTTGCATAGCAAAGGAAAACATAAACAAGATGAAAAGACAAATGTCAGAATGGGAGAAAACATTTGCAAATGAAGCAACTGATAAAGCATTAATCTCCAAAATTTACAAGCAGCTCATGCAGCTCAATGTCAAAAAAACAAACAACCCAATCCAAAATTTGACAGAAGACCTAAATAGATATTTCTCCAAAGAATATGTACAGATTGCCAACAAACACATGAAAGAACGCTCAACATCACTAATCATTAGAGAAATGCAAATCAAAACTACAGTGAGGTATCACCTCACACTGGTCAGAAAGGCCATCAACAAAAAATATACAAACAATAAATTCTGGAGATGGTGTGGAGGAAAGGGAACTCTCTTGCACTGTTGGTGAGAATGTAAATTGATATAGCCACTATGGAGAACAGTGTGGAGGTTCCTTAAAAAACTACAAGTAGAACTACCATACAACCCAGCAATCCCACTACTGGGCATATACCCTGAGAAAACCATAATTCAGAAAGAGCCATGAACCACAATGTTCATTGCAGCTCTATTTTCAATAGCCAAGACATGGAACAACCTAAGTGTCCATCAGCAGATGAATGGATAAAGAAGGTGTGGCACATATATACAATGGAACATTACTGAGCCATAAGAAGAAACGAAATTGAGTTATTTGAAGTGAGGTGGATGGACTTAGAGTCTGTCATACGGAGTGAAGTAGGTCAGAAAGAGAAAAAGAAATACCGTATGCTAACACATATATATGGAATCTAAAAAAAAAAAAAAAAAAAAAAAAAAAATTGGTCCTGAAGAACATAGGGGCAGGACAGGAATAAAGACACAGACATAGAGAATGGACTAGAGGACACGGGGAGGGGGAAGGGTAAGCTGGGACGAAGTGAGAGAGTGGCATGGACATATATACACTACCAAATGTAAAATAGATAGCTAGTGGGAAGCAGCCGCGTAGCACAGGGAGATCAGCTCGGTGGTTTGTGACCACCTAGAGGGGTGGGAGGGAGAGGCAAGAGGGTGGAGATATGGAGATATATGTATATGTATAGCTGATTCACTTTGTTATACAGCAGAAAGTAACACACCATTGTAAAGCAATGATACTCCAATAAATATGTTTAAAAAAAAAGGTCTTAATTTTCAGCCCTACAACATAAGCTACAGAGGGTTATGCTACTCCTCCAATGCCTTTGTTTTGCTTTTCTCCATGAAGCAGAAAATACTCTTCCCCTGCAGAACATGTACCTGACAATGATGTTGCCACAATATCAAAGAAGTATTTTCCTATTTCTCCTCTTTTTGAATGCATTCAGTCCCACTTCTGTCACTCATAAACTGTCAGAGATAGAAAAAAGTCATTTACCTTAAATTTGCAAGCAGTATTGCTTTCCTTTAGGAGCCACCACTTATTTGGTGTCTTCTTTTGATCAGATTCTCTGCTGGGTGCTTTAAACTCATTAACATTAAATATTCAGTTATTTTGCCCCGTCTTCATATAAAGAACTGGGAATTAGGGAGACAAAGATGAAGTAACTTTTCAACCAAGATTACAGAAGTAGTAAATATTTGAACTCAAATTTGAACTCATTTTCCCCTGATCCAGCCTGAATTGCTTCTTGTTGTATAGATTATCTAATTAAGTGTTTTTCAGTTGGTTCCCTTTAACAGAAGTTTTCAGCTCCGTCCTTGCTTAGTCACTATGAATTACATCAGAATAGCAACTTTTATCTAAAACGAGTCAGAAAAATATGCCTTCTTCGTAGGGATCATTATTTTAAAGAGGTCTTCAAAGAGCAACTTTCTCTTACCACAGCTCTCTCACTAATTAATTATCAGCAGGGTAGCTTAATATTTGCTGAGCTGCTGTGTTTCAACCTAGATAATAAAACCAGAACCTACAGCAGTCCACACCTTCAAGGTGTTTATAGGAGCATGCGCCATGTGACATGGTCCTCCTCCTCCACCGATGCTAACTTCCCGGGATTAGCTCCCAATTGTTATTTCTGCTTTGTACTTTAAAAGAATCATTCAAAGACAAAGCGAATGTCACTGGAAAATGATAATTGTTAAATGAAGACTTAAGGCAAGTCAAAACCTTTATTCCGGCTACCTGGACAGGTGAAGTTGTCCACATTGAGAATAAGAATGGGAGGAGCAATGGCCTCTGTCTACGGTGGAGTGTGAAAGGGCAGAGAACAAATATGTTTTTATGAGGCTCCCAGCCCAGGCAGCAGTCTATCTGCAGTGAGAGCTTGGAAACGAAACTGAACAAGTCAGATGGCTTTGAAGGAGAATCAGGAGTTGGAGGAAATTTTTCAATCAGTAGCTTGTCAAAGACAGTTCATTTTTATAGTCATCTGAAACTGTTCTTAGATAAAATAATAAAAATGGGAAGTCACTAAGAATGGGGATAGAGGGATAGAAATCCAACTATGGAGAAACCCTTATTTAGAAGGGTTTAATAGACAGTGTGACTTTTGGAGACACTTGTAGAAGCAATAGCAGAATTGGGGGACCATGCAGCTGTTGGTTATAGACAGACGTATGTGTACAATCATTGGGCACGTGTGACGGTTGATGATTCTAAGACTGAGCAAAAGGACATAGTGAAGAAGAATTAAGAGAAAGATGAGACTTCAGTGTCTCTGCTCCTATGTTAGACAGGACAAGGAGATTTTCAGGCTTTTTATGGAAATCTTTTCTTTATACGGAAACATTTTCAGAAAACATGTCGAGGTAATTTTTTCCTTCTCTTTTTCCTTTCCAAAATTTTATATAGAAGACAAGAGAAGATATAGCCTTGAACAGCTAGGCAGAGGTGAATATTGGAAGGTAATTCTAGAAGATAGAAGTGCAAATCATCAAAAATAAAGCCTCTCTGATTGGTTTATAGCCTGATTTGAGTTAAGATGGGCTTTTTGTCTACAACATCTCACAAGTGGCTGGTATGCCAACATTTTTGTCTCATCCTAGAGAGCAGAAAATGTTTTGTGTTCCTTCTTTCATTGAGATTTGGGATTAAAGACCAATCAAACTGTCCAAGTAGAACAGCTATGGTGATTTTTTTATTAGTGATAGTGAGAAAATATGATAAAAAACATCTGGAATAAAACATGTTCTACTGATCAGATCTATTCCCCCAACTGCCATATGCACAGAAACACATGAATTACATGTGTATATAAAGCTGTGAATATATCTTGGCATGTCTCCTGGAAAACATGCCAAGTTTTATATATCCGTCTATACATAAGCACATATAGATAGATACACATATATATGCATACAGAGTTGTGTTATGTGCTGCTGAAGTGTTTGTTTAGTCCATTAGACACTAACAAGCTATTGAATAAGTGAAAGCATAAGATGGTGCCAATTGAACCTTATGTGTCTGCCGTGGTGGATGTGCAGACCTCAAGGCAGGGAGATAGACTCCCGTTTAGTACCAAGCTGTGTACCCAGTGGCTCTCAATAAACATTTGTTTACTGACTGGCTGACTGACTGACTAGATGACTTCTCACCATTCCTTCCAGCCCATCTGATATGTGGCAAGGGCGGATTTTAATGACAGAAAATGCCCAAATAGGGAGCGGAGACAGAATATATACATTGTGCTGGTGACTGCAGTTATAAAGGGGCAAATATGTTACCTGCATACCCTCTTCTTCAAATTGCTAATACTGGATTAGGTGAGACCCAGGCCTCTTTCAATTTAATTACCAGAAGTGCCTTAAGGACTTTGTTGTAAATGTTGTAAAACAATGATCCCTGTAACACAGCCTTGTGGCTGAGGAACTGAATGGTATTAGCATGTTCGAGTACATGAATTTTGTTTCTCCAATAATCCCAAGGGTTAAGTCTGAGGCAAGGCAAACTGTATTTATAACAAACAAGAGGAGATAATTCAGCCTTATGTGTTCCTTCAAAATAATATGTTTTGTTGCAATCCAAGAAAATATGTCGAGGTAATTTTTTCCTTCTCTTTTTCCTTTTTGAGGCTCTTTATTGATTCTAAGATTATTCAGGGATACCTACTATTTTCCACATTCAGTCTTTTTATTTCTTTTTGCTACCACATTTTCCCATTTTTAATTAGTCCATTGATTTTAAGAGCTGCAAAGCCTTAGAGGAAAACTTTCAATAATATCCTTCTTATAAGTAGTTCTTTTTCATGTCACTCGTGTTCTACATTTTCATTGTATTTTACTTCAAAAATAATTTGCATAAGGTATTGCTAAAAATAACAACATCTGGATTTCTGATTGCTTGTTTCATCTTTGATGAGGGTTATTCCAACCAAAGTTGTAGGTTTCTCTTCCAGACACCATAAGTTAAGTTCTCTATTTTAAACCAGGGTTTATTTTGCTGTTGAGGAAACATTTATCCATAAATATTATTACTGGGGCTTAGGTAGAGACTTTCTGTTTATCAGTTAACTGATCTTAATCCATTACTTAATCATTCTTACAGTATGTTCACATAATTACAGATATTCCAAGAATGATTATGAATCGATAAAACTTCAATAAGTATGCTTCTGGATATGTGTTTTCTGTTTTCTTGTAGGAATATATGCTTATAGGTAACTAATATATTTGCTATGTTTATGATACAACACAGACATATGTCGTATATTCTAGAATTGATATCGTATATAAAACTTGACTTAAAGTATTAAATAATCACCTTTAACATGTGACCGAGTGGCAAAAACCTATAAAATATTATAAAAAGTTTTTTTGTAGATGTGCTAAAAAACGTTGATATGACCTTTATATTATGTCCTTCAGATAAATTGTTAGGTTTTTCTGGTTACTTCCTCTGTCCTAAACATCAACCTTGGCCCCTTGGGAAAGACTAAAATTTAAGAGTCAGAGATGAAGTTCAAGTAGAGATTTAGTATTCAATAAGTGTGCTCCTGGTCAGATTACTTAAGTCTTACTAAGTGACTACTCGGAGTTTAAACATTTTCTTATGGATTCTCTGCCTATGAAAGTTTGGAAGCCTAATTTATTAGCATGAATAGGTGGCTTATAAAATGGTTAGAGTTTTTCTATGAAAGACACAAATGATTAATCAGTATTTATTTTGATCAAAATCTACTGGGGAAGCCATCGTTACTCACTTTATCCAAGAGAAAAAGTGAGGCCCGGAGGTAGGGGGAGGCAGATGTATTTTCAGGGCTGGAAGTTACATCGAAGCACATGGAGTCAGTCATGTGACCAAGAGAGGGGCCTGGGCTCTAGTCTCCATTGCAAAGAGTCAGGACACATACGTATTTCAATTGTTTAATTGAAATTAAACAATTAAACTTAGTTTGGGGAAAACAACCATCTGCAAAAATTTTCCTATATTTCTCTGAATGCAAAATTCCTCTTTAATGGAACTTTTTCATACCTTTAGTTTGAAATCATGAGAAGCTGAGCCCTCTTTGGACACCCGATTTTTGAAGTTTGAATGCAGCCACCCTACGCTGAGGGTGGCTTGAGGTTAGCTTGGTCTCTGGGAGTTTTTCACGAGCCACGGACTGGTTTAAAGCATGAAAGGCACAAGAAAGTCTGATAATTAGCCCACATAGGATTTATCATGTCTCTGTGGGGAAACGTTTAGGAAGAGATATTTTGTACTTATTCATGGGAACATTCCAAGCATTTTTGGAGTTAACGCTTGTCTGAAACTTCTGTGAAGAGATTTTGATGGTGGCTATAAAACTATGGAGTTTTATATATATGTAAAAAAAAGATGGAGTTGGACAGTCTGGTGATAGCTATATAGACTGAAAAAAAGTCAATAATTAAATTTCAGCACTTCTTTCAAAATGATAGCTTGAGTTATCAGATAAATAATAATTGTTTTACACATTGATAGTAAAAACAGAAAAAACATTTTATAAATAACGTCAGAGGAAAAATAATCACGAAGAAATGCTTGGATATTGATATTATAATTCAGTGAGTTTTTCTGGGTTTAAAAACCCTTCTTTTCTACTATTTTGCTAGCATGGTAAAATTACAGTGAATGTATGTTTCTTTATATAAGGTTTTTGTTTCTTCCAGCCAGCTCTAGGTAAACCCCTGGTTCTTTTTCCCCTAAACTTTATGCATACTCTAGTTCCTACATCAAAGCACCATTGACTGAAACTATATAAAATCCTTGGCCTCCAACCAGAGAAGGCCTAAATGCAGGAAAGTAAGGATAAATTAAAGTGACAGGGTCTCAGCAGTGGAAATTAGTGCAACTCTTCTAATTGCATGTCTAGCCTGAATGATGGGATACTTAATTCTTACACATCCCAGACAATTGCTTTATACTAACATGAGCTCTGGGAAAAAGGCAGATTCCACAGACATATGGAGCAGTAGATGGAGTGGAAAAATAAATCAGAAGCTCTAGCCACTCCGGAAAAAAAAAAAAATGTTTTATCTACATTGTTAATAAAGGTGTTGCCACAGTTAAGCAACGTTGATAACTGTCCTCTCGTCCTTTCTTTCCATAAAAACTGAACATTAAATAATTAAATGGCAGAGCTCCAACCAGCTCGGGTTAACTCTTGTGCTGCAAAACAACAACAAAAGCACGATGGGTAAAGGCATCGTTCCTTTGGTAAAAAGCGAGGACACAGTCTAAATATGAATCCCGACGGACAGATGGACCAGGAACAACAGCATCCTCTTCTCCCACTACTATAAGGACTGCTAATAAAAGCCTTCAAAACTAGCATGGGTTCTTATATCTATTTAACCTTTGGCCCCAAGAAGCAAAGAGCATCTGGCTAAGTGGAGAGTAAAAGTGCAGCAACTTTTCATTATCAGAGCTCACAGGCAGAGTATGGGGAAGCCGGAGCTGCCAAGCCTGGGTTAAATGCTTGTTGCCTTCACTGCCTGAGGCCATCTAGCGTGTTTAGAAATGATTAAGTACTGCAGCCTAGAAAGGACCTGTCCTGGGCGTTCATCTCTGACTTCCAGCAGAAAGGAGAGGCTGGTAATGACAGAGGCAGATGGATGAGTCTCATTAGTATGGCGAGGCAGCGAACCAGACTGCCTTCACAGAGCTGTCCAAAAAGAGGGAGCAAATTAAAACAGGATCTGGGAAAACCAATGAGCAAGTGTGTTAACTCTCTGCTACCTGGTTTCTCCAGCTGGGAGGTTATACAGCTGGCTTGGCTTCCCCTGAAATGCTGCTGCAGCATGAAATGATAGGATGGCTTTGCAGACTCACACAGTTCCAGGCGGCCGTCCTTTTGCATCCTTAGAAAATGACTCCTGTGTTTCCTACAGCAGAACTTCACAGCTGATTTTCTTCTTAAGCCCCCATGACCGCCACAGAACTGAGCGGGGTGGAAAGGACGAGGGGGAGGGGTTTCCGCCTAAGGGGGAGTAGGAGCCTTGCCTTACACAGTACACTGGCCCAACCCAACCTGAAGGTGCCAAGTAAAGATCAAAGGTCTGCTGGGGGCCAGGGTTCATGTGAAATGCCTGAAGCCCCTGCTGGAGAAGTGGTAACTCAGTCCCAAATGCATTACCTTTCAAGTCAAAGGAACTTCATTTGTGTTGAGGGCTGCCTGACCTCACCATTTCAGAGTCAGAAAGTTAGCAAACGCAGACCTGAGAGAGCTCTTCCAGGGCGGGAGAGCTCTGTAAGATGCTATGATATTCTGTTTGGGTGACTCTGGCAGGAGGGGACGCAGGGTCAAGTCAACACTATTGTGAGTTTCGTGAGCGCCATGGAAGTCAAAGCAATGAATGATTCACTGAACAAATTGGACAATTGACTTGATCTGACGAAAGCCTTCTGGTCTGCCCCTCTTCTGTTCAGTTGCTTGTTTATATCTTGGTCTTGGGATTGGGGACATATGGCATACTAATACCCTGGGGTAGCCCTAAAGTTTTTGGGAAAAGTTGGTAGAAATTACTTAATTGTTCACTCATTCACTCAGCAAACATTAGTCTGTCCTTGGGGTGATATGAGGCCCAAGGAACCAAAAGATGAGTAAGATAAAATATATTCTCTGCCTTCCTTCAATGACCTAAATCTAGTAGGACAAAGAAATAGAATAACCATGCCAGAAGTCTCTGAAAGAGATGGCATTGCTCTAGTTGCTGAATGGAGGGTAAACATGAATTGATACATAGAATCAGCCACCAAGGAGTTTATGGTTCAGGGTAGAAGTCAGACACCTGAACAATAAATTCTAGATCAAGGCAGAATGAAGAAAATGGAAGCTAGAGGTATAAGACCCTGTTGTAAGAATCCAGATGCAGGAGCAGGGAATTCTGCCGGGGTGGGAAGCAAAAGGCTTCCGAGTGTAATTGGCATTTAAGTTGTGTTTTGCAGGGTACACTGATGGCCTATTCTTTAAATAAGAGAAATTTATAAATAAGGTTTTTGTTCATAAAAAAGACTTATATACCCCTTTCCAAATATATTTTGGCTTGGTCAAATTTGTGTCATTGTTAGGCCTTACTTCATCTTGTCTCGTTCCAGGTGATTGTGTGCTAAAAAGGGGGAAATGGTCTGAAACTCCACAAGAAATCATGAGGAATAAATGTAGCTGAAGAGATGAGACAGGAATTGGTTGAACATCTTTTTGATGTTGTTTGGACTATGCCCTCCTCTCACTATAGCACCCAGAAGCTTAATTTGAAAAGAGTTGCTTCTTTTCCTTCAAATGAATACCTTTAATTCATTTTTTAAATTAAAAAAAGCAAAAACAAAACCATAAAAACAATGACAACAAAACAAGATTGATGGGATTTTATCCAGCCTTGCGTAAAAAATCCTCTACAAGTAATAAACTTCAGATCATAGAATCTGAAAAATTTCCAGGTTCTGCATATTTCCTAGGGAATTTTCTCTTTAACAAATCTCAGTTCAAACTAGGTTGGTTTTCAGTTAGTGACCCAGAAAAGAAATCACAAAAGAACTTGCTCCAAATTTACAAAACTATAAGCTATATACAGGCAGCAAAATTGCTTTTGGATAACAAGTATTATTCTGTAACTTACCAACACAACCCAACTTTCCAGCTTCTAAATTCCACAGCACAATCTTTCACAGCAGTCATCCTCACCTGATAGCACTGACAAAAACGCAAAGAATAAGCACCCACATGATGGTACACATCAAATTGAAAGCTTGTACTTACTGACAAATGAGAGTGCATTGTTGGGGAGAGGGTTTGGTTAGGTCCTATGAAAAAAGAAATTATAAAAAAATATATTATCCCTCATGGCACTACTGCTATTCAGATAGATTTTCTTTGTACCCAGGTATAACTCCTGTTGACATCAGGGCCTCAATGGCTGAGCCAATTGACTTCGTATTTTAGAGTTGCTTCCTTATCCCACTCAAGAGAAGCAGAAACCATTTCTCATATTTATCCTCATGTAAAATGTACATGGATAAATCATTTAACTAAATGTAAGGTGTCAGAAAATGGTTCATACAAAGAAAATAATATTATGCAGTATAAACTCCCATTAAGTAGTAATGTGGCTGACATTGATTGAGGGAGATTAAGTCTAAGACTCTCTTTCTCATGACATTTGTTCAAATAAATAAAGGTAACTGGAGGGAAAAGTTGATGCTTTTTCTCATTTTGCATATAAATTTTACCCGTGTGATTTTTTTTCCATCACATTTATTCACAGTGCAGTATTACTGGATATATTATGGAATCCTGGATAGTGTGATAACTGTCAGTAAAGCAAGGTCATAATTGACCTTTATCACTGAAAAAAGGTTGGCTACCTAAAGATAAACTTTCATGTTGAATTTGGAATGTAAAGAGGAGGGTTGAGGCCATCGAAGGAGCACATCTGAATAGAAATCTATGAATATTTCATGTCTGTTAAGAGGTTGGAAACTTGGTATGACATTATCCTGACCCCTGTCCTGAAATATTTTCAAAAGAATATTCTGATCGGCAGCAGACAACTTCAGCAGAGAGAGGCTTTTCTTGCTTAGTAGGGAAATTAAACTGTGGTATGAAAATGTCTGTTCTTAAAGCTGTTCTCTGCAATGAACTAAACTGGGTGCTTATGTTCTGGAAGCAAGAGGCTAACCAACTTTCTCACTGGAACAACCTTCCCAATATGTCCTTTCCCTTCACGTTTGTGGTTCTAGCTGCCACCATAGCTGCTCTGCTGCCCTGATCTAGACAAATAACTGAGAAGAGGCACTTCTACTCCAAACTTCAGCACAGTGTTTATATATGCTCAGTGAACACTCCTCTGACTAATTGGATGTGTTGTTCATTCTATCCCAAGGTACCTAGATTCTGTCAAGCCAGAAATTTGTTAATAAAAAGTAATTTATTGAGAAATGAATAGCTGTCAAATACTATGGTGAGACCCTTGAATATTTCAAGTAACACTATCAATAACTGACTTTAATAAAATACTTGATTTGTCAGACATTCCATTAATTTTTTTTTTTTTTTTTGCAGTACGCGGGCCTCTCACTGCTGTGGCCTCTCCCATTGCGGAGCACAGGCTCTGGACGCGCAGGCTCAGCGGCCACGGCTCACGGGCCCAGCCGCTCCGTGGCACGTGGGATCCTCCTGGACCGGGGCACGAACCCATGTCCCCTGCATCGGCAGGCGGACTCTCAACCACTGTGCCACCAGGAAAGCCCTAAATTTTTTAAATATACAATTTTATTTCAGTAGGTACTATCATCAACCTTGCTGTACAAATGAAGAAAGGCACACACAGGAGTCCAGTTGTTTTTCCAGGATTGCAGTTAGTAGATGATTGAACCTAGAGGTGCCAAATGTCATATCCTTATAGTCTGGTGGAGAAGATAATCTTAGCAAACAAAAAAGCAATTGGGAACAATAAAGAAGTTGTGTGGTAGAGATCACATATGTGATAGGAAATCAGAGAAACAAGAAACAAGAAAAAGTAGCTTTTAGAAAAGAAAGGTAGAAAGAACAGTAGCATTCCTGTGCAGAGTTTGCAACGATGAGCAATGGTGTTTTGGTGTGAAGCAAATAAAAACTGAGGATTTGTTCAATGAACAGCGCTAAACAACAGCTTGGCATATATCTCGTGTGATATGGGTTTTTCTGATCCAGAGCACCCTTAACAGATTGTATGTGCCTGTGATGATCTTGACTGTCTTAAACTAATCTCTTCCCTGAGACCATAGAAGACTGAGCCTGTAACATTTATTTCAACCTGGAACTACCTTGGCATCCTGGATGCCTTGGCTTGGCATCCAGTGAGCATCTGACATGTTCTAGGGGTTGGTGGCAAGTCCATATGCTTCTCAGTGCACTGATTTCTGTGGGGCACCCAGCTTCATTGGAAGCCTCAAAAGACAGGAAAGGGTGAGGTGTGGGAACCGGGGAGTTAAAGGGATAAGACTATTGGCATTATATTCTAGGAGCTATTTGTAGTCAATTAATAAATAAAGCAACCACAATATGTTTCTAATCAATCACCTGCTTTGGAAGGCAGACATGTATACTTGGTGCACAGTCTAGTCAAGGTTGCTTCTTTTAGATGGAAAATCTAACCAAGAAATTCATCCAGTGAGAACTGCAGAGGTGCAACATTGAAGAAAGCAGAGCCACTAGAGGATTAAGAGGGCCTTTGGTGTCTCCAGGCAGTGTAGAAATGCCTTTAGGATTATAAAAGTAAAAATGAACTCTTTCAGGAAACCCATAAACCTGCTCTGGGCTGAAATTCTCCAGTTGGGCATAAAAAATAGCAGTTTGTGTATACTTCTGGTTATGAGCTAACAGGTGTCTGGAAATGAAGAAACGAGTCACATTTCTGTGATAGAGTGCCACGGAATTTCAGAGCCAATAAATTTTCTTTGAAAAAAATTACTCTGTTCTATCACTATTGGTTTATAGTAAAACAGAGCTTGACCTGCAAGTTAATAAAGAAAGCATGTTTACTAATTAGGCTTTATTCTCGTTGTCCCATGTTAATTGCAAGATATCCATCTATCTCATTTATGAATATGTTAATTTATGTCAGAGGGGCACAAATTTTGAGTACGCAAACTCTTCCTTTAATTAGATCAAAGGAAGGTCCAGCTCAGTTTTACAAGATGGATTCTAATTTTTAATCAGTAAAATAAGTTTGGCTCCTAAAAGGCATCTTCTTTGACAGTTGGAAAACACTAATTAACAGATATAACTGTATTAATTGCATTATATCACTGAATTCTTATCAGTTAGCTTATGTTGCCTGCTTGCTAATGCAAACAGTTGTGGCTTTGGTGGAGTCAACTCATAAACGTCTTTCTAATGCTAACTAGCAATCAATGCATGTAAAATTTCTAATGTTTCTTTAGGGAATTCTACATAATAGGTGTAGTCTCTCTTTTGAGTTATGCCCTGCTATTTAGTATAATTAGTACTTAAAGCTACACCTATCATATTATAAGCTTCCTGGGAGATAAAGAACACACTTTATTTGTTTAAGAACAAAGAACCATAATAGTTTCCTTTAGGAATCCTGCAATAGGCTCAGTGGAAATCTGTGACATACCAAATAACTTCACATTCATAACAATGAAGTATTTGTGCCTTTAAAAGAATTGGTGAAAAGACTTTAACAGGGAGAGAATGGGGAAGGCACAGTGCTGTTGGCCCCAGAGATGATTGGCTGAGCAGCAACTGCTTCTCTGATTAGGTCCTTCCAGTTACCCTGTCTCCATTGTGCTTCCAAAGGTCCGCCTCAGGTGCTTTGGGATGAAGGCTTATTTACTGTACATCCTCCAACCTGAGCTACAAGGAAGAATGTCACTGTGTGTTGATGGTGAAAGTATTTTTGTGAGTAGGGCCACCTCTGTTTTTTCCTTCTAGGTGTGCGGCCAAAATTGGTTGCTCTGATCATACGGGTGACTAAAGATGTTTTAAGATGATCTGGATTACATTTTACTAGTGCTCTTGAGATAAATTCTTCCATGTCCTGTGGAACATGCCTGCCTTGAAACCTTTTGGTTAAGCCTTGATGATGGTGCCTTAATATTTCCTTCTTACTCTGTAAAATATTTCTCCAGGAAAATATGCAGGCTGGGTTAGCCCTAATGAGTAGCCTAGGACCATGAGACTGGGTACAGAGAAAATACGAATCATGCAGAAGTTGACAGGACATTGGAAATGGCTGCACTGCAGTTAAGTCACACCCAGGGGAAGCTATTAGGACCTAATTTTGAGGCCTCCAAATCCACATACAAACAAAATCCTCCAGTGCTGGGAGAGACTAGTTCTGCAGATTTGTTAAGCATGAAGTAGCCTCACTTGTGTATGTCCAGTTTATTTTTCTGCCAAATTGTACAAGATCCCCCAAACCACAGGAGTCCGAAACAGAGAGAGAAGTAAAACTGACATTTATAAAAATACCACCCTTGTACTTCAGAGGTACCTGGGACCACATACACACACACTCTATAAACTAATTGTGCAATGCAAAAATGTCCCTGTTTCTAGAGTAGGCATCTCTTTACACAAACTCATTTATCATCTAGTGTTATGGTAGTTTAAAGGTAAATTTCCCACTTAGTCTTCTCCCTTGCGTTCCTACTGTTTCCACCTCCCTCCCCAACCTAACGAGAAAACACAAAAATAACAAAACTTGGTTGGAAGGAGGTGGGAAAGACAATTAAATTGAATGGAGAAGGCCAAGGCTAGGTGAAGAAGACAGCTGAAGAGTTTCTGACAGTAGTTTCCTTGTAGGCATTCATTAAAATGTCGGCTATTTGAAGGTATACCAATACATTCCTTCTTCGCAGATTCCACGTGGGAATTTCTCCACAGAGCTCCGAGTGAAAGAAGCCTTTGGGCTCTGCAGGCTCTGCATTTATGTCCGACTGCTTTTCCATGGGCCATCCACATGGGGATCTTGGTCATAACATTACTAATGCCTGCTTGTAGATGCTAAGTTGTCCCTGCTCCCGGAAGCGCTGGAGATGAAGAACAAGACGTTTCCCAGTAACTCTAGCATAAATCCCTAGATTCTGGCACTGTACAGCAGTGCTAGAATTTCCCAGCCTCTGTAATATTTGCGTGTGAAAAGTTACATGCACTCAACTTTATATAGACTTCTCCCAGGGAAGCGTATCCACTGCCAAGTCCTGTAACCAAAATGGAAGCAAGTTCTTATTAGAATTTCAGTATCGATTTTAATTCCCAAAGAGGTCTTTTCGGAAAACAGAATTTTTCCTCTGCAGATTTGCTAGTTTGGTTTCCTAGTCAGTTGCCCACATAATTGCATATTGTCCATATATATAGACATTCGTCCTCAGTGAGTACAGTTGATACCGATGGTCACTACAAATCCAACCTGGGTTGCTTTTCCTTCTTTATGGCTCTTACATAAAGTTTGCTAAGTGAACACAAACTTTTATTTATAGTTTATCTTACGTTGAATAAATATTTATAGAGACTCAGTATGTGCCAGAACCTTCTCAACCTCGAAGATAAATACTGACTTGTGTGTGGTGAACAGATAGAGAAATTAGTAAAGTAGAAGGAAAAGCCTTGCAAAGGGCACAGCACCCTGGACCTTGTGAGGGATGGATGGCTTCGAACGGATTGATTATCTGCTCAGATATTTCCCGAGTTATACTCAGGCTCAACAGCCTGCTGCTCTTCTTTAACAGACTGCACACGCCTATTCCTCTGTCATCACAAGGCCAGAATGATGAGCTGTGCTGGTCCTGGTGTGTCTGTCTTCCTGCTCTCTTTCAGTTTCCCTTTATTGAAAAGGCCAGGAGATTGAGTGAGATCCAGCCAGGAGACATTTAAGCATCTTCCAGATGGCTTCTGGGTAGACTGCACTCTTTTTCCGCAATGGAAGAGCCCAGGAGGTGGTGATGACAGCTCAGGCTTCCAGTACCTCAGAGACCTATTCTCCCCAGTCCCTCCGAGATCGGTTCTGAGTCTCCCATTCAGAATCTCTGTGCAACTCCCCAGCAGCCCCCTCCCTCTACAGGGCATCTACTCTCCCATTTCCGTCTACTTACTGCATGGGACCTAGAGGTCTTCACAGGCTGGGATTGCTCTCCTAACTTAATGACCCAGCCCATTGTCAGTTTCAATTACCTCTTTCTCTCCAACATGTTTCGGGAATATTATCTTTCCTGGAATCTATTGCTGAATCCCATAGGATTTTTTTTTTTTTTTTTTTTTTTTTTTTTTTTTTTGTGGTACGCGGGCCTCTCACTGTTGTGGCCTCTCCCGTTGTGGAGCACAGGCTCCGGACGCACCGGCTCAGCGGCCATGGCTCACGGGCCCAGCCGCTCCGCGGCATGTGGGATCTTCCCGGACCGGGGCACGAACCCGCGTCCCCTGCATCGGCAGGCGGACTCCCAACCACTGCGCCACCAGGGAAGCCCTCCCATAGGATTTTATTTACATTTTTCTCCTGTGTGTTTCTTTCCTCCAATTAACAAAGAGTTACATGGGAACTTCCTTTTTTTCCTCAGGCAAGGCTTTATTGGGCATCAATAAAGGCTTTATAAGGCATCATCTTATTTTAAGAAAGAGTTCCTCACTCATTTATTTTTTTTCTCTTCATCTCTGAAAGGACTCTTTAACAATTAGGCCATCTGTCTTCTTATTTAATGATTATTAATTAAAAAAATTTTGAGATGAAAGGAAAGGTTTTCTTTTACTAGGTAAAAATATCTCTCCTCAGCATTTTGAATGAGGCCAGAATGTTTTGAAACAATTTTAAGGTGTCCCTTTCAGCACTGGATTCCTCATATCCTGGTACAAAAAGATCCTTCTCTTTTGGATCTAGGAGCCAGGATGCAGTTGTCATTCTGAGATGGAAAGACCATTGGATTTGGCGCTATTCAGACCTGAATCCTGGCACATCCACTGCTATTTACTAGCCGCATGACTTAGGTTATTCAGCTTCTCACCTGGAAAATGGAGACGATATGAGTTACTTGAGAGAGATGTGAATATCGAATTTAAAAAATTATGAAAAACACTTGAGAGAGAGCGAACATAATTAAGTTTAGCACCTGTCTTCCCCACTTTTGGATTTTTCTCTCCAGTAAAGTGGGTAATCAGCTAACCCTTGGCAGCTTCAGATCACAGCGAAGAGGATCTCCGAACAGCAGAACCTCACACACCATGCGCAGACACGGACCACCTTTCCTGGGCCTGGGGACAGGGGTGCATCCACCATGAGTGACACAGAGTTTGCCCCTGGCTTCTTCCCACTCTGCCCTCGGAGGGATGCCCAGCGGACCGTCCCAAGTCAGGCACTACTGGAGTGTGAGATCGCTTCATGCAAGACTTATACAGGGACCCGGGGAGAGGAAACTGGCTCCTTCTCCCTCCTCTAGAAAACCCCACAGGGACTGTAAGAATTACAATTTCAGAGTAGGAAAAATGGCATCAATCCACAAAACCTATTTGCTTATAAATTTCTGCTACAGGGTCAGTCTATTTATGGGCAGTATATATGACTGGCTGAAATGGAAATGACTGTGTATTACTTGTTTATTTCACAAATGTAACATTTATAGAGGAACTATTTCAGTGCCAGGTGCTGCCAAAGTGTAACAATAAGTAAAAATAAACATGGTCCCTGCTGTCAGTGAGATTATGGTTTACCGAGAGAGAGAGAAACAGCCAAATAATCACACAAATAGAGGAAAACCTAGAATACTGATAAAGGCATAAATGAGAGGTACATGGTTTACTCTGAAGTTTGTAATAAGAAGATTTGAAGTAGTTGGGGAATAGGTGGGAGGGAGGCGAGTGGTCAGAAAAGGCTTCCCTGAGAGCTGAGGTTTGAATAAGAGCTACCTTGGCAAAGAGGAAGGGAAATGCAGGGGCAAGACCCAGTGGAGGAGGGAATGGGGCGAACCAGTATCCGTCTGAAAGCAGGCAGAGCGCTGTGTGGGACGAGGCTGGAAAGGTGGGGAAAAAGCGAGGTTATTCCAGTCTCCACAGGCTACTTCTTCATTAGAGTTGCAATGGTAATGGGGTAAAAGCATTGCTTTTAAAGCTGGGGGCCTGGGTTCAAATCCTGCTCTGCTTCTTCCTAGCCCTGTGGTATTGGACAAGTTGCTTAACCTTTCTGCATCTCAGCATCTTCAACTTCATAATAAGGTCAATAATAATGCTCCCTACCTCATGGGACTTCCATGCAAGTTTAATGAGTTGATGAATGTAAAGACCTCAGGACAATGTCTGGCACCTAGCAAGCACTATGTAAGTGTTAGCCATTATTATTATTTTGTCATTTATCTGAAGAGTGATGGAAATCCACTCGTTTTGTGGTTGTCCCATGGAGAGCGGGACCAGTCCTTCTCCCCAAAGTGGTTTGGATGTTGAGACTGATGATGCCACATATGTTCCAGCCAACAGAGTATGAGAAAGTTACTGCACACATAGTAAGGCTTCCTGCGGACAGCAGAGCATGTGCCCCGGAGCCACTCCAGAATGGCCCGCGGCAAGTGGGAGAGGCAAGTGGCTTTGGTTTTCACTGTGGATATAGAAGGTGGGGCTGGGCTGAAGATTCCCACCTACAGGCTTGTGTAGTTTGAACTTCTCCACTGGCACCAGAGGAGAGCGTGCTCAGGTTTTCTTAGCAGCTTACCCAGATCTGGGGCAAAAGAAAGGCAAGAGGAGAGATGAGACTGAAAGCTTTCAGTGGTCCGGCATCAAAAACAAAGTCAGACTCTTCATTTCCACCACCAAAGGATTTTTAGAAGGGAGGTGACTTGGTCAGGAAGATTGATTTGGCTACAAGGATCTACCCCGCCCCCCTTAACAATGTTACTTATCTTTCACACTTTCTTCCAAAAATGAGGGCCTTTTTTACTCTCAGGACAACAAAGGGATTTTGCTGACCTGTCAAGACATTTGTCAGCTGGATAGTGGCTGGATCCACACTCATTTAGTTCTCGGTCATACGAATTGATTAACAAAAGTGATGTGAACAATATATATCCCGAGAGGGATACAGTTTCTAATAGAATTTTACAATGTACCAAATGTTGACTGAGATTACTGTGATGCTTTTTTTATTCTTTGATAATTTTTACAGTTGTGTTTAATATCATTTCAAAATGACTGGAAAAAATAGGTGCTGCTTAACAGGCAGTGCTGTCATTTTCCTATCTTTAGTTAAAATGCACAGTCCTTTTTATCTCTTCTTCCTATCACCGCTCTTTTGTCCTCTATTAGCTTAAATTAGGCTAAACTCATTGAATTCAGCAAAAGCAAGGACACGAGATGGGAGTTGCATATTTCTCTTTAGTTCAGCTATTATGGGATCATTCAGCATCTTTTTTCTTTGTCAGGTTGGGTTTTACTGGTCTGAAAACAAACACAGCAAGCTGATATTTGCCCCACTGTATTTTTGCTTAAGCATTGAATTAACTCCCTCCAAGCAACGAATCTATGCTTTGACCCAGCCCAAATGTCTGACTGCAATCCTGTGTAACATCTGCCATGACTACTTTAAAACTCATTTTAACTTTTAAATTTATGTGGGGAAGCAAACTCCATATCTCACCTTGCTCTCCGTCTCTCCTCCTGACTGCCCCAGTAAACGTTAATGTTTCATTCACCAAACTCTCAGTCAATTAGATGTGGAAAATCAGTCAACCTCTCACTCTTCTTCTTCTGTTGAAACTGTTGCCAAATCTCATCAATTAGATTTTGATTTTTAATTTACATTTTTAATCAAAGTAATGCATGCACATGGGTGAAAATCAAATGGCTACAGCAGAATTTGTGACAAAAAGCAGTAGCCCTTGTTCCATCCAAGCCTTGCCCGCCATTTCTTTCTTTTCTTTTTCTTTTTTTCCATGATAACATTCATGGTGCTAGCAATAACCTTATGCTATTATTTCTTGATTTATCAACTTTAGATGTTGTCTTTTAACTTTTTTGATGTTAAGTGAGAATTGATATCACTCACACCCTCCTTTCTTCTCTGTCTCTCCCCACCCTAGCTTTAGTTCCCTCACTGGTTGATTCTAGAACCTCAATCACCCTGCTTCAACCTCCACCTTTTGTTTCATCAGGCAGTATTTCCTGACCTCCACATCGAGAGATAAAGACATTAGTGCTCACAATTTTCCGTCACCTCTTCCCCCTTCTAATTGCTCGTGCCCGCCAGAAAGTTCTTTATTTTGATATTGTGAAAGTCGATAGTGTTGACATTCTCTTCTCTTGTAACAGATAATTTTCCATAATTTATTTAACAGTTAATTATAAGGTGAAAACAGATAAGCACCATTTACATTATTACGACTTTATAGATACTGTACACTTGCAGAGCAACATTCTGCCTGTTCCTCTAGCACCATTTCATGTCTTATTCCTGTGACTCTACCCTAATTTGCAGCACCTCTTGCCCGTACCAGAGCTATAGTCTTTAACTGGTCAAGACCTCCAGGCTTTCTCTGTTCAAATTGAACCCACAGCGATATAAGATTAATCTTCCTAAAGCATAGCTTCATTGACAGCATAGCTATTTTCAAAATCCTCCAATGGTTTGGCTAAAGCATCTTGTCAAAATTGTTAGCTTAGCTTTCAGAATTCTTTACCAGCTTTGTCTTTATGTTTATCCTCCGACTTCTGCCTCATCCCTTTTACACACTACATTTTTCCCTATAAAAGTCCTACCCTATTCCATTCTCAGTCTTTTGCTCACAATGTACCCCTGTACTGGAAGTCTGCCCCCAAGCCTACACCCAGTAAAAGTCTACCTTAAGGCTGAGATCAAATGCCTTCTTCATCTCCAAGGCAATCTTGCATAATTTTCTTGTAGCACAATAGTACCATTTTTTTAACTTTTATATCTGTTTTAGGACCCTACTTGGATTGTGTGTTTGTAGACATTTTTTGTTTATTCCCCATAATATGCCTAATACTGGACATTAATCATACTTACTCAACTCCAAAAACATTTGTTTAATGGAATGTATTTTTTGATTTTTTTTCCTGTGCTGATAGGAACATTGCATTGCTAGGGGTTTTTGTATTGCCTTTTGTATGTTTGACAGACTGGAAACACAGGGAAAATTAGGTAATAGGTTCTGTGATTTGTAAATAACTTTGACTCCCACAGGAAAGAGGCAATATCTGTACATGCGAAAGATAATAAGGATGATAGAAAATTTTTATCTTTAAAATGTGATTAAGTATAGCTTTCTCCTGCCATTGACTCTAGAAGGATGTAGGAATTCAGAATACATGTACTACAATTTCCCCTTCCCTGTTCAATGTCTTTAACATGCATGGCTAGTAAATAGCTTCAAAAGCCAATGTTTAGGTATTTTCTTTTCCTTTCAATTTCTTGATAATTTAGATGAAGCCTATCTGGGATTTCATTTTGTTCATAGACATAAGCATAATGATTCTCTCTGCACTCAGTAATATGTGCTCTACCTGTGACGGTTTGTCTGTGAATGAATATCTCTAGTATGAGCCAGTTGGATTTCCACGACCCCAGCTCTCTTTATGTAGGAAAATGGGGTCCTGAACCATTTTTACCGTGAACTTACGTCTCTTTCTCTTATATAAATGCAAGCAACTTTGCAAACCCTATGGATTCTTGGAAATTTCTTTTCAGAAACTTCTCTTTTTTTAGAGAATTTTATTCTTTTCAAACACATACACATCTAACTTTAGTTTCATCTTCTCAAAAACCTACTAATATAAAATAAGTGGGGTATTATTCGTATCCAGTGTATAGACATAGAAGCTGGTCTCCAAGCAATAACTAACTTACTAGTCTTTTTATGGCTAAACGAGAGACCTAGAACCCAGAACTCCTGGCCACTAGTGGTGCTTATCCCGCAATGCTGTGGAGCATCACATTTTGTAGATGCTCAGATTCCCATCCAGCTACCAAGTTTAATCTAACGATGAAAAATAAGCCCTACCATGCTAAAGAGAAAGGCATTCTGCTTAATATCTGCGTGTATTGCCTATATGACATGGAAGAGCCGTGTTCCATTCAACCTACTCTACTTTCCATCCCCTACCACTCATGTGTCCCCGAGGCATCCCCACTCTCGAACTTTGCCTCTCAGGCCTCCCCGTTCCTTGCTCTCTGACCATAAACTGAGTTTTCTGCAACTGAGTCAAGCACTGGGTATGTTCCCCCTTAATCAGTGGCAGAGTGTGGGAGACAAGGCAGAGAATATGGGCAGCAGGGAGATGGCAAATGGCTGGCTGGTGTGCTGGGGTATTGTTCTTCTCCTAGGTTTTTACATATTAATGATGTCCCCTCCTGGGGAAGTAGTGCTCATCTGTTAAAGTTTCCATTTAAAAATTCATAATGAAGAAAAATTATGTGTCCCAGAGAGAGTGTTTAGAGCACACCAGACTGAAGCTAAGGTTAGGACTTACAAGAACTTAAAAATCTCTAAGCTGTCCAAGGCCTGGTTAGCTTGTTTCACTCTAAAGAAGAAAAATAAAATAAAACAAAACAAAAACCTACCATAATATGAAAGAAGACTTTCAG
This sequence comes from Kogia breviceps, assembly GCF_026419965.1. Taxonomy (NCBI): domain Eukaryota; kingdom Metazoa; phylum Chordata; class Mammalia; order Artiodactyla; family Physeteridae; genus Kogia; species Kogia breviceps. Next base: position 31,748,242 of record NC_081322.1, on the reverse strand, counting down.
TTTCTTTTTTTTTTTTTTTTTTTTTTTTGCCGTACGTGGGCCTCTCACTGTTGTGGCCTCTCCCGTTGCAGAGCACAGGCTCCGGACGCGCAGGCCCAGCGGCCATGGCTCACGGGCCCAGCCGCTCCGCGGCATGTGGGATCCTCTCAGACCGGGGCACGAACCCGTGTCTCCTGCATCGGCAGGCGGACTCGCAACCACTGCGCCACCAGGGAAGCCCAAGAAGACCTTTTTTTTAAACCCATTCCCTCTCAGTCTACGTGTCAGAACTAGCCCACTGCAGTCCCTTTACTCAAGTGCCACTGCATGGAGCTGAGAGTGAAATATCCTTTCAGCCATTCACACACGTAACTTGGGAGTATAAGCAGCCAGCTCTTAGTGATAACAGGTCACTGTCTACCTGCCTTCTGTTCCAGTCAGATCTGGGCAAGCTTCAAGAGAAGGTCCAGACTGGCTGTGTTTGTGCCTAGGGAGAGGGGAGTTTGACTACTTCTTTCAGAGCATCAAAAAGAGGGGCTGAAACAACTCCTTTTGTCCTTTGATTTTTAAGTTTCTCTTTCCTCTGGAATGGGCAGCCCAGACTCTGTATCACATATTCATTAGAGGGGAGTTTGTTGTCATTATAGAAGATACTGGAACAGTATGGTTGCAGCAGCTGCCATGACTCCTCCTGAACCCCAAAGGAGAACTTCCATATTTTAACTGGAGCCGAGTCCTTGAAGATTTATCTGACTGTGACTGTCATGTTCAGATTTCATCCCAAGGCTCTCATTCTTTCATATACTCATGGTAGACAGAATTCTAAAATGGCCCCTAAGATTCCCTGTCCCATGGTGTATATGTATCTTCTCCCAGTTTTTCAGTCAGACACTGTTCTAGGGGTGAAGGGATTTTTTCAGATGTAATTAAGGTATCAAAGTAGCTGACCTTAAGAAGAGGAGATTACCCTAGGTGGGCCCAACCTAATCAGGCAAGTCCCTAAAAGGGACAGAGTTTTCCTGAAAAAAAAAAAAAGAGATTCAAAATGTGAGAAGAATTCCATGTCACACAGATTCTTTGTTTCTGGCTTTTTTTTTTTTTTTTTTTGGCTGCATTGGGTCTGTTGCTGCATGTGGGTTTTCTCTAGTTGTGGCGAGCAGGGGCTACTCTTCATTGTGGTGCGTGGGCTTCTCAATACAGTGGCTTCTCTTGTTGCACAGCACGGGCTCTAGGCACTCGCACTTCAGTTGTTGCAGCACGTGGGCTTAGTGGTTGTGGCACTCGGGCCCTGGAGCATGCAGGATTCAGTAGTTGTGGCTCACAGGCTCTAGAGTGCAGGCTCACTAGTTGTGGCACACGGGCTTAGTTGCTCTGCAGCGTGTGGGATCTTCCTGGACCAGGGCTCGAACCTGTGTCCCCTGCATTAGCAGGCAGATTCTTAACCACTGCACCACAAGGCAAGTCCCTTGTGTCTGGCTTTGAAGATAGAGGGGCCATGTGATAGGAGATGGGCGTTTCCTCTGTGAGCTGAGACTGACGCCTGGCAGACAGCAAGAAAGAAACAGGGACTGCAGTCCTACAACCACAAGGAATCAATTCTGCCACAACCACATGAGTCTGGAAGACAGTATGCATTAGATGATTTTGGCTGATGCCTTGATTTTAGCCTTAGTGAGACTCTGAGCTGAGAACACAGTCATACCATGTCCAGACTTTGACATACACAGACAGTGAGTAAATAAATGGGTGTTATTTTAAGCTGCTAAGTCTGTGGTAATTTGTTATGCAGTATTAGAAAACTAATACAGTGGTTGCAGTGTCACCTGGAATGTTGTCATGGAGTCATCTTCCAACACGATCTATCTGGGAAGTGGGCAAGTTTTTGTTATGTTAGAAACTAAAAGATGGAACTCCCTGTCTCTCCTACTGAAAAACCCCTAGGTAAGTGACTAGTCTAGACCTGATAGCTAGTAAGGCTAACTTATCTTTATCTTCTGTCATCCTTTTTGCCCTTATAGCTTGACATGAAAACAAATAGAAGAGCAATCTGTAAACTCTCAAGTGCTTTAAAACGTATATGGCAATTATTATTTGGGGGGTGTATTTCAGAGAACTCCCGATTTTGTGCGTTTGGGTGCCAACAGCCACTTCTGCAAACTCCAGTGCATCCCTAAGTTAGAATGCCATCTAGGCAAGAGAAAGGTTGCCCTGATTTTATAGGGTAGCTGCCTATTTTCACTTTTTGACAAGTTCCCAGTTTCCCAGTCCACATGTTTAAGTCTTTCTTCTCTGTAAATAATCCTTGTCAATCGAGTGTATTTTTATAGGTAACTGAATCACTACTGCTAACCTTATAGTATTAATGAAGAAGTCAGCGCTGTCCCTGTAGGGCTGTAAGGAAGAGCTTAACGTGTCTGGCAAGAGCCCTGCCACTTGGCTGCAGCAATCATTGAACACAGTTTATTGGATCGAGGCCCATTATCTAGATCGTGTCCTGACACTCGTCAGGCTCCCTTCTTTACTCTGTGTGAACGCAGGGAAGTCATGAGGTCAAATTTTGCAAGTGGCTGTTAAAAATAAAGTTCACAATCTCTTTGTTACACAGATACTACCTGACTAGTGGTTAAAAGGAGGGCAGTGGTATATTCTGCATGTTATTGGAGACAAATATGTAATTGCTTATGTAATTAATCTATTTCGTACCGAAGTCCTAAAAGTCAAGAATGACTGAAATCTTGTCTATGATGCTAAGCTACTTTGTCTTATTTTGCTGCTTGAACAACAATTTCATTATAGGCAAGTACTGATCATTTAAAACCTTGAACTCTGTCTCAGTATGAGATTTCAGAAATAAGAGATTTCAGAGATTCGCTGTTTAGGTTGGGTTATACCTGGTGCAGTCCTATTGTATTGTGGCAATGCTGTACATTTTGTTGACATCCTAGTCTAAATAACAATCTCAATAATTTAGAAACTGATTGCATTTTAAATCAGGGCTTCTTATACTGAAGTAACCACGTGAAACATTTGCTTTTGAGGTGCATCCTTTTAAGACAAGGGAGTCTTGCAAGTTTATCTAAGATGACACAAACAGCAGAGACAAAAACAAAAGCAAGGCCCCTTCTCCAACTGCTGAGCCAAATAAGCACTGGGGCCAAGCAATTAGTGCAACACAAAGGCAAGCATTACAGTATCAGAGCCAACCTCCATTGTCTCACTGCACCCCGCGGGCTTGACAAGTTTTCTATGGCCTGCAGCAACTGTGATTTGGAAAGTAAACAATTTATATGTCACATGACTGGATTGGTCCTTTAGACATCCACAAGCCTGCTATGATCTCAGGACCCCAACCTCAGCCACCAGACTGGTGAAAATCTCTGGGACTAGTCACATCTTGGGAATAGAAATGAGAGAGAATGGGAACATATATCTGGATGTTTTATCAAAGGCCTCTGTTATCAAAGTGCTGAGGCCTAAGGGACTCAGGTGGGAGTGACAGTGATGGAGGCTGCTGGTAGTGCCAGTGGGAGGAGAGTTTCCAGCAATGGGCTTTGGATTTGAATTAGTCCAGGACAGTTTGATCTGGGTCTCTCAGCTTGGAGAAGGAAACTGAGACCACCTCCCTGTGTTTTGGAGTCTCCTGTCTCCTAGATAAGATAGCGAGGTATAATTCTCCAACTTGGAGAAGTCCCAGAAAGCCACCCTGCAGCAGTCCTGATGCCCTGTAAATGGGTCACAGGCCCTTTCCTGGGCCTAGGGGCACTTTTTCCTTAGGCTACACACCTGGGATCCAGACATTTTTATATTTCCTCATATATCATGTACATAAATTCACACAGGATAAAACAATAGAGTGAAGTCAGATTTATCTTCTTACAATCATTAAGGAGAATTCCTTTAACTGAACGGATATCTCAAGTGGAAGGACACATTCAAATAATCAAAATAAAATTTGGAATCTCCTTTGTAGGATATCTTGTTCAACCCACAAATTTACCATAATTATTTAAGTTGGAACAAGCATGCCCACTTAACCCTCTTATGTTTCTAGTTATCCAGTTTTACATTTGGTTAGTAAACATTAGAAGCAAAAAAGCCTTCAGAGCATGCTTTCTGAAGAATTCATTGTCCCTCTAGAATGGTGACCTCAGGAATGTATGGGAACTATGGAGCCATCTGATTGATGGCCTGTGACTCATCCATAATGACCTATATAACGATGGATAATCATGCCCAGATTGACGCTGGTCATTGAATAAGGTGCTGGGCAGTTTTGCAGGCCACTGCACAGTGCAAGAGGATGTGGGACTATTGGTGATATTTTATGCAAATTTGCCTAAGCATGGAAGGAAGAGATTTCAGAGGTTTGCTGTTTAGGATGGGTTATCCCTGGTGTGGTCATGTTGTATTGTGGCAATGATGTACATTTCATTTGGCATCCTAATCTAAGTAATAATCTCAATAATTTAGAAACTGATTGCATTTTGAATTACTTCCTTCAAAAGCCACTTATTAATTAATATTTATATGCAATTTTTTTTTTTTTTTTTTTTTTTTTTTTGCGGTACGCGGGCCTCTCACTGTTGTGGCCTCTCCCGTTGCGGAGCACAGGCTCTGGACGCGCAGGCTCAGCGGCCATGGCTCACGGGCCCAGCTGCTCCACGGCATGTGGGATCTTCCCGGACCGGGGCACGAACCCGTGTCCCCTGCATCGGCAGGCGGATTCTCAACCACTGCGCCACCAGGGAAGCCTTATATGCAATTTTTTGACCACTGTACATTTTATATTTCTCCATCTTTTCTTCTTTCCCTGATAAACTTATAACAAAAGACTACAATTTATTTAAAAGAAAAGGTGCTTCAAAATTGCTTTATCCTTATTAATTAAAATCAAAATATACACTAACTTATTCCGTCCAGTGGGATTTATTCTGGGTAATTCCATGCAGAAGGAATTGGGCGATGACAAGTCTTTTCTGCAGGTGCCTCGTTTGTGCTGTATCTTAGTTGAGTGAGGCATAAGGTGCTGACCCAGGCTTAGGCAAAACAGTTCATTCCACAGACATAGAGTCAGAAAGATCTCTGTCAAATGCTGATTCCACTATTCACTGGCTGGCTGACTTCTGTGATCATCTCTAAACCTTAATTTCCTCATCTACAAAATGGGGATTTTATTTCTTAGGGTCGCTGTTGTGAGGGTTAAATGAAACAATGTATATGAAGTCCTTAGCAGGGCGCCCAGCCCATTGTAAGTCCTCAGAAATGGCCACTATTCGTAGTAGTAGCATCATCGTTATCTAGCTTCTGTCTGAGGAATGCAGGCATTTCCTCAAAGGCTACAGACAGAACCATCTTTTGCTCCATACACCACATCTGTCCCTGTTGGGGTCTACATTATGATGGCATCTGTGGTATGCTTTGCCCACTTCATCACCAGCCATTAAAAGGTTCTTTTTTTAAAAAAAAAAATTTAATCATTTTTTGTCTGTGTTGGGGCTTCGTTGCTGTGCGCGGGCTTTCTCTAGTTGCGGCAAGCGGGGGCTCCTCTTCGTTGCGGTGCGCAGGCTTCTCATTGTCGTGGCTTCTCTTGTTGCTGAGCATGGGCTCTAGGCACGCGGGCTTCAGTAGCTGTGGCTCGCGGGCTCTAGAGCGCAGGCTCAGTAGTTGTGGTGCACGGGCTTAGTTGGTCCGCGGCATGTGGGATCTTCCCGGACCAGGGCTTGAACCCGTGTCGCCCGCATTGGCAGGTGGATTCTTAACCACTGCGCCACCAGGGAAGTCCCTAAAACACTCTTCAAACTCTCTTAGCCAGGGAGATGAGGAAACCGGTTAAGCTGTGTTGTTTCCTCCCAGCAATTTGACGGCTCTCAAGCAAGATCACAGGGGAAGCAAAGAGGGATGAAAGGCTTGAGGACATTTCAGAGACTCAGTTTCTAATGCTTTACCTACTTCTTTTCTGGACATTGCGCTCTTCCTTTCAAATCCTGGTTTTCAGAGGGCCTTAGCACAGTCCTGCAGCAGACAGTGAGTAATGCCTGCTGGGTCACGGGTGTGCCCAGGCCAGGCCGCACGGAAACTGCAGCCCCCAACCTCCCACTGGAGTTCTCTGACCAGCTTACAACCTCCCTGAGAAGGGAAAGCAAAGCAACCACTGTCATACCATGTTCTGTGAAAAGAGGTTCCAGTAGGTGTGGCGAATCTGGGTATGCTGTCACTCTCTGGAACATTTGAAATGTGCCTTAGGATATTAAAGGCTCTAGACCAGTAATAGAGAAATGTGGGGAATTTTTGTTTGGTCAAGTACTTCATCAAACATATTTGACCAAGGAACCACCAACTCCTTCCCAGAACCCTTGCATGGGACATCTCACTCTTGGGGAGACTCTGGAATAGTGGTTTGGTCTGCTATTGTGAGAAGCATTATTCGCTGTTCTCCTTTCCTGCCTGGAGGAGATGCTTTGGTGAGCCAAAGAATGGACATTTTAAGTGAAATCAACTATCAGCCAGACTTTCTCTTCTAAATTAGATGGATTCTTTCTGGGAGAAGAGTGTGCACATATATTACTGATGTAACATCACTTTTTTTTTTTTTTTTTTTTTGCGGTACGTGGGCCTCTCACTGTCGTGGCCTCTCCCGTTGTGGAGCACAGGCTCCGGACGCGCAGGCTCAGCGGCCATGGCTCATGGGCCCAGTCGCTCCGCGGCACGTGGGATCCTCCCGGACCGGGGCACGAACCCGCGTCCCCTGCATCGGCAGGCGGACTCTCAACCACTGCGCCACCAGGGAAGCCTTAACATCACTTTTGAATTGGGCTCATTTCATAGCTTTATCCTCCATTTCCGCCAAGATTCACTTATCCTGGGATCAGGAAAAGAACAGGCACAGCTGACAATATAGCCATGAGCAGTTTCTGCATGTGCTGATGAATGTTTACATTTTTTCCACGCAGTCATGAACACCTCAATTAAACATAAACAGAAATAATTCTGATCACCGTTCTAAAGTACAATTTGCATTTAAAAATTAGAAAGTAAAGTGTAATGATATAGCTTTACCAAAACAAAACCAAAACCAAAAAAAACAAAACAAAACCCAGAAAACAAAAATAGTCCTGTCTCCCAAAGCAGTATGCTGGGTGTTCCTCTTTGAAAGAAATCTGATCAAATGGAAATTGCCATCTCTCCTATGGCGGTGCTTGACGTGCTGGACTCAGTGAACTGTCATGAAAGGATATTATTGAAGAAACATAGAAAATTAAGTTGCGTCATGGGTATTTAGTTTCACTCTTCTGAGGCTTTACAAATAAGATGATTACGCATAATGTTATAATTTTAGCTTCATAAATGTAATAATTGAACACCTATAATCTTTTTTCTTTCCTTGTCTTTCTCTTTGTACACATGTATGCTGTGTATCCTCTTCGCATCAGATCTGTCTTCTAAATTAGAAAAGATTCTGAAAATTATCAAGAGTTTTTTTTAGTTTCAATTTAGTATTTCTGAAAATCAGGATCAGACACTTTAGTAAAATGAAATTTTTGTCTTTTTGTGTCAAAACCTTTGTATCTTTATGGCAATGATGTTAATCAATTAGTTTATAGGGTTCAGGATAAGTGTTGCCAAATTATTTTTTAAAGCTCATGAAAGTGTTGAACTAATTGATTAGTATGTTAGCATCTAAGGAGTAGGACCATAGCGTTATAACTCATTTCTAAGGCATTTTAAAGTTAAAAAGTTTGAATCAAAGCTGAACTGAGGTAGAATTCTTAGGTAAGACATTATTTTACTGGCCCTTGTTAAGCCACTTCAGAACTCATCATCAGTTTCTTGGTCTGCAAAACAGAGGATCATGACTCCTTTGAGCATATTGCCTTATGGTAATGGGTAAGCAATTGTCAAGTTGTATTTAATGCAGTTTGGATTCAGAGAAGAAAATACCAGGTTATTGGATTAAGTAGCTTTTTCTTCCTTTGGGGGATGTGAATAATGAAGAATATTGTTAGAATGTGGTCTTAAATAGTAAAACGTGGTGATCATGATAATGAAACTGGATGTACATTTGGGAAAGTTTTGGGAGAACATTAGGAATGGAGTATTTTTAAAGCTCTAATTGATATGAATCCAGAGCATTTATAGTGGTTGTTGGCTTTCCTGTGGATTTGTCCTTAGAGGGTGCTGGGTTCATCTCAGCCCTGGCCAGTGGTCAAAGCACTGTGTCCAAGAGACCTCCTGGCATTGTTTATCAACACTCCTGTGGTTCCAATAACATCCATGTTGTATAGACCCTAAAATCATTGCTCTAAATGGCTTCATTCATGAGAAGGAGACTTGGATAACTTCCTTCCATATAATGAGAAAATGGTCACAACTATAATGATTCTGGATGGCTTAATTTTATAGTATTTACAGATGTGGCTATGATAGGAAGGTTGTATTAAGTACTTAGAAAGCAATAATAATAGTGATAATGGTAATAACAACAATAATAATAATCCCTCAGATCTTGGGCTGAAGGACCAATGATAACAAAATATAGAGTTTGAAAAATAGTTTTTGGGAATGACAGTAAACAAAGAGTGAAATGATTCTGTGAAAAACACTGTTTGAAATAATTCATTCATTTCATCTCTATAGTTCTACTTGGAAAATGTGAGACTTTCTGAAGCAGAATGACAGCAAATAATGCAGTAGAATGACTTGGCTGAGCTACGTATTTGGGTGTGAAAGTGAATTTCTTTGAAGTCATAAATACATTCTGGATTTTTAGTTCAAGTTCAGATTTCCTAAAAGTTCTGCTCCAACTAGACTCTTAAAGCCATCCAAAACAAAATGTGTAATTTATTTTCCTATTACCTTTTTATGAGGTCTTATAGCCACCGTAACTTCTTTTGTGTTTTGAGATTTACAGGTTAGGTCCTGTAAAAGGGCACTTGTATGACCCTCTAGGCCAGGGCTGTATATCTTGCCTTTCCATTTCTGGGCCACCAAAATTAATGAGGGCATCTTTAAGTGATAGTCTCCTCATAATGTTCCAATGACCAGAGTCCAAGAGGTTAAATAATTTTACCACCACTGTTCTCAAATTTAGGCACTATAATCAAGTGAATTGACATAGAAGATAGTGTTGACAAAGCTCACGATCCCCTGTGCCAGATTTTAAATGGGAACTGAAATATTGATAGAATTCCATTTGGGATATTATCAAAAGTGTGGTACCTTTACTTTGAATTTTAGTCGTGTTTGCAGTATTATTCAAAAATCAAATGCACCACACTCCTGCTGTCAGGGTGCCCTTGTTGTTTGACTAAAGGGAGAATTCAGCTTCTGGGCGCTGTGCTCTCTAGCAGAACATAGTGCCAGGAAGGGCAGTGCTACGCCTGCCTGGGAGAAATATCCCCTTTTGTAAATAGCCTTACGTTTCCAGTGCCTTTTAGACTCCTTAAAGCATTTTTAACTAAAAATACACAGCCATTCACAACAGAAATTTTGTTCTCTCCCCATCTTTTTTTTTTTTAACCTTCTAATTTACTACATAATGGAAACAGCATTTCATGCCCAGCATTCTTTTCTTTTTTCTTTTAATGTCCTATATTGCATAGCTTTTTTTTTTTTTTTTTTTTAAGGACTCCTTTAAACCACAGTAACAATATTTGGACTTCAACATAAAATATCACCCTTTTATTCCAGGATAATAATGACTCTACCATTAAAAATAAATAAATAAAGAGAAAAGAGAGAAACCCCAAACAAGCCACACCATCCAGTTTCTGCCAAGCTGCCAAATCCTATTACAGATTCAATCCTATTAAAACGTTCCCAGGTTTAAGCCTGCTTTGGAGTTTTTCATAGGAGTGCATGACCCCTACCCAAACCCCTACATGTGTGGTCAGGGACCTCAGGATAATCGTAAACTGCCTGGACTCCCATTAATCTCGCACAGTCAGATATTAGTGCTTGTAAATCAGCACCTAAACAAGGACAATAGTTAAAGCCATCAATAGTCTTTTAATGAGGCAGATCAAAAACAAATGAAAGCAGCAGGACACTCGGATTTGCCAAGGAGGGGAAGGGGAAGGCCATAAGCTTTGTCTGATTCCTTATAGAAAAAAGTAGATGGATTTAGTCCAGGTCCAGTCTCCTAACTATTGCATCCACTGTTTAAAAAAATACATAAAACAAGATTATTTCCAGGAACTTCCTTGATTTTCTTTGTTTGGGACATAGCAGCTGTCACTTTCTTTCCTTTCTCTCCCTTTCTCTTTATAGTTCCACACAAACATATATCGACATATGTGCATTAATGTACACATATTTTAAAAAGGAAGCCATGACAAATAATAACTGTATGAAGAGCCATTAGGCAATGATCAGTTATACTTTGTCAAGAATTGTAATTACTTATCTGCATCCTTGCAGGCATTTTATTGCTTTTGAAATTCCCACAGATGTTTTTTTGTCCATTAGAAAAGACGGAAAATATCTTGTTTTGTAATTCCTTGTTTTAAAGAAGGAGAAAAATAAAGCAAGATAGGATTTCTTATCTAGCACGCATGTGCAGCAGCATTATAATGGTTGCCAAGCAACCTAAAGGAACCATATCATAGTAAAGAGGGGCGCAAATGAGTGAACAGATGCATGGGATTAGATGTAGGAAGGGGAGAAAAGAGGCTGCCCTGAAATGAGCTCACCTTGGCACATGACTTTTTGATTGAGATTTACTCTTATTCAGGTATATTTATCTTAACTAGCTCCTTTTGATTTTGTGTGGGATTTTTATTTTTTCAGTGTGTTGTGTTCAGTTTACCATTTGACTGAAAGGCTCAAAAAGAAGATTTTTTAAATGCTTATAAAATTCTTGCTCTTTTGTTGGTGCCAGTAACATTGGTTCAAGACAACATTTTTTTTTTTTTTTTTTTTTTTGGTATGCGGGCCTCTCACTGTTGTGGCCTGTCCCCTTGTGGAGCACAGGCTCCAGATGCGCAGGCTCAGCCGCCATGGCTCATGGGCCCAGCCGCTCCGTGGCACGTGGGATCTTCCCGGACCGGGGCACGAACCTGTGTCCCCTGCATCGGCAGGCGGACTCTCACCCACTGCGCCACCAGGGAAGCCCCAAGACAACATTTTGAGGAGCAGAAAGGTACAGAAAATGCATTCTCACACATTTGCTCTACCGTCATCCAAGACAAACACACACATTCAAAGAAGGAATTTCTTTGACGGTGTTATCAAAACATATGTTCACTTCACAATGACAGCTTACTTACTAAGCTGCTTTCATTGCCATCATTTACAAACCTCCCCCCATGTATGTATATATACACACACACTCATATATAATTTTATGCACACACATATACATACATATATGCATGTTACAGGGAGTCTGTAGGACAAAAATAAAACACCACCTCTTCTTGCTTCCAGATTACAGATGTTTAGGCTGAACACTATACCTATCTTTTTGGAGGGTGTACTTAAAACAGTTAAAACTGTTGTCTTACAGACACCTACTCTTACAGAACAGTATACAACCCAGTTTGTACATTTGAAGTTTAAAAACTTATAACTGCATGCATTTAATAGCACGTATCCACAGATAATCAGATCATGTCGTAGAGGCAGAGCTGAATGTTAAATCAAGAAGGCAGCTTGCCTACACCGAGTCCTGGCAGCTCAGTCCCGTTTCACCCAAGAAAAGGGAAAACTATTTTCAAGCTCCTTGGAATTCTTTAAGAAATGAGACAGCCCATAAATGCGCTCCCCTGGTGGCGCAGTGGTTGAGAGTCCGCCTGTCGATGCAGGGGACACAGGTTCGTGCCCCGGTCCAGGAAGATCCCACATGCCGCGGAGCGGCTGGGCCCGTGAGCCATAGCCGCCGAGCCTGCGCGTCCGGAGCCTGTGCTCTGCAACGGGAGAGGCCACAACAATGAGAGGCCCGCGTACCGCAAAAAAAAAAAAAAAAAAAAAAAAAAAAGAAATGAGACAGCCCATAAATGAGTAAATGTTTCAAAAGTGACTCCCAAGTAGAGAACATTCAATTGGGAAATGCCCACTATGACAGTCTCTGAAAATGCAAGATACACACAGTTGGATGCTCAGAACTAGCCACTGAAGGAAAATGAAAGGTCTAATCGACTCAGCAGATATATGTGGTGGCAGGGTTCCCTCCACCTGAGAGGACTTCTGTCACTTCTTACCTCATAGCTGCTATATTCCTGAGGAGCGCTGGCCTTGCAGCGAGATGTTGTTAGGCCAGATCAGCTCTTGAGGATCATTTTTCCCTTTGGACTATGTGATGAAATTGTAGCTCTGTAGTTGTCCCAAGAAGTGGTATGTGTAGTTGCATTTTAATTGTCGATTGACATGAAACTATTGGAGAATTATATTGTGTCTACTAATGTCTGTTCCACCTCTCTTGCCCTAATGAGATCACCTTACACTCTCTGGCACTGATGCAAACATTTAGAGCAGAATACTCAAAAGAGGCTGGAGTACAGATGGTACATAATTCATTACCCTGGGAAACGCGATTTCAATGCAACATAATGCAAGGTGCTCTCAAGTATTTTTGAGGCAGGAAGAGTGAACCACAGTCATGGTGAAGTGACCGTTTACATCAACCTGATTCCACTTGTTCCTTACTAGAGCTAACAAGCTCCTCTGTTGTATTATTGTATCCACTTCTATTTGCTGGACTCCACAGCAAAGTCCTTGCAGCTAGAGGAATAAACCCTTTGTTGCATAATCTGCAAAGCAATGGAAACTGGAAACTGCTGTGAGCAAAAGAGGAAGAACCTGGAAATTCTAAAGGATGTTTCTGTGAGCTATTTTTATAAGGTCTCGGCAACCTGGAGAATTTGAATTTAAAATAACAAACTCTATCCTCCACTCCCACTTCTTCCCCCCATTCACTCTTGTCAATAGCCAAAAGATGGCAACATTTTGCCCATCATTCATTAGTGACATCTTTGGTGGAGCTAGGTCTGCGTTTCCACTTTCATGTGTATTGTGATTCCCTCTTGGTGCTATATGTGGATTGATAGCACTGTGGCATTTATTAACAAGAGCAACGACTACAAAAATGCGATTTCAGAAAAACTCAGAAGATTCATTATACAAGTTATGGTGTAAAGCATCAGAATTCCTCCTTGATGAGGAAATGCATACCAGTCTAACTGCAGTGACACTGCAGAGCAATCAAGCTCCGCAAGTGGTATCAGAACCTAAACACCTTGTCCCTCCAGTCATTAGGAGACTGAACCTAATGTGCGGGAAATGAAAAAGGGCACCAATGAAAGTATCTGACAAGGTTTCCACCAGTCCAGGGATGCTCCCAATCTCTCCGTCAAAGCTCGCCCTAATAAAGAGGGCACGATTGGCTAAGTATCTGAGAGAAGGGTTGCCAATCGCCTTTACTCCTGATATTTGGAATGGAGTTGAGTCTTATCCATGAGGGTTTAAGGACACTCCTTCCCAGGAAGCCTTTCAAGGCCCACTCCACACATTTGTCTCAATCATTTGATTCCCAGCAAGGCCGAATGCCTCGTTTAAAAATCTCCTTATTTTGAAAAACAAGAGGGGACAGTTTTGCCACAGTTGCTTGCAAAGGGAATTTGGTCCTGTTTTCCTGAATGTTCATTATAAATAAGGTCGACATTTGAAAGCAATAAACCTCTTCAGCTTCCTGCTCACTCTATGTAGTATGTTCACTAGGTTATTATTTTCCTCTCCTACATTGTTGATTAGCATTATGAGATACAGTTATAGGTCTCATTCCCTCCTAAGTACCAAGATTCCCAATTTTCTCCAAATAAGGGCAAAATCCCTTTATTATAGAATAGAGGTCCATTTTCAAATCTGATTAAAATGACCCAGGGAGGGCTTCCCTGGTGGCGCAGTGGTTGGGAGTCCGCCTGCCGATGCAGGGGACGCGGGTTCGTGCCCCGGTCCGGGAAGATCCCACATGCTGCGGAGCGGCTGGGCCCGTGAGCCACGGCCGCTGAGCCTGCGCGTCCGGAGCCTGTGCTCCGCAACGGGAGAGGCCACAATAGTGAGAGGCCCGCGTACCACAAAAAAAAAAAAGAAAAAATGACCCAGGGAAATGTAGGCAAAAATAATGCTTAGAAACCTCTAGTGTTTGTTGAAAAGGAATCAATTATTTTAGGGTTACTTTTGCTTTTGGACACAGTATCTGTACATTTGAGAGAAGGGTTTTCATTGCTCTGGTGTCACGAACAGAAGTTACCTTGCACTCATCTTTTTCTAGGACTCTGGACTATATTGGGTGTGGACAGGAGAAATGTGAATCCATTATAATATAATGGATGCCACTAACCAAAGTGATAAATGTTGATCTCTCATAGAAATAAAGCTGTAGAGTGAGTTTATAGAAGTAATCAACATATGTACATTGCTTGTGGAGTTCAAACACGTACAATTAAAAATGGAATCGAGGAGAACTTAAATTTAAGAAACTCTGTAAGGGATTCAGTTTCACAAGTGTCTATCTTTAAAAATAATGAATTTATAAGTAACCTTGAATAATAAAAAGAAGTATATAGAATTAGAAGGAGAGCACAGCATGCTGTTAAAAGTTGATAAAGTCAACAACTATTAAAAAATGAGCTGGAATCGCAGTTCTTCAACTTTATGCTGTGTGGCCACAGGAAAGTACTCAACCTTTCTGTGGCTCAGGTCTCTTACTCATCTGTAAAATGGTGATACAAACAGCTACCTCACAGAACTGGGTTAGGATTAAATGAGATGTCCATAGAGCGCCCATTCTCCATGTGTAGAGTAGAGGAGCTGTTGTTATTATTGCTATTAAGAACTTTATTAATAGTTATAGTAACATGTGACTGATTATTCTAATGAGACATAACTCTACCAAAAATTACCAAGTCATAAGCCTGAGAAAGATAGTGGTAAATTTCTACACTTCCCTGTTATCCTAGAATAGAATTTAATACAACCATTGACCATTTCCTATTAAACACTGCACCTTTACTTCTAAACCGATGTCTTTCTGTACCTCTCTTTTCCCAGACCAGCTTTCTCTCTTCACTGTTCTGATTCTTTCCGTGATATTACTATCATACTTTTAATATTTAAATTTACACTTGTTCATTTATTTATTCATCCAAAAGTTACATGGCTGCCTTCTTGTCATTCATGTATCTGATCATTATCTTTTCCACCCAAATTAGTCATGCGGTCATTCTCCATCCCATCACCCTATCATAATTATCAGCATAAAACGTATGACTCTCAGTTTTCTTCTTGTTGACTCATTTTGAGTGTTTACTGTCTCCCCGCCACAACTAGAATGTGGGTTCTTTGAGGGTAGGCACCTGGTCTGTCTTGTTTACTGTTATCCCCAGAGCCTAGAACAATGCCCTTGGCGTATTGTGGGTGCTCAGTAAATCACTGTGTAAGTAATAAATGGTTGTGGATGATTATGCACTTGTTTTCACGAAGAGATTTTGAGGTTCTTCAGTTAGGGATCTTGGTTCATTCCTCTTCAGTTCACTGGTTTCTAGCATATAATAGAGGTTCCAAAGAAAAGGTCTAGCTGTTTGATTCTGAAAGGCATCATGGTGAAGGCGTTTGAGCTGAAACTTGAGTAGATGACAAAGATGATGTCATTCATTTCAGACAGTGGGTACTATGTGAGGAAAAAGTTCAAGACTGGGAAAATTTAGTGAATTTTTAAAGGTAATAGCACTGATTCAGATAAGCTATAGTTTGTGTAACAGGATAATACAGGATACAGATTTCAGGAGCGCTGGGAATCAGGTTAGACCTGACCTCAAAAGCCAAATAAGAAATAAAAAGTCTATATATGAAGCAGACAGAGGAAAGAGATTTACGGTTATTGAGGAGAGTCAGTGGATTCATAGCTCTGATTTAGAAAGGTTACATGGCAGATTTGTGTAGCATAAATAAGGGAAAGCGTGGACAACAGCACTAGTTAGAGGCTAGTATAATAGCCTGGAACAAAGTAACCAAGAAAAAATTAGGGTAGCATCAGTGAGAAGGAAAAAAAAAAAAAAAAAACAAAGTCAAGAAAAATCGGAAAGAAAAAAAGAATTCCTAGATTCCTAGAATTTGGAATGGAAAGTTCAGAGTGAAACACACCTTGAGGTCCCAACATTAGGTGATAGAATGGAGGATATATATCAAGAAAAATGGAGACACCAGGAAGAAATTCAGGTTTGTTGTAAGAAAGAGGAGATCCATTCTAGTTTTTACAAGTAGATTTTTAATTTATGATGAAAATTCCTAGAAGTATTGTCTACAGGCAGCTAGAAATGTGGCAAGGGAGTTCAGAAGGTTTTGGTAGAAAAATGTAGATTTGGGAATTATGTATACAGAGGTGTTATTTGAAGGAGTTGGATTGCTTAGTGCATCTTGATGCAAAGATTCAAAATTACCTTGTGAATTGTGCATAATCAATTTCTTTTAACATCATGAAATCATCTTGACTTTTCTCTTATATTTATTCCCTACATCTAATTAATCACAGAGTCATCACCTTCCCTTTCAGAGTGGTTGACATTTTCATTCCCTTTTCTCAGAACATTGAAATCGTTTTTTAAGCAGTCCTCACTTCCTATCTTTTCTGATGGAATTCCTGTTGTACAAAGTTATCAGATTTCATCCCCAATTCCTCTCCACAAAGTCTCTAGATGCATGCCACATCCTACAAGAAAAAGTGCAACTCTTTAAATATCTCATAACAAATATTACATGTAAAAATAGTCAATGTTACATATGTGCAGGCAAGCAAAGTGACAGTCTGGCTTTAGTGTATCAGTCATCAATAGGACCTTGTAATAGGCCCTAAGTTGCCTTTGGAGGGCCAGCTCACTGGGATGGCAGCCATAAACATGGCTTTGTAGAGAACTCTGTTTTTTCACTTTGGTCTATAGCTCTACGATCTTTCCAGTGCTCACAATTTCATGTACAACCTTTAAGGGTGCCTCTACTCAGATAAAAAGTATTGGGTCACCTGGTAGCAAAATGGAATAGTTTAGTCAAGAAAAGCAGGAGACATAGTGGGCTGATGTTAGGATGAGCATGAAGAATTGATAGGTGCACTGGGAAAATCCACTCTAACTCTTGACAGTAGATTGTAACTAAAGTCATTTTACCTGGGCAAAAAACTCTGAGGCCTGAACAAACAGGGATGAGCTTCAGGTGGCAGCTGAAAGAGAGGTCAGATGGACTAACACTATGGTCCTGCTATACCTGTGTTGTCCAGTATGGGAGCTACAGCTGCATGTGGCTACTGAGTATTTGAAAAGCGGCCATCTAGAATTAAGAAGTAGGGCTTCCCTGGTGGCGCAGTGGTTGAGAGTCCGCCTGCGGATGCAGGGGATGCGGGTTCGTGCCCTGGTCCGGGAGGATCCCACGTGCCGCTGAGCGGCTGGGCCCGTGAGCCATGGCTGCTGAGCCTGCGCGTCCGGAGCCTGTGTTCCACAGCGAGAGAGGCCACAACAGCGAGAGGCCCGCATACCGCAAAAAAAAAAAAAAGAATTAAGAAGTAGTGTAAGTTTCAAATACACACCTGATTTTGAAGATTTAGCATGAAAAAGAATGCATATGCACAGAGAAAAGGCCAGAGTGAGAAAGCAGCTGTCTGCAAGCCAAGGAGAGAGAACTCAGGAGAAACCAACCCTGCTCATACTTCGGCCTTACATTTCCAGCCTGCAGACTATGAGAAAATAAATTTCTGTTGTTTAAGCCACTTAATCTGTGGTATTTTTGTTATGGCAGCCCTAGCAACCTAATAAACCTGTCTTTTTACTTTTAAAATGTGACTACTGGAAACTTTTAAATGACCTGCAGAGTTTGCACTTGTGGTTTGCATAATATTTTTCCTGGACAACTGTTTTCTAAACCGATGTAGGGCAAGTGTAGAGATGGTTTTGTAGAGTCCAAGATGATTTCATGGATCATAGTCCAATACTCAGAGACACAAAAGAATAGTGCTGGGTTTTGCTTGAGGAGAGACTGGAGTGATGGAGATGATATTTCTGGGATTAGTTCTCTGTGATCCAGGGGCCTCAGTTAACTTACTTCACCACTTCTCTAGCAGGGCCATTATGTCTAAAAGCATTGATGATACTTTTTAAGATTGCCTAAAAGTTGGCGGTGGAGGAATTTATTTGGATTAAACGTAACTTATCTGGATAGGATTTAGGGAGAGTTTTGAAAAGGTATGGAAACATAAAGAAAAAGGTGATTTGGGAACATGATCCTTTGCAGCAGATAAAGTGGCGAGGGCATGACTACTGGTTATGTCCTACTGGGAGTTTCTGGGCATCTGAAGCAGTTTGATAACGTGAGACACATGAGAGATGAAGGGGAAAGGTTCAGAAAGTTCTATGGAAGAAGAACCAAAAGATTTGGCTTAGTTCCTGTCTCACAGGGTGTTAAGAAGATTAAATAAATTAATAGTAAATCAGGGCTTAGAAGAGTGACCCGGGCTTGTCCGACTTCCATTCCTTCCCTAATCATGGGGACCCCATAAAAACAGGCTCCTCTATCTTAATAAGGGGACTGATGGGAAGAGAAGCCTCATGGTGTTTCCTCCTCTGAGGATTTGAAGTCACACAAGTGGGGAGCTGGGGCAAGACTCTAAATGGCATCCCCAGTGCAAGTACCTAGTAACCTATTTTAATGTTCATCTTACATGGCTTCTAGGGTCCCCGGTTGGGCTCTTTTCAGAAATAAAATTTCCTTCTCCATGTCACATTCGTGAATACTGTATTCAGGGGCTTTCTTTAAGGACATTAATCAGATTCTGCTCTCTGTTTTCATGTATACTTTTTTCTTCTTCTTACTCTTTTTGGCATGAGAAAGCTTGGGTCAACTTTTAAAGGATAGTCTAAGAGTTAATGTGTGTGAGAAAAAGTATGTGTAGTCAAAGACAGCTTGGGGTACTCCAACTGGGTTATGGGAGTTTGATTCTAGGTACTAAGTAATTGCTGAGTGAGAGGCAAAGACAAGACTCTGTATTCAAAATTTCCTCTAATTAAAAAAAAGTGAAGATTACAAAAAATAAACACCATAAGAGAATCTTAAAAGTAAGGATAAAACTCCAAGAGTCATGTAATTAAGGGTGGTGCACTTTCCAAAACTCTAGTTAAGGAGTTTAGCTGTGAGCTCTAAGCTATAAACTTCCTTAAGGCTGAGGCATAAAGAAAAAAGAAAAGAAAAAGGATGGAATATAGAACATCTTTTCCTTAAAAATGATAAGAATGACCTTTTATTTTTAAATGAATTATAGTCATCCCTTGGTATCAACAGCAGATTGATTCTAGGACCCCTGCAGATACCAAAATCCACGGATGTTCAAGTCTTTTATATAAAATGGTGTAGAATTTGCATATAAACTACACATATGCTCCTATATACTTTAAATCATCTCTAGATTTCTTGTAATACTTAATACAAAGTAAATGCTATGTAAATAATTGTAAATACAATGTAAATGCTAGGTAACTAGCCTCTGGTGTGCGGCAAATTCAAGTTTTGCTTTTTGGAAGTTTCTGGAATTAAAAAATATATTTACAATCCACAAGTAGTTGAATCTGCAGATGCAGGACCCATGGATACAGAAGGCTGACTGTGCAGCACAGACGCTAAAAGAAATTGATCATAGATATCTACTGTACATGATGTTTTTCACATATAGGTGTACACTAAATTTTTGCTGAGCTTAGAATGGAGTGACATTTAACATTTGGGCCATCTGGCTTTGCCCCTTGTATTTTTTAGCTCTGTAGTTATTTTATAAGTAGCAACATCTGCTTATAAGTTACTCTGAGTTCTCCTCCTCCTCTTCCTCCCCCTCTTTCTTCTAAGGAAATATAGTGGACGCATCTACTCAAATAAATGACTATTTACATCTTGGCTGATATATTTGGTGAGTAAACAATTGGTTACAAGATATGAGTATATTCACTTATTTATTCCACCAAGTTCAACGTTTAACCTTATGTACTTGGAGTAACAAATATTGAAAAACAGTGATCTTTTAAA
Source organism: Kogia breviceps (assembly GCF_026419965.1). Classification (NCBI taxonomy): domain Eukaryota; kingdom Metazoa; phylum Chordata; class Mammalia; order Artiodactyla; family Physeteridae; genus Kogia; species Kogia breviceps. The sequence goes on along the minus strand of NC_081322.1, from coordinate 31,728,214 downwards.
TTTGTTTTTATGCCAATCCCTATTGCTTTACATGTGACATTTAATGTAACAATGTGTGTGCCAAGGATAACAATGCAGGAAGGATGGGTGAGGCATTTTTATTTTATCAAGATGTGAGAAATAGTCCTCATTGTTAAAAATAAAACTATAATAGACTGCTTCAACTGTGTATTTAAATCGAGCTAAAAGTTGTCCAAATCTATATATATATGGCAATCTATAAATCTTATTCTCAAAAATAATAAGGTATACACACACAAAAGTTCATAGGCATGGTTACTTTAGATGTGTACATTTCTTCCTAATCCAGTTCATTTATTCTACCTGTAAAATAATTTTTGACTATTTGTTTTTTATCTCATCATATTTTCAACCAATCTCATATTCAAGTTCAGTTTCTAGGGGGTTGGAACAGAAAAAGAAAATTACAGATCAATATCCTGTATGAACATAGATGGAAAAATCTCAAAAATATTAGCAAATTGAATACAACAACATTAAAAAGCTCATACCTTATGATCAAGTGGGATACAAGGATGGTTGAACATCTATGAATCAAGACTCTGATGGAAGAAATTGAAAAGACACAAATAAATTGAAAGATATTCCATGTTCATGGATTGGAAGAATTAATATTGTTAAAATATCCATACTACCCAAAGCAACTTACAAATTGAATGCAGTCCGTGTCAGAATTCCAATGGCATATTTCACAGAACTAGAACAAAAAATTCTAAAATTTGTGTGGAACAACAAATGATCCTGAATAACCAACACAATCTTGAGAAAGAACAAAGCTGGAGGTATCACACATGCCCTGATCTTAAACTATACTTCAAAGCTACAGTAATCAAAATGATATTGTACCAGCACAAAAAACAGACACCCTGGTCAGTGGAACAGAATAGAAAACCCAGGAATAAAACTACACATATATAGACAATTTATGATGAAGGGGCAAAAAACAAACAGTAGAGAAAAGACAGTCTCTAAACAGTGTTGGGAAAACTGGACAGCTACATGCAAAAGAAAGAAACTTGACCACCATCTTACACCATACATAAAAATTAACTCAAAATGCATTAATATTTAAATGTGAAATCTGAAATCATAAAATTCCTAGAAGAAAACATAGATGATAACTTCACTGACATTAATCTTAGTGATGTTTTTCTGGCTCTGACTCCAAGGGCAAGGGAAACAAAAGCAAAAATAAACAAATGGGACTGCATCAAACCAAAAAGCTTCTGTACAGCAAAGGAAACCGTCATCAAAACAAAAAGGCAACCTCTGAATAGGAGAAGATATTTGCAAATCATATATTTGATCAGAGTGAATATGCAAAATATTTTTTAAAACTCATGCAACTTAATAACAAAAAACCAGACAACTCAAATAAAAAAGGGGCAGAGGATCTGAATAAACATTTTTCCAAAGAAGACATACAGATGGTCAACAGGCACATAAAAGTTGTTCAACATCACTGATTATTACAGAAAGACAAATCAAAATCACAATGAGATATCACCTCACACCTGTCGGAATGGCTATTATCAAAAAGTAAGAAATAACAAATGTTGGACAGGATGTGGAGGAAAGGGAACACCTGTACACTGTTGGTGGGACTGTAAGTTGGTACAGCCACCATGGAAAACAGTATGGAGGTTCCTCAAAAAATTAAGAATAGAATGACTCAGCTATTCTACTTCTGGGTATTTCTCCAAAGAACAAAAAAACACTAATTCAAAAAGAATGTTCATTGCAGCATTATTTGCAATAGCCAGCATATGGGAAAACTTAAATGTCCGTCATTTGATGAATGGATAAAGAAGATGTGGTGTATATATGCAATTGAATTCTACTCAACCATAAAAAATAATGAAATCCTCTTATTTTCAACAACATGGATGGACTTTGAAGGTATTATGCCAAGTGAAATAAGTCAGACAGAGAAAGACAAATACCACATGATTTTACTCATATGGTATGAGTATAAATCTATAAAAACAAAACAAATGAACAAACAAAATAAAACAAAAACAAACTCACAGATACAGAGAACATATTAGTGGTTACAAGAGGGGAAGGGAATAGGGAGGTGGGCAAAAGGCTGAAGAGGGTCAACTGTAGGCATGAAGGATGGCAACTAGACTTGTGCTAGTGATCACTTTGTAGTGTATACAGGTGTATAGTTATAATGCTGTATACCTGAAACTTATACAAAAATTTTTAAAAGAGTGAACTCAATAGAATAACAAATATTTCTGTATTTACATGAAGTTGAACCACATTTTTACCTGGAGTTTGAACCAAAAGGCTTTTATAATTTCAAAATTACATTAAAATTGTTAACACCACTGTTTAGAGTTGTTGTTTTGTTTTACTTTGAGGAAATAGAGAATGTAGTTTTTATTCCTATTTTTATTTTTCAGAAAAAAAATCATATTGCCATCTTCTAGGACAGTGTGAACCTTGATGACCTACCTCTGTTATTGCCTTGATAGCTAAGGAAGATAATTGAAAATTTTCTCTTTTGTGTATATTTTTCCCCAGTAATTCTCAGGGCTTTCAATCTATGTGAAAATTATGAGTAACTGACATATTTGTATCCTTGGGGGGGTGAAAACAATCTTACAGGACTGGTTTTTGAATTACTTCTAATTAACCAAAAGACTAATAAAAATCAACTTATTTTACACCCTTTCTGACAATCTACAGTAAAATTAAGGCAAATGTTATTTGGGGGAGTCTGCTTACTGGTCACATAACCAACATTTTAGTTAAATTTCTGTCAACTGAACTGTTAAAAATTAAAGATCCAAGATAAAATGTGCTCCCATGCTTCAAATCTGACCAATTCCATTACGTGCACTATTGAAGTATGAAAACTTTCTCCTTGATCAAAATGCTGGTAAGGATCTATACTTTTTTTTCTTTCTTTTCACGAGTACCCCTGCTATGAAAAAAAAAGTAGGAAGGCCAAATAAAAGTCTGAAATAAGCAGCCATAAAGTGACTTTTTACATTTTTAAAGTAGGTCACAGTAAGGTATATTATTCTTACTACAAAAGTCAGGTTAAGCCTCTCAATTAGGAAAAGATGCATTTTTAGAGTTCTTCCATTTTTATTGATTTTTGATGTCATTTTAAAAATGATGAATAATTATATTGTAGGAAACCGGACTCAAGGAGCATTTTTTCCCTTATCTTTAGTTACTTCCAAAGAGCATGGTTCTGCCTTTCACAGGTCTCAGGAATATTACCTTCTAGAGCATCTGGGATGATAGACCCATGCGAAAACGTCGTCTCTGACATTTATGAATATATGACTGTCCTTGTCCTGGGGCTCTGCCATGCACCTGAGCATGGCCCATGCTTCAGACAAAAGCAAGGTCTCTCATTTGGAACAAAGATAATCTGCTTAAAAATCTAAATCTCTTAAAAAAGGCTGACGTGTGCAAGAATATCATAGTACATAGCTCTTTGTGAGGTAATTTTAAAAGAAAATGATACACATTTTGCTCAGCCAAGCAATCTGAAAGTTCAAAAGGTAAGAAGCACTTCTCAGCATGAAACTGCCAAACATATTTGAAAAGAAAGTTAATTACAATTGGCATTTCCAGGCCTTCTGCTGGCCATGGCTGCCTTACTGAAAGGTGACATTAGTGACATCCATTGTATAGGGGCTGAGAAATGAAGAGGATAAAAAAATCTGAAGCTCTGAATTTCTGTAACATAGGGTGAACAGCCCTAGGGCACTTGTTATTTTTTATAGACAGTTTACAGATTTGTGCATGGGAAGAGACTGAGACTAGCCACAAACTAGATATAGAGAAAATAGTGGGGTTCCAGAGAGATTGTCTGGATTCTTCCTTTTCATGGAAAAGATACTGGCGAAGCCTGAAGCTCAGGCTAAGACAACTTTTCCTGTTTTGTCCACCTCTGAGTTTTCCTGAGTGGGCTTAGATTTCTCCCTGATGACTTCCTGGTTAAGTGGTTGGAAACAAAAAACACTAATGGAAAAAGATAGACCTTCTCCCAGGAGCATCAATTTTGTTGATAGTCTTGGGAGAAAGTATCGCATATTAAAACAAGTATATATATTACGGGTGGAGAATCCAGACATTCACATATGTTTCAGATAAAATAGAGTATTTCAAGTATTTCAAAGTATTGTTTTGATTGTATGTGGCTTTGACTGGTTCCCAGATCCCAAGATGACACGTTTTGTTTCCTTCACCACTAAGACAGTTTTGTGAAAACTTTTGAGAGTTACTGCATCCTAAGATTGCAGTTATTAGTTGGAAATAACTGTTTAAAAATTGCTGCAATGTGAAATTTAGCAATTGGTCTGGTTATTCCATTAACAAAACCCACGTTATGGTTTTATACGCACCTTTAGCCCTGGATAACTATATGAGGAGACAAGGCATATGCACTGGGAGGCTTCCATCCACCAGAAAGTTCTAAGCAGACAAACGCTCCAGAAAGAAGAGGTGACTCTGAGCCAGCTGGATGGCAAAAACTGTACAGCCATCGGCAAAGCCAGAGCAGTATAAGACACACAATTATTAGTGTTTTTATGATAAATAACGGTTTTAGCAAGTAAGATGTTCACCAACTGATACAAAACAGTATTTTTCTCAGTGTTCTGCTAGGAACTAAATTACTATGATCGTCTTCATCTGGGTAAGAAACTAATGACATGATGACATTACTGTCAACATATGTGATATAATATTTAATATTATAGCATTAGAGTGTTTTTCGTTTGTTGGCCAACACAAAGACAGATGCAGCTAGTGGGAAGCAGCCGCACAGCACAGGGAGATCAGCTCAGTGCTTTGTGACCATCTAGAGGGGTGGGATAGGGAGAGTGGGAGGGGATATGGGGATATATGTATATGTATAGCTGATCCACTTTGTTTTAAAGCAGAAACTAATACACCATTGTAAAGCAATTATACTCCAATAAAGATGTTAAAAAAAAAAAAGCAAGTGAGATATTGAATCACCATGGGATTCTAACCATGGGAATGCCATCAGCTATCAATACTTTTTCGATGAAACAGCCAGTATAAGGAAGATGCTCAGAAGTGACAAACAAAAAATTCCTTAATTTTCAATTATTGTTTGCCATCTGGCTAGCATTATTATTAGGCACTCACATTTGAATTTCCATATGCATTTGCAAGGAATTCTTGAGTGATAACTTCAAAAATGTCATGTTTTTAAACAGCTTTTGTTAGTTTGCCATGTATGAATACCCAGTTTTTATGCTTAAAATCTTAAGGATTCTGCTGTGAGTAGTTACATAACTGTGAATTCTTCTAATGATACAGTGTTTTGCCCAAATGTAAAATTTCATTTTACAATAATAAAATAACAATAATAAAATCTGTGAGCCAACTAATTTTTGAAAACTATTTTCAGGGTTAAATAGTTATATAAATAAATTCTGGTAAATGACAAAAAATAAACATTGACAAAAACCATATAACAAAAATCATACTTCACAAATAATCATATATAAAGTATTATTATAATATCCAAACTCAAAGAGAAATTGTTTGTTCAAATTTACTATTTCAGATCCTACACAACCATTAGCCTGAGGGAAGTGTATTGATTGTACTAGGAATTGAAACTTTAAAACTGAACTGTATTTATTGTTATGCCAAACCAGGTACTAACAAATATTCGGCGGCAGAACATCAACAAAACTAATTTGGTTATTTCAAACCAGCAGTGATGTCACACTTCAAGAAGAAAGTAGCAAATGACATCTTGAGAAAGTTAGCATTAGAAACCGTTGGATTTGGAAACTGATTTACAGAAGCTTAGTGGTTTTATTCATGCTTCAGGAAGTAATAAACATATTAATTCAGCCAACAAATGTTTATTGAACACCTACTATGGGCCAGTTGCTGTTCTGGGGACAGAACTTCTCAAATAGGAAAAGGGAGAAAAAGTTAAATTACAGTAACAACGAGAAAAATATTTTAATCTTATTTTAAATATTACCTAAGCTATTTGTTTGAGACTAAACTAAAATAATCCTTAATGTCTAAAGTATCTGCAATGTTTAATACAAATTACAACTTCCATTCTCTGCATCATGTATTAGGCAAAACTTTGATATACCTCTAATTCTTATATGTAATATTTAATACTTTCATTTAGATTTTTTTCAGTTTGGAGGACTTTATGAAATGCCCTAAAAATAAAACTTTCCTCCCCATTAAGACTGGGAAACATCATTATTATCATTTTTGGTAGCATGTAAAGCTGTAGTGATTCTTATTGCAGTCAAGTAGCAGTTACTGGTGAGGGCACAGATGATTGGTTTTTAGACTCGTGTGTTGCTGAATTCAGCCAACAACTTGCTCATCATGACTCTAACAGATTTTTCTGCTATTCGGACCACTGAGAACCTTATGAACCAGGCAGTTCTGCCCTCCTTCTTATGACAAAGTGCCAATACTATCTACATCCAGAAAACCAAGCACCAGAATCATTTGCTACTGCAGTGAGCTTACTTTTCAAGTACAAAACAAAGAAAAAGAAAATTTCTCCAAAAAAGTGATAATTTTTCATTGTCGTCCTGCTTTAAAAACTCTGAAATTTTCTGGTAAAAGTTTCCAGCCAAAAAGCAGGGATATTCTTGATCTTGATATACTAAATAATTCTCTCTCCCTCCCTCTCAAAATAATTGTGTGCTCTCTCTCCACCTCCCCCCATCCTCATCTCATTGAGGATCAGGGGATTATTTCTCCATTATACAGACAATCTAATAATTTTAGCATTGGAAAAGACCAACTCATTTTAAGAGTAAGAAAATGGAATCCAATGATTTGGATAAGATCCCCAAGCTACGGAATAGTTGAATTGGTCTCTAGGTCCATGTTTCTACCTTGTAATCCAGTGATCTTATTAATGGACTCCCTGTTGTCCCTTCCTGTATTATGTTGTCCTCTTGCTTATATGTTTAGGAATTATAATTTGACCGAATTTATCAAATAAATAGAGTATCACCTCCATTAAAGACAGAAGTTTTTTTTTTCTATTTTGTTCATGATTTTATCCTCTGTACCTAAAACAGTGCCTGGCATATAGTAAGTTCTTCAAACATATGTGTACAAGGGTTTAATCATGGTCAAATTTGTGCATTAGTGAGTGATATTGCAGCTAAACTATTCTCTATTTTGCTGAAGTTAAGCCAGATAGAAGTATAAACTCTACTGGAAAAAAAAAAAAAGTTAACTTGCTACAAATAAATTCAAGAGACAATAAATAAAGTAGTTAATACTGGGAATTCCATTTGTCTATTCAGAATTCAAGCAAGCTCGACAAAATATTCAAAAGGTACTACGAAATATGATTAAAACAAGAAAACAGTGATTAAAATGAGACTAAGAATCATAGCAACAGCCAAAATGTATTTTACATGTTTATTCTGAGAAAGAAGGCTATAACACATACATAATCTTCCCTTGTCTACACAATATTTTTATAAGGTAATTATTGAAGGTATATTTTCATTTTGAAAACAGTCTAATCCAGGGAAGTCAAACCACTTGCTTGAAATGAAAGGAAGTCAGAAGAATGACTGGAGGAAAAGGAAAGGAGTGGTCTCACGATAAGTCCAATTCTGTTTGCATTTAGACCATGCTGCTTCTGGTTTGGTTTAATCAAAATAATAAAATCAGTCAATAGGCCACTAGCTGGGCTTTAAACACTATTTTAGGCAGAATAAAGAAAATGCATAATTATCTCTGTTTTTTTGACACTCTTCACAAATGAGAAAAGAAATTCAAAGCTTTATTTTCATTGATATTTGAAACATGACTGTTTAAGGTCACACCTTAGTTGCTGAGCAATAGAGGAAGTATAATTGAAAACAATGACTGACTCTGCAAAACCCACAGAAAAGATCCACGGTGCATCAGAGTCAGATGTGAGCTGGAGACCTTGCCATGAGCTGCTGCTACCCGGGGATGACAGAGAGTAACACAAAGCTGAAGGCGAGCTTCTGCCTTAGATTCCCATATACACAGTCTCTTTTGAAAATACCCTGGGTTTTGATGGCACTTCTAAAACCAGACATATTTTTTTTTCACAGAATTAATTTATCCTCAACATCATGAATCACAAAAACACATTTTTGCTTGAACACAGGAATGAAATAATTCACTTTCTTTGTTGCCATCCAGAAATGCCCTTCAAAGCACTTTGGACACAATTGTCAAACAAGCATGATTTACTGTATTTGTGATGTTTTTGCTCAAAAGTTGGAATTTTCTTTGTGTTTTCCTTAGAAAGGACTAGTCCATTTCTTTACCCCTCTTCTGCAAGCCTAGTGCCCTCCTCACCCCCACACCCCCACACAAAGACACTCCTTAATTGTGTTACTGTTAGGCTGACCTTCAACCCCAACTAAAATGAGGACAAGGCTATTTTTGTGTTTCGTGGGATAACAATTTATGAGCAATTAAAAATGAAGGGACACAAAGCATTCATCACAGTCTCAGCTAGACAGGCAGCTGAGGTCAAAGGCTCTAGCAATGAAGTGTGCACAATATATTTTTATTTCTGTTTTCACTAAGAAGGAAACGGGTTAGCTAAAAATTATGACGTTTAGCCTCCAGTTCAAAATAGGTGCACTTAATCTTTGGAGACAGTCCATGCTTGGCCAGATAGGTTATGACAGCACATACAAAGACATATACAAACACACACACACACACACACACACACACTCATACTCACACACACACTCACACTCACAACCTGAGTACCAAACAATAGGATGTGGGAAAATGAAACATTTTCTAGTCAAATTTGCATACAATTTCTAAAAGAAAAATGTGCTAAATAAATATTCATTATGATTTTATAGCCAAATACACAATATTCTCTCCTCTTGACCCTTTGATGGAAAACAAAATAGAAGATTTTAAGGTATAATTCCTCCTGGCACATTTCTCAATCTGTTCGAGGGAACATGAGAGTCTTATAATTTTATTTTCCGGGAGCATCAGTGGTCTATTACATGAAAGTTGAGATTAATGTCTGGCCTGCTGAGCTTCAGTCAGAGTTACATATCAAAGGGCTACAGAAAATGCTTCTCAACATAATGCCGTTGGTTTTTAAAATTTGTTTTTTCCTGAAACACTACAGGATCCAAATCTGACACTCATCTTCTGATTTAAGATCTTGGCCTGGCAAGAATAAAAGTTCTGGTGAATTAACTATTCGTTATGCTATTAATTGACGTCACTGTTGTTTTATACTGTGTCTAATTTTCAATAGAAACAAAGAGGCTGATATCAAGCATATCATCAGTTTTTATTCCAGGTGTAGATTTTCTCACTTAATCAATGTGCTGTAATGTCAGAATAAACCAGAACCAAATCGTAATGGTTGCTATTATTTGATGCTACAAAGGTGATGCCAGGTACACATGCAAAATTCTTCTGATGAGAGGAGTAGAAAGTTTACTATCACAAATTGGGAAGTCCTTTACATTCCTCAGTAATTTTCTACTAGAAAAGCAGAGTAAATTTTGAAAAGGAATTCAATTTGCACCTAAATAACATCACTTTGCTGAAGACAAAGATTAAAAGCTATCAATAGCTAAACTCAGATTAACACATTTCTCTCATCAGAAAATTTCAAGGTCTGTCATCCATTTGAAATCACCAGACTATATGTCTGTCTCCATTAGCTGTGCCTTCTTTGAAGGCATATTCAGATACCTTGCTCATCATACACACACACATACCCTTTTATAATTTTGAAATACAACACATACGCTTTGCAGTAACCTTGGAAAAATTCAAGAAACCGCGGTAAAAACGTTTCTCACAGTCGTACCACCCAATGATCCAATGATCATTACTGATAACTTTTTGACATAAGACCCTCTAATGTTTTCTTCTATTTATATCTTATTTTTAAGTAACACCATACACTATTTGTTTCTCTTTTATTCTATGACTACTGTGAATTACTTTGATTGATTTTCCTATGTTAAGCCAACCTTAAATTCCTGGGATAAACTGCACTGTCATTCTTTGCATATATTGCTGGATTTTACTTGCTAATACTTGTTAGGGATTTTTGCATCTATGTTCATTAGAAAAATTGATCTGTAATTTAATTTACTTAAAGTCTAATATCTTTGTAGTATTTGGGGATCAGGTTTTTGCTGGACATATAAAATGAGTGTGAAAATATTCCTTCCTCCTGTAGTTTTTGGAATAATTTATTTTGGAATGGTATTTTTTACGTAAATGTATGATAGAATTTATCATTGAAATGATCTGGGTTTGTAGTTTTCTCAGTGAAAGATTTTAATTATGAATTCAATTTCTTTAATTGATCTAGCGCTGTTCAGATTTTCTATTTTTTGTTGTGCCAGCTTTGGTAAGTTATGTTTTTCAGGAATTTGTTCATTTCACTCTCAGTCGTTGAATTTAGTGACATAGTTATTCATAATATCTCTTTATTATCATTTTCATGTCTATAGAGTTTGTTATAATGTTCCCTCTTTCATTCCTCACATTGGTAATTTGTGTTTTCTATCTTCTTCTATGGGTTCATAAATATTACCAATCATTTAAAAAAACAACTTGTGACATTACTAATTTTATCTATTATTTGCCCATTTTAAATTTTTACTGTGTTCTTCTTTTTTATTATTTACTTACTGTAGCTTACTTTGTGTAAGTTAACAAATATAGTTTGTCTTCTTTACCTAGATTCCTAAAGTGGAAGATTAGATAATTAATTTTACACTTTTTTCTTTTCAAAAATAGGCATTTAAAGCTACACATTTCTCTTCAAGCAACACTTTAGCTGTATCTCACAAGTTTTGATATGTTGTATTTTTTATTATCATTCTGTTCAAAATATTTTCAATTTTCCTTGTGATTTCTTCTTTCACTCATGAGTTTTTTATTTTCAAATATTTCGAGAACATATTCTGTATGATTTTGATCCTTTTTTAAATTAATGAGACTTGTTTTACAGCCCACATACGATCTATTCTGGTGAAAGTTCCATGTAAATTTTAAAAGAATGAGTATTCTGGGCTTCCCTGGTGGCGCAGTGCTTGAGAATCCACCTGCCGATGCAGGGGACACGGGTTCGTGCCCCGGTCCGGGAAGATCCCACATGCTGCGGAGTGGCTGGGCCCGTGAGCCATGGCCGCTGAGCCTGCGCATCCGGAGCCTGTGCTCCGCAAAGGGAGAGCCACAACAGTGAGAGGCCCGCATACCGAAAAAAAAAAAAGAATGAGTATCCTGCAGTTGTTGGGAGACTGTTGTAAAATGTCATTTGGGCCAAGTTAGTTGATAATTGTTTATATCTTTTATAGGCTTCCTGACTTATTTCTTAACTTTCCTTGTCAGTTACTGAGAAAGAGCAATTAAAATATCTAGCTATAATTGTGAATTTATGATTTTTCCTTTAATTTTGTCTATTTTGTTTCATGTATTCCAATGCTCAGGTATTATATACATAAGTGTTTAGGATTTTTATGTCTTTTTGAGAAACTGACTCTTTTATCACTACAAATCCCCCTTCTTTAACTCTATAAAGCTCTGCTCAAAGTCTACTTAGTTTGACATTAATATAGCTTTACTAGCTTTCTTTCTTTCTTTTTATTCAAAACATCTTTACTGGAATATAATTGCTTTACAATGGTGTGTTAGTTTCTGCTTTATAACAAAGTGAATCAGTTATACATATACATATGTTTCCATATCTTCTCCCTCTTGCATCTCCCTTCCTCCCGCCCTCCCTATCCCACCCATCTAGGTGGTCACAAACCACTGAGCTGATCTCCCTGTGCTGTGTGGCTGCTTCCCACTAGCTATCTATTTTATATTTGGTAGTGTATAAATGTCCATGCCACTCTCACTTTGTCACAGCTTGCCCTTCCCCTCCCCATATCCTCAAGTCCATTCTCTAGTAGGTCTGTGTCTTTATTCCCTTCCTATCCTTAGGTTCTTTATGACCTTTTTTTTTTTTCTTAGATTCCATATATATGTGTTAGCATACAGTATTTATTTTTCTCTTTCTGACTTACTTCACTCTGTATGACAGACTCTAGGTCTATCCACCTCACTACAAATAACTCAATTTCGTTTCTTTTTATGGCTGAGTAATATTCCATTGTATATATGTGCCACATCTTCTTTATCCATTCATCTGTTGATGGACACTTAGGTTGTTTCCATGTCCTGGTTATTGTAAATAGAGTTGCAATGAACATTGTGCTACATGACTCTTTTTGAATTATGGTTTTCTCACAGTATATGCCCAGTAGTCGGATTACTGGGTCATATGATAGTTCTATTTATAGTTTTTTAAGGAACCTCCATACTGTTCTCCATAGTGGCTATATCAATTTACTTTCCCACCAACAGTGCAAGAGTGTTCCCTTTTCTCCACACTCTCTCCAGCATTTATTGTTTCCAGATTTTTTGATGATGGCCTTTCTGACCAGTGTGAGGTGATACCTCACTGTAGTTTTGATTTGCATTTCTCTAATGATTAGTGATGTTGAGCGTCCTTTCACGCGTTTGTTGGCAATCTGTACATCTTCTTTGGAGAAATGTCTATTTAGGTCTTCTGCCCATTTTTGGATTGGGTTGTTTGTTTTTTTGATATTGAGCTGCATGAGCTGCTTATAAATCTTAGAGATTAATCCTTTGTCAGTTGCTTCATTTGCAACTATTTTCTCCCATTCTGAGGGTTGTCTTTTGGTCTTGTTTATGGTTTCCTTTGCTGTGCAGAAGCTTTTAATTTTCATTAGGTCCCATTTGTTTATTTTTGTTTTAATTTCCATTCTCTAGGAGGTGGCTCAAAAAGGATCTTGTTGTGATTTATGTCATAGAGTGTTCTGCCTATGTTTTCCTCTAAGAGTTTTATAGTGTCTGGCCTTACATTTAGGTCTTTAATCCATTTTGAGCTTATTTTTGTGTAAGGTGTGAGGGAGTGTTCTAATTTCATACTTTTACATGTACCTGTCCAGTTTTCCCAGCACCACTTATTGAAGAGGCTGTCTTTTCTCCACTGTATATTCTTGCCTCCTTTATCAAAGATAAGGTGACCATATGTGCGTGGGTTTATCTCTGGGCTTTCTATCCTCGTCCATTGATCTATATTTCTGTTTTTGTGCCAGTACCATACTGTCTTGATTACTGTAGCTTTGTAGTATAGTCTGAAGTCCAGGAGCCTGATTCCTCCAGCTCCATTTTTCGTTCTCAAGATTGCTTTGTCTCTTCGGGGTCTTTTGTGTTTCCATACAAATTGTGAAATTTTTTGTTCTAGTTCTGTGAAAAATGCCAGTGGTAATTTGATAGGGATTTCATTGAATCTGTAGATTGCTTTGGGTAGTAGAGTCATTTTCACAATGTTAGTTCTTCCAATCCAAGAACATGGTATATCTCTCCATCTATTTGTATCATCTTTAATTTCTTTCATCAATGTCTTATAGTTTTCTGCATACAGGTCTTTTGTGTCCTTAGGTAGGTTTCTTCCTAGATATTTTATTCTTTTTGTTGCAGTGGTAAATGGGAGTGTTTTCTTAATTTCACTTTCAGATTTTTCATCACTAGTGAATAGGAATGCCAGAGATTTCTGTGCATTAATTTTGTATCCTGCTACTTTACCAAAGTCATTGAGTAGCTCTAGTAGTTTTCTGGTAGCATCTTTAGGATTCTCTATGTATAGGATCATGTCATCTGCAAACAGTGACAGCTTTACTTCTTCTTTTCCAATCTGGATTCCTTTTATTTCTTTTTCTTCTCTGATTGCTGTGGCTAAAACTTCCAAAACTATGTTGCATAATAGTGGTGAGAGTGGGCAACCTTGTCTTGTTCCTGATCTTAGTGGAAATAGTTTCAGTTTTTCACCATTGAGGACGATGTTGGCTGTGGGTTTGTCATATATGGCCTTTATTATGTTGAGGAAAGTTCCCTCTATGCCTACTTTCTGCAAGGTTTTTATCGTAAATGGGTGTTGAATTTTGTCAAAAGCTTTCTCTGCAACTTTTGAAATGATCATATGGTTTTTCTCCCTCAATTTGTTAATATGGTGTATCACATTGATTGATTTGTGTATATTGAAAAAACCTTGGATTTCTGAGATAAACCCCACTTGATCATGGTGTATTATCCTTTTAATGTGCTGTTGGATTCTGTTTGCTAGTATTTTGTTGAGGATTTTTGCATCTATGTTCATCAGTGATATTGGTCTGTAGTTTTCTTTCTTTGTGACATCTTTGTCTGATTTTCTTGTACTTAAATATTTTCATGTCTGTTTTTCACCCTTTTACTCTCAGCTTGTCAGTTTCTTTCTATTTAAACAAGCATATAAAAATTACAAATCTTATAATTAGCATTCAGTTGTGCTCAGCTTTTTAATTCTGTTCAACAATCTTTAACTTGTAACTGAAGTGTTTAGCTCATTTACAATCATTTACTGTGATTATTGATATAGTTGGATTTAAGTGTAGCATTTTAGCATTTGTTTTCTATTTGTAACATCAGCTCCCATTTTTCTGCCTTTCTTGTCTTCTTTTGCCTGAATCAAATATTTTTTACTCTTCTGTTTTATCCTTTTACTGATTTTTTCATATATTTATTAGTAATTTTTTTTTACTGGTCCCTCTAGAGATTACAATATACATCTTTAAATTAACACAGTCTACTCAAATGTTATACAAAGTCAGAAAAATATGAACCCTTACAACAATATAAGTCCATTCACTCCTACTCTGTTCACTCTTGTCATGCATTTTATTTTACTTTATTATTTTGGCTATAAAAAATCAATAGTCTATCAACAAATATACATATACACAAGGATAATGATTTTTGTATCCATTTCCCAGCTGAATATAGATTATTTCAAATTTTTGATTATTATGAATACAGTTGCTATGAATAATATGTACAAGGTTTTATTGTGAACATATGTTTTCAATTATTTAAAATAAGTACCTAGGAGTGGAATTGCTGCATCATATAAGTGTTTATTTAACTTTCTGAAAACTTGCCAAGGAGTTTTCCCAAGTAGTTGTACAATTTTGTGTTCTTACCATCAATGTATGAGAGTTCCAATTGTTCTAGATCTTTGCTCTACTTGTTGTTTTAAATATTTTAAATTTTACCTATTTGAATGAAGTGGCATTGCATTATGGTTTTAACTTACATATACTTTTGTTAAAGTGTGAGTTCAAATCTTTTGACTATATTTTTATTAGGTGGTATTATTGAGTGATAAGAGCTCTTTATATAATTTGGATACAAGTCAGAATATCTGTGTTTTGTTTTCAGTGTTGGGGGAAAAATTCAGTCTTCCACATTTAGGTATGAGGTTAGTGATACATTTTTTAGATGTATAGAAGATAGTTTCTTTTCCTAGTCTGTTAAGATTTTTTAAAAATCATTAATGGATTCATTGTGTCAAAATCTTTTTCTACATTTATTGAGATAGTCATACAGTTTTCCTTTTTTAGTCTGTTGATGTGGTAAATTACTACATCATTTGATTTCAAATCTGTATTCCTGGGTTAAAGTCCAGTTAATCATGCTGTATTATATTTTGATAATCACTAGATTCCATTTGATATGTCTATATCCATTTTTATATCTATGTCCATGTGGATTATTAATCTTTAGTGTTCTTTTCATGCAGTGCCTTTGTTTGGTTTTGATATTTGTGTAAAATCGGCCTCTTTAAATGAGTTTAGAAAGTGTTGCTTCCTCTTCAATTTGCTAGAAAGGATTTGTAGAATTGGTGTTGTTTCTTCCTTAAATGTTTGATAAATGTTGATAAGTAAAGTCTCCTGGGTCTCGGATGATCTTTGTGGGAAAAGTTTTTATCTTTGGTCAAATTTTCATATCATAGATATTGGATGATTCAGATTAGTTATTTCTCCCAAATCAGATGACTTTCTTTTTGTGTCAGAGAAGTTTCACATCCCCAGCAGTAGATGGCTTTTGCTCTTTTATGAAAGGAAGGTCCATAGCTCATGTAGTTTTTGTCCTCAAGTCCATTCTCTATGTTTGCATCTTTATTCCTATCCTGCCAGTAGAGTTTTCAGAACAATTTAAAACATGATTCTTAATACTAAGTAGTAGTTATTTAATTGTGTCCTTATCTGTTTTGTATTCCCAGCTTTTAATATAAAGTCTTGGATATACAGTACACAATACATCTTGTAGAACTGGACTTTTTAGTAAAGCTGATAATTATGATTAATTTTTAAAAACTCTGCTGAACACATATAATATATAATAGACAAGACTGACAAAAAGTGGTTCTGTTTTGTTGCTAAATCTGCAGATAAATGAATCATGTGGTAATGTGCCTTAGATTGGGCTCCCCCCAAGAACAGAGCTTGAAGCAGCTGGATTTTGTGGTTCTATTTCATTATGGAACACAATCTCAGTGGGGAAATAATGCAGAGAGGAAGAAAGACCAATGATATGAAACACTGTAAACTAATTAAACTTAGAGGGTGCAGGTTATTCTCAAATTTGTTAAGCAATGTATGTGTGTTTTTTTCCTGTAAAATATTTGTTGATGTGAACAGAAAGAGTTAAGCAAGAATCTCTCTAAACTGAAACACTCAGAGCTAGAAGGCACCCTCTTTCCTCACACCAGTTTTATGGATGAGCAAATTAAGAGTTGAAGGTTAAAGGCCTTGCTCAAAGTCATAAAGCTAATTTATAAGGATGATGAGTCTATATGGGACATAACATACAAGCAAAGTGGGTCCTTTGTCTAATTGTTCATACTCTCTACAAACATGAATTGATCACCAATTTTATGCCAGACACTGTGCCCAGTGCTGTACTGTGTGCCCTTTAACGTTTCTGATAGTGAAGGCATTCTTGCATTCTCATTTATATTGGTTTACTCTATTGCTGTTCCAGGTTTAGACATGAGAAATGCCAGACTTATAAGCATAGTTTTCAGGGGCTCACATCACTTCTGTTCCCCGTGCAATGACACCATCCAACAGGTAGGTTACCATAATGAGTACAACATAAGAATCTAATGGTACTCTGGAGGCAAGACCAACTCTGAATAATACTCAGAGTAGAATGACATACTGAAAATGTTTAGAAGTACCTATACTATTTTAATTAAGAGGAAACCTTTCTTTAATGGTCTTAGCTTTTTAAATTGTAATAAAACTTAACATTGTTTTAAAGATTTTTTAATGTGGACCATTTTTAAAGTCTTCATTGAATTTCTTACAATATTGCTTCTGCTTTATGTTTTGGTTCTTTGGACTCGAGGCACATGAGATCTTAGCTCACTGACCAGGGATCGAACTTGCACCCCCCTACATTGGAAGGTGAAGTCTTAACCACTGGACCACAGGAAAGTCTTGAAACTTAACATTTAGAGAGGAAATTTCTTCAGGTATAATAATTTCCACCAAAACCCACGCTGATATTTGTGGGTTGGAATAATAAAATAAGAACAGTATCTATGGGATGTGGGAAAGAACAATGCGGAGTCCAGCTTAGCTGTCACGTCAGACTTGGTAGTTCCCAAATCTGGCTGCATGTTAGAACCTTCTGAGAGCTTTTAAAAATACAGATAATAGGGTTCCCCACCCAGAGATTCTGATGTAATTGGCTTGGAGTGAGGTTTGAGCAACAGAATTTTATTAAGGTAAGTCTAACATGTAGCCTATTAGAATGCACAGGTTGAAGATACCATTAGAAGCAAGTTTAGAAAGAGAAAATAAAAACCTTTCATGCTATGGTAGAAGGACTTGACTTTGTAGCCAAAAGGGAGTATTATATAGAACTAGGGTTCAATTAAGATTAAGCTGATGATGGGGCACAGAGTGGAAGGAGTATGTGTGGGGGGCATGTGTGTACATACAGACTAAACGCAGAAAACCACTTATCAGGCTGATACAGTAGGGCAACTGGGAGGTGATAAAGGTCTGAAATGAGGTTAAAATAGGGAAATGAATGCAAAGGAAAGAAAATATTTCCTTTCTGATAGGAATAGGAAGCAAACAGAAAAGAGTATGTCCCTTTTCCCTCCTACAAAATTCCAGTCTTCCTCTAAACTCAATTAAATGTTGTCTTTCAAATTGCCCTATATATTTTTTCAGTGCAAATGGATACTTTAATTATTCATATGAAGTGACTATTACTTCCCCCAAAATCTCTAAAAAATAAATTGTGCATATATTTTAATGATAGTTGGAATTTTTCAAAATATATGCTAACATATCTAAATCTTAACGAAATCAACACATATAGTCTCATATCAAAGCTCCTTTCAGACTAGATTACAGAATCTATACCTGCATAATTAAAGATCCCTGAAGGGACTTCATATCAGGATAAGGTCCTGAAAAAAAAAATAAATGAAAATGTGCATTTCTGGTATGTAGTTTCTACACACCAAACTCAGGCAGCCCAGAGACAGAAGAGTGTGTCATAAAATTAAAAAGTTTACTACAGCTTCTAGTTGTAAAGCTTAAGTCCAAATTTCTTCATCTTAAAATAAATAAAAGGAAATCAAACTATTCTCTGACTCCCTGACTGGCTGTATATTAGCTCCTCCAATGTGTCATGGGCCTTCCCTTCTTTCTTCCACAGAGTATTGACCTGCACATCTCCAGGGTTGGGTCTCTTCTGGGGTGGCACCCCTCTGGGAAGCCCTCTCTGACCACACGACCCCCCCAAAAAGCTCTGAGCTTTTGCTACCAGATGCATCTTTCCTCTGTGTCACTGTTACTGTCTGTAATTACACTACCATTTTGTAACCGATTGACTAGTGTCTGCCTCTCAGACTAGACCATAAGCTCTGTGATGGTAGGAAATGAGTCTGCTTTGCTTACTTCTGTATTTTTAGCACCCAGAGAAGTGATGGACACAGAGCAGATGCACTAGGGTCTGACATTTAAGAAAACAGAAACCATACCAGTCTCTGTTTTATAACAGAGATAATTTAACATGGAAGGACCTCATGGCACAAAACAGAGTGTAGAAGGGTATATTTGGAGCTGCGAGTCAATAGCCAATAACTAGCACACCTAGGGAAGTGCCTAACATACAGGAATTATTGAATATATATTTGTAAAATAAATGAATGACAGAGTTAGGATAAGCCAAATTAAAGAATAAACTCAAAATAAGAAGAAAATGAATAAAAAGTGGAGTGTACTTGATACATCTCATGAGATAACATAAAAATTGGAGACAAAGGGTCTGAAATCTGAATTCTAATCCTAGGACCGTACGCACTCAGCTGTGTGTCCTTGAGGATGTCATTTAACATGTCTGTGTCTTAAATGTCTTGTACATACAATGTGGTATTGAACAAGATATTCTAGTTCTTCTCCAGCTTTGAAGTTGCAGTCTCTTTTAGTTGATTTCCTATGCCTCTTGCAGTGATAATCTGAGCTGTGGCAAGAACAAGTACAATCTTAGGAAATCTGGATGAAGAGTAAGTCAAACTTGAAGACACCACTTTACTCCTACCCCAGGGAATGTGTGAATGTTCCCTCTTCTGTACTCGCCCTGGCAATTTATACATTCCTGCATTAATACACAAGTTATCACTTTGTATTTGAGAGATGTATTTAATTACTTTTTGGTTTCCCTGTTAGTCCTTGAAGTCTGAGACCCTGATATTTTTAATTCTTGAATTCCTGGTAGCATCTGGTACATGATAGGTGCTTAATGGAATAGTAGAATTTAGTGAAGAGGGTTAGCTAGCAAGTAAATACTCTTTAGCATTAGGTCAATTTTCAGGCTTTTCAATGAATCTATTTGGTTATGTTTTCTATCTATTCCTGCCAGTAATAATAGTTTTGGTCTTTACACCAAAGCATTAACAGTGTCTTCTTTGAAATCAAGACGCATCATATAGATGGAAGAAGAGAGAATACAGGAGGGAAAAAGATAGTAAATGAATTACTTATCCATCCATCAAAGGGTCTTTATACCTCGGACCATGCCCAACACAAGATTTATGAAACAGCCAAGAGAAACTGAAAGGCATGATACTTAAGAGACTTACAGTCTAGCTGGGAAGGTCACCATGAACAGTACAAGACAGAATCTAAGAAATACAGTGTGTCAGAAATTTTGTGTTTTCTGTCTTCAAATTGTATTTGGAATCTAACCACCAATCACCACCTCCACTGGCTAGCTCTAGCTGCCATCATCTCCTCATCTCCTCATTGGCCTGCCTGCAGCTGCCCTTGACTCACTTCATCTCAGTGGCAGAGAAATCCTCTTAAAGTCTATGTTGGATCAGAACACTTCTCTGTTCAAATTTACCAAAGCCTCCCATCTCATTAAGAGCAAAAGCCACCATATTTACAATGCCCTTCTAGTAACTTCCGAAGACCTACTTCTCCAACTTCCTTGGCTCTTTCTCCCCCTTACTGTTGAGAGCCAAGAGTCTTGCTCAGAGATGTACAACTTCTCTGTCAAAAATTGGAAATTTTGGAGATTGTAGACAAATAATCCAAGGTTCAATAGTGCTTGGAATTTGATGTGTGTGTGTGTGTGTGTGTGTGTGTGTGTGTGTGTGTGTATTTCTGTCTCTGTCTAAGGTGCGCTATGTGCATGGCATTACAGTCAGACATATATGAGTGGTAATCCTATTTCACTACTTACTAGAAGTGTGGCTAGTTATCCAATATCTCTGGGTCTTTCCTTTTCTATATAATGGGTATGATCACATCTCATCTTGCATCTTTCTGCATTTTAAATGATATCATTACAAGGATTTAGCTCAGCATTCACCACATAGTAGATGCACAACAATTACTAGCTTCTTTCAGTTCTATTTGTGTCAGGATTGGGCACTTAAGATGCAAAAGAGTGAGGCATGGGTAAGGGTTCAATGTAGGCTCACTAGAATGGTAACTCTGATCAAGAGGAGGGTCAGGCCTAATAGAGATGGGCTGGATAGGAATGGGTTAAAGGAGTTAACAGGCTGCCCAGCTGGACCATTCTCAATCAAGGGCCTGCATAAAAAGCAGGCAGGAGCAGAAGTGGGGGCTGGCCATGCTGAGAGTGCCTTCGGAGGCCAGCAGCTGAGAAGTTGCTCATCTCTTGGTTCAGCCTGTTGTCACACCCTGGAGTGGGGGACCAGGGGATGCGGGAGGCTGGCTGGCCTTTGTTAAAACCCTGAGAGCGAGCAGGCAGTGTTTTATATTGAGCCTGACAAATAAAAGGCCAACCTGAACCATCTGGTTCTGGAACATATGGGAAACACAGATTTCTATTGTCAATGACCAAAATATTAGTCTATTGAATCTTAAGGTATTTTACGATCAGGAAGAATTTGAATAATGGAATAAGTAGCCCTTAGAATGGTCACTCTGATGAGGGGAGGGTTAGGCGAAAAGGCTTCGATGTTGCACACAAAGTGATTATTGATTTCGGTACAGTGCATCTCATTGCAGGGCTCCCGATTGTTTAGAAATATTAACTCACTGATGCTTAGAGTATCGCTGGGTGGGAGGGAGGGTTGCTCCAGCGGAGGGGAGAGTGAACGCGTGTCAGCCGAGAAGTCAGGAGACTGCTATTCTCCAGCAGGATGGATCAGAAGTGACAGTGGACTAAATTACGGCCTCCTGCTCCTATTTTTATAGTATGTCTTTGAATCATTGTGAAACAAAGATTAAACACAATAAACAGAGCCTGTTTTTAATTGCACCCAAACAAGAGCCCTTGAAAGGCCTGCTAGTATGTAGGCAATTAGTTTAAAAATGCATCAAATTATTTGACAATCATTCAAGGATTTTTATTTTAAAAAAATTTTTTTTCTGTTGCTTTTGAGGCCAGGTTCATCAACACTTAGTAATAAGATGCAGCAAGATGAATGCAAAATTCAACTATAAAGCAGTCTGAGTGAAAAGTAGCATAGGTAGATCATTCCAATTTTAAACATGAAGCTTTGGACAAAAGTTTGTAGTTGAAGAGGAGATTGCAAGAATAACCAATGACAAGCCCAGTGGATATACTGCAGCTTGATTTTAGCAAAACATTTGGAAATTCTTAAAATGTATCCTTCAGTGTACCCCAAATTGACTTGGACAGGCCTGAACGTGGCATAAGGCCTTATGAAGTTGATTTTTAAACCGTGAGGGCAAATTCTAACATATCCAAAATTGAGGTGGTATACAATAGGGCAAAACTGGGTCTTCAGTGTTGCTTAACTGTGTTGCTAATTTGTAAAGAGTGCTAAGTGACATCTGCAAAAACAGAAGGGTGACAAGTGCCAATACTACCTGAGTGTTTAAATAAGGAGGCCCAGAATAATCAGAAATATTAGCAAGAAGTTAATGGGCAACAGCTTGAAAAAGTACAAATACATTTGTGAGGGTCCACTGATGCTGCAGATGTTCAACCTGGGCAGACTTTGTCGTGACAGGGGGCAGCAGAGGAGATAATAATAATGTCCGGTATTCATAAAGCATCTGTCTTCAGGGATTTCAAAGCACTTTGAGTGTGTATTATCTCATTCAGCCCTGCTCCTTTTTGTCTGCAGTAGCCCAAATAGTGGCCATGGGGGAGGCGGCCAGCACACCGACTGGAGATTTTGTCTTGTGTTTAATGACATTGAGGCAAAGTGTCTGGGGCAAAGGGCATTTCAAGGAACTGAGGGGCCCAGCAATTTTGTGCTGGGGAAATTTCAGAAACTGAACTGTGACCGTTCTCAGCTTAGTGCACATAATTTGGATAGGGGATGAAGAGGTGAGGGGAGTTGAGAAGCCTAGGAATAAGTATTATCTTGATGAAACTGAGGCTCAGAGAGATGGAATAGCCTTCAGAGTCCCACTACATGTTGGTACAGGGAAGTTAATCCCCCTCAAGAGTCAATTCTGGGCTTTTTGATTGGGGGTTCGCAAAATGATGTCTTTTAACATGGAGGTGGCAATCCAAGGGAGTCGTGGAATGGAACAGAGGAGGCAGACCATCCTGGAAAGTGGCAATGTAACTGAGTTCCTCATTACCGGGAAGAAGGAGATAAGTTGGAGTCAGAGCGGGCCTGAAGGGATTGACCTGTGACTAAGTGAGCTGCTGTTGAGGGAACATGCTATGTCTATGGGCAGAAGAGGGGTTATTGAGAATGAAACATGAGAAAACCTAGGAGTAATGGGATGGAATGAAGAACGCTTTCCAACAAAAGAAATCTCTGGGATGGTAAGGTTACTCTAAGTCCACAGCATATTTTTGATTGAAAATAGCATGTATAATAAATCCTATCCTTGCTCTTTGAATGATGAAACACATCTTGCAGTCTGTGATTATGATACAATCAACAAATACCTTGCAACGTTTTGTGTGCGTTGGTCCTTACCACACAGCATCCAACAATAGCAAAGAAAGATTACCCTCTACATGATCCCTGTGGGGAAATACAGGTTACAGCTGATGCTTTTCATAGAAAGGATGAGAACAACTTCACAAAAGCCCATAATCATTGTCTGTCTGGCATAGAGTGAAACTTTAGCCACCTGGTTTTGTATTTTCCCTGAAGCCCCCAGACGAAGGATAACTGCCACACAGAAAAGTAGAAGCTGGTGATGCTGTAAAAAGTTGAGCAGTTTTGCTCTAAAATTATATAAAAGTCTCTTGATACATGCATTCAGGAGGAACTGGTGACAAACATTTCAGAAATAAACACCATCACGATTCCTTCAGGAAATGGCATCTATAGACAATAGGTCACTTCCTATATGATTCTACAGTGGTCTTGCATACATCCTCCCTCTTTGTACTCATAGTAAAAGCAGCTGATTAGAGTCTGGGAAACAACAGTCAAACAGCCACGTTACACAGAGAATGCACAGAGACAATTAATGAAACGTGATCAGTCTCGACATTTTTCATATTGCAAGTGGAAACGTGTGTAGGATCTTATTACCTAATAAACCCTGAGCACACTGACAAATTCTGAACACACTGCTAACTGTCCTGGTGCACATTCATTTCTTTCTTTTCCAGACTTTTGTTAAACACATACAAAAATGCCTCCAAACAATAAGTAGAGCTACTCACATTAATATATACAAAATCCCATTAATAATGTATTATAATGGTTCTCTTATGATGCAGTTTTTCATCACTGACCTTGCAGATTTTATCCAAAGTATGCCTGACCTCCCAAGGTCATGCCAGGGAGTCTGTGCTCAATTTCTAAATATCAACAGGACCGCTCAGACATGAAATCGCTGCGTCCGAAGAAGAAAAACCAGCTCCTAACTGTTTTAAAAGAAGCCCCTTCTGTGCTGTGATTTTTTTTTTTTTTTTTTTTTTTGGTATGAGTCTTGATTTGATGAAAAGACTAAATTAAATAAATGAGCAAGTCATAATGTGTAAGCCATTTCTTCAACTCTCCTGCTCAATCCTGCTCAAATGAGTTGGCAGTCTTTCTAGGCTGGTTCAGACTTAAACAATTATAAGCTTCCAAACTAATTAGGGAGCAGAACATTATAGGACTGGTGAAATTTGGCAGCTATTGCTAAAAATAAGAGTTCAAAACTAGCTGTTATGAAAACAACTGGAAATTGTCAAGGAATCTCAATCGTAAACCATCAGCGTGGCCCTGAGCAACCCCGCTTCCTTTTGTGCACCTTTCTTCATTTTTCACACTGGTTGATAGAGGAAGCTGCACAGCTTTCTGTGCCAAAACAATGCCAATCACACTTGGTCTAATTTACAGAATCAATGCATCAATGCCTTTATTATTTCCACTATGAAGCATCTTTAAACTTTTTGAAAGTTTTGTGGTTAAAACATTATTACAGTTGTCTCTAAATATTACATTGTGATACCGGATTTCTTTTTTCCCTGAAGAACTGCTGCTGCTTTAATATAATTTCTGAAAGGACAGATTTACCGTGAATAAAATCTTCCCAGGAACAGTTCATAGACTGATGAGAGTCCACACCTACTCGTCTATGATTTTGAAGTAAAATTTAATCAGGAGTTGATAAATACAGCGAAACAGAAGTAAAATATTAAGTAAAGTGTTGTGATTATGAAGAAAGTGAGGGCTCAAAAAGTTGAGTGATTTCCTCCAAGTTTCCATATGTTTGCATGTGATAAAAACTCGTAGAGAAGATAAGTTTTTCCTTCTACCTTGCTGTCCACACAAAAATAAGTACACTAAGGTCTTTTACTACACAAGGCAGGAACCCTGGACCTGCCTGTAAGTGTGAGAATGAACATGAGCAGGTTCATTTTAGTTCTTACAGCACAAGATTTAATTATTGAACAACCAGAAACACCATCGCCTGATTCATAATGTCATCTTGACATATGCCCCCTGGGATGGAGCTGGGTTGAGGCCACAATGCATGTACAGTCATGCAGGTACATAGAACACTAGTTTCTCTAGTACATCTTTTCACCATCCTGGGTACTAACTGAAATTATAAAAGTGAACACAACCATGGGTGTAGAAAACTAATGCAATCGTGATACATTTGGGATTTAATCCTTTAGCAAAAACATTCCATAGCTAACATGAAAAAAAAAAAAAAAAAACTAAGCACAAAACTTAGCACATAGGGTTGGTTCCTTGATAAAAATTTGCTGATGGGTAGAGTTTTAGTCAAACTGAAGAATGTTCTCAGATATATTTGGAAAATATTGCTATACTTTTCTCTCTCTCTCTTTCTTTCTCCTCTGATTGTAGCAGCACATAATTGAATCATTTGACTGCCAGGATTGGGGGTGAATTTTGCAGGCCCTGGTAGATCTTCACTGACTGGCCTATATGGGAGTTAAGCCTTGTCTTAATTCCAACAACATGCCTATATGTATTTTTTTTTTTTTTTTTTTTTTTTTTTTTTGCGGTACACAGGCCTCTCACTGTCGTGGTCTCTCCCGTTGCGGAGCACAGGCTCGGGACGTGCAGGCTCAGCGGCCATGGCTCACGGGCCCAGCTGTTCCACGGTATGTGGGATCTTCCCGGACCGGGGCACGAACCCGTATCCCCTGCATCGGCAGGCAGACTCTGAACCACTGCGCCACCAGGGAAGCCCAACATGCCTGTATTTAGACAAGGGTGATAGTGTAGAAATGCAGCAGAAGAGCACAATCCTCTTTCTTCTATTTTGACCCCCCTTACTTCATTCTATCTTCCCTTTCTTTCATAGTTTTATATTTCAAAATAGCCATGTACACTTGTACCTCTAGCTACTTTTCCATCTTTATTTTTTTTAGAAACCTTTACCATTTTGCTTTATTCCTACCATTCCCCCATCAAGACCAAGGCCTCAGCCTCTATGTCTCCCCTAAATCCCATTATGTCATACCTCATCTAATTGTCCTTCAACCCCCTTGCTGGTTTCTCTTCTTTTAGAATCCTCCCAAAACCAGTATTTCCACTTTAACTCTCTTCCCTCCTCATTACTTGCTGTGTGCTGAGGACCACCCTTTATTGTTGGTTGAGATCTTTGCTCAGAATTCCAGATCCATGTGCTTAACACTTTGCTGGGCTTCACCACTGCATTATCCAACTCAACGTGTTCCTATCTCTCCCTTCACCTCTATTACTCCTCTCTCCACCTTGACTTTTATTCTCATTCCAGTTAACAATTCTGTCATCTGGTTGGTTAAATAGGAGAGAAATGTGTGAATTCTCTTGCTTCCTCTCTCTCCCTACTCTTCCTATCCAAAAGGTTAAGTTATGTCAATGTACCTTGAAAACTTCACTCAAATCTGTCTGTCCCCCTTGCTGGTGACACACTCCACATCCTCATTATCTCTTTCAGATTATTGACATGGTTTCTCCTCTGTGCTCCCTTTTGCCAGGACTGCCCCTTTCTAATCCATCTCTACCTTGTTGCCAATTTCTAAAATTCGAACTTGGTCATGTTAATTTCCCTTTAGAATTCTTCAGTGGCTTTCCACCGCCTATAGGACAAATTCTTGTGTTGTTTACATAGCATATGAGATCCTCCGTGATCTAACCACTCGTTAGCTCTCTGTTTTCACCTTCTAACATGCTTTTGTACACATTTTGGGCTTCATTCATCATAAAATATTTGCAGTTGATTCCCTTCCTTTCTCTTCTTTTCTCTCCATAGGTGATGTCCTCCAGCCTTACCCCTTTATATACTCTCTCTACATTGATAGTTCTCAAAATTACGTCTCCTGTCTGGACCTTGTTCTTGAATTCTAAACTCAAACACTCATTTGTTAGATGTCTATACACATCTCAGACTTAACATGTTCTAAACAAACTCTGATCGTCTTAAAACCCGGCCCTCTCATGGTCTTGCTCATATCAAGACATGGCAACTTCTATTTCTGGTTAGTCAAGCCAAAAAACCTTTCAACTCATCCTTGATGCCTCTCCTTCTCTCATACTCCATATCTAAGTCATAAGTAATAAGTAAGTTCTGCCTATACCAGCTTCAAAATATATCTAAAATCTGAGTTACAGATGTGGTCTAAGTTACCATCATTTTTGTTGGTTTGCTATAGCTCCCTAACTGTTCTTCCTGACATATCCTTGTCACCTTTCAGTCTGTTCTCATCCAAGCAGTCACTGTGATCTATTAAAGTGTATGTCAGATCATATCACCCTTCTGCTCAGAACCCTCCAAGGGCTTCCTATCTCACTCTGTGAAAGCCAGGGCTGTCTTCAATTATTTTATCCCCCATTGGTTGTTCATTATCTTTTCTTTTTGAGTTTTCTCTTTTTATAAATTTATTTATTTAATTTATTTATTTGTGGCTGCATTGGGTCTTCGTTGCTACGTGCGGGCCTTCTCTAGTTGCGACAAGGGGGGGCTACTCTTCGTGGCCGTGTGCGGGCTTCTCACTGCAGTGTCTTGTTGCAGAGCACGGGCTCTAGGCGCGCAGGCTTCAGTAGTTGTGGCACGCGGACTCAGTAGTTGTGGGTGGCGGGCTGTAGAGCGCAGGCTCAGTAGTTGTGGTGTGTGGGCTTACTTGCTCCGCGGTATGTGGGATCTTCCCAGACAAGGGCTTGAACCCATGTCCCCTGCATTGGCAGGTGGATTCTTAACCACTGCACCACCAGGGAAGCCCCTGTTCATTATCTTAATTCCCACTGAGAAGTTTATATACATTGGTCTCTGCATTAATTAGAATCATCTGCTACTTTCTGTGTCCTAAATTTTTCAGAACCCAACTCATTTATCAAATCATTGTGTAATATTTCTCTTTGCATACTACTTTCTGCTACTTTCTGTATCCTAAATTTTTCAGAACCCAACTCATTTATCAAATCATTGTGTAATATTTTTCTTTGCATACTGTTACACAGAACAGCTATTACTATTTAAGCTGTAATGTGCTTGTCTGCAGCCAAACTGTACATTATTGAGAGTAAATGAGTGTATCTTACATTTCATTTTATCCCTCGCAGCTTGGTCCATAGTATAGGATCCAAAAATATTTGCTCACATTTTTTATTGTATTAACATTACAAAGTAATTTGTTCTAAACCACAGGATTCTAAATATACATACTTTACTGGCAGAAGTGTTAATTTGGGGGATCCAAGAGTCCTAGACCTTGGTAATCTACGAAGGAGAAATAGTTTGATGTGTATCTTATTAACAATAGACACAAAACTGACCTTGAGGAACCAAGTTTTAAATCCGTCTCTTCTGTCAATATTGGTGTCAGAACCCTGGAAAATATTTCTGATCTGTAGCCATCTAAATTACATATCTCCCCGAGATTAGATGGATACCCTACTCAGAATTAGACTAGCCCTTGGAGAGTTTACTTTTGGTTCTTAATCTTTGGATGTCACAGACTGCTAGAGTTTTTGATGAAAGCTGTGACTCTTCTCCTCCTCAAATGACCATACTCATAGCCACTTAATATTTCTATAACTAAGGGACTCAAGTTATCAAAAGCCTATCCATAGAATGTCTAGGACTTCATAGATCCCAGGTTAAGGATCACAGATCAAGGACTACAATTATATTTTTTCCCTTACTGCTCTAAATGGTTGGATGATTTTAGGTAAAGCATGTACAAGCAAACCTTGTGTTATTTGATTCACTTTATTGTCCTTTCCAAATATTGCATTTTTACAAACTGAAGGTTTGTGGGAACTCCACCTCAAGCAAGTCTACTGGTACCATATTCCCAACAGCATTTGCCCAATTCCTGTCTCTGTGTCACATTTTGGTAATTCTCACAATATTTCAAACTTTTTCATCATTATTATATTTGTTATGGTAATCTGTGATCAATGATCTTTGATGTTACCATTGTAATTGTTTTGGGGCACCATGAACCATATCCATATAAAACCATGAATCTAATCAATAATGTGTATGGTTTGATTGTTCCACTGACTGGGTCATTCCCCCGTCTCTCTTCCTCTCCTTGGGCCTCCCTATTCCCTGAGACACAACAATATTAAAATTAGGCCAAGTAATCACCCTTCAATAGCCCCTAAGCATTCAAGTGAAATGAAGAGCTGCATGTCCCTCACTTTAAATCAAAAGCTAGGAATGATTAAGCTTAGTGAGTAAGGCATGTTGAAAGCTGAGACAGGCTGAAAGCTAGGCCTCTTGTGCCAGTTAGCCAAGTTGTGAATGCAAAGGAAAATTTCTTGGAGGAAATTAAAAGTGCTCCTCCAGTGACCACACAAATGATAAAAAAGCAAAACAGCCTTACTACTGATATGGAGAAAGTTTGAGTGGTCTGGATAGAAGATCAAACAAGCCACAACTTTCCCTTAAGCCAAAGCCTAATCCAGAGCAAGGTCTTAACTCTCTTCAATTCTAAGAAGACTGAGAGAGATGAGGAATTTGCAGAAGAAAAAATTGAATCTCGCAGAGATTGGTTCATGAGGTTTAAGGAAAGAAGCTGTATCTATAACATAAAAGTGCAAGATGAAGCACCTAGGGCTAATGTAGAAGTTGCAGCAAGTTGTCCAGAAGATCTAGCTAAGATAAATCATGAAGGTGGCTACACTAAACAACAGATTTTCAATGTAGATGCAACAGCCTTATGTTGGAAGAAGGTGTCATCTAGGACTTTCATAGCTATAGAGAAAAAGTCAATGTCTGGCTTAAAAACTTCAATGCATAGGCTGACTCTCTTGTTAGGGACTGATGCAGCTGGTGACTTGAAATTGAAGCCAGTGGTCATTTGCCATTCTGAAAATCCTAGAGCCCTTAAGAATTATGCTAAAACTACTCTGCTTGTGCTCTATAAATGGAAAAACAAAGCCTGGATGACAGCACATTTGTTTACAACATGGTGTACTGAATGTTTTAAGTCCACCATTGAAACCTACTACTCAGAAAAAAAGATGCCTTTCATGCTCTGGTTACCCAGAGCTCTGTTAGAGGTGTACAAGGAGATTAATGTTTTCATGCCTACTAACGAAACATCCATTCTGCAGCCCCTGGATCAAGGAGTCATTTTGACTTTCAAGTGTTAGCACTGAAGAAATACATTTTGTAAGGCTATGGCTACCATAGATAGTGATTCCTCTGATGGATCTGAGAAGAGTAAATTGAAAACCTCTAGAAAGGATAACCAGTCTATGTGCCATTAAGAACATTCATTCAATCCAAGAACACGGTATATCTATCTGTTTGTGTCATCTTTGATTTTCTTCATCGGTGTCTTTCAGTTTTTGGCATACAGGTTTCTTGCCTCCTTAGATAGGTTACAGCCACTATGGAGAACAGTATGGAAGTTCCTTAAAAAACTAAAAATAGATCCTGCAGTCATATGATCCTGCAATCCCACTCCTGGGAATATATCTGGAGACAACCATAATTCAAAAAGATACATGCACCTTATTGTTCATTGCAAAACTATTTACAATAGCCAAAACATGGAAGCAACATAAATGTGCACGGACAGATAAATGGATAAAGATGTGGAATGGAATATTACTCAGCCATAAAAAGAATGAAATAATGCCATTTGCAGCAACATGGATGGACCTAGAGATTACCATACTAAGTGAAGTAAGACAGACAGAGAAAGACAAATATCATATGATATCACTTATATGTGGAATCTAAAAAATGATACAAATGAACTTATTTACAAAACAGAAATAGGCCCACAGAGTTCTAAAACAAACTTATGGTTACCAAAGGGGAAAGGGGTGGGGAGGGATAAATTAGGAGTCTGGGTTTAACATATACACATTACTATATATAAAATAAGACCTATATATACAAGGACCTACTTTGTAGCACAGGAAACTATACACAATATTTTGTAATAATCTATAAGGGAAAAAGAATCTGGAAAAGAATGTATATACGTATATATATATATATGTATAACTGAATCACTTTGCTGTACATCTGAAACTAACACAACATTGCAAATCAACTGTACTTCAATTTAAAAAAAAAGAGTGCTCCTGATTCATAGGAAGAAGTCAAATATCAACATTAACAAGAGTTTGAAAGATGTAGATTCCAGCCCTCATGAATGAATGTGAGAGGTTCAAACTTCAGCAGAAGCACTGATTGCAGATGTGGTAGAAATAGCAGGAGAACTAGAATTAGAAGTGGAGCCTGAAGATGTGACTGAATTGCTGCAATCTCATGATCAAACTTGAATGGATGAGGAGTTGCTTCCTATGGATGAGCAAAGAAAGTGGTTTCTTGAGACACTGTCTACTCCTAGTGAAGATGCTGTGAAGATTGTCGAAATAGCAACAAAGGATTTAGAATACTAGGTAAACTTAGTTGATAAAGCAGGTGAAGGGTTTGAGAGGATTGACTTCAATTTTGAAAGAAGAAGTACTGTGGGTAAAATGCTATCAAACAGCACTGCATGCTGCAGAGAAATCTTTTGTGAAAGGAAGGGGTCAATCGGTGCAGCAAACTTCATTGTTGTCTTATTTTAAGAAATTGCCACAGCACTCCCAGGCTTCAGCAACCACCACTGTGATCAGTCATCCACACTGAGGCAAGACCCTCCACCAGCAAAAAGATTGATTCTCTGAAGGCTCAGATAACGGTTAGCATTTGTTAGCAATAAGTTATTTTTAAATTAAGGTAGGTACATCGTTTTTTTAGAAATAATGCTGTTGCACACTTAATAGGCTATAGTGTAGTATAAACATAACTTTTATATGCGCTGGAAAAACAAAAAATTCATGTGACTTGCTTTATTGCAATATTTGCTTTTTTGTGGTGGTCTGGAATCAAATCCAAAATATCTCTGAGGTTTGCCTGAACCATATTTACACCTCAATTTTCATCATTTACAAAATACAGGAAAACTTCCTGGTGCGAGTTAAGTTCACAGAGGGTAGGCTGACTAAATCCCTTGGGCACTATGCAATGGAAAGTATAATATCACCTAAGAGGAGAGTTGAGTCAATAAATGAGAAGTGTGAAATTGTACATAGCGGTAAGTCACCTTGTTAAATAGTTATGGGAAATTGAGCTCACTTCACCCAGATGCAATGGAATATCACCAAAAGGGAGAATTAACTTATCCCAGTAAATGCTTCACTTGAAAGTAAATAACTCTAGTTCTCTGAGCCAGCCAGTCCCTGTTCTACTTTTCTTTTCTTTTTTATTTTTTTGTGGTTCCTTTTTAACAGCTTTATTGAGATATAATTCAAATACCATACAATTCACCCACTGAAAATGTACACTTCAGCAGATTTTAGTATATTCACAGAGGTGTGCAACCATCAGCATGATGAATTTTAAAACTTTCTCATCATGCCCCAAAGAAACCTTTACTTATCACCCTCTCCCACCCCAGTCCCTTCAGCCCCAGGCAACAACTCCTCTGTTTTCTGTCTCCAGAGGCATTTCATATCCATGGAATCATACATATGCCATCTTTGTCTGCCTTCCTTCGCTTAGCATGTTTTCAAGGCTCATCCGTATTGTAGCATACACCAATCTTTGGTTCCTTTTTATGGCTGAACAATATTTCTTCATATGGTTATACCACATTTTGTTTATCCATTCATCAGTTGATGGACATTTGTGTTTTTCTTCTACTTTTTGGCTGTTATGAACAGTTATAAACTTTTTTAAAAAATAGATCTTTATTGGATTATAATTGCTTCACAATACTGTGTTAGTTTCTGTTGTACAACAAAGCGAACCAGGCATATACATACATACATCCCCATGTCCCCTCCCTCTTGAGCTTCCCTCCCTATCCCACCCCTCTAGGTGGTCACAAAGCAACGAGCTGATCTCCCTGTGCTATGCTGCTGCTTCCCACTAGCTAACTATTTTACAGTTGGTAGCGTATATATGTCCATGCCACTCTCTCACTTCATCCCAGCTTCCCCTTCCCCTCCCTGTGTCCTCAAGTCCATTTTCTATGTCTACGTCTTTATTCCTAAAACAGCTATTAACATCAATCTCTCTTTATCCTATGATTAATCTCTCTTTATCTTATGATTAATCAAGCAATCATCTCTTTTAAAGATTTATTTCTTTTTTGTGAAAACTGATGGCACGTTTTTAATGAAATTGTAAAATCTGATCAATGTCCTCCAATTCTACAG
Source organism: Kogia breviceps (assembly GCF_026419965.1). Lineage (NCBI taxonomy): Eukaryota > Metazoa > Chordata > Mammalia > Artiodactyla > Physeteridae > Kogia > Kogia breviceps. The sequence continues at coordinate 31,694,676 of NC_081322.1, read as the reverse complement.
GAAAAGAATAGAGCATTGCACTCAGAGCAATGATTTTTTTGGAATCAATCTGTGTTTTATTTTTTATATATTCATTTCTCCCCAATGGCAAAAAAAAATTAAAAATAAAATAAAAAGATTTTAAGGCAGTAACAAGCAGCAATGTTTTAAAGACAGTTCTCCTAGATGTCCTGGCATTCTAGAGGGTTCAGTGAGGGTGATGTGGCCCCAGGCAGGGCTACCAGATGAATTTTATGGCTCTCTCCCTAAAGGGTGGCTTCTCATTGTATAATTTTGCCAAATCCAATAAGACCTGATGCGCTCATCACACCAAGTACATACCCGGGCTGGTGCCACAGTGTCTAGACTGTCATGTCACCTGTGTCACTTGTGAATCTTGTGAATGCAAATCCATCACATTATAGTGACATCTCATCTTTCTCAACCCACTCCTCTTCCTCCTCGTCATTATCCCTACCATTTTACTGAGCTCCTAAAAGGAGCCAGGCACCATGCTATGTTTCTACATCATTAGATTATCAGTACAACTTAGCAAAGTAGTTATTAATCTAATCTTACATTTGAGAAAACTGAGGCTCAGAGGAGTTAAGTAATTTTTCCTCAGTCTTTAGTAAAGGGTGGCAAGTAGACTGGAGAGAAGTTAAGGGGAAGAATGCAGAAGCAGCCACAAATCGCAGAAGTGGAAGGAAGGAGGAAGAACAAGAGAGAATTTAAAACTGTCCTATGAAGTTGGGAAAAATACAGTGACACTGAATGGAAATCTTACAAGTAGAAAAGAAAATAGATATGAGTATGGACCTGTTTGAAAAAATAGAACTGTTAGGGTAGAATTCAATGTTACAGGAGGAAACTAGAGCTAACAGTTTCTCCTTTTTCTTCATCTGAAGCATAAAAGGGTTGAAGTTTGCCCACCTATCTAGAGAGAGAGTGAGCTCTGCACAGAGGGCGTGATGAAGCGGGACAGCTGGTGGAAGGGGGTCAGCCACTCCACCACTGTCCAGAGTACATTCTGCTCTTGTCCCCTATTTCATTCCCTACTTCCTAAACTTGCCCTGTAGGTAACCAAACCCACATCCCTGATGGCCTCCTGCTGTTCTTTGAACCCGCCCCTTTAGAAGGGGGCATCCTGCCCTTGACCACCTTGACTCTGATCTCTGAGAAGACTTCTGACCATTGAATTCGATTCATCTCATCTCACGGATGTCTTAGCATCCCCATGGATTGGCAACCTGAGCACCTTCCTGGAAGCCCACCCCTTAAATCTATTTCTGCTTTCATATAGTCGCTAACACAGCCATTCATTTCACAGTTATTATTGTATACATAGCTGTCCCTGTTCTAGTCTCTAGGAACACATAGCGAACAAAATAGGCATTGCTGCTTCACATGTGAACCTTACACAAACACACACACACACACACACACATACACACACACACAAATACACAGACACACATCAAAGTAGAAGAACAATGGGCAAAGGGGAATCATGTACTCATTCTATGTAGATCATGCATCCTTGCCATGTATATATTCACGTCGTAAAGATATTGCTTCTTTTAATCATTGGATTTATCGCTTAAGTCAGAAATTGTAGTTTTCTGCAGTATAGCAACAGGAAGAAAGATGTAATTTTGGTGCTTTCTCTCCTCAAAACACCCTCCCTGGGATGGAGTGTATGTAAGCTACCTGTGCAGCAGAGACAATGATATTGCATCTCTCCTCCCCGTGTTGCTTGGATGAAACTCACTCTTGAGTCTCTAGGGCTCAGGGGAGTTCAATGGGCTAATAGGCAATCCCAGCTGAACCTTGGCAGACTTTCCACCAAACCTCAGGGGTTACTGGATTTGTAATGCAACCCCAAAGGCATCTATGAATCAGCTGCAGTGGAAGTGCTTGCCTGTGGCATCTTGCCAAGACCCTATTAGAAGTCTCTCAGAAGAGCCTGACAACAGATATTAAAAAGGCTGCAAAAGGATGATTATGGTCTGTCATTTGAAGAGTCTACACATGGACTACACATTGTTTTCTTCCTTGTAGATGAAAATGCCCCTAAGTATAAACTGTCTAGCCAGTACCATCTACCGTATATTGGCTGCAAATACAGTGAAGACGCTTTCAAATAACTCTTTCTTGGGAAGTTGATAAACAAAGGATGGAAAGCCCATAATTCTGGTATACATTTGGTATCCTCACCATATCAAATCCTGGTTGAATGCATCATCTTTAATTAAATAGTATGACTAGCCACTGAGAAAAACATATCTTCTGGGGCTGGCACTTACTCTTAGAATCAGACATACTCTGTCCGGGTTAAGCAGTCTGAATGTGAGGATGTAACACACTGATAAGGCGCTGCTTGGAAAAAAAGAGAAAAAGAGAGATAGAGAAAGAAAATTGTTCCTTATAAAGACCGAACGAGTGTTTCAACACATGCATAAGAGGAACAAGATAGTGGGAAAAAACAAGAAATTATGCTGGAGTGGTGCTCGAATTAAACAGAAAAGCTTTGGGAAAAGCATACTTTTCAACCTTCAACCCTTCTTTATACTAGACTATAACTAATTATAAATGAACATACTTTTTTTTAATTTAAAAGTTGTATAAATAGCAATTTTTTTCCATTGCTGCACAGAGTGTATAAAGAAAATAACCCCTTTCTGAGAGGGCACACCTGTTACAAAGATGTTACAAAATGAAACAGAGACAATCTTTAGGGGGGAATGCCCTAAGTGTGATTTATCTTGTTTGTAGTGTCAGGCTGATTTTAGGCACAAAATAATTCGTGCTCCTTGTGGTCAATTTCAGATCTGTTTCATCAGAATTACAGAAAAAGGAGATAAGGAAAAATTATTTGATATAAGTAAGGGGGAAAGATAATGAAATTGAGTAGAAGAAGCATACATATTGAAAAGATTTAAGGAAAGAGAGCTTGATACATTTGAAATAGCTCATAGTAAAGGGACAAAAATTAAAATTATAGGACAAAACAATCATTCATTCAATTGTTTACTCTTAAAAGAACAAGCTTTTCTCTCCTCCTAGAGGATCACTCTTCTGACCCCTCATTTTACATTTCCAATAGCCTTTGGTATATAATCTTCTCTTGGCTATAAACTCTAAAATTCATTCACTCATTCACTTGACATTTATTGGTAACTTACCAATAAATGTCTAGGAAAGGCAAATGGAGGCTCCTGTGTGTCTAATTTAACAGCTGAGAGTTACGTATTAGAGTCTGGAGGCCACTCCAGTCCCCCAAGTCCTACATCACAATTGTCTTTGGCCACCACCCAAAATGTAACCCCTCTGGGGACCATTACTGTCATTCCCATACCCCTTTGTGCTTTCTATCTCCCGACTCAGCCTCTCTTCTCGCCTCTCTCCTCTCCCGCCGCTCCTTTCTGCTCTCTCTCTCAAGTGTCTGTTCCGTGGAACGCAAACTACCCTGTAACATTACCTTTTCCACAGAATACTTTGTTTTATTTACCTGGAATTAAACTTTAGTTTTTATCTAGGATACTGCCTATCCAGGGGCCTGAATAAATAGTCTTCCATGGGATCAGGCAGTTGGGTCTGCTTTCGCCTGGGTCCTGAGGCAGCTTTCAGGTCATACAAAATCTGCTTTTTCCCTGAGATTCACTCCATTTCACTCTAACACCTTCTTCTTCAATATCATCTAACCACGCCTAGTCAGTATTCCATATTCGCTGGACATCTCACTCACAGTCTTCCTTTATTTCCCATGACTTGCCAACAACCTAAGTGATTTCAGTGTCCAGGCCAGGACTTCTGATACCTAGAAACTATAATATTTTATTTCCCTTTCTCCAGTATTTTTTTTAAAGGACTTTAACTTAGAGAAATTTTAGGTTCTCAGCAAAATTGAGAGGAAGATGCAGAGATTACTTATATACCCTCTGCCCCACATATGCATAGCCTCCTCAGTTATCAATATTCCCCATCAGAGTGGTAAATGTGTTGCGATTGATAAACTTCCATTGACACGTCATTATCACCCAAAAGTCATAGTTTACGTGAGGGCTCACTCTTGGTGTGCAGTATTCCAGTATCTTTTAATCTTCTTTTTTCTTGAACCCTCCACCCCCATGGCCATATCTGAACCTTGTTACCACCCACTTTTATTCCTCATTTGAGAGCTGTCACTTTAATATCTCCCTCTGACTGTAATCCTCATTCATTATCTCCTACACCTGCTACATGATTTCTTCAACCTCATAGAAATTTCCCAGCCTTTAGGTCCTCCATTTTCTTTCCATTGCTTCTCTAGGTATTCTGGAATCTTTGTTGATCATTTATTTTATCCTCGTTTTTAGAACTTTTAGTATTTTACATCTTCATAATTCTGCTTATAGGTCAAGCAGAATTCTTCACTACTTTGCTTTCTTCTACCCAGTCTTCTAAGAGCAGCTGGAGGGAATGCCACCACCACGCCGGTGCCCACATTACAATTCCCTGGCTTGGCCCTGTCTTCTAACTGACAATGTGCTTTACTTGTTCATAATCAAGAGCCTTAGTCAAACACGAGTGTTTTCACTCTCAGCCGAAGTGCACAAACTCACTCAGCCTCTGAGTCCTGCCCTCCACATACGTACCTAATGTTGGTTTATTTCTTATTCCCTTCTTCCTTCTATGTCCCGAATTCTGTACCTTCCACCACCTCCGGAACATTAATCCAGTGCTTTATCTCTTTTTCTTGTACATTCAATGATTCCTCACTAGCAGTTTCTTTACACCAGATTCACACAGTCTAGAATGGTCATTTGATACATGTACAATTCAGGAATAAGTGAAAATGGATACAGAGCTGCATAGGTAGAATGAACTCAACTTCCTAATAATTATTACATAGAGCAAAGCCTAGAAGGAAATAGACCAAATCTTTACTGTAGAAATGGCTTAGTCATGGGATTCGAGATTACTCTGATTTTATTGTTTACCCTGTTTCAGAGCCTCCAGACTTTCTGCTGTTAACATTATTATTTACAGAAATAATTTTTTTTCTAAAAATGCACTTTCAAAGATTTATAATCATACCTTTGATCCTGTGTCCCATCCTAGCTTTATTTTACTTATGTAATATTTTTCCAGCCTGGGACATGTCTACATTCATTCTATTTCTTCAGTTTTCATGCACTCCTTAACCCACTGCCATTAGCATTCCGCCTTCCTAGTTTCACTGAAAGTCTCTGGTATTTTCAAGATGACCTTCAATATCACCAAATCAGAGGACTATCAATTCTTGTCGTGCTCAATCTCAGTGCTGCATTTGCCTCTGTTGTCAACCCCCTTCACCTAAAACACCTTCCTCCCTTAATTTCCACTAAAGCCTTTGGTTTCATCTCCATCATGCTACCCTTTGTCTCCTCCCACACCTTAAATGCTAGGATTCCCTAGGGCTTGGTGAGCAGTTTGCTGCTTTTTGCCCTATTTTTTGCCCTCCCTGGGCTATACCATTCACACAAATGCAGTTTTTTCAACACACATCTCCTGGCCATTCTGAAACCTCTACTTCTTGCTCTGGTCTAAAGTGTTTCCAAGTTTAGGAGACATAAATGTATGTCATGTACAGTAGTAAGAGAAATAATAGCCCTTTTAAAGAACACATTTAACAGATTTTACACTATAGTATATTTTATGCTTCAAATAGAAGTTGGACTTGTAAATATAGGATAGTTCTCATTACTGCCAACTGGGAATAATATACTCAGACACAATCACATAACAAAAACTCAAAGAAGATGTGTACTTTCACATTTGATTTTATTGCTGCTTATGTGGTAGATTGTACATTTCAGTGAAACTGTAAGTAAAAGCAAAAGAAATAAAATTCAACACAACACAATAAAAATACTCCAAAATAAAAGCAAACATTTGCAGTAGCACTTGAAAATAGTTATTATGACAAATGCTGTGAATACCTGCTTATTGCATTGGTCTCATAATCTCACATTAAGGGCTAATCTGCCATTCTAAATTATCTACTGAAATTTTATAAATGGTAGCAGAAAAAAATAGCTTTAATTTTTTTATTGTTGCAGTTGCTCTCAAAGATGTCAAAGATCATTTAAAAATTCAAATAATAATGTACAGACACTTACTTGGCAAATTGTTAAAAGAAAGCAAAGAACTATAGGGAAGCCCTGATATATCAATGGGACAATCGGAGAATGACCAAAAACATTAGATGCGGGGCTTCCCTGGTGGCGCAGTGGTTGAGAGTCCGCCTGCCGATGCAGGGGACGCGGGTTCGTGACCCGGTCCGGGAAGATCCCACATGCCGCGGAGCGGCTGGGCCCGTGAGCCATGGCCGCTGAGCCTGCGCGTCCGGAGCCTTGTGCTCCGCAACGGGAGAGGCCACAACAGTGAGAGGCCTGCGTACGGCAAAAAAAAAAAACATTAGATGCTCACTTGGTGTGATTCGTCTTCACGCAGCTCTTCTTTGAGATGAGCGTGGCCTTCCTTTTCGGGGGCCTGTGCCATTCACAGAGTCCTAGATTCTGAGTCAGTGACCCTGGTTCAAAACTGGGCTCTGCCACTAAGACTTAGTGTGAATTCTGGCCGGTCATTTCTTTCTCTCTGAGCCTCATCTTGTCCATCTGTGAAGGAAGTAACCGCACTGGGTTGTTGTGAGGCCAGCCCATGTGGCAGCAGAAGACCTGTATCAAGCACAATACTCTCAATGTCTATTGAATTTCTTGAAATAATAATTGAGTCTTTTAGACGTCAAACAATTCCTAATGGAAAGGATATAGAGATGAACACTGGATTTTATTATTTACTCTTCCATGCACTAACTGGCTGATCCTGGGCAAGTCACTTATGCTCTCTGGGTCTAAGTTTCCTTAACCTTAAAATGAAAAATACAGATGAGATAAATTTTCCACCCCGATTCTCAAATCCTAAAGTCATTTAGGTGGTGAGATATTTTCTAAAACATTAAAATAAGCGTGGTCCTTTCATTTATTCTGCTTCTTTATATCTAACTAATTTTAAAATGTTTTGGAAAACATTTGGAAGTCAATATTAAACTTAACAGAGTATTTTGAAATCTTAAAATGAAAACTAAAAGATAGTATGATTTTTCTTTAGCTTTTCACAAGTTTCTTTTGGAAGTAAGTGTGTAAGTAATGAATAAAACATCTAACTGCATGTGTGTGCAGATGCAAATAAAATTAGGCATTTCATAGCTGGTTGGAGCAAGAATTCCTATTCTAAATCTCTCTCTTCACTTATACTGCTTGCTCAGAAAAAGCAGGCAGAGAGAGGCATTTTGCATCCATGGCTAGTCATAGAGTGACTATGCTTTCTGGGGGTGGGAAGGCAGAAATGACATCTTTAAAACTGGAACACTTTACATCCAGACATTTGAGATCTGATACAATGTGGGGCACTTTCTGGAGAATTAACACAAGTTCTCAGAGCTGTCCTTGAGGCAGCTGGAAATTACTAGGAGAATCCAGAATGCTTCTACCTGCGAAGAACATTCCTCCTACCAAGAAGAATGAATCACCCATTGTCACCTTGGGAGACAGCCTAAAACAATCAGGGCAAGTTGGGAAGTTTCCCAGGCCTCACTACCCAGAATGAGACCAGATGGTAGAATTAATAAAAGTAAAAACATAGTATCTTTCACTGCAACTGAAATTATAAGTAATTTGTATGGTCTATGGAAGTCTGGATTTGTGTCACTGACATCTACTTATTTCTGATGATCCTTAATACTAATTGAGGATTAAATTCAAAATATTTAAAAACAATATTTTAAAATATTTAAAAATAATTTTAAAGCAAATGAAAGTCCCAACATTTCTATGGTTGTAAATTTTTAAAATCAGGAAACTACACGATGTTGAAAACAGCTGCTATGATGAAACAGACATCTATGTAAGTTTCAACAATGCCGTATGAGAAATTTGTTTACCAAAACCTTTTTTTATAGGGAGACAGACCTAAAAGAGATAAAAAGAATTAACAATGGGGAGGGGGAAACCCAACATCTAGTCTCTAGTTTTTTGTAGTTTATGAGTTATCTGCTAATATATTTGCACTGCAAATTTACTAAAGCTGTTGCCCACCATAGCCTGTGCGTCTCAATTTAAAACAATCATTTATGGGTGTTAGAGGATGCCTAGGAAAGCAGAAGGGTTCTGTGTCAATCAAAGCTAATCACTGGTACAGGCAGAGGGCTTTTGTTGGCCTCCATGCTCTAAGCCGTGCTTCCACATCTGTGTTTGAAGAGATTAGAGAGGTGCTTCATACAAGAACTGTATTAGTTAAAGCTGATCGACAGTATTTGGAATAAATCATGAAAAAGTTGAGTGCCAGAAGGGAAGGCATGGCAAGTGGAAGATTGAAACTAATGAGGGCGAAATGCACCCCGCTCCAGTCCCCCTGCACATTTGTATTTCGGTTTTGCTCGCTGGAGAGCATTACCAGGTGCCGTGCTCACCACTTCCTAGCAAGCATGCAGCAACTCAGCCAAGAAGCCCGACGCCAATGTTTTCAGTGACATGCTTGCCACACTTGGGCGAAGGGCTCTGGTGTTATTGGAGGTGCTTCATAGAAAACAGATTAGCCCAAGTGGGTAAGAGGGATTTGAAGACCAAGGATGGCAAACAATGAGAAGTGAAAAAGATCCCAGCAGAAATGAACACCAAAGCCCCCTCCCCACTTACGGCAGTGTTCTCTCTGCATGAAGGCCATACACTGGCAAATAAATTATGAGTGACAAGTATTTGAACCAATAAAGAGGGCACTATATTTTATATGCAGTAAATTTAATTCCAGATTGTGTTTCACCTCAGCAGGGTGACATGTTTATTGCCAGTGAAAGATGAAAGCCGAGGGAGTTAGAGGCAAGCGTCAGCAGTTCTAGTGGGCACCTGCAAAAAGAAGATTTGACAGACCGGTGGCTGAGCCCTTGAAATGAAATGCCAGATCAAATTTTACCCCCAAAGGGGTCAGATGTACTATCGTGCCCCCAAACTCGCAATACCAGCTGAATAAATGAGCCCGGCTCAGCAGAGAACAGGAGGCCAAGAGCGTGCTCTAAGAAATCCCACTCAGAAGCTCATCAGCTTGCCCGAGTGCAGGGAGGACCAGGGTGAGTTGTGTCTGCGGGAAGATGTGCTAGAAGGATGTGAAGTGCCGCCGCCTCTGTGTGGCTCTTAAGTGTCGTTTTAAAAATCTATTAAACAGATCGAAAAGTAGAAGGGAGTCTAAATTGATCTGCCTGTCTCTCAATTTCATCCTACAAGCGCTCAGCTCAGGTGTTCAATTTATTGAACCATAGCCCCTTTTTAAACAATCAACATCAACATGCAATAAATATGCCCAGCAAGGGCAATATGTACATGCACGACTCATAGTTTTAGAAGATTTATTTATGGGGGAACTGACTGACAATTACCTTGGTCTTCCTTTGGCAGACAGTGGCACAGTGGCATGTGGGCACAGCTCTGGTTATTGCCAAAATTAAGCACACTGAAGGGGTGAGCCCTGCTTTCCCCTATGAGATAGGCACTGAACCTTAATTGCAAAGGTAGGGAGGCATTTTTGTTATGATCTTCACATGACTTCACTCATCAACTCAGAGAGACAGGAGAAAGAAAGAAAGAGGGATGAGGGAGGGAGAGAGAGAGAACAAGAGAAAGAAAGGAAGGAAAGGAGGAAAGGAGGGAGAAGGAAGAAGAAAAAATAAAAAGTTGTTGGTCTCAGGAAAGTATGTCCATGAAGGGTATATGTAATAATTCCTACAATGATGTTGATAATTGATGTGAAATGATAGCTAGTCTTTCCTCTCTGCACTTAGGAAATAGGTCTGTTATCCAATATAGGGACTTGACTAGCCACACGATTTCGAACTCATTTGTGTAGACACAGTGTCATCAACTCTTGAATCAATCAGAAGGGTTAACACTTTCATTAGTTCCTTTCACTGACCCTACCCTGCAGGACTATCAGTAGAAACTTCTAGGTATTTAACTTCACATAAATGTATTTGAAGAATGTTTCTCATAGTTCAATGTCATCAAGATGAAGCTGATGTAAAATTTCTGCACTCTGTAGTCTCAGGGTTGCTTCTTCTCTTTGTGCAACTTTTCTCAACCTTATACATCTTTTCCATATATTCACTGACGTTATAAAGAACATGTACTACTCTCGTGTCTGGATGGGGGATGAAGGACCTAAATGATGTTACAAGCACCACCTAATTGATCTTAGGAACTTTCTAGGGCCTACTTGTTTCCTGTAAGAGTAAACTCACATTTGGTGAACAGAGCTCTGGAACAGAAGGAACAGAACCTGGCATCCTCCTGGTGATACCTGGAGATACCAGAACACCTGTGATGTAAATAAGTACACCTACCATAAATGGTAATCGTGTCTCTGTTATTCACTTACTCCTTAAGGATGTTGTGAGGGTGACGGCTGGTTGGAACGTGTGTAAATCTCTTGTAGGACCTTTAGATAAGAGTTGCTGTATGAAAGACATTGTCAAACATAGATGAAAGGCGCCTGGCTGCCACCATTGCTAAGACCATGGTCCAGCACTGTTTCCTGACCACCAAGTTACTCTGCTCATTCATTCCGTTTGCTACATTCTCCCACAGTACATAGAATTGAAGCATTTTTAAGCTCATATTGTCCGTGTAGTTCCGAGTATTCCAGACGTATCTCTTTCATCCATCAACTACATCCCTCCTCCCAGGTTCCATATGCCCTGGCTTTCCCTATCTCTATGTTCCCTGCTGTTCCCTCCATTTTTCTCACCAGCCTCCTCTGTCTGCTCTTTTCAGACCTCTTGTGTGAGTTGCTCTTGGAACAGTCCATTTGTCTGGCATATACCCTTCCTCTTGGCCAAAGAGCTCCCTAAGACTCCACAGGCTTTCAAAGCCATACAGCAAGAGTTCCTGCCAAATTAATCTATTCAGTTTGTTTCCCTTTTTGCAGATTATAATTATTGGCCTTATTTAAAATTTGTTATAAGTTCTTGGGTTAAAAGAATCAGGTAATAGTGTAGGAGGACTGGTAGCTGCCAGACAACTGAAAATATTAATAATGTCAGAAGAGAAATGATATTTAACTTGACAATGGTCAAATTCATTACAATCATTTAATGTGCAAGAATTCCAATGTATTTTATGGTTAGAATAAACACATTTCACATCATGTACACATGATAAACCTTTTATTTCTAGCCTTTTGTGTTTGCTTACTATTCTGTGACTCCTGAAATCCTGCTGTCAAGTAGTTTTAATGCCCTCCCTCAAGTTCCTCTTAGATTCATTCCTACTTTCCAATTCCACAGCCAACACCAACAATCAGGCATTTTTCACTCAAACCCAGGCCACCTTAGAGACATCCTAGCCAGGGCATTGGAGGCTTTCTCTGTTTCTTTTCTGTTTCATGGCTTCCTAGAAGCTGTTTCCTTTGGGTCTCCCTTATAAAATTAAATTCAAACTCCTAATAATACTATGGAAAGCTCTCTATTCTCTGACCCTTCCAAACCCACCAGCCTGACATTGTGTGTGTATTATTGGATCCTGTTTCCTCCTAAATATTTGCCTTGCCAGGTTGTTTTGAAGATAGAACTAGGCATTGACAGTCCTGACCACCATGCCTAGCACATTGAGAGTTGCTCAATAAATGATACCTCGTTATTTATTATGACAAATGGCCCCTCTGCTTCTGTCCACTTAATCTGCACCTCCTTCCTAGAAAATGGCTTCATACCCTCCTACTTTTCTCTACACTCAGATGCTTTCCCCCATTCTCCTCCATCCATACAACTTGGCTCAAAGGTCCCCTCCTGCCAGAAACCTTGCTCACCAAGTGCTTTCAGAATCTGCATGCCAGCAAGAAAGAATTAACAGACACCAGCGTGGCTGTGAGGGTTATGTTTAGGATTATTCTGTATCCCTCATATAATTTAGGATTATAGTTGGACTGAAAAAAAAAACAAACCTGATTCTGTTGAATAACAACTTCTGCTAAGTTGTGCTAAATAACTTGTTTTAACTATGTATGCATATTTAAGTTCTAACCAACCTTCGAGGTCCAATTTAAATGGCTCCTCCCCTTCCCTAGGTAAATTACTCTATGATCTTCGGGCCACGATGAAGTGATTCTGTGTTTTTGAAGACTGAATTTCCTATTTGGTAAGAATGACATATTATCAGATATTGTGGTCGAACCTGCACATAGCATATCTGCCTTAATGGAGGATGGGGTGAGCTCCTGGAGCAAAGGAAGAGGCGCAAAGGAAGTTTCCCTCTGACAAATGTTTACTAAGGACCCAGGAGAAAGCCACTGTCCCTGGTGACCCAGGCAGGAAAACACGGAGCTGTGCCCAGCCTCCGGCTCATGAGCACTTATGCTTCAGAGTGGCTGGGGACAGCTTGGAGAAGAGACGGACAAAAAGTACAAAGCAAACCAGAATAAGATATTTCATAAGTGCAAACTGGCAGTCTAGGTTTCATGGGCCACCAGTGGAAATTTAAGGAAAAATTTTGATTTGGCTCTACTTGCATTAGGATCTATTTAAAATTTTTGAATAAGCAAGATTATTTTTTAGTATTTAGGCATGTAGCATAATGTCCCAAAATAGTGTATGGTGAGTGAATCTTTTTGAATGAATAGGAAAGTAAATGACATGCTGTTCCATTCTTTCCATATAATTGGATTTTTTTTTTTTTTTTTTTTTTTTACTTTTACTGATCTGAGAAAAGTTGGTAGCATCTGAGTTCTATAGGATATGTTTATCTCCTAGGGTGAGGGCCACCTGTACGGTCATCTGCAAACCTTCTCTTGAAATTGACTATAAATGAATTAAAGTTGAAATGGACAGTGGTTGTGTTGAGATCAAGGAAATAAACAAGAGGAAAAGCTGCAATTACAGTGTAAAAACGAGCGTTTTTAGAGCAATGCTGAATAAAAATATTGCCTGGGATAGCAAAGTTCAATTGTGCTTACACTGCTAAGATTTCTTTGGCCCTTCCTCCATATACTCTTCCCCCAGAAGGTGTTAATTGATGTTGGCATTGAATCTTTTGAAGCAGTGGGAATTCATACTTTAAAATGTCCAATTAGCAGCAAAAATGAGTGATGGAATGGGTCACTGAAGATTTTTAAAGGCAGAGAAGCACCGTCATTTGAGGACATCTTAAACTATGCCCTGAGTCGGCCTCCGAGGAGCTTTCCTTCAACTTTTGCTTTATCTCTTTGTATAGAGACTAGGAGAGCAGCAGACAGCCCCCAAAAGGAGAATCCTCACAATTTTCTTCAGAATGCCAAGTGTTATAGTGAACGATAAATAACCTTTCTGTAACAAGCATCCCTTTTTTCCTGCTGGAACAAACTGTTCAACTCTATTTGAATAAAAAGCCCACACATATATCAAATTAAACAAAATAGCATTGTTCCAAATACAGATCAGGCAGTCTTCCCAGACTCGTGTCAGTTAAATTTCATAGCACTCCACACCATTGTATAGTAGCTCTCTTTCTCCCCTTCTTTATGTGTGAGTGCAGAATCACTCTTCTTAGACAAAGGAATGCAGACACAGGCCGTGTCCCCCATGCAGTTGAAGAAAATAAAGGTCCAAGTAGGGACTCTGATGACAAGAAAAAAGAATGCACCACGGAAGATACAGGTGGAGACAGTACTACACAACTATACTAGGAGCAACTGATCAACAAGAAGTTATTTTGCTTATTGCCAGGACAAAGATTTTCCCATTTGATGAGGCATATCTCTGGATTGATGTTAACGAACCAGGGAGCTAATTGTGTGGCATGTGTGCTGAGATGGGAGGGATACTGTAGAGTGTGAGGCCGCTTTGCATTAACTCCTAAGGGCCGATTGTTCAATTTTCAGGATTTTGCAAGCTTTTCGTTACACACAGTCATTATGAAAAACTGACATAAAAGTATAAAAACTTATAATTCAATATATTATATCAAGAGGAATATAATACCCAAACTATGTTTTAAATTTAATTTAATTAATTTTTATACAGAAAGTCATTAGTTATCTATTTTATACATATTACTGTATAAATGTCAATCCCAATCTCCCAATTCATCACACCACCACCACACACACCCACCCACCCCAATTCCCCCCTTGGTGTCCATACATCTGTTCTTTACACCTGCGTCTCTATTTCTGCTTTGCAAACCGGTTCATCTGTACCATTTTTCTAGATTCCACGTATTTGTGCTAATATACAATATTTGTTTTTCTCTTTCTGACTTACTTCACTCTGTATGACAGTCTCTAGGTCCATCCACGTCTCTACAAATGATCCAACCCAAACTTATAACTTCTTATTTTACTACATTTTACTCTGTGCTCTTGAGGTTATTTACATATATTGTGTCTGTATGGTGGAAATAGTATGGAATGGTGTGATACTTTGTGTTTGTTCCCTATGATGCACTAGTAGCTTGGAATTGACTCATACTACAAGTCAGAGTTATTGCTTTTTTTGTTTTTGTTTTCCAGAGAGCTGATTGTTATACATTTATCAGCGCACCATCGGGTAGAAGTTCTTTGAGAAGAGACCTAACTTCCCATGGGAATCTTAGACTGCTGAGGTGAAGAGGAATTTGAGCTGGGACTGCCTTCAGTGCTTCAAGGTTAAGAGGCAAGTCTGTGCAGGACTTCCAGTGCGTGGGGAGGCGGAGTTTGCTTGTCTCCTGCCTTCCATAAAACCTTACTAAGGGATTAAAGCCATTTCCTCCAGTCTGACATCTCCAAATGCTTTTTGAACACTAGAACTCAATCTGGGAAGATATTTCTTATTAGGATAAGTTGGTTTATTAAGAAAAGTGTATATTCATTCTCTCCAAGTGTAACATTTTGCCAATCTTACCGAATGTGGTATCAGTTTAGCCTGAATTGGCAGTAACTGAACCTCAGAGTAGCACAACAGCAGGACTGTCAGCCAGCACTTTTCTCACTCTCCTCACCCTTTCCAAGCTTCCCGTTCAAGTTAAACTAGGAGGTGAACTGGGAAAATGTGATCAAGGTTGGAAGTGTTCAGAAGTGGCAATGAACTAGCTATCTTTCCATATTGGGGCTTTTGGGTCACATACACCTCTCTAGGCTTAAAACTAAAAGTGAAATAATTTCTTTTGGTGTTGGTAGCAGGTTTGAACTCACTAGGGGTTCTATAATTATTTTCCCCTTAATTCAACCTCTATGGTGCATTAAGCCAATTAAATTACGATAATTTATAATTTTTAAAAATAATTATAATAAAAATATTTCATATGTTGTCCAGGGTTATACAGAGTGTTATACAATATAGACATACACACATATTTTTGTGTATATATACTCAGTATACATATATATATACATATATATATATACTATATATACATATATATAGTATACCATACACACACAGGATATATATATTCACATAAAAACATATGTTTTATATATATTTAAATAAAAAGTGTGCTCTGTCCTGGAATATCCGGTCAGAACGCCTTGGATATGCATGTCAGGACCAAGATAGCATTTTTCTTTAAACATATTTTGTGGGCTTCCCTGGTGGCGCAGTGGTTGAGAGTCCGCCTGCCGATGCAGGGGACACGGGTTCGTGCCCCGGTCCGGGAAGATCCCACGTGCCGTGGAGCGGCTGGGCCCGTGAGCCATGGCCGCTAGGCCTGCGCGTCCGGAGCCTGTGCTCCGCAACGGGAGAGGCCACAACAGTGAGAGGCCCGCGTAACGCAAAAAAAAAAAAAAAAAAACACATATTTTGTAAAGCAAGAAAGTATATATACAAACAAATTAGCATTTTTAATAATTATCATACTACTATTTTATGATTTTATGCTACAAAAGGCCAGTAACTATTATAATGTTTCTCAACTAAATGCCCTCTTTTGTCAGCAAGTAAATTCCACTAAGAATGTCATGTGAGGATCAAATCTCTTATGTCATAATATTAAACAATTATTTCTGGCCACACCATTGAATTTCCACTGCCTGAGGTGTCTCTTGTGCTCCAAATCAAGTCAAATAAAGAATGTATACACTGGTAAATTGAAGAAACAGATAAGCAGAAGCAGAAAAAAAAAAAAAATAGAAAGCTTATACTTGTAATGTTTCATTAAGCAATTTCCATTAGGAAAGAAAAAAATCATTAATGCTAACCCATGTTTGAACTTAAAACACAAAATTCAAAATGATTCACACAGTGGGTTTTTACATGTAACCTATGCGTTTAATAGTCACTCTTTGATACATGACAAGTATCATCTTGAATTTTATGTGAACTGATTCACAGAAGTCATTCAGCAAATTAATGTAGTTTTGGAAAATTAACAGCAAAATAGGCATGCCGCCAAATGTCTAATGACAAATTGAAGGGTTTGGAGATGTGTCTGTCTATTTGCAGTATTGGAACTGTTTTCAAAACAAAAAACACACTGAAAACAGTGCCGGCATGACAGGAGATGCAGTCATTATGCAATTTTAATTGACAAATAATTCCATTTTTATGTGAATAAATTCACCTAGCCAATAACTGCATTATCATCTATCATGTACTGGTTTCCCTTCCCATCTCATGCACCCTCTAATTTTGATGAATTTGATCAAATGTACCTGGCAGCATAGCTGAATCTGGCAAGTCAAGGAAAGATCACAGTGTGTTGGGGGAGGGGGGAGGGGGCAGGTAGGAGGATGGTGATTTGTCATAGGGATGGAGATTGTCTTTAGCGTTACCTGTTGTGCAGATATTATTATCCTCCATTTATCTTCCAGTTTGAATATTCAGATTGGGATGTGTCCCATTCTTTCAACAAGGCACTAAGAATCTCCCTAATTTCACTCAGGTATCCAAGGGGTTATATGTGTAGGGGCGGAGATCAGGAAAATTAGAAACCTTTATCGATCTACATATGATTAATCTTCAGATGTTGCCTTTAAGCTCCAGCATAACAGCGTATAGCCCACTTTCACATAAGGAGTAGCTAAAATGCAAAATGATCACAAGTATGAACATACTCTAGCTAAGGGCAGGTATTCCAATGGCGGCATTAAATATAAATACAATAGAGTATTGACATAATGTAGTAAGGTTCCCTCACTATTAAAAGGCTTTGTTCTAAAGCGTATCTGTGTACACAATGAGATGATGAACACAGAGCATCACATAGCTAAATTTAATATATGCAGGGGTATGATGTTTGCAATGCATGCATTTCAGCAGGTCCCATTAGTGCGCCTTTCCCCTCCAGTGAAAACAGAATGAACCACAGCCCCTTCT
Organism: Kogia breviceps; assembly: GCF_026419965.1. Classification (NCBI taxonomy): domain Eukaryota; kingdom Metazoa; phylum Chordata; class Mammalia; order Artiodactyla; family Physeteridae; genus Kogia; species Kogia breviceps. Next base: position 31,677,362 of record NC_081322.1, on the reverse strand, counting down.
GGTTTGCATAAAGCAAACAAAATTAGATTTGCTTTGCTGAATTGAAACCCGCTTGGGATTGTGAGCCTCTCTCGGGGACAAATTACTTCAAACAATCCCTTTGTACCATAACAAAATCAAAAAATTCAGGCCAATCAACATGGCTCAAAACCCTTAACACAAGAATTAATAATACAACCTAGTCTATTTTTATTGCTTCTGCGCTACAGCTCCTTGTTTTAATGTAATTACACTTATTTGCCATCCACATGTTAAATAAGCTTGCATATGTTAACTAATGCGACATAAAACAACTTTCCTAATTTTACCATTGCTACAAGCATTGTTCCCCCTGGAATAAGATCCGAACATTGGACAAGTTGAACACTAATGTTATTAAATTAAATCTACTTTTAGACCCTTGATAAATGAATATAGGCAAAATGTCTGTCAAATGTTTCTTCAGATAGGTGCAAAAGCTGATTGACAATCAGATTAGTCTATTAAGAATATTGGTTTATGGAGTGTTATTCACTTGATATCTCTTGGCTTTTAAAGCCTATTTCCCTGAAGAAGACAAGGACATGTACAACTGTAAATATGGAATCTCTTAAATCAGCTATCTGGTCGATGACCACTTAAATTCAGCAGCCTGAGTCAGTATCAAGATGATACATATTCTTACTGCTTTAACACCTGAAAATCAGCAGAGGCTTATATGCCTCTAAAACTTTCATCTGAGCCATAAGTTTACTGACTTTTCAGATTTGAAATTTAGACTCTAGGATAACTTTTTGCCCATTGCTTTTAAAAATGTATAGGTCAGATAGAATACTTGAATTCACAAAATCGTGATCTTTTGAGATCAAAAGCTCTTTTTCTAACTGCCTAGTCCATCACTAACATAATCTCATACTTAGGAAGGAAGAGTATGTCAAACATTTATATATCAAGGAAGGTTTTATCTAATTGTTAAGAGGTAGTTAATTCTATATAACTTGAGTAAGCTTCACCTGATACTGACCAAATATCTGAAAGAAAAGTTGGAAAAGATCTGTCTTTAAGCATGGATTTACCTATGTAGCTATTGGATCATGCACCCTTATCAATTTGGTTCAACAACTTGTCAATTTTGCCCCAAAGATCATTTAGTCTCATTGTTTGCTACTGAATAGATAAATAAATATGATTGACATATATCTCCTCCTTCTTACGAGTTATGCAGATTCAATCTGAGTTTCTATACAAAACACAGACACAATTATGTAATCAAATCATTTATTAAAGTTCTCTTTATGTTAAATCTTTCAGATTAGACATTTCCTTTTAAATATGGCAGACAATTGATCAAAACAGTTAATCTCGTCCAAAGGTCTCAAATTGGGTCTCTAAGTGTATTTTGTTTAGAAAGGACAGTCTTTAAAAGAAGCAAAATTAGAATGCTTTTATATACGGCACAACTGCTGCATTTCCCTATCATTCTTCTTATAATTAGCCCCCGCCTGACCCCTGAAAGCACTTATATTTGAGAACCTCTGGTCAAGACCGGCTGATTCGTCACTTATATTGAAATAACTTAACATAATATACAAAGTACCTGAGATAAGGTTATAAAAGTAGAATCAAGACATGGGTTTCTCCATATAAAAAAAAATCCAACCCTGAATGCAGCATGGGAATGTGTGTGTGTGTGTGTGTGCATGTATTTGTAATTTCATTTAATCCCCCTTTAGAACCTGTTATGGGACAGATAGAGGTAGGGAAAATGGGTGCCATCCTATGAGAAGACCCAAAGTCTGTGGATCACACTGAAGCCCTCTTTTGAAAGACCATTCTCTACTTCTTCAAGTCAAAATGTTAACAGCACTATTCTTTTAAAGAACAAGAGATGATGTCATTATTGTAGTTTTATTCATAAGACATAGGAATGCAAACTACCTCAGTTTTCTGCTATTTTTGCTTTCTATTATTTAGGTCTTATATTAAGTCCTTGGATCAGTTCCCAACCTATTGTGATTCTAATTTGATTTGTATACCCCGGTCTTTCTCAGAGGTACTTTAAAATCTTAGATAAAAGAAAATGAATTAGTTGTAAGTACGTGCCAGAGCAGCAAGAGTGGGGATATAAGATCAGTGAAATGAGTTCAGCTTCAGAAAGAACAATTAAGTGATCTCACACCTACCCTCTCTCCTCCTTGCTCCCTCACCTCACAAATCACTCTTTTGTTCTCTGACGTTACCTCGGTGCCCCATTGCTTTCTAGTACCAGTGCCAAGTGCCCAGTTTAGCCTTCCAGCTCCTTTCTCTGCAACTTGTAAGATTTTGGCTTAATGCATTAGCTTCTCAGATCTTTGCTTTCTCTATCTCTAAAGTAATAATACCTGCCCTTAATGGATTTTCTTAAATTATAAGATTATCTCCTTTGAGAACTATATTGCATATTACATATGTCGCTATTATTTCCTTGCTCATCCTCTCTCATCTCCCCTTAGACTCTCTCTCCTTGTCTCACCGTTAATGAGTTAGATGAAGACCGTTAGCCTGGCAAACATAAAGGCATACTTTCTCAGATTAAATTCTATTAGCCCTCAGCTCACTGCTTTTTCCGATTTTGAGGAAGAGGAAACTGATGTTCATTGAGTATACCTGGGAGAAGGCTTATGGATTTGCTTGAAGTGCTCAAACTACCACTTGAACTTTAGATTTTGCCCTGACATTCATGCAACATATAGAATATTGTCATGGGGCATGTGAAAGTGATACAGAAAGTGGGAAGATCCTGAGTTTGAAGGCCAAATTAGGCTAGATTTTAGGGCATTTTTCACTGCTTCCTATTAGGGCAAGTTACTTGAGTTTAGTGGCTTTACATGTACAATGGGAATAGTATTTGCCTTGCAGGATTGTTACAGGAATTAAGTGGGATAATTTCAGAACATAATAGGCACTCAATAAATTATAGCAATTATATATAGTTCACCTTTGAATAACGCGGGGGTTAGGGCTGCTGTCACAGTGCACAGTTTAAAATTCGCATATAATTTATAGTTGGTCCTCTATATACACAGTCCCTCCTTATCTAGGGTTCTGCATCCGCAGATTCAACCAACCTCAGGTTGTGTAGTACTGTATTGAAAAAATTCTGCCTATGAGTGGATCCCCACAGTTCAAACCTGTGGTGCTCTTGGGTCAAGTATATTTGATTGTCATGTAAAACACATACTATAGCACCTGGCGTATAGTACATAATCAATAATGTTAGCTCCAGTCACCCGTATCTTACTCGGTTTAACCAAAATATTAAAAAGAAACTCAGGGGCTTCCCTGGTGGTGCAGTGGTTGAGAGTCCGCCTGCCGATGCAGGGGACATGGGTTCGTGCCCCAGTCCGGGAAGATCCCACGTGCCGCGGAGCGGCTGGGCCCGTGAGCCATGGCCGCTGAGCCTGCGCGTCCGGAGCCTGTGCTCCGCAACGGGAGAGGCCACAGCAGTGAGAGGCCTGCGCACAGCAAAAAAACCCAAACAAAAAAACTCAGTAGATGCTTTAAATTTATAACTAATATAAATTACTTCATCAAAAAACTGTTCACATCCTAAATAGCATCTCATATTGAAAAAATATTTTTATCTCATCATGAAAATGTTAACTAATTGATTGAATCAATCCTAAGATGTATCAATAAAAGACCACAAAAGAAGTGAGCAACAAAATCAAGTCATTCGTAAGACAACAGGGGCAACTAAATGCCTTCATACTGTGCCCAGCATGTATGCTGCACATATAGGCCACCCAATCACTTAGCAATGTATAACTGATTAATTAAAAACATAAATGTTTGCTTTGAACTTTACTGTTCTGAATTAGGGCTATTTTTACTTTTGCCATGTGAAAACTAGCACCATTTTCTGCCAGAAAAGTCCTCTTCCTGTTTCCTTCCTTCCTTGTATGCAACCTCTCACCTTCCTGCACACTGTCTAGTAAAAATACAGGAATCAAGACAGTGTGGTTCCTAGAGGGGTGGGATAGGGAGGGTGGGAGGGAGGGTGACGCAAGAGGGAAGAGATATGGGAACATATGTATATGTATAACTGATTCACTTTGTTGTAAAGGAGAAACTAACACACTATTGTAAAAACAGTTATATTCAAATAAAGATGTTAAAAAAAAAAAGTGTGGTTAGGAGTCTGGTATGAACCGATACATACTACTATATATAAGACAGATAACCAACAAGGACCTACTGTATAGCACAGGGAAAACTATATTCAATATCTCATAATAATCAATAATGGAAAAGGATCTGAAAAAGAACATATATACACATATATATATTAGTACAACTGAATCACTTTGCTGCACACCCAAAACTAACACAACATTGTAACTCAACTAAACTTCAAAAAAAAAAAAAAAAAGGCAGTGTGGTTAGCATGAGGTGGATATATAGAATAGTGAAAGAGTCTGGAAATAGGACCATAGATATATGGTCAGTTGATTTTCGACAAAGATGCCAAAGCAATTCAATAGAGGAAAGAGCAGCTTTTTCAATGTATTGTACTATAATAGCTGGATATTCCTTTTCTTTTTTTTTTTTTTTTTTTTTTTTTTTTTTTCCGGTACGCGGGCCTCTCACTGTTGTGGCCTCTCCCGTTGCGGAGCACAGGCTCCAGACACGCAGGCTCAGTGGCCATGGCTCACGGGCCCAGCCGCTCTGCGGCATGTGGGATCCTCCCGGACCGGACCGGGGCACAAACCCATGTTCCCTGCATCGGCAGGCGGACCCTCAACCACTGTGCCACCAGGAAAGCCCTGGATATTCTTTTGGGGGGAAAAAAATGAATGTTGACTTCACACTATATATAAATTTAACTCATAACCCATCATAGACATAAATGTAAGAGTTAAAATGATAAAACTTTTAGAAGAAAACATAGAAAATCTTTGTCCTTGGGATAAGGATCTCCTAGAGATGACACAAAAGGCACAAACTATAAACAAAACAATATGTACAGTTGACCTCTGAACAACATAGACTTGAACTGCATGGACCCATCTACACGCAGTTTTTTTTTTCAATAAATACATACTACACAATCCATGGTTGGTTGTATCTGTAAATGTGAAACCCGGGTACAGAGCGCTGACCGTAAAGTTATACAAGGATTTTTGACTGTGCGGGGAGGGTTGGAGTAGGCTTTCCTAACTCCTGTGTTTTGCAAGGGTCAACTGTGTTATACTTCATTAAAATGAGTAAGTCCTGCTTTTCAAAATACAAAATTTAGAAAGTAAAAAAGCAAGTCATGAACTAGGCTTTGCAATACATATATTTGCAGTACATATATCTGATAAAGGACTTTATTAAGTTTCATAAAGAATTCTTTATAAATTACTTACTTATAAGTAATAAGAAGATGAACAACCCAAATAGAAAATGGGCAAAAAATTTAACAGATTTTTCACAAAGGAAGATACACAAATGACCAGTCAGCATACGAAAAGATGCTCAACATTAATAGTTTATCAGGGAAATGAAGATTAAAAGCACAGCAAGAAACCACTGTACACCTATTAAAATGACTAAAATTAAAAAGACTAAAATACCAAATATTGCTGAAGTTACAGACCACCTAGAACTCTCCATATGCTGCTGGTGGGAATGTAAAATAGCACAATCAGTTTGGAGAACTATGTGGCAATTTCTTATAAGTTAAAAATGCACTTAACAAAATATGACGCGGCCGTTTTACTACCAGTAATTTGGTAAGAGAAATGAGAACAATGTTCATATACAAGTGTTGATAAGAGCTCTATCCATAATCACCCAAATTTGGAAATAACTTTAAATGTCCATTAACATGTGAATGGATAAACAAATTTGGTATATCCATACAATGGAATACTGCTCAGCAAGAAAAAGGAACACTCATGGGTGAATCTCAACAACATTATGCTGAGCAAAAGATGCCACACAAAATAGAGTAGATATTGTATGATTCCAAGTATATGAAATTCTAGAATAGGCAACTCTAACATATGTGATGGGAAGTTTGGGGGTGGGGTAGAAGAGTGGGGGAAATGACTGTAAAGAGGCAGGAGGGAGTTTTTGGGGGGGTGGAAATGTTTAAATCTTCTTTTGGGTGGTGATTACAGACGTGTACACCTTTGTGAAACTCATTAAACTTCATACTTGAAATGGGTGCATCTTATTGAATGCAAATTATACTTCAAAAAGCTGATTGTTTTTAAGTAGTAATATTTAATTTAATTTATTTTTTTTTTTAATTTTTTTGGTGGTACGCGGGCCTCTCACTGTTGTGGCCTCTCCCGTTGCGGAGCGCAGGCTCCGGACGCACAGGCTCAGCGGCCATGGCTCACGGGCCCAGCCGCTCCGCAGCATGTGGGATCTTCCCGGACCGGGGCATGAACCCGTATCCCCTGCATCGGCAGGTGGATTCTCAACCACTGCGCCACCAGGGAAGCCCAGTAGTAATATTTAAATGCATGCCACAATGGACTGTTGGGCTACTACTGTAATACTATTCATGCTGAAACCAATTGCATGTGTAATCACAGATGGCAGAAAAGTGTTTCTCTTGGGAAAAATCATGACTTGAAATTTTAACTGTTAAAATCATTATTTGGGGTTTTTACGTTTGGTTTAGAAATTTGCTTCTAAATGTAAGCTCTTGTCCTGGCCCTAGAATTTATTTTCCTTTGGCAAGTCAGTTAACTTCACCAGGTCTTTGTTTCCTCCACTGTGGAATGAAAGGCCTGGACAGCATTCAGATTTAATAAAAACAAATTATTTAAGCACCTTCTCTGAGTCAGGCATTGTGCTAGGCCAACTACTGCTCTCATAGGTCCTTTGACATTAAAATAATAAAGTTTTAGAATTTTGGACTTTTTCCATTTTCAAAGAAAATTGCTCTATCCCAATGTGTTAATTTGTATCATATTACCTACAAATTCTACTAGCCAGCAAAGAACTTCTAAACTTTATTGTGAAGTGTAGTCTGATTCAATGTGCCTAGAAAAACATTTACTTTACTTTCTTTTGAATTAATCTCTGATAGTTGTAGTGGATAAATGTTTATGTTTTTAAGCCAGATGCCTATAAGCTTCAATTGTATGAGCCATAGCATTCTCCCACTGACAGAATTCGTCTCTTAATATATTCAACTCCAGGGTCAAGGGCAAGAGAAGCTTACTTAGGTAAGCCCAGGGCATGGGAGAACTTCTTCCAGGAGTGTCTAAGTGTTACAGCAGAGAAGGATGGTAACCACATGATTAAAAAATGCAAATAAAACTCAGTTGCCCTCCCACGGATTTCTTTCAGGGAGAGGGAATTAGAGCAGAACCTCTGACAAGAGAACTATTTAAAAGACAAAAATGCTCTACTGGAAGTAGCGCATGTAATGCAGCGATTTTTTTTTTTTTTTTTTTTTTTTTTTTTTTTTTTTGCGTTATGCGGGCCTCTCACTGTTGTGGCCTCTCCCATCGCGGAGCACAGGCTCCGGACGCGCAGGCCCAGTGGCCATGGCTCACGGGCTTAGTTGCTCCGCGGCATGTGGGATCTTCCCGGACCAGGGCACGAACCCGTGTCTCCTGCATCAGCAGGCGGACTCTCAACCGCTGCGCCACCAGGGAAGCCCTGCAGCGATTTTTATATAGAACATCCACTCTCAGGGCATCCAAGTAGACGGTGAGTAGGAATATAAGCTTTTGTTACTTCTGGACACTAGATCCACTCAGGTTTTTCTTTTTAGATTCATATCTGATGTTTCTGTCTCTTTCAGTCTGTTTTTCTTCTTCCCAGAGGACTTGGCCTGCTTTATTTATCTCAGTTTCCCTCTTGCACTAATTTTCCCTCTCAGTTTGTTCTTCATAAACATTTTATTTATTATATTTTCTATTAAAGTAATAGTATCTGTTCATTGAGAACATAAGAAAATACAGATAAGCAAAATCACAAACTCACAATTATTAGCAACCCATCTATAAACCCACCACCCAGATATCATTATCCCCCAGCTGGGATAAAGTTTCAGAATTGTGCTATGGCCAAGTGCTTTCCCCTGGAGAGCAGGCTTTCATTACAGACAATGTTCTGGGTATAATTCCCAATCTTTCTCAGATCTTCCGTTTGAGAAACTGGAAGAATTCCTGGAGGGAAAGCTTAGGAATGCATGGGGCTCCCATAAGCCTGGACCCACAGGAGTTTCTCACTTTTACCCCAGTCCACAGTCAGCCTTCAGCAATTGGTGAGGATTATCCTTAAACATTCTGACCGGGTCATGGCTCCAGCTGCCCCCTCCCAGGTAAGCAGATCTCAGTTCAGTTATCTCTCAGGATGCACCTGTCTCCAGATTTTGATGCAGGGATTTGCCCTGGGACCTTAGTTCTCTGATGGGTCCAGTAAAAGTTACTGACTTTCAGGTTGTCTAGCTTTTTTGTTGTTGTAAGAAAGAGAACCACTTTTCATTACATGTTGGAACTGAAACTGGAAGCATCTCTCAACTCTACCTCTAATTATAAAAGTATACTTTGTTTAAGAAAGGAAATATCCAGAAAAGAAAAAAATTATCCATAATTCATTCACTAATCGTGTAGGTGGGCAATCCTTTGCCACCTCACCACAGCGCTTTAGGAACAGTCTGCCAACATCTGTCCACACAGAGCTCCCAGGTTATGCCCAGTGGACCATTTCTCAGCTAGACCTTGGCTCACTGAGCAGTTATGGTTATGGTCATGGCTGTGGTTAGAAAGGAAATCTGGCCTCTGAGCATGTAAGGCTCTTTACTGCTGTTGACATAACGTCAAATACACAGATGTTTGGAACGAGTCTCAGTATTACTTAATATGTTTCTCCAGTTTTTACCTAGATATTTGACCTTAACCTTTCTCTTAGTCCTCACAGTTTTCTTCCATCTAATATTAAATATAGGTCCTAATATATTTTTCTACAAGGAGCAAATAAACATTCATGTATGAATGAATAAATGTTAGCTACTATTACACCAGTAGCTCCACTTTGCTATTTTTACATAAAAACTTGAATGCTGATATTGCTATAAATAGCAGCTACAAATGAATTTTGGGTGCATCGCTGGCAGGTTTCTGGTATACAAATGAACATGACTTGCAAATAGCAATTTTACAGTTTCTACATATGGAAATTCAGTTCTGTGTATAATATTCTGCTTCAAGGTTTAGAACAAGTATGCAGAGCAATGTTCATTCACACAACTTTGAAAAATGTGTTTGCTTAGCTATTTCAGTTTCTCCTACGGAAGAGTCCCAATTGCATCAAGCATTACTGTGTGCTGAGTTCAAGATTGCTGTGCTCAAAGAGATCAGCACAAATTTGGATCCAATTCATTTCTATGCGGGCTTTTCTGATGGTCCCTCATCACAGAGTTCAAAGTGGACGTATCTCTCACATGTGATTTCAAGGTTTGGAGTTCCCTAGCTTTGAATCATTGCTGGAAAGAAACTGCCCAGTCTCAGACCACATTTCTAAGCACTTATTAGTTCTAAATTGTGCCATATGACTGTACCTGACAGCGCAATGTGAGGAAAAATGATGTGGGTCTCTTCTGAACCAAATGGATTTTCTCTCTCCTAACTTTCTTTCTCTTCCTACTAACTGAGTACAGAAGACGCGAAGCACTGCTAGACAACTGTGTCAAAAGATGGTGGAACATCATTCTCAGCAAACAACAAACGGAAGAAAGCTGCCCACCAACTAGAAGCACTATATTGTTCATTTATGTGAGTGCAAATAAACTTCATTGTATTGAGTCTCTGAAATTTTGTAGCTTATATGCCAGAAGCTAGTATTACCCTACAGAAATGATTACTAGAAGTGATAAGCTGCTTTAGCAGACACTGGCAGTATCCCACCTGTACTGCACTGGAACAGACCTTTTTTTTTCTAAAGATATAATTGACATACATCACCATATAGGTTTAAGGTGTACAGCATAATAGTTTGACTGACATAGTTTGTGAAATTAATACATCAGTAAGTTTAGTTAGCATCCATTATTTCATATAAATATAGTAAAAAGAAAAAGAGGGGCTTCCCTCATGGCGCAGTGGTTAAGAATCCACCTACCGATGCAGGGGACACGGGTTCAAGCCCTGGTCCGGGAAGATCCCATATGCGCAGAGCAACTAAGCCCGTGTGCCACAACTACTGAGCTTGCGTGTTGCAACTACTGAAGTTCACATGCCTAGAGCCCGTGCTCCCCAACAAGAGAAGCCACTGCAATGAGAAGCCTGCGCACCGCGATGAAGAATAGCCCCTGCTTGCTGCAACATGCGCAGCAACAAAGACCCAACAGATCCAGAAAACCAAACAGATCCAAAAATAAATAAATTTTTAAAAACATTTAAAAAAAGAAAAAGACATTTTCCTTGTGATGAGAACTCAGGATTTACTCTTTTAACAATGTTCATATATACCATACAGCAGTGTTAACTATAGCCATCATGTTGTATTTTATACCCCTAGTAATTATTTATCTTAAAATTGGATGTTTGTACCTTTTGACTGCTTTCATCCAATTGCCCCTCCTGGTAATCACAAGTCTGATCTCTTTTTCTCTGAGTACTTTTTTTTTTTTTTTTTTAGTATTCCACATATAAGTAAGATCATACAGTATTTGTCTTTCTCTGTTTGGCTTCTTTCACTTAGCATAATGCCCTCAAGGTCCATTAATGCATTCATGTTATAGCAAATGGCAAGATTTCCTTGTTTTTTATGGCTAGTATTCATTTATATATATATATATATATATATATATATATATGTGCATGTATCTCACATCATGACTTCTTTATCCATTCATCCATCAACGGACACTTAAAGTTGTTTGCATGTCTTGGCTATTATACATAATAGCCAATAATAGCTATGAACTTGGGGGTGCAGATATCTTTTCAAGTTAGTCTTTTTGTTTCCTCTGAAGATATTCTCAGAAGTGGGATTGCTGCATCATATGGTAGTTCTATTTTTAATTTCTTGCGGATCCTCCATACTGTTTGGAATAAACTATTTTAAAGCATGCTTGCCTTGATTTCCATCTGCCGGCATCTGCATCTCTTTGCAAGAAGATAAGGTCTTTCGTGTCTACACATATAGCAGGCTGGAAACAAGGGAGAATGAACGCCCAGGAGACCTCAACCAATGGCTGGTGGGAATTGGTCTATAAACACTTTATATTTGCTGGTGGAAACTGACTGTACAAAAGCCATTTCACTCTACGTCAAAGTTCATGTCCCTCCACCCATAGGTAGAGCTGTTGTTCCCTTTCCCCTTCTGGCTCTGGGTTGCAGAGAGCTCTGAACCCCTAGGGGATGACAGAGCAACAGAATGCAGGAAGCATAAGTCTGTGTTTCCCCAAGCTGAGGTAAGCCTCTTGCCAAACAGAAACTAGGTCATTATTATGTGAGCAAGTGGTAAATATATTTGGGTTAAGCCTCCATAATTTGGGAGTTTACTTTTTTTAAAATAAATTTGTTTAGTTGGTTAGTTTTGGCTGTGCGGGGTCTTCGTTGCTGTGCGCAGGTTTTCTCTAGTTGCAGCAAACGGGCAGCTACTCTTTGTTGCTTATTGTGGTGGCTTCTGTCGTTGTGGAGCACGGGCTCTAGGTGCGCGGGCTTCAGTGGTTGTGGCTTGCGGGCTCTAGAGCACAGGTTCAGTAGCTGTGGCGCACGGGCTTAGCTGCTCCATGGCATGTGGGATCTTCCCGGACCAGGGCTCGAACCCGTGTCCTCTGCATTGGCAGGCGGACTCTCAACCACTGCGCCACCCGGGAAGCCCTCAGGAGTTTACTTCTGATAGTAGTCTTCAATTAACTAATACAGAGGTAAACAAAAGAGCCTGTGCTCGAGGAGTACCACCAATGAGCCAGAAAATCACGTCTGATAATCATCAAGCATTGAGAGCAAATATGAGGATCCAAATTACTGGAGAAAAGACACGGTTGGAGAATCATGGAAGATGAGAGCAACACACAGTGGGTCAGAGAAGACAAATAGAAATAGGTTTGGACTAATGCCAGAGCTGCATGTCAAGTGTGCGATGGGTGTTTGTGTTCACCTGCCACCAGATTGTGTGAATAACCTGAGTTTGTGTGAAGGGACCAGACTTGGATGTACCATTTACCTGGTATCTTACCTTTGTGGATTTTTCAAGAGAGTTGATTAGAAAAAGAATGGCAGGGGTCTGCCATTCCCATAAACTCTACATGGTAATTTGGTATTATAGAGATTCAAAAAAAACATAAAAAGAAAAAAAATTGCTTTGAGGTTACTAAGCCTATAGTGTTGCTCAATATAAGAATCTCTTCAGGAACTCCCTGGTGTCCAGTGGTTAGGACTCCATGCTTTCACTGTTGTGAGCCCCTGCATAGTAATTTGGTAGTATGGAGATTTCCAAACCTGGGATATATGTCAACTTCAATATATGGTTATGGCTTTACTAACATTTTTTAACTTCCCAAAGGGCATATGAAGTCTTGAGTCCAACACATCTGATGTCTGGATTTCAGCCATCTGTAGTTTCCTAAAGATTTCTTTCAATCTGGAACTAGCCTCACTTAATCCAGACTTAATGATTTTCTACTGACCTACCCTGAGTCTCTGAGACAAGGTCAAACCAGTGCCAGGTATGGGGTTGATCTGGCGGGATAGAGTGATGAAAGTACACACAGAAATTCATCATTGGAAGGTAAATAGAATGTCTTTCTCATTCTCTACACTTCTCTGTTCCATATTCAAGGAGCTTATAATCTATATGGGATGCTGTAAGGTATGTACCTAAAATGATAACTCATCTTACAGAAAATTAACGATGTGGCAAAGAACTCAACGGCCTAATGAAAGGAGAGTGGACTTTAAGTCCAAATATTCAGAAAAAGTCCCATAGTGTAATGGTTTAGAGAAAGATGGTGTTTAGTACAAAGAAGAAAAGATTTGGGCCTCAGTAGCTGTCTTCAAACACCTGAAATGTTCTCAGAGTTTGTTAGCTTCAGGCGATCATTTTTTTCCTTGCTGTTATTATCTGTTTACTTAATCTTAGTGAAACCTCTAAGAATATGCCACTGAACGATGTGTGTGTGTTTGTCAAATTATGATTACAGATCATTACAATGCATTAGATTCCAGCATACTTAATTTGTATATTTACCTTGTAAAGGTGCTAAGTTAATGTATACTAGAAATCAGTTTCAAGTGACATCTGATGAAATTATTATTCTGTATCCTATTTGTCTATCTGCATGTTGAATTATTAGGCAGAATGATTTCTTTTCATTCTCTCCTTCTTAATTCTGATCAACTGTGAGGCAATTTCCAGACAAGTTTCATGACTGGTGATACTATACCAAATTTGAACAGTTACCTAATTTATAATCAACAAGACAGAAGAGAAAAATCATTTTGGTCAAACAGAGTTTGATTAGAAAATTTTTCTCTAACTTCAAAAGTACCGAAACCCAAATCATATGATCATCATATCTAACCAAATCATAACTCCCACAGGGAACTGGATTTTATGTGACTCTTTGAACCCTTTGCTTTGAGTCTATGAACCACTCAAGTATAGTCACAATGATGTAAGCGTTTCAGTTAAATCATACAGTTTAGACATTTACATTATGTAAATTTTCAGATTATTAGTTTACAGTCCCCAAAGACTTCATTTTGCACTACATCAACCTGATTTCTTTAGGATTTCAGTTAGTTCTTCTGTAGTTTTTAGAGCGGTCCCATCTAACGTCCATGTAGCAGTTTATAAGCTAAAAAAATTCTAGATTAAGCATCATTTTTATGATCAATGGGACACTTCAAACAAGTAGTTGATTAAATGCCCTAGAGGTACATATACTGAGAAGCACACTTGTATAGCCCTAGGACAGACACTGAATATCTTACGACTTCTGCCAAATATGAAAAATAATGAATCTGCTCTGAAAGCCAGACCCACAGGTAAGCTGCGAGGCATGCTTCTCAAGGGTTAATTCTCAAGTGAACACAAGGATATATTCAGCCTCCAATAAGAAGTCTGTGCATTTAGCTCTTATATAGGCACACTCCAGTCTTTGGAAAGGTGAAACTGGGCTGAGAGGATGTCATGCACCACTGTTTGAGAAGGATGGAAGGCAAGACAGGTCTTTTCAAGTGTATGCTGTAGGCCTGAAGGAAGAATAGAAACGTCCTTGGAGCCTTCCAAGGAGAGGCGAGCCTGGCTGAATAATCAGTGAGCAGAAACCTAAACCCTGCAACTTATCAGGCAAAGGGACATGAAGGCTAGAGTTGCTGTGATGATGCAAATGAAGGGCAAATGGTACAAATTCCTGTCTCCCAGAAGGTGTAATTAGAGAACGAAGGTAGAAAAACAGCTATCTCTAGAAATGCAGAGCAGATGCTTATGCAGACTACCTCAGCCCGGGGTTAACAGTTAAAAGATATTGACGATTTTCATTTCTCGCCTTCATTTTATATAAAAGTTTGCCTGAGTTCCAATTGATAATACTAATAACAGATCACAAAATAGACACAGCACAATGTGAATGCAGAAGCCATGCACACAAAGCACTTAAAACATCTGAGCCAAAGGAAAACAGGGCCAACTATGAAAAACATATCTATGATAATCAATCTAAACTTATGCACATAAAATTCAGTCTGAATCATGTGAACTATTTGACGTTCTAGCCATAAGAAACGCCAAGTTCTTTCGAAATGCTTTGGTTTGATAATACAAAAATATATTTTACTTCTCTCCCACTTCTCTTTAAATGGTATTTATGTTCTATATCACTTCTAAACTGGCATATACAATGCACACATTTTGGGCAGTTGCCATGCTGGCTCTCCTTATCATTTGACGTTATTTAAGTAGCTTCAGTATAGAGGCCATGTGGTACTTCACTTTGCAGGGATACCAGAATCTGAGTATTTTTCTCATGTACAATGGCACAAAATATTTCAACTCTTTCATGAGGCTGCACTAGCCCATAAAACTCTTAATTTAGCCTAGTGTTGTTGGTGACTTGGTCTTATCTCCTCTTGGTACTGCTTAAGTTGCCTTCAGTTTTCTTCATGTTAGATGATGGTTTTCCTCTTTATACACTTGGTTAATTCAAATAAATCTTCAAGCCATCTTTTCAGGATGCCTTCTTATCACTCTAAACTAATTACACTGGAGGGAAAAAAAAGGACCTGCTACAACCTAGTAGCAAATCTTCCAGCATCAACCATATTTAGTATCTTTTATAAAATAAAAATATTTTATCTTGGACAACTCTCTTTTTCATGGCTAATATATTGCTCCCTAAGATAATCAATCTGTTTCTGTTCTACTGTCCAACTGAAGAGACTTCGGTGTCTCTGCTACCAAGTGGACAACAAGAAGAACGGAATGTATTTTGTAGAAATCCCAGGGAATGGAATCAATCCAAAATCCACTGTCTACATCCCAAAAGCTAATTGGTAAGAGGGCAATGAGATACTAAATGGTGATAGGAAAGTTTTCCGTAAAGTCAATTTTAGCCTGTGGATCTCTTGGGCAGTCAGAAAATCTTATAAAAAGGGAAGAACCGTTGTCTGGTGGAATGATAGCATTCTCTTATTCTGGCTGTGGAGATACAGATACGGTGCTTCTTTAATAGTTAAGATTCACGTATATTTTCATTTGCCTGGGACATTTTAAGTATGGCCTAAAATAACTTCTCAAGTTTCATTCCAACCGTTTGATATTGTAATGTTCAGTAACTTTGAAGACAGTTTTTTTCACACTCGAGAACCTCAAATTATAATTCTATGTCAAAGAATTTGAATAGAGAGATGAGGTTAATCTTGTCATGAGATATGTTATTAAGGAGTTTTTCTATCCACTTGAACTACATACAATACTTGATTGTATCTTAATTTGTACTATATTGCATTTTCTTATAGAATCTTCCTAATGAATATTCTGAATTAACCAGACTGATCTGCAGTTTTCCTTAGTTTTATTTCTGAAGAGTTTTATTTCTGAAGTGTTTAAGATCAAGCACAACAAATGTGAACAATAAAGCTTAACTAAATAGTTTGGGATTAAGTAAATTAATTTCTGGCTCTAAAATTCAATGAAGAATGAATTTCTTTACTGTATAGTTTCTTCCCTGAGACATTCAGAGAGGAATCCATAAAGCAGTTAATTTTTAAGGATTCCAGTGCCTAGAGCATCTTGGTGTTAAATGATTAGTATGAGGCACATTGAGTAGGAGAATGGGGAGAATGATGGATTACCATCTGAGGACGTTTTGAATAAAGTAGCAAACTAAAAAGAAAACTAAAGCAAAGGCAGCCTGGAAGATTTCAGTTGAGGGTACCCTTAGAATCTCTAACTGAGGTCAGTCTGAGGCTGCTCAGGACACGGCGTCTAGCACCACTCCATTGGCTCTGACCTTAAAATCTACCTTCCTTCCACTCACAGTTACTGATTTACCGTGGGAAGGTTGGATTGATAACATAGGCATATCTTGTTTTACCGCATTTTGCTTCACAGATATTGTCTTTTTTACTAATTGAAGGTTTGTGGCAACCCTGTGGTTAGCAAGTCTATCAGCACTGTTTGTCCAACAGTATTTGCTCACTTTGTGTCACATTTGGGTAATTCTTGAAATGTTTCAAGCTTTTCATTATTATTATATTTGTTGTGGTGATTGGTGATGAGCCATGGTCGATGTCATTATTGTAATTGTTTTAGGGCACCATGAACCCCGCCCAGAAAAGACCATGAACATAACTGATAAATGTTGTGTGTGTTCTGACTGCTCCACCAACCGATGGACTCCTGTTCTCTCTCGTTCTCCTCAGGCATCCCTATTCCCTGAGATACAATAGTGAAATTAGGCCAATTACTAACCCTACAATGGCCTCTAAATGTTTAAGTGAAAGAAGGAGTCTCATGTCTCCACGTTATTTTTAACTTTTTGTCCTCCAGTTTTAATGAGATATAATTGTCATATAGCACTGTATAACTTTAAGGTATATAGCATAATGATTTTACTTACATACATCATAAAATGATTACCACAATAAGTTTAGTGAACCTCTATCATCTCATATAGGTATAAAATTAAATAGAAAACAATTTTTTTCTTGTGATAAGAAGTCTTAGGATTTACTCTCTTAATAACTTTCATATAGAACATACAGCACTGTTAATTATATTAATCATGTTGTGCATTGCATCCCTAGTACTTATTTATCTCATAACTGGAAGTTTGTACCTTTCGACTACCTTCATCCAATTTCCCCTCCCCCCCTCTCTGGTAACCACAAATCTGATCTCTTTTTCTATGAGTTTGTTTGTTCATTTGCTTGTTTTTGAAGTATAATTGACATACAACACTATGTTAGTTCCTGTTACACAACATAGTGATTCAGTATTTCTGTACATTTTAAAATGATCACCACAATAAGTTTAGTTTTAGTTACCATCTATCACCATACAAAAATAGTACATGATTACTGACTATATTCCCCATACTGTACATTTCATACTCGTTACTCATTTATTTTGCAACTGATAGTTTGTACCTCTTCATCTCCTGTAACTATTTCTCTCTACTTACCTTCTTCCCCTCTGGCAACCACCTGTTTGTTGTCTGTATCTATGACCCCATTTCTGTTTTGTTATGTTTGTTCATTTATTTTGTTTTTTAGATTTCATATATAAGTGAAATCATACCATATTTGTCTTTCACTGTCTGACTTATTCCACTTAGCATAATGCCCTCAAGTTCCATTCATGTTGTTGCAAATGGCAAGATTTCATTAATTTTTTATGACTAATATTCTATTGTATATATGTAAACTACATCTTCTTTATCCATTTACCTTTTAATGGGCACTTAGGTTGCTTCCATACCTTGGCTATTATAAATAATGCTGCAAGGAACAGAGGGGTGTATATATCTTTTTGAATAAGTGATTTTGCTTTCTTTGGAATAAATACTCACAAGTGGAATTACTGAATCATATGGTAGTTTTAATTTTTGGAGGGATCTCCATACTCTATTCCACTGAGACTGTACCAATTTACATTCCCATCAGCAAAGCATAATTGTTTTCTTTGGTCCACATCTTCAACAGCACTTGTTATTTACTGCATTGTTGATAATAGCCATTCTGTCAGGTATGAGGTGATCTCTCATTGTGGTTTTGTTTGCCATTTCCCTGATGATCAGTGATGTTGAGCATTTTTAATGTGCCTGTTGGCCATCTATATGTCTTTTTTTGTGAAAATTTCTATTCAGAGCCTCAGTCCATTTTTTATTTGGGTTGTTTGTTGTTTTGATATTGAATTGTGTGACTTCTTTGTATATTTTGGATATTAATCACTTATGCATATATCATTTGCAAATATTTTCTCCCATTCAGTAGACAGACTTTTTGTTTTGTTGATAGTTTCTTTCACTGTGTGAAAGCTTTCTAGTGTGATGTAGTCCCATTTGTTTATTTTTGCTTTTGTTCCCTTTGCCTGAGGAGACATACCCAAAAAAATATTACTAAGATCAATGTCAAAGAGCATACTGCCTATATTTTCTTCTAGTTTTATAGTTTGAGATACTGTTTTTGTCTTTAATCTATTTTGAATTTATTTTTGTGCATGGTGTGAGAAAGTAGTCTAGTGTGGTTCTCTTGCATGTAGCTGTCTGGTTTTCCCAACACCATTCATTGAAGAGGCTGTCTTTTCCCCATTGTACATTCTTGCTTCCTTTGTCATAGATTAATTGCCCATAGAAGTGTGGATTCATTTCTGTGCTATTTTGTTCTATTGATCTATGTGTCTGTTTTTGTGCCATACTGTATTATTTTGATTACTATAGTTTTGTAGTATAGTTTGAAATCAAGGAGCATGAAATCTCTAGCTTTGTTCTTCTTTCTCATGATTGCTTTGGTTATTCAGGGTCTTTTGTGGTTCCATTCAAATTTTAGAATTATCTGTTCCAGTTCTGTGAAAAATGCCATTGATATTTTGATAGGTATTACATTTGAATCTGTAGATTTCCTTGGGTAGTAAGATCACTTTAAATATTAATTCTTCCAATCCATGAACAAGGTATGTCTTTCCATTTGTTTGTGTTGTCTTCAATTTTTTCATCAGTGTCTATAGTTTTCCAAGTAGAGGTCTTTTACCTCCTTAACTAGATTTATTCCTAGGTATTTGATTCTTTTTGATGCAGTTGTAAATGGAATTGTTTTCTTAATTTCTTTTCTGATAGTTTGTGGTTAGTGTATAGAAATAAGCAGATTTCTGTATATTAATTTTGTATCCTCCTACTTTACCAAATTCATCAATGAGTTCTAGTAGCTTTTTGGTGTCATGTTTAGGATTTTCTATGTATAGTATCATGCCATCTGCAAACAGTGACAATTTTACTTCTTCCTTTCCAATTTGGATGCTTTTATTTCTTTTTCTTGTCTGATTGCTGTGGCTAGAAGTTGCAATATTATGTTGAATAAAAGTGGCTAGAGTTGACATCCTTCTTTTATTCCCAATATTAGAGAAAGTGTTTTCACGTTTTTACTATTGAGTATGATGTTAGCTGTGTGCTCGTCATACATGGCCTTTATTTTCTTGGGGTATGTGTCCACTATATCCACTTTGTTGAGAGCTTTTATTATAAATGGGTGTTGAATTTTGTCAAAAGTTTTTTCAGCATCTATTGAAATGACTATGATTTTTATTATTCATTTTGTTATGTGGTATAAAACATTGACTAGTTTGTGGATATTGAACTATCCTTGCCTCCTTGGAATAAATCCCATTTGACCATGGTGTGTGGTCCCTTTATGCAATGTTGAATTTGGTTTGCTAATATTTTGTTGAAGGTTTTTGAATTGACATTCACACAGTACATACAAGGTATGTCCTTAATAATTTTCAATTATTGAGTATTTTATGTGCCAGTTATTGTTCTAAGTGTTTTGTATGTATTAACTCACTTCAACCTAAAACAACTCAATGAGTGAGGCACTATTATAAACCCCACTTTACAGACAAAGAAACTGAGGCATAGAGAGCTAGTTAGCATGCCCCAAATCACACATTTCATAGGATTTGATCTCGGGAAGACCTGCTCTAGAACCCACACTCTTAAATATGAACTATACTGCTTTTATAAAAACATAGTATCATGATTTTATTTAGTACTTTTATTTAATTCCTTTCTAAATTTAATTCCTTAGAGTTATCAAGAATCTAGCTAGTCTGTGGGTCCTCAAGACATTGAGGAGAACTGGAATTAACATGAATAATTTGTCAGACATGAAGTTAAAAATTTTTGAAATTTAAACATTGAAGTCTACATTACAGTAAATGTACACTTAAAATGAATAGACAAAAATCACTCCAATTACCATTTCATTTCAAAATATATAACCATGCCTACCAACAAACAGCTCAAAATGGAAACATTAAACCATTCTTTATTGTATGTGAAGACAGAGTTTCAAAATTTTTATTGGAGATGGGAGTAATAAGAAGACATTGTTAAGGCTGGATTATTTGAAATCTCTTCATGTACAGAGTGGACACTCAGTAAAGGATAGTTGAAAGAATGAGGTAACTTCTGCCTGCCTTTTGGGAAGATGTTCTCCAGAGGTCTATGTTTTTAATGAAACTTTGCATTTATAATCAATCCAGGCAATTTCCTTTGAATTCCAGGAAATGCCCCTCAGGCCATACTCCATCAATTAGATTCTTTTCTTTTTCTTTTTTTTAACTTGATTTTGATGTGTTATAAGCAATCAGCTTCCCCAAGAACATGCTATTACTTTATAATTACAAGTACTGTACTCTGTTGCTGATTTAATATTATGTTTCTTAAGTAGTACTGTCAACTTTTAAAAATTAGTGATTCTACTTTAGCAAGAGCACTGGGCCCATTTCTCATCTTACTCTGAATCTAGAGGAGCTCAGCTGAACCAAGATGAGCACTGACAGAGGTAAGAAAAAATCTCACTGAGATTTGTTTCATTATAAAAGAAGTTTTCAATTCTACATCCAATATACTCAAATTGTAAATGCTTCAGCATCAACCAAGTATGGTATATTGCTCTAAGAACAGTCGTTACATTGTTTTTAAATGTAATGTTCAGGTAGAGTTACTTAACCAAAGAAATTAAATAATACTTTCCTGCTTTCACTTATAAAATTAAGCTTGCAATGATTCTTTTAAAATTTATAAGTTGAGTATTATTGGATCAGTGCTTGGAAGGGAAACACAAATTCCATAAAGACAATAGTGATTTCTGTAGTCCAGAGTCCTTGATTTTGAAAAGAAGTAACTTTCTACTTTCTGTTGATATTTGCTATGCATATATACTGACCTTCAATTCCAAGAACAAAATTCAAGAATAAGTGCATTGAGACTTTATCAATAATCAAATTTGATGCAGCACAGATAAGAAAATATTATAGGAAATGTTTCAGATATGAACCAAATTTAGAAGTCCAGATATTCTAAGTCAACCATGTACCAGAACAGTCTCCACTATGCAATCTATAGATACCTTGTGTATACTTCCTACTGCTTGACTAAGGGTATATTACTGAGAAAACTAGCTACCAAAGAGTAACATCAGCATGCCAGCTAGCCCCAAACCTTTGAAAATTTTATAGTCATTGTTAAGTCCAGTTTATTGTGTAGCTGAGACAAATGTGCCACTGATATCACATCTGTGTTCTTTAAAACTGTCTTCATGGGCTTCCCTGGTGGCGCCGTGGTTAAGAATCTGCCTGCCAATGTAGGGGACATGGGTTCGAGCCCTGGTCTGGGAAGATCCCACATGCTGCGGAGCAGCTAAGCCCATGCACCACAACTACTGAGCCCGCATTCTAGAGCTCGCAAGCCACAACTACTGAGCCTGCATGCTACAACTACTGAAGCCGACACACCTAGAGCCCATGTTCCACAACATGAGAAGCCACTGCAATGAGAAACCCGTGCACCACAATGAAGAGTAGCCCTCGCTCGCCACAACTAGAGAAAGCCTGCATGCAGCAACGAAGACCCAATGTAGCCAAAAATAAATAAATAAATAAATAAAATAAAAAATAAAATAAAATAAAATTGTCTTCATGGTCTATGTAAACCTAAGCAATAAAAACCAAAATGAACATTACCAGAAATAGATGATGAAACCATCTGTGCTGGGTTAAATACCTTGCTCAGAAAGATGAGTACTGTATATCAGAAGTGAGAAGGGTTAGGTGGAACACATTGTCAAGAATTTCAGTGCATAAATATATATACCCCTGGGAGTTGGTAACTGCTGGGTCTAGCTAGCACAGATAGGGTGATTGGAAATGAGCTATCTGTATGAAACAGTGGTATCATTCAGTTTGAATGCAAAGGGTTAGAGTCAGAAATAGAGATAATCCTGCAGTGGCTATAGCCATATGCCCACTTAGAAAATAAAATGGCTTCTGATCACGTTGTGCTTAGGTTCCATGTGTAATATACACATAGTAATGTGATCCTTTTGGCCTACTTTTATAAAGGACAACTCTATAGAGCTAAAGACTTTTCTAAAATCTAGAAATCATTGTGAAATGTGGAGCGCATATTAGCGGGTCTCATTTCAGTGGGATGAGTCTATTTAAAAATGTGAATAGGGTGAGGGGATCTTGTATATCCTCATCCATTTGAAAGTAATTTTGAATGAATTGATAAATTAATATTTGCTAGGTATTCTGGGAAGGTTTTGATATGAAAGAGAATGTGAAAAGGAAAGGGAACTATCATTAGATGCTCCTATTATAGTAACATAAAGTAGGTTACAAATTGTTTTATATTCACTAGTAAAGGAAATACTGTTTATTATTTCCTTGAAGGTGGGTACATCTGATAACTCAATTTCAGTGCCTATAGTTCACTATCTTCAAACTATGATCAATTTCCCTTCCGCTTTGAATGTTCTCTTGGCTCTAATGTCAACTTAAATTTTATTTTCTATTCCTTGTACATAATTAAGTCACCATTTGGGAGGTAAAGTTAAGAACTATGTTTTAGCTTCTGTAGTTCAAATCTTTAACTGATGCATGACATTTATTTTAAATGTATTTAAATCTATTTAAATTACATATATTAAGTATATTTTTAAATTAATAACTACTTTTTAAAGAGTAAATATATGATAAAATTTATTTGCATTGGCTTACTCATCTAGCACATTTCTGGCTCTTCTACTAATTAACTAGTCCTCTGACCTTGTGGGAGGTACTTCATATCTATGAGCCTACATGTCCTTATCTATAAAATGGGAATACTGGAATTACAGCATGTTAAGGCTATTCTGTGGTACACTTTATCAAGAAACATTTTAGAAAATTTTGATACCACATCGTTAATTTATAAATTTTAAATATGGAGAGAGAGATAAGGAGAGTTTTTCCTGAATAATACTTTATACTATTTATTTCCAAATCATGAAAATGTTATATGGAATGTTTGTGAGATGTCAATAGGTCAGGTATGTGTTGAGTTTTTCACATAAAGACCCAAGGGTTCTAAATACAAGAAAGCAGCACAGTTCCAGTGAACTTTTAAGGAAGTGGCCTCATAGAAAAGAGAAATTCACAGTAGCCACAAACTTTGAAAAGGACTAAATTACATTTCACTCCATATTCTTTCTTTCTAGCAAATAAATGACATTCTGTTAAATACAATAGTGGCATTAGATAATATAGAATCAAATTATTTTTTAAGTTTGTCAGGTGATTTTTAATGTATTTTCTTCAGCTATTATACTTATCTAAGACATAGTATTGTAAAATAGAGTATTATGACAGTTAATTTTATGTGTCAACTGACTGGACCATGGGATGCCAGATATTTGGTTAAACATTATTTTGAGTATGTCTGTGAGAGTGTTTCTGAATGAGATTCACACTTGAATTGGTAGAGTAACTAAAGAAAAGAGATGTCCCTTCCAGTATGGGTGAGCCTCATCTAATGTGTTGAAGCTGAATAGAATAAAAGGCTGAGTAAGAAAGAATTCTTCCTCTCTGCCATTGTTTTTTTTCCTGGCTATCGACTTGGGCTCAGACTGGAACTCCCACTCTTGGCTCTCCTGGTTCTCAAGCCTTGGACTTACATAGCTACATACATAGCTAAGTAGCTACACTTAGCTCCTGAGGCCTCTCTCTGGTCCTTGAACACCAGTCCTTATGTCTCAAGCCTTGGAACTATACCACCAGCTCTTCTGGGTCTCCAGCTTGCCTGCTGCAGATCTTGGATTCCACAGCTTCCATAATTGCATGAGCCAATTCCTTATAGTGTGTCTGTCTCTCTCTCCTATTGATTCTGTTTCTCTAGAGAACCCATACTTATATGTGTCTAATGGCAGATTGGCAATTTACAAAATCCCTTGGGAACTATTTCAGAAAGTGGTCAGATAAATCATTGGTATGCCAGCAATTTTACAAATGCTTTGTTATTCTTTAGAATAAAACTTCTATATCAAAATAATAATAATTTTGAAAAAATATTTAATGGTACACATATAGTTATCTTTTCTCATTATCTTACGTTGCTACTTTGAGAAATCTATATGGTCTAAGTAGCGTCATAGTATTTTTTCTGAAGTGGTTCATTATACAAATTAAGGTTTAAGTTTCCAAGCATCTGACTAAAGACATTTTATTTGACTCCTATTTCTTCTTTTATAAAAGAGGATTGAAATGTTCTAGAACATAATGGACTAAACTATCTCTGATTTGTTTCTATGAGCTTTATCCTCACTTGAAGATGCTGAATGGTCTTCCCAGATTTCTACTGAATGGGCACCCACAAAGTCACTCTTTATTGTCTCTAATCTCTCCAATAAATTACCTACGAAAACAGAAAAAAAGATGCAAACTCACAGAAACCTGGAAAGTTAAGACCGGAAGAGGGTGGACTAGTGCTTCAATTAAGCATGGTTGGGAGGGGGTTTCCACTGAATAGCAAAGCAATGGAAGATTATAATAAAAATAACTAATGGTCTCCTTCAACTTCTTCCTTACAATAAAGGTGTCCTATTTCCTGAAACTCAGAAGGAAGAAACCTCATTTCTTCCTCACTGCCTGCACAGCAGTGTAGACACTCCAGGTCATTATCTAACAGAACACTGGGTCAGTCATCCTCATGATGTGAAAGTGTTGCTTCTTCAGGTATCAAGGCACTCTCACCACCCACCCATCCACCACATTGCCTCAAGTTTTTTTTTTAATTGCAAGAGATTTATTGGAGGTAATGCCTGTGAAAATGAAGGGAGACAGTAAGAGACAAAGAAAGCCTTCAGACAGCAATATGGGCCTGATACCACAAACTTAGCAGCTTTCGTCAGCACTGACTAAGGATCTTCCAGTTTCAGCAGGTCAGAGTCCCAGCACAGTGTGGCTGAGCAGATTCTCAGGGTGTCCCGAGACCAAAATCAAGGTGTTGGCAGGTCGCATCTTTTGTCTAGAGGCTCTGGGGCAGACTGCTTCCAACCTCGTTCAGGTTGTTAGCAGAACTCAGTTTCTAAGTGGTTGTAGGTACTGCTTCCTTGTTGGCTATCAGCTGGGGGCTACACTTAGCTCCTGAGGCCTCTCTCTGGTCCTTGAACACCAGTCCTTATGTCTCAGAGCCAACCCCACCATGCACATCTTAGAACATCCATATATGTAGAATACAATTCTAAAAAGTCAACTGTGCAGGTGGTGCGGGGTTGAACACATGAAGTTACATCTTAGAAAACATCATACTGCAGGTGTGGAATCATAAATGGTCTACAGGCAGAAGCTCCTACAGTGGTACAGCACAGAATCCCCTGTCCATCTCTAGGGTGCCAGAGATTCAAGCGATGGAGTTGGAAAATGGTTTCATTTCAGTTCAGAAGAACTGAACCAGATAGACTTTTACTAGACACCAATGTATACTGACAATCATAGATGTTAAGTACACTTTGATCTATGCAGTTATGAAAAGGTGAGTCAGTTAGCACCTGTTAGACCACAAGCAGCTTCAAAGGAACTTTATACCTTGTCTGAGGGTGAACACTGATACTGAATGACTCTGATTTAAGAAAAGGAAAGAGGAAAAAACAAAACCAACAATGACACAAGGTCTAATAACAACAACCAAAAAAGGGTAAAGAGAACATTATCCTGAGACCCAAGGAAAATCTGAAAATAATTTACTATGGAAATCTGAAGCCATACAAGAAAATTGTGTGGCAGACTCAGCATTAAGCTCTAAGACACAGCCTCTAGGAAGCTGCTTTATTTTACAACCAGAGAGAATTTAGCACAGGAAAGCCAGTCTTTTCAGTAACATTAGACATAGATGTGTTTGTGTGTGTATGTAGTTGTATAAATGGCATATTCAACTATATATAAATGTGTTAACTTATGTATACATGTGTGGATAGACAGATTTATATAAGAAAAAATCTCATAGGGTTTCTTTTGCTGTTATTTGTTGGTAAAAATTCCTTCAATAGCATTCAACACTCATTTCTAATTAAAAAAAATAAATTCCACAGAATTAGGAATAAAAGGATCACTACTATATTTTTAAAATTATCGTTAAAAAGATTTGAAATTATATTTAATTAAATATAACAATGCTTACATCGACTTCCATGCCAAGGCAATAATACATAATACTGAAATGAGAGAGTGTAAATTTTTGTTATTATTTGCAGACAATATGACTATTTAAATAGAAAACTCAAGGGAATCATTGACAAAACTCTGAGAATTAATATTAAAGTTCATTACAGTGATTAGATACAAATTAAATGGCAAAAAGTGATACTTTTTCTGTATAGCAGCAATAACCAATTAGAGTACATAATGAGAAAAGGTACCATTCACATAATAGTAATATCTTATTAAGAAATGCACATAATCTGTATGAGAACTATTAAAATACTTTCCTAAGCAATATAAATAAAAACTTCAATACAAAAGGAACAGAAACTGTATTTCCATAATGGTGCACTGGATTTTATAAAATATGCAAATTGTTTCCAAATTAATTATAAGATTAATAAAATGTTATTTGGGATCATGATAAAATAATTTTAAAGTCTATTTGGAAGAATAAATAGGTAAAGATATCTATGAATATTATGGGTAAAAATATATCATATTCAAATATAGTAAAAGAGATGTTTAAATATATTGCTATGCTAAAACAATCTGTGGTTCTGGTTCATGAAATTACAGTCTGATTAATAGAACAGATAGTACTTCAACACACTAAATACATACATAAGAATTACCTCATGGCAAAAATGAGAGTGCGTCATAAAGTAAATGATTAAAAGATGCAGGTTTTAAAATAAAAGCTATTGGGAGAACTGATTACTGGGTGAAAAAAATAGTTAAAGCCCCACCCTATGAAGTATGTATATTAAATAAAGACCTTATGGAAAAAATAGTTAAATAAATAAATAATGAGGCTTTTAAAAACTAAAAGTAAGTTGGTTAACTTTAAAAAAAAATGATCTTGGGACAGGCAAATAGTTTCTATGTAGTGTCCCCTACAGTGTGTTCTGAGAAGCATTAGCTCCATGGAATGCTCTATGAACAAAGGGGTCCATGGGCAGATATGTTCTATAAATGCTGTACACTCTATTCCCTCTTTGGAAATTCAATGCATATCAACTTCCTAAAAGCACAATATTATGAAAGAAAATCACTTAAATTTACACATCTTCTTTTTCTCCAAACTTATTAGGCCATATAATTTTATTTAGTTAACAAAACTTTCCCAAATCCTAGTTTTTCAGAGATTACACGTTGGGAAAAGCTATTCTAAGTATAAAAACAATGGTAAACATATTTATTTTTTAAACACCAATGTATTTCATCAACAATGTTAAACTTTTTTTGTCAAAAAACTCATAAGGCAATTGTTGAAAATATTTAAAACAAAAATGACAGTAGGTTAATATGATTACTACAAATAAAAATACTTAAAATGTGGATAAAAAGAGAAACACCCCAATTAAAAATTTAAAAAAGACACAATAAGAAAATCTGTGGAAAAAATATAAAGGATCAATAAATACAGAACATTTTTCGACTCACTGATAATGAAACAAAGACCAATTAAACATCCATAAAACAGAATACCATTAGTTTTTCAAGTACCTGGATAAGTATATATATAGTTGTTAGTAACAAAATTTAGAATAATACCATTATGTATAGTACCTCACTATTTCTGAGACACTATGAAAAGTACTTTAAATGAATTAATTTATTTGGAAGAAATAAGAATACAAAAATGCCAAAGGTTAAGGGAGAGGAGAACTATTACACATCTGGACATAGTATTGTAATTGGCCAAACTTTCTAAGGCCTTTTGGCAACCAGCAGAAAGAGGATTAGAATAATTTACGTACTTAAATACAGTAAAATTTTCACATTAGATTAAGTACAAAATAATAACAGAGTTACAACAAGATTTATAAATGAGGTTATTGAAGAAGATATTGTGTACGTTAGTGTAAGAGTTGGCATTACACCAGCTGTATGCTAATAAAGAAACAATTGGATAAATCACGATATTTCTAGAATATTCTGTAGTCATTACAATTATGTTTTCATAGATTATTGGCAAAAAGAAGTGAGGAAGGAAAGGAAAAAAGAAATGATGAAAATAGTGACTCCATCTAGTTAACAATAAATCTAATCTTTCACAGATTTATTTAGTGAATAGTCAATATCTTCATTATATTTTTTTCTGCAGGATTTAGCGATCACTGAAGACATGGTCCCTGCTATTGTAGCCTTCTACAGACAGATAAGCCAGCTTAGATGCTAAGCAGAAGAAGTCAAGGAGAAACCCTGAAATCCAAGGGGAAAATCAAATTGTTCCAATGGCAGCATCCCATGTTTTGTGTAATTATAAGGGCTGAGAAATTAATCTTTCTCATAAGCTGTAGTTTCCTTTGAAAAGGAGATAGTTTCACTCAGTGGGTATGGGACCCATGTCAGCTTACCTGGTATTGCAGCAATGTTTTTCTCAATGGTGTTTCATTGGGTAGGATAAGTGTAGAGAATGGACAGCAGCTGGGCATCCAAATGGCTCCTGCAGGGTCAACAGAAACAAAGTAAGAACAAAAAAATAATCATTTGAAAATACTCTGAGAGCACATTCTAAACTGATAGAGCACACTTCTTGGAAGCTAAAATAGACCAGCACTGAAGGGGAGGAGGTGGTAGATCAGCTTGGCATTTTATGACCTTTTTATAAAAAAATAGTTTTATTGAGCTATAATTGACATAGCATAAAATTTACAATTTAAAGTTTACAATTCTCTGGTTTTCATGTATTTATAAAGTTGTGCAACTATCATCATATTCTAAGTTTAGAACATTTTTATTGTTGGGAATTAAAAAAAAAACAAGTTTACAGGAATAGTTTTTCAGAATCAAATTCTTCAAATGCTGGCCAGGTGTACAAATCACAAGCAGTTTGGTAAGTACATATTGTTTTTAGTACATAAGCAGACAAAAGTAATCTCTGTTCCTTGTTGTATTCCTTCAACATATTTATTAGATAGAATATGACTTAATTATACATTTACATCCCACAGCAGTATTAGTGCAGTTCTCACTCTTGTTTCAAATCCTGTTTGAAACAAGAGTGTAAGATCCTAGGGTCTGGGAATTTACAAATAAGTATATATGAAAACATGGTCATTGACCTCATTGATCTTCCAAAGAGAAAGAAAAGGAAACTTGTCCTAAACTTTCTTCTGTGTTCCACAATGTGTTTCCAACCTTCATTAAAACCTGGGTGATCTCTAAAGGTAAGCAGCAGTAATACCAAAAATAAGCAACCTATTTTTTGTTTTCATGCTGAGAATTATTTCTTTGGTGACATTCTACATCTTGAACAATAATTTGAGGATTCAGGAGAATTATCAAGGGAGTTAACTAGTAGAAAAGAATAAAAGAATAGAATCTACTTATTTTTTCTTTCACATAGTACAGAATTTTGAAATTGCCAATAATAATTATCCATCAGACATGAGAAATTGGGACTTCCCTGGTGGCGCAATGGTTAAGAATCCACCTGCCAATGTAGGGGACACGGGTTTGAGCCCTGGTTTGGGAAGATCCCACATGTCACGGAGCAACTAAGCCTGTGCACCACAACTACTGAGCCTGTGCCCTAGAGCCCGCAAGCCACAACTACTGTGTCCACGTGCTGCAACTACTGAAGCCCGTGCACCTAGAGCGCGTGCTCCACAACAAGAGAAGCCACCACAATGAGAAGCCCTCACACCACAACGAAGAGTAGCCCCGGCTCGCCGCAACTAGAGAAAGCCCACGTGCAGCAACGAAGACCCAACGCAGGCAAAGTAAATACATAAATTTACAAAATAAAAATATAATTATTTTTTAAAAAGAAATGAGAAATTGTCATAAATTTTAAAATGAAGCTCATCGATATGATTCGCAAATTTAATGTAAAACAAAACCTGAGTCTCAATGCTTTGCCACCAGGTGACACTGACTGTAAAGGATCTTGTCACATAGTCATTCAGAAAGGCATTCTTTGGGGATAATTGTGCAGATAGAAGAATGAATGAGACAAATAAAGGAACAGGGAACCGGGTTATTGCTGTTTTCTGAAGGCAAGTATCATTTCAATTTATAAGGAAATCAGTGTTAACTGAATGACAGGTTAATCTTCTTTTCAAAAGGGAAGATATTTAGCATTAAAAGCCTCATTGTTTTGGTTGAAAGAATGCTGGTTCCATCCTTTACCCAGGAAAGACTGAGCCCCTAGACCTAAATCTAGTTGTTGCTGTTTATTTCCAATAGCCTTAGGCAAAAATACTTAACCACCCCCCATGCCTCATCTTCTCCATCTGTAGAATGGCAGTAATGATCCTTACCTGTCTTTCAGGAGTGTTATGAGGCTTAATTAGTTGTTTGTAAAGTATTTTGCAAATGAAGAACTCAGTGTAAATGCTAAGTGCCATTATTATTATGGCAATCTTCTGTTCTGTGCATCATTGCATTTTTTCTTTTCAAAATATTGCAATTTTCCATCTGTCATGTATTTCATCAAACAAAAGCTAACTTTTTGAACTTTCTCAAATTACCTTGCTAAGAAATATATCTAAGTAAAAGTCTCAAAACCATATATGCACACAGCACCCAAGTGCCTTAAGGCAGTCTCTCAAAACTCATCACTAAGCAACATTGCATAGTCCATGTATAACTATTTTCAGAAATTCTCGTGGTCCTACAAATATTATGATACCAAAAATAAACAAAAATCAGTAATGACTTGGTCTCCAAGTATGATCAGAGCTAGATTTTTATCCCATAAAGTGAAAAGCCATTCGAGGTGATGGGGAGTTTGCCTCCCTTCCTTCCTCACTTCCTCCCTCCCTGTTTCCTTCTTTCCTTGCCCTTGCTCTTCCGAACATATAGTCAAACAAAGCTGTGTAGTATGAACTGGATCTAAATTCACAAATACTTTCCTCTCATGTCTAAAGTCATGGCTCACTGTGTCTTCTTGCCTTTTTTTTTTTTTTTTTTAAACCATAGTTTTTCCAGTCCTGTTTCCCTTCTGTTTGGGTCTACTTTACCACAGCCAACAATAAATGGTGAGCAACAAATAAAGAAACATTAGTGGGTCTAAGCACAATTGTCTCCCCAATCCATGCATTTGATAAATGTCCTGTTTCAGCTAAAAAAGATGTATAACGTTTCCTTTATATTAAATTTAGTGGTGAAAATCTTTAATAACTAAAACTGACTATAATTTCCTCCTTTTGACTGTTCTATTTCAAGGTCTCATAAACCTTTTTATTGATTAGTTTTACACAGAATGCTGTAGAGCTCTAAA
Organism: Kogia breviceps; assembly: GCF_026419965.1. Classification (NCBI taxonomy): domain Eukaryota; kingdom Metazoa; phylum Chordata; class Mammalia; order Artiodactyla; family Physeteridae; genus Kogia; species Kogia breviceps. Next base: position 31,645,468 of record NC_081322.1, on the reverse strand, counting down.
CAAGAAATTAAACTGAATGGTAGGTGGATTTTTTTTCATGGTCTTTCAGCTCACCCAGCAAAAAGGAATTTTAATGTGATGGTTGACTTTATGAGCATTTCTTCTTTTTAATTTCTTTTTTGTAATTCTGCTACTGTGTGTGTAATTTCGTGTCACTTAGCTTTTATTCTGAACTTAATTGCAGAAAAGAATAACAAACACCTTAAAAATAATGGCTCACTTTTATTTTTGCATCTTTGAAGTGAATCATCTGCATTCACATGTTGATATACATTACCTCATAAGAAGAAATAATGAAATTCCTTGTCAAAATGATTGGCATATAATTATGAAACTGGCTTCAGAATGGAATGTCAGGAAAGTTTTCTTCATCAAAGTTTGGGAATAGATTTTCCACCTCTCTTGTATATGGGAAAAACATGTTAGCTTTTGGTTTAGGTAATTAATACACTCTTCCAATAATATTCTTGAACAGGCAAAATATTTTCTACTATATTAACACCCAATATGACACAAGTAGTTACAAGTTTTTGACACATAAAGAAGGGATAACAAATGTTTGGAACAATTTGCAGCTCCTGCTTAGAATTTTATTTATTTATTTTATTTTATTTTATTTATTTTTTTGTCCTGCAATTGAGGGATAAGAGCTAATTTTTCAAAAGATGAAAAGGAATAGGTGCCTTATCCCTGAAGACTCATTTCCTTTATTTCTTGGGTGTTGATGTTCCTAAAGTACTCTGTTCAGAAGGTTTTCACTCCCATTCAAAATTGTGGGGCACAGAGCATAAAGATGAGAGATCTTAGAGATCTCATATTTCATGGTCAGTGGAGAAGACCACATGGAGAAAACCCATGTGTCACCAACAGTGACTCTTAGAACCGAATGGTCAATAGCTGTCTAGCGTGGTTAGAACCATCAGAGGGAAAAATGACTTTGGAAATGCCTGGAGATCCCTGCTTTGTGACCATGTGACTCAAACTCTTAAGGGACAAGGAACATATCTTTAGGAGCAGAGACTCAAAGAGAAGTTAAGTCTTGAGGAGGAGATAGAGAAACTGAATAAGTGGGTACTGGTGACCCTAATTTAGCAATTATAAAACATAGGAAGATAGCCTAGGGGAGAAACATACAACATATGAAAAGCTAAAGAATTCTAAGAATACTCAGCTAGATGAAAGATAAATGCTAGCAGCAGCTACAAAGAAGTTAATGAGGAAAATGTGCTGCTTTTTAATCTTGTTTAAACCAGAGTAAGTAAAATGAAGCTAGTTGAAGGAGCCATAAGTTCTATAGAGTATATGTATGAGACATGGAGAGGACAACGATGTGAGGCCAGTACTGGGTATGCTGTTGGCTTTCTTACCCCAGGAAAAATGTGATCCAACATTGGTAAAGTAGAAGTCCTATCTATGCTGGACCTCCTGCAATCAGTGATAAACGTGTATACTAACTGTTAAATCACATACAGGGAATTCTTGCTTCTTCATTAATAATCCCTTTGCTTTTAGAATCTCAGGTTAAATAGCTTGATCTTCACACCTTCAAAATGGAAATGTTTTAGTTATGGTACTCAACTAAACACCTGGTTTTAATTCAAGAACTCAGATACAGATGGCCTTGAAAGACGATGCCAATCCATTTGTTACACAGCCTCCAGTCACCAAGCCAGTACCGGAGCATGGAAGGAGCGATGATTAAGCAGAGTGATCCTGGCTTATTACCTCAAGAAACTGTTTATGGTAAAATAACCTCAGTGAGTAGATGATGTAAGGCTGCCTATCACTGTGTTTCATGAATGAATGCTGCTATTATTATCATTGTTGTTATTATCATTTCAGTATTATTATATTCCAGTAAATTTACCAATTTTCTTCAAGTTAAAATATCACAGCTTTTTGTATAATTTCTGTATCATCCCGGGGAAAACTTTAAAATACTTTGCATGATAATACTGATTAGTCTCAGAAAAGTTAGCTGAAAATCATCCAACACTTCCCAATTTCCAATTTCCAGCATATGTGAGCAAGGATCTGCTTTTATAATTGTACATTACTGTATTATTGTGGACTACCTTTGCTTTAAGAATGTCTTACTCACTGTCAGCAAAGGCTTTAAAGCAATAGTTCTCAAATGAGAGGGTGATTTTGACCCACAAGGGACATTGGGAAATGTCTGCACATTTTTGATTGTCACAACTAAGGTGGGTGGTGCTACAGGAATGTAGTGGGTGGATCCAAGGATGCTGCAGTGCATGAGAGCCTTTCGCAACAAAGAATTATCTGGCCCCAAAGATAAATGATGCCAAAGTTGCAAAAGCCTGCTTTAAATATGAACCGTTGCCCAAGATCTGCTATTTAGAAAACACACACTGTGACTTGATAATAAAAGTCAAGCTTTCTTTTTAAAAATATATCTGTCACTAAAGAGTTATGTCCAAGTTTTCAAATAATAATTTTTCACTTCTGTGTTTACAGAAATGATAAAGGCAGACTAGAGCACTCAATTTCATAGGTCATCAGATGCGTGTGTGTGTTTTACTTCAAATGCATTCATTCATTCATTCATTATTTTTTCCATTATTTAAATGTAAGAAATATTTCTTCCATTATTTAAGTTCCTTTACTAAGTGGAAGATTGGCTGAAAAATATGCATTTATCTGGCAATGGGGCAAAATACAGTCCATACCTTTTATTTGCCTACTAATCTCAATATAACCAGCATCAAGACTATGGACCTAAATAAAATCCTAAATACAATCTTGCTGCTGACTCATTTGAAAGATTTAAAAAATGGATTAAATACTCACAAATGTCACTTGGGCTCACAAAAGTCCCATGCATGAGCACTGAATTGTTATCCTCTTTGCTTCTCAAAGGCGCATTTAAAGCTTTCTCTACATCTAAGGCAGCTGACAGTTGCCGACTCATTCTGACTGCACCTTTTGGCTGATTTTGAGTGTGCAAGCAATCAGCCATGTGTGCACCTTTTACAGGGAAAAGTGATTGACAAAAACTTGGAAATAATCTTTGGCTCAACTGCCCTTCTCTGTGAACAAAGAGTAGTTTATCCAGTCGTCTGGAAGTTACAAGCATAAGAGCTCTGCTTTGCCCTGTTTTACCCTCAGATAAAGAGCTTGAATTTTCAGTTAGATGTTACTGTTCACATAAAGCTATTTTTTTTTCTCCTAAGACAGGATAAACGTACATGTGTTGTCAGTTTAGAAACACTGATCATACCCCAAAAATGAAGTCCCTTTATTCCCTTCAGAGTGAAAAACAGTTTCTTGTTAGATGACTCTTACCAACTGAGCTACTCACGTTGAGAGAAAAAAAAAAAAAAAAAAAAAAAAAAAAAAAAAAAAAAAAAAAAAAACAGAAAAAAATCACCCTGACAATTGTACAAAGGACGACTTTATAGGAGACCTTCAAACACTGAAAATCAGCCACCACTCCTGCTGATCATGATTGAGACATCTGTATTCACTTCACACTGACCCAGGCACTAATCAGCCAGGAAGTGCAACAAGCACTGGCAGAAAGTATACAAAGATAAAGTACCAAACGGTATGAATATTAAAATCATAAATACAATAAAACAAGATAATGAGTGTCCTCAATTATAATAAAGCTAAAGCCCAATTAAAACATAATCACTGACTTATTATTCAGAATTTTTTTAGAGATCAAATTTAGCTGATTTGTTACACTCATTTCCCTTTAAAAGATTGCATCATCACTCTCTTTTTTGCATATCCACTTTGAGAAGATTCATTTATCCATCTAATTGAATAATTAGGCTTTTTTGATTAATTGTTTTAAATAGTTTCATGTCATGGGTCTCTTCTTACTGAAATGCTTTTATATTATCTTCTGTGCCTTGATGTTCCTGTTACAAATTACAAGTAATGACATCTTTTCACCTCTCCCTCTGGTACATCCAAAGAGGACTGGATTTAGTTGGAGAATTTCCTACTGGTTCTTCTCTCCATCCCTCACTTTCTTTTGTGGTTCTCACAGCTGCAAGTGTTTCTGAGCTTCATCATATGTGATCATTTTAAACAACTAAGCTAGAAAGCAAGTGTGGCCCTCTACTTTCTTATGTTCATCCTTGACATTGCATACAAGATTCACAGCTTCAAAAGTTTCCCCAGGGGTCCTAGCCCAGCAGAAAATCATGATTATAAGTGACATTTGAGTGGATTTTTAGAATTAGTTTATTAACAATTACATCCAACTCAAGGCTCTTTATTAACAGTATCAAGACAGTCGCCCAGGATAGAACTCAGTGCTGCTGTGTTATCCTGGCATGAAAGCAATTTCTCACGTGGGAAATGATCTCAAAGATTATCTGAAGGTCAGTATTGGGAGATGATACCTTCTTCTAAGATTAGAGAGGCTGAAGTCATGGAAGCCAGTCTGGGGCATGGGGGTGGGCTTCACTTTGCCATGCCACCTTGCTGGTCCCTTAAGACCAGCATTTCCATTTGAGAAATTAGCCAAGTCTTAGGGCTTGACTGCAGCGTATCTTCGAAACACTTCTCCCACTAATCCCACTGTTACAAAGGAAGCCTGGAGTGAAGCATTTCTGTTGCCTTGAATACAAACTAGGTTGTCAGTTGTCCCTAAAAGTGATTTAATTGACTCATAATCGTTTAGAATATTCCTTGAATATTGCTCTTTTACCAACAGACTGGTGCATTTGTAAATTGCTTCTTAAATATAAACAATTCATATGTGACAATTTTATAAATACGGCCCTAGTGGAATCGTTTCAGCTTCTCTTATGAGCCAGAAAGGGAGACATCTCAAATAGCAGTGTGCTCAGGTGAGAGCACGGTGCGATGTCTGTTCTGTTTTCAGGAGTAAATTTTATCTGCCCTGAAGTAAAATGCAACGAGGTGAGACCTTTTATGAATCTGGATTAGAACATCTAGTTTTGGATTAAATCTAAATGGAATTGAGCCATTAACACTCAAGGAAGAGGGAAGAAAAACAGCTCTTTTTCCTAATGTTTTATCAGTAATCATGCCATCGGGGAACAAATGGGGGAGTAGCATGATTATCAAAAAAAAAATCTGTGATTACAGAGTCCAATTATGGCTATTTCATATATTGATTAACCTGCTTTTTTTTTTTAAAGGTAATAACTATGTTACCCTTTGATTTCTAAGAAAAGAGCACATTTTCTCTTAAGGGTTTGTAATACTGAAGATTATGGATAAGTCAAGTATCAGGACAAGGTGATTACTCAACATCTGTGACCAAGTGAAAGGCTAAAGGAGAAAATCAACCAACATCTGCACTGTCAGTAAAATACTTGGCGGAAAAAAACACAAGTGAAGTGTGATTAATCACCGTGGATGTATGATTGAGTCAATTGACTGTTACTTTTTCATGATGATTAATCAGCTACAAAAATTATAATTGTCCCACTTCTAGTGGCTGCATGCTGTGCCCGATGACATCAGCTGGGGCTATAGATCCTCAATGTGTGGTTTTCAAAAGAATATGCAAATACAGCTGAGTAAGGAGGGGCGGGGCTTCAACTCCATTGTCAGAAACACCACGAGTCCTCGCCCTTCTATTATGGTTGGAGTTTTCTTAGCAGCTTCCAGAGAGGGCAGTTCTTGTGCTATTATGAGTATTTCATAACCTCATCACCACCACAAGGGAAAATTAGAGAAACCCATTTCTGCAAATTGGCCATTGTGATCTTGTTCCGGAGATGATCAGATCCTCAGTGACTTATTTTCTTCCTTTTCACTGATTTCTTTTGTGATTAGCACAAATATATGTGCAAGGAATGATACTCTGTAGCAGGGAGTGGCTGCGGACCTGGGCTTTCAGTTCATTCACACATGTCACTCCTTCAGCACATTTGTGGAGCTAGTCAAAGGATCGGGGTTACAAATGTCCATCAGAATTTATCTAGGAACATCGGTTTACTAACCATGAATATGTGGTGAAGTGCGATTATCAGAATAGGCTTGCTTGTAAGTGTGAAGATGTTTGTAAAGACTATTTTCCACAATATTTCTAAAACCTCAAGGCTGTAACATGTTTTTGTCATTGGCTCTGCACAACTGTTCCTCACAGGGAGTACAGAGAACAACCCAGTACAGAATGAAGCAAGGCACCCATTTTCTCTACAGGTTGGGGTCTTCTGGTATCGCTGGCAATGACATGATGGTGTTGAATGAAACTCTTCATCATTCTACCTGATCCACTCTTCTTGTAAATTGATTGTTATCTTAAATTCATGGTTTACCTGAAGGGCTTAAGGTACTAAGGTCTGACACAGTAACCTGATTAATGAATTATCCCAAAGCAACTTTGTCGCATCAAGCTAGATCCAAGTATACTATGGAATTCTGCAAAAGGGCACCACAGGGCAAGAACCCTGGTCCTCCATGCATTGTAGTTCACTTTCACCAACTTTCACCATGAGAAATCAAACTACTTTCAGAAAATGTAGTCCACTTAAGGCTGGAAATTCAGGCTGTTATTTAGACTTTCAAAATGGGTTGATTTCTTGGAAAAAATCCTTAGAGATAACATCTTTAGAGAAAAAAATCATCTTTTACATTCATTAAAAAATGACGGGGATTTCAAATTTCTTCTCAGCTAGTACTAAGCAGACAATACCTTTCTGAGCCTTCAGCTGTACATAAAGTTCACACTAATGATCTGTAATGAAGTGCTTCATTTTTGCACATCCAGCATTTTCCCCTTAAAGTTCAAGAAACAGCACAAATTTGCCTACACTATTCCCCTTTTAGCACATTGACTTTACTTCTGAACTGAAGCACTAACATGCCTGGAAAAAAATATTTAGTAATTTTTCTACTTGTGGGTCTTAACATATCTACAGATTCCAATGCGGTTCAAAGACACAGCCTTTTGAACACGCATACCCCCCCCAGTTTCTTTCATTTTAAATAGGAATTATTAACAGCTCTCTCTTATATATACATGTTCTTCAAACCCACAGAGGCCTTCAATTTTATTAATATGAATCACTGAAGTCTCTCTAACTTCTTGTATTTAGATAAGAAAGAGAAACGTGGGAGCTCCAGTCTCTTGAGCTTTCTCTAGGTACCTACTAATTGTTAATTATTAGAGACTAACTAAGTCACTGAAGTGAGTCATTTGGCTGGTGTCTCAAATGCTGTCATTTACTACTACACAAATCAGCCTGGTGATAGAGTGTCTTTAAATTAGGTTACAACCATGCCGTTATTGGACAGGGAGTAATTGATAAAACCATTAGTAACACTTGTAGAGATAACAGCTAGCAAAATCATGCAACCATAATTATTCCTAATGGATACATGCTATAAATTGTGGCAAGAAAAAATCTTGCATTATCTTTCAATCAAATCTGACAGTCCTGGAAGATTACTGTAGACTAAAATGCTTGTTATGAGAAAGTGACCTATCAGAATCTCTTTGCTTTTTCTTCTCCTTCTTTCCTAACAAATTATGGGTTTTTCTTTTGTAATTTCTTTCTCTGATAGCTTTCAGTGTAAGTAAAATGTAGGTCTTTTATTGGTTGTCTTTTTTGTGGGTTTTAAAGTAGCTATATTTTTTTCAACGACACTACGAGGCATTTCAAAACGTAACACAGAGACAGTTACAGATTAAGGCAAAGAATTCCAAGTTATGGTTTATTTTTCAATAGCAAAACTTACTGTTTGGCAATATATAACTTTTCTCTGAATTTTGATGTCAATATTCATTTAGCAAAGAAAGATCTCTGGTTGTAATAAAAAATTTCTATTTTTGGCTTACTTTGATTCTTTGATTTGAGAATGCAAAAAGATAAATCTCTATGGGGAAAATACAGAGATAAGTCCAAACTTTAGCAAAGCTTTCTTACTCTACTGATACCCTCTATGATGTGGCATTTCCAAGACATATGAACATGGCCAGCAGTAAGTGAGGAAAACATACCTACCTATTTTCTGAGTTTAGAATTGTTTAAATGTATAAATAAAAGTTTCATGGTTTTTTAATCTATTTTGTTGATATGATTATCATCATAGGTTGAATAAAATCTTTCCAAAGACTTCAGTGGCTATCTATATCTCTGTTTCCCAGTATCAAGAGATTTCAATTTGTAAAGAGTTAGTGATTATCTTACCTAAACTTCTCAAGAATCAGAAATATAAAGAATTTAAATAATTTTCTCAGACTAAAAAATAATCTTAGTTTAGGCAAATCTATATCTGGAACTCAGTTCTCATGGGTTCTGTTGAGTGTTACTTTCCATTTTCACAAAATTGTCAATACTCTTAAACATGAAATAGATTCTATGGGATCTTGTACATGATAAGTGTTCAAAACATGTTGGTTGACATACTAACAAATAGTACAGGTAAAAAATTTGTAAAGATGAATGATAAATATATGTTATTTTTATTTTCTCTTAAAACTGGGTTTTAAGAAAGTACTTGGAGGGGAAACAAATAAGTTATAAATTACTAACACATGCACACACATGCAGGTCTGCATAGCTGTTGGTCAACTCACTCCATTTTTCCTATTCCTCTCACATTATTCTTCAGTACATAGTAGGTCTGGATAGAACAGCCCCTTTCAAACAGGGCTAACATTCAAAAAGAAACTCACAGATTACCTTGTATACATATCATCAAAAGAAGAGAAAGCGCATAACAAAACATGTGCAGGCAAAAAAAGTACAAAAGTACAAAAGTACAAAAAAAGTACAAAAGGCAAAAGAATAACTCCAGTAAATAACAAATTTCAGACAAATATTTGTCTTTATTCTCATAATTTAAGGAGAAAATTATTACTAAAAAGTCTTAAATGAGATATAAAAGCAAAAAGAAACAATGATAACACACTAGAAGAATATAACACATAAGCTAACAGAACTCAGAAGAGAAATTGAGTCAAACAATAAAACCATTTCATAAATTAAAGCTATAAGATGAAGAATAAAGACAATAAATACTGCTGCAAACAGTGTCATGAAGTTCAGGCTTGAAAAAATTATATAAGACAGAATGTAAAAGAACAAAGAGAAGAAAAGAATTAAAATGAACATTATAGATATTGGAGAAAGTTAAAGAATATCCCATGTATACATACTTCTGTCCCTAAAGAAGATAACAAAGCAAGTGGAACAGAAATAAAGTTGTAATAGAAGAAAACTTTTTTTAAAAAAAGAAAGAAAATAGAATATGGGATATCTGAATGCCACATGAGATTGTGGGGGGAGGGGAAGTGTATTATTAAAACAATCAACACTCAGATATATTCTAATAATTGTATTTAACTGCAAAGATAAAAAATTTCATCCTATGAAAAAGAGGACCAGAAATATTAAATAATCTCTAAAAGTTATGGCCAAAGGTGTTCACAGGCACATTAAATTTCCAAAGACAATGAATGAATGTTCATTGCACACTGAAAAAACAACTTAAACAACTTAAAAAGTTGACCCTAAAAGGTTATGATCAGTCCAATTATGGTCTATGCATAAAAGCAACAGAAAGATGTTCAAAACCTTCAAGAACCCAAAAGTAAAGAATATAGAGACCTTTGAAAATAACTATTTAATGAAAATACCTAGCCATTAATCAAAATAAGGAATTTGAGAATGAGGAATCTGTGGTGTAAAATTATTGTTATAGGGCTAAGTGGAAACTGATATTTTAAAAATAATATACCTAACAAAATATCAAAGATTGTCAGGAAGGGGAGGTGAAAGAAAATGTAAGGCTACTCATTTTCTTTATGTAAGGTTGCTGGGAAAAGATGTAAGTTCACTTAGAGTGAGGTTATATACTTGCAGGAAGTTAAATCAGTAAATAGGGTTCTATTAATTTTTGTTATTCATTCAACAACAAAAAAGATATTGATCAAGTTCTTTTATTTCCACTCCTCTACGTGCTAAAATCAGTCAAAGAATAAAACCTTTGTATATACTTTAAAAGTTAGGGGGGGAGGGGGGTTTATAAACAATAACAACAAAAATCATTTCATAAAATAATAAACTTAAGACAAAATATCTGCTATGGTAAAATAGAAATAGAATGCATTTACCTTTTAAAAACAGAGTCTTGCTGGATGGCATAACATAATTCATTTTTATGCAGTATATAAGACACTAAACTAACAGAATATCTCAAAGAGTTGGGAAATAAAAGAAATGACAAAGACCTAAGGTGGTAGAAGAGGAGGAAGAAGAAGAGGAAGAGGAGGAGGAAGAGGGGAGAGAAAGCCAGGATCTCAACTTCTAAAATGGTTCAAATATATGAAAAATGAATTATAAAAGACCAACTTTGTAATGATAAGGGTATAAGTCACAATAAAAACACAACAGTAATAGAGATGTGCCAAAGGTCAGAGCATCAAAATGTATAAGGGAAAGATCATCAGGATTATAATAAACTATGGGAACACATCTCAGTCCCTAGCAAAACAAGTAGATAAAAAATAAATATAATTAAGATTAGTGATGGGGTAATTGTGTACTTGAAATTACTTAGTTTTCAAGTGCCAATTGACTATATATGAATATAACTTAAAATTAGACCATAGAGAAAACCACAATAAAAAAAAGGATAAATTAGAAGGTTGGGATTAACATATACACACTACTATATATAAAATAGATAACCCAAGAAGGACCTAATGTACAGCACAGGGAACTATACTCAATATTTTGTAATAACCTATAAGGGAAAAGAATCTGAAAAAGAACATATATATATATATATATATATATATATATATATATATATATATATAAAACATATATAAAAAACTGAATCACTGTGCTGTACACCTAAACCTAACACAACATTGTAAATCAACTATATTTCAAGTTTTAAAAAAGTACAACTAATATGGATTACATTCTATGATTACAATGTAGTAAAACTAGAAATTAATAATAAAATCATAGGCAAAAATCCCTATAACTTGGAAATTTTTGAATATGAAATCTCTTTAAAAATACAGGAAAAGTAAAAAAAATAAAAAACAAAGAAACTACATACTAGACTGGAGACGATATAGAAAATAAATTGTACGAATATACTTCACAGCAGAACCTGTAAGACATGGCTGAAGCTACACTCAAAAGAAAATTTAGAGCATTAATATTTAGGAATTAGAAAAAGATAACTAAAAAAAAGAAAATAATTAATTGAGATAAAAGCAAAAGAGAAACTGATTGAAACTGTAAAATAGGTCAAAAAGTTTCCCCTCTGAAAAAAGAAAAAAAATTCACCAATCAATAACTAGTCAAAGAAAAAATTAGGAGTGATTGAAACATGCAGAAAACATACATTAGAAATAAGACTTTTGTGATAACCACAAATAAAGAAAAAAGTAAGAGAATGCTTTGCCCAATTTTGTGCAAATATATTTCCAAACTTTATGAAGTAAATGAATTTCAAAAAATTTAAATCAACAAGAATTGGAGAATGACCCTTGTCTCTTTATTTTGGCATAATACTCAGATACATTTTATCTCCATCTTATCAGTGCTGTTATTCGTGATGCTTTTGGCACCAAAATGTATTTTAAACTCTGTACAGCAAGCTCATGCTGAGAGCTACAGACCTGGGGACTATTTCCTCCATGTTAAGAGAAGATAGACTCGCAGTATCAGTTGGATAGAGAAGTCTGAGAGCTTCTTTCCTTTTGTTTAATTGAATAACTAACTCTTGGAAAATTCTCCAAGGTTTTTAGTGACAAAATAAATAACATCAGGCCTTTCTCTTATTATTTAATCATAGAAATACTTTCTCTGTTCTATTTAGATCTTTATAATAAGGCAATAAATTTAAAAAATAAAGACAAAACAAAAAATAACAATGTCGTACTAGGTTCTATACCATGTCCCCTTCATTCACATTTGTGCATTAATTAGGAGTTTTGTTTTCTACTTTTCCTTCCTTTTGAAAAGAATGTTTGAGAGCTTATATTATAGGTACTTAAAATACTAATCATTTCCTTTATATATGAATAGATGGTGCTGAATTTATCCCTTGAAAATTAAAATATCATTGTGCTTCTATCACTCTCTACCCTGTGCCACAATTTCCTCCTCTCGTAAGCTCCTTTCTTTCCAATACACACATATTTCATTGTTTTTTTTAGGCAGCGAGATTTATCCTGGTAAATATCACTATAATTTTCAACTGGTAATGTAATTATCATTTTTTTGGTGTTTTATCAACAATACAATTACAAACAAATAAATTGTGTAAAAATTTATGTCATTTAAGTGTAACAAAATCACATTTGTGAACTTTAAAGTATCTGCAAAACAAGCACCTATTCGTTTTGTATCATGGGGTAATCCATGTTTTTTAATAAAGATAGGTAAAAAATAAGATGAGGAAGGAACCACTCATCAAGTTCAAACTCCAGCCCTGTTTGTGTGTAATTAGCAAACATCATTTCTTTCTTACTGTGGTCCAGTCATAGAGGAACTGAGGGAAAGTAAAGGAAACAGGTACCCAGGCTCTGACATAGAGACTATATAGCTTGATAGAGGAAAGAACAATTATCGGAAATAACCTTAAAACTCTTACAAAGCTCATATAGAATAAAACAAATGTAAATATTGAATTTTGAGCAACAAAGTCCTAGAGAGATGGAATGAAGTAGGTAGGGTTAATCAAGAGATGTCTCAAACAGTAAAAAGATATGGAAAAGATTATTTAAGAAGAAATATTGTGAATATAATCTTCAAATGTGCACTTGATTTTTTTGTTTTTGTTAATTCAGGGTTCTTACAAATCCATATACATTAGCAGGTTAAGTACAAAACAAGCCAATTTATTCTTATATTTACTTATGTGATAAATCTCAGAGCAGTAATCTTTTCTGGTAAAAAAAAAAAAAGATGAATTTCAAATATGTTTCCATAACATAAAGGTCCTAATATAGTGCCTTTTAACTGATCATTTTGATGTGTTTTATGACTATTAACTTGTTAATTCTCAGTATACCCCTTTGAGAAAGATAGAAGAGGGAATTATTATAACCCCAGTTTATTAGTCAGAGAGTGAATCAGAGAAAGGTGAAGCACCTCATATCAGGTCACACAATTGGTTAGCAGCAAAGGCAAAAAATGAACCGTGTCAGAAGTCCCCAGCCATAGGCAACCGTGGCTGCCTTCAAAACATCAATCAGCGAACGTATTATGTTTTTTTAATGACATGTTAATGGTTTTAAAAAACCTCTCCTGGTTTAGAATATAAACTGGTATGTGAATATCACAAATTAAGTCAGTTAAATTAGTTCCAGTGAAACCCTTTGTCCTTTAAATGAAAAATTAACCAACTTGGTACATAGATCAGAGCCAGACTAGCTTTAATACACTCAAATTCATATAAACCTCACACTTCCCTGGAGAAAGTTGAGTGTCTAAAGATTTAATTCAAGTTCCAAGGTCAAGCTAAATAGATCTGAATTTCTTCTTAAAATGAGAGTTTCATTCCAATAAGTGTCTGACTTCAATTTGCTGCTTCTTCTCATATTGGGATGGCGTGGCCCAGGTCACCAAAGAAAGATCACATCACACAGAATTGCGGAGGAATGCCCTAGAAAGGTTATTCTTCCACTGGTCAGGCAGGGGGCAAATAAGCAATTAAGTGAGCAGCTCTCTCCAAGAAGATGAGGCAAGGTGACAACTTGTCTGCTTTGCATGGGGAAACTTGGGTGAAGAGTGTCTTACCTTGCTGTCCAGATGCTTTCGGTAAACCTGATAGCTCTGATTGTATTTTGTGGGCTTATAGTATTGTTGAATGATATATGACAAAATAAAGCTATTATAAATAAAATGAATGAAAAACTCAACACATTTCTATTCTGCTTTTTTATTTTTATTTATTTATTTTTTTTGCGGTAAGCGGGCCTCTCACTGTTGTGGCCTCTCCCGTTGCGGAGCACAGGCTCTGGACGCGCAGGCTCAGCGGCCATGGCTCACGGGCCCAGCCGCCCCGCGGCATGTGGGATCTTCCCGGACCTGGGCACGAACCCGTGTCCCCTAGCATCAGCAGGCGGATTCTCAACCACTGCACCACCAGGGAAGCCCTATTCTGCTTTTTTAAATGCCGTATCAAAAAGATCAGATATCCAAACGTGTAAACATATACGCAAAAATCTCACCTGAATCCCTAATTGATCACCATGCTTTATTTTGCCTGAGTATCCTCTAACACTAGGTTTTGTTTTTGTCTTGTTGTTTTTTGTTTTTCTGTTTTAAATAATTCCTCATTGTTTGTAAGTGATCTAATAAGGCAAATGGCTGAAGTTTACAGTTTTGTAATGGTTTTACAGATTTGAGGGAGTGTGTGGGTGGGCAGTTTCCCTGATTTTTAATTCACATTTTATTCTAAATATCAAAAGAGATAAGAGGAAAATGCTGAATGGATAGAATCAGGTTTTGTTGAAATTTCTAGCAAAGTGTGGTCCTTTGGTGCACTAAAAAACTTTTCAGTAACAGTGATGGCAATGTATATTTTAGTGACAGAAGAAAACAATTTTCAAGAATTTTATTAGTGAGGCAGTGCCATATTTTTAATGTAACCTCAGATGAGACCTTATTAAATTGAAGAAAATGATAAATTGAATCTCCATTAACAACATAACCTTTTTTTTTTTTTTTTTTTTTTTTTTTTTTTGCGGTACGCGGGCCTCTCACTGTTGTGGCCTCTCCCGTTGCGGAGCACAGGCTCCGGACACGCAGGCTCAGGGGCCATGGCTGACGAGCCCAGCCGCTCCGCGGCATGTGGGATCCTCCTGGACCGGGGCACGAAACCGTATCCCCTGCAGCGGCAGGCGGACTCGCAACCACTGCGCCACCAGGGAAGTCCTAACAGCATAACTTTTAATCAAGCTCTTAAAAGGAACATTTAAAGTCATAACTTAAAAATAGCAAAGTCTTGATTTTGTTACTAAGAAAATCAGAACTTTGAAATACATTTTAGAGAGACATACAACTCTCAAAAATGCAGGACTTCTCTGCAGAACTTTAGAAAGTGATTTCAAAGACAAGCATACCTAGATAATTAGAGCACACATAAAAAAACTGCGAGACCATGAGTCGATGGTGCTCTTCAGAGACCGTGTCAAACTAAAGAAATTGCAGGAGATATTGCTGACCTTGAAAACGTGGCAAGGTTGAAGACAGGAAGTCTGAGGACCGATTGGAACCTGAAAGTGTGAGGTCTAGAAAAAGAAAAAATCACCTGAGTAGAGTTAGTTTAAGTATTTAATATTTTAAATGGCACAGATAATAGCAACATGAACTGCTATTTTCAGAACCAGAAGAACATAAATGTCAATTAAAAGAAAACAGGTGCAGAACACATGGAAGTCTCATCCATGCCGGGAAGAATAAATGTGCAGAAAAAAAGATTTCACAAGAAGGAATATTACGGTAAAACTCCTGACGTGAGCAGGAGTCAGAAGGCATGTATCCTGAGAGGAGAAGTTGGTAAGCACTCTCTGAGTGTACAGACCGTGCTCTTTCCACTTTTCCTTCCTCCTAAGTCCAGAACCTGGCACCCAGGAGCAACTCTATGTCCATGCTACCTCTCAGCAACCATCACAGCTCATACGTGATGAACATTTAATGAAATCAACATGCTGGTAAAATTAAGAAACATGACTATAGTTATCTTAACTAACTTGCGCTACTTCACTAACTCGAATTGAACTTTAAAGCTAAATTGAAAGAATACAGCATTTAAAATCAAAGATGTTCTCTTTCAATGAAAGCCCTGTGCATTGTTTCCCACTAGCTCTGCAACCAGTTAAATTAATTCTGTGGATCGAAATGTGTTCTCATCAAATAAATCTTGGAAACTACAGACTATACTCTCCTCTTGGAGAGTCACAATGCTCATGAGCTTATTAAAGGCCCCGGGAAGTTTTTCAGTAAAAAATATATGCCTGCTAACTGAGTTGAACCCGGTGTTTCTAAAACTTTTCCACACTTTTTTTTTCTTGAGGAGGTGGGATTACAACTGTTTATTGACATCTCAGGAAGTTAGAAAACAGTGTAGAATGTGACAATTTAGAGTAATCGGTCCTTAGTTACCTTTGATGCCCCAAATGTGAGGGGTCCATTCAGTCTAGAAACTTCTAGAGGTTTAGATCTCAGGGGATCTCAGTAAGCCTGGGTGAAGTCAAGAAATTTGGACTTTCCTAGTTAATCTAAATTCCTTTGAAGTCTACAAACTAACCTTGCATTACCAGGAACTTAGCAGACCATTTTCAAAGGTCTGGAAAGGATCTGGCTCCCTAATGATAATTCCCATCCTTTCAGATCTTTCTCTTTGTTACT
The DNA here is from genome assembly GCF_026419965.1 of Kogia breviceps. NCBI lineage: Eukaryota > Metazoa > Chordata > Mammalia > Artiodactyla > Physeteridae > Kogia > Kogia breviceps. The sequence continues at coordinate 31,629,125 of NC_081322.1, read as the reverse complement.
TTCACCAGCAATTTGATCGTACAGAAACCTTCTTAATCTATTTTATCCACTCTGGCTTATTTCTTTTTCCACCCATTATGGCTGGGTACTTATGTTATCCTCTGAACTGCTCTTTCCCAAGCACCTCAGTTTCTTTTTATTCTTACTCTTAGCTTAATCTTCAGCCCTTCTGTATTGGATTGCCAGAGCCTTTTCCTCAGCCTGAAAACACGTTCAAGTCTCTCATCCTAGAAAGTGTTCCCTTGATTCATAACTAGCTACTGGCTGAGCTTGATCTTCTGTTTTTCATAAATTTCTCTGAAGACTTGTCCACCCACACCCACCATTCCCATCTCTTTGCTGCCATAACTTTAGGTCTTACCCTCTCAACTCCTATAAAATTATTCTCATTAAGTTACTAATATACCCTGAAACTAAATGCAATAAATATTCTAAAGACTTTACTTGAGTGTAGTTTTCCCTTCATTTTTTTACCTGATTGGTTATTTGTTCTATGTTGAAAGTCTTTAATCTCCCTGGAATTTATGGTGCCTCACACCCATGGTTTTTCTTCTATCTCCAATTGTCCTTCTCTGACTCCTCTGTGAATTCCTTTCCTTTCCTTACCTGTAAGACTTTGTTGCCCCAGTTCCATCCTTAGCACACTCCTCTTTTTACTTCGGATACCCTCCCCAAGGATCTTAATCACACTTATCTTGAACGGTTTCACATTGTAAACTGATGTGTCCTGCATTTACCGTTCAATTCAAGCTCCTTTCATCTCCTGCCTGGATTACTGAAACAGGAGGCTGACTAATGATAGTCTTATCTCTGGTCCTTTCCTCAAAATATCTGCCCTCCATTTGGCCAGAGTGATCTATTTACATTCAAAGCTGACTCCTCTGTTTCTCATATCTTATAGGATAAATTCAGAGGAGACAAAAAACTTGTGTCTGTCTACCTCTCCAACCTCTTTTTTCTCTATTCCCTGCCTTATTGAATGGCTTGTTTGTGCTACTCTGCTTATGACATGTCATTTACTGCTTCTCTTCTTTGCTTATCAAGCCTGTGAAATATGCTCAAAGAAAACTACTCCCGCTCTCACCACCTTTGTGCATCGTTCAAAACTCATCTGATGAGCTTCCCTGGTGGTGCAGTGGTTGAGAATCCGCCTGCCGATGCGGGGGACAAGGGTTCCTGCCCCGGTCCGGGAAGATCCCACATGCTGCAGAGCAGCTGGGCCTGTGAGCCATGGCCGCTAAGCCTGCGCGTCCGGAGCCTGTGCTGCGCAACGGGAGAGGCCACAGCAGTGAGAGGCCCGCATACCGGAAAAACAAAAAAAACTCAGCTGATTTGTCACTTCTTCATAGAAACTTTTCCGACCCGCCCAGGTTGTCTTAATTATCTTGCCTCTGTGTATGCTTTTGCTACCTATAGTTTGCTGTATGTAGTTTGTTTCAGTTACTACACTGTAATATAATTATAAATTTTTTGTCATTATTTCCTTTCTTAGATTGGGGATTCATTAAGCTGAAGTGTCATATCCAATTCATTTTGTATCTCCAGTGCCTGGTAACCTTGCCTGAAACAGAGCAATTGCCAGTAAATGCTGGTTGACGGTAGTGTTGAATGAATGATAAGCGCTCAGTTGTTCAGGCCTGCTGTTACACGGAGCATTGCTGCATCTTCCTGGAGATGATGGAATAGACAACTTCCATTCCCAAATTAAGATACCCGAATTAAGCATTTCTTGTTTGAGACATGTGATCATCACATTTTTGTCTATCACTTTGACTATTCGTTTGAATCATATTTTAAACGTACTCTGGAAACCTACAACTTAAGGAAAATAACAGTGAATTGAATCATTTGCAAAGCCAAGAATACTCCAAACATAGGAATTATTCCATTCCTTCTTCTTTCCTCTTTCCTTCATGTATAAAAGACCTGAGGTGGCTTTTTTCCTACAAATTTGTATTTCCAGGTTTTGAGTTACTTAAAGTGATATACCTTACACTAAATTGCATTTAAGAGTCCAGGCAAACAGCCCAGCTTAGAATATGTGATGAAGCTTCAGGTTCCTTGTGGTTTTTCCAGTTTTGTGCCATTTGCTCATTAGGCTAATGAGGATTTCAGCAGTTCCATGGGAAAAGCTTTGAGTTCCTCTAGTGAAGGGAATCATATAAACATATTCTTCAGAACAGCAAATGCAATATTCTACACTAACTTCTGTCTGACTGTCATTATCTTTTTAAAAAGTGAGTGGATTTTTCCCCTGGAATTATCTTCAAAGACTTCTTTGTAGTTGTATTAGTCAGGAAAAATTCAATGTCATAGCCTGAACTTTCGTTTTTCCTCACGTAGTCCATATATGTTCCATTGTTCCACAAATAAAGAGAGGTGACTGGATGATAAGGGGATTTTTTCAGTCATTTTCAATTAGCTGCAGAATGTTTCTTTACAGTAGCTTGGTTTCTGGTTAGCTGACCCACAGAACAATGACGACCACTTTACACTGCAGAGACAGTGCTGACAGGGGGATAATGAGAGAAACTGTCTCGGGGTTTCCCATTAACAAGTGTAACCAAAGCCCCCATTGGCCTTGCTAATGGGTAATAGCATATTACGCTATTGGTGAAGGCCTTTAGGAGATGGCAGACAAAGTTGCTTAATTAGTGGCATCTGAAGTGTTACCTCTACTGCTCTCCCGAATCTTCAGTTTCCCTACAGTTTCTAATTATTTTCCTTTGAATAAGAATACAGTACCAGATTTCCCAACTTCATCATGCTCTTTTCCCCCCTCATCTGAATGGGTAATCAAGCACTACTTATTTCAATCAACATACACTCAAATAGAACCTAACCACAGACGTATGAATACAAGCAGTTCTGGTATTGATATTGATTTTTCAGTAAATCATCTTAAACCCAAATGATCAAAAATCAAGACAGGTCAACATCAAAGAAACAGGAATATTGGCATGAAAGCAAGCTCCGTTGATTGGTACAAATTAAAAGATCATTTATTAGTGATTATGCTGTATAATACTGCCAGTGCCAAATGAATGCAATTAAGATGAAATGGGCCCCTGCAGCTATAGGGGTTAATAAAGACTGAATTCCTAATGATTTTTCCATTAATTATGAAGATGTCCACAAAACAGCCTTAACAAAGTGGTGGCCACCTCAGACAAATCTTTGTAAGCGGGATAAAACACCTTCTTTAATTGGCACATTACTAAGATAATGTAAAGATTTCAACAGTTCCTAATCATTACTTGCTGAATACAAGGTAGGAAGAAAAAGGGTTTAAGAACTTATGTGAGGAACAAAGCCAGGAAAGCTGATGTTTTGAGAAATCTGAAATAACTCTTATGAGAGTCTGATTAATGACGTTGTTTCAAGCCCAGAAGACCCAATGCAAAGAGCATCTTCCTGTTCTGCATAATTAAATTACTCCCTCATATACCAACAGAGTTCTTCTCTTGTCTACAAATATGATTTCTGTAAGCCCTAAAGTGGTGAGGAGGGAAGAAGAGTAGAAAGAAGGAAGAAAGGAGAAAATAGAAGGTTTGAATTCGTACATGATTCTGAATCGGTTGGGGAGCACATTCCGTCTTCCAGTGACTGGGAAGAAAAGCAAATCCATCCAGAGATGTACATTCAATATGCATTTAAGCTTAGATTTAGAATTGAATCTGTGGCATTTACCTGGATGTAACAACATGGTCCTATCCATGAGCCAGTCTAGTCTAATCCTGATGGAAACAGAAAATATAAAATCCAAGTCTTTCTATTATTAGTAGAAGTTGTTTAATTGATCTCAGAAAAAGAACATTTGTTTTCTCTTTTTAAGAAAACTATTTCACAACGTGCTTTTTAAACTGAGGACTTTTGTAAACTTGTATCCCTCCTTAAAAACAAAGAGGCAGGGCTTCCCTGGTGGCGCAGTGGTTGAGAATCCGCCTGCCGATGCAGGAGACACGGGTTCGTGCCCTGGTCCGGGAAGATCCCACATGCCGCGGAGCAACTAAGCCCGTGAGCCATGGCCGCTAGGCCTGCGCGTCCGGAGCCTGTGCTCCTCAACGGGAGAGGCCACAACAGTGAGAGGCCCGCATACCGCAAAAAAAAAAAAAAAAAACAAAGAGGCAGCCAGTGCATCAGTGAAAAAATAACGCCCAAAGAAAAAGAACATTAGGAAAATGTGACAACTCACCTTGTTCAAAATGAGTCAGGGAAAGCACTTGTTTAGGGGTGTGTGTGCATCTGTGTGTGTGACAGAGAGACTGAGAGAGAGAGAGAAGATGAGGAAAATTGAAATATTATTTCATACATGGTACAAGTACAAAATCTCAAAAAAAAAAAAAAAAAACATCCAGTGTTGCAAGAGGCATAAGTTTCTGAACTGCAGAGTTTTGTGTCACGGTTGACACACTTTAAGAAGTGAACATGCCGACTGTAACACCTACTGATCGCATCCTCTCTTGTCTCTCAGGCTGCCTTTTCTGTGGTTTTCAGTTGTGCGTGCATGACAGAGATTTCTGTTGGATGAACAAGTTTATACCTATTTTACAGATGCAACTTGATGCATGTGTGTGCATGGCTTAACACGTGACCGTCTGCTACTCATAGGCTGCTAGGGACAGGTGTGCAGATGTGCTTCAGAGCCAGACAGTCTTGAGTTTGGATTCCTTCTCTGCTACCGATAATATTTTTGACCTTGAGCAAGTCACTTCATGTCTCTGAGTCTTTGCTTTCCTATCTGTGAAATGGACAATTAATATTCCCTTGCTCATAGTCTTGTTATGAAGTCTAAAAAAAATAGTATATGTAAAGGGCACAACACAGTGCCTACCACAGAGCAAATAGTCAATAAATGGGAGAAATAGTTTGTTCCTCTCCTTTAATTTTCAAAGATTGTTAGGTTGCAATCATTCGCATAAAAATTTCAAATTTGTGCTGCTCAGCAGATTACAAAGTATGAAGGTTCTAAAGAGCCTCATGAAATCTTGGGTGGGCCTGGAGTTAGTTAATCATGAAACTTAATTTTCAACCTAATTAGTTATTAATGTGCTTCCAAAATTGTTTGTTATGTTTGCATGTACACCTATTTGTGATATACAAATGCATTCTGCTCCTTGATTTATATATTTACTTACACGGTAAATATGGAACCACGAGGAAGAAGAGAAAATTGGGGGGAGAGATTTTTCTCTTAATTCTAATATTTTTAACAAAATTTCATTGTTACCGGTTGTTCTTCAACTCAGAAATAGAAATAAAAATATTCTCTTGGGTGTGTGTATGTGTGCATGTGTGTGACTGCTCAACTGTGATATAAAATGTATTTCCTGGGGTGGATATGAAAAGAGCTTGAAAGCTGCTAAACTAGAGTGTAAGCTTCTTAAGGACCAGACTGGGTCATTTCCACTCTTTGAAAAACATCACTTATGCTGTCAGAAGCAGGAAAAGTGATAGAAATCACCAGAAATAATGCTCCTCTCAAGAAAGGATTTATGAAAAACTAAGTATGTGTAGAGGAAGTCTTTTCCCAGGAGACAGGAAACTCAACCCCAGCCAGTGCTTTTACTTTCCAGCTTTGATAAGCAGCAAAATTTCCTGCAATATTAAAAAATAAATATCTCTATGAAGATGACTGCTCTGGAGGTCATTTTCTGATTTCCTTTAAAGTCATTTAGTTCACTCAAATGTATTCTTCTGAGTGTCTTGAGTGCCTTCCTGTTGTGCTTCAAGGCTAACCACAAGGGCTGGGTAGCAAGTGTGGAGATTTTTTTTTTTGAGAAGAAGCTATTTCACGTAATGCAAAAAAGGGTTATACCCTTTCAACCTCAGGCTTGAGAAGCAAGTGAGCCTGCCTTCAACTGAAGAAACTTTTTAAGAATTATTATGGGGTTGGCTGACTACTCTTTTCTTTCTTTTTTTTCCCCCATCATGGTTTGAATTTGTGCTTTCCCTGAGATGTGGTTTTCCAAATTTTATTTTTATTTTGCACATGTTGTTTCAGACTGGTGAAATGTTCATGAATAATGCTAGTTTATTTTCATAACTTTGTTTTATGAGAAGAAAGTTGCCGAGAGACATTTTCTCAGAATGGAGCAGATATGTGTGGTAGGTGAGGACAGACAGATGGTGTCAGGAGAATTTTTGTGTTATGGGGAAGAATAATCAGGGCTGTGCTTTCCCAGATATCCACAGCCAGTCAGGCTCCTCTGAGAAAAGGTGCAATTTGCATGTTTCTTTCATCAAATTTTTCCGATGTCATTTTAATAGTTCAAAGGAAGGGATATGAGTTCCTTCTTTATTTACTGTTACTTTAATGTTGAACAGTCTTTTTGTATAGCATTTCATTTTAGTTTATAAATAAATAAAACACCTGAAAAATGGCCATTCATGATATATATCTACACTTCTGGGCCAATTATGGAATTATCAGATCCATGATGATTTAGTAACTTTTATTGCATGCTGGCTAATTTGTACTCATCGTATGCTGACATATGAGCAATACCACTTTTCTGGGTTGGTGAAAAGGACTCTACCTTCTTTATATTTCTGGTAAGGAGTTTCATTGCATAATATGAATGAATATCTTTACCAGGTTTACACCGTTGGGTCACCCTTGACATATTAGTGATTTTGAATGTATAGGTAGACCTCGTATACAATCTTCAGGCAATAAGAAATTACAACAAGATTTAGCTGCGACTTTTTAGAGTCTCCTCCCAAGTTTTTTTGGTAGCAGGTCATTTGTGAACACCCAAAGAGATAAGATCAATTTCCTTAACTACACCAAAAGAGGAGACCTAAGGAATATGATTGCTGTGTTTGGAACTGTATATTCCTGGATTTCACGAGACCTCAGGTTTAGGTTTCTCAGTCAATGAAATCATGTATGTCACCCTATGCCTGAGCGAATTTTGACCAAATACATATTGAATTTGAAACCAGTCTTACTCTGTTTGCTGAGCTTGATATACACCCTGCTCAACCTCTCCACTCCTCAGAAGCAAACCTTTTCACGTTTCACAAATACATTTATGCACACACACACACACACACACACACACACGCACTCCTTCAACAACTGTGGTCACCCCCTGCGAAGCTTAACTATTTTCCCAGCTTTCACTCAATCAACATGAGCTCCCACCAAACCCACACCTGTACTTTCCTACTCTCCTTTCTTACACTCCCCAACCCTCCCCAACCCCTAGTTAATTGTATTGCAGAGTTACAGCTTTCACTCAGGTAACTTATGTTCATCACGCTATACGAATTAAGTTCCAGGTGGTGGCTTACAGTAGGTAAAGCTCTGGGATATGACAACGAACAAGTGGACATGTTATTGCCCTCAGTTTGCATTTCTGACAGTAACTAAGCAACTGCACTACAGTGGGACATGCGCTGTGATGGGTGGCTGCAGGGACGCTTGAGGGCAAGCCTCAGAGGACTTGCTGGACTTGAGATTGGCTCTGCCTGTGGCTCGCTTCTCTGATCGAAGCCCAGGTGGGGTCTCCTGACCCTTTGGTCCCGCCCCACTCCCTTGGTGAGAACTACCCTACTCCGAAACCCAGGCAGGCCCAGATCTATGACCTTCCTCTACACACGGCTGCCATGGCCACACCCAGCCTGTTTCCTTAGGTTCCCCTGGGCCAGACCCAGTTGGAGGCATCTTGCCCTTCTGAACACTGTGCTTGGATCTGCTGAGCATTCTTCTCTCTTTCCCTTCTTCCCTCTGATCTCACTAGTACTTCACAGGCCCACTTTACCATTCGCCTGTGACCCTTAGCTCTTTCCTTACTCCTCATTGTATTTTCACATATAGGCCTCATATACACCCATCAGGCATTAATAAATTGTAGTAAAATTTTGTTCGTAAAATTTGCAGCTCTTTTCTAAGTTTTCTCAATAACACCATCTTTATACCTCATTTACACTGGACCTGATCTAGAGGACGACATTCTCATCCTTGAGCCCGAGCCCAGTGACATAATGGGCTGAGACTTTGAAAGGGTCTTGAGGAGGTGGTGAGTATATTTTGTATTGGGTAGGGATCTGTGACTGCCTTGATGACTATAATGCCATGCTGCCTAACTTCTAAGACTAAGTCTCTAGCTTCCAAGTGGCTCTAGCTTCCAAGTGTCTAACTCTCTAGCTTCCAAGTGGCTCTCTGTGTGGATACTTCCACTTGGAGACAGTCCACCAGGCTGTAAGGAAGCCCAAACTATACCACGCAGAGTCCTCATGGACAGACCCACTTGAAGAAGAATTGATTGTCCCAACTGATAGCTAACATCAGTCACCAAATCTGTGGGTGAATGAGTCTTCAGATGATCCTATCCCCTTGAAGTTTTCCATCTGAGGTTACAGTCATTAGGAAGCACAGACAAGTCAGCCTACGCCATGTCCAAATTTTTGATCCACAGAAACCATGAGTATGATAAATGACTTTTACCACACTAAACTTTGTGGGTAATTTTTTTGCAAAGCCATAGTAACTAAAACACACATCTAATCATATGTTTTCTAATCTTATTCCCATATTTTCCCCACCTGAGATAACCACTATCTTGAATCTCAAATTTATCATTCCCAACATTTCATGTTTTATAGCTTTTATTGCATCTATATTTTTACCATCAACATATATGTTTTTTAGTTTAGTATTTTTTAAGGGCTGTGCGCCACCTTTGGACTTCTTTTTTGCAGTCAATAATTATTGCTAAAATTCACCTACATTGATGCTTGTCACTGTAGTTCTTTTGTTGTGACTATGGTATAACATTTTGTATGAGTATACCATGATTTATTTATTTCCTCAGCATTTTAAGGACATTTGCTAAGTTTTTGCCATTGTGAATAGCACTGCTATGAAGAGTTTGGAATATATCTAAGAGTGAGATTGCTGGGTAATATACATGCTCAATATCAGGACATAAATATTCAAATGGGTTATACCTATTTATTGGTCCTCCAGCAGTTTATGAAAGATTTTGTGGATCCCAGGAAGGATTTGGATGAAAAAGGAGCCATAAGTTCAAATTCTCTTAGCCCTCATTAAAATGCTGCTTCTATCACATGAGATACCTTGCCTCACTGTGTTGATGTTTCCACATGTGTCATCATCATAGTCAGACAGTGATGTTGTTATTTTAATTCTCTCTCTCTCTCTCTCACAGATACACACACACAGATCACGAAGGACATCCTGCTTTGCAGTTGTGTACCCAATTCCTCCTTTCCACCATCCTAGGTGATGATTCCAGGACAACTCTCCCAGCTCATGAAAGAAGAGGAAGAAATGGGAAGTTTCCAGATAACAAAGTACAGATCTCCAGAGAAAAAGTACAGACCAAACAAAGAAGCTATTTGCTGGCTACTGAAGATTAAAAAGTATAAACTTCTTCATAATTAAATTGACTTCTGTTGACTGATTTATTTTTGCTGTTTCAGAATTAACACTGAAGGTTTGCATTTATTTGTAAGGTGATCTTGCAACTAGCATTATAAAGTGCTAAGTAAAAGGAGGAGAAATGCTTAAGAAGCAAGCAGCTGCCGCTACAAAACAGAGATGAAGTCAGACGCGCAAAGAATGCATGTAAGTCAGCTCTGTTATAGCAAATCAGGAGAAAGGACAGTAAAGCCATCTGTGGAGAATAGAAAATACTAAAGTGTCCATATATTATTTTGAATGACCTCAGTAATGTAGCATAACTGCAGATGTAACCTTGAGGATTGAAATGGGGAGAATTAGAAAAGTATTGAAGAATTTTTAAAGTAGAAATTGACCAATTAAAAATCCTGTGTAATATCTTTCTATTTCTTTAGTAAGCTATTGATCAGATGAGAAGAATTACAGAAAAGGACACCAGATAGAAAGATCCGTCTGTCTTTCTATCTATCTGTCATCTATTTATCTATCTTTGTAATATAATAAAATAAATTATAACTTTACATGCATTATCTCACATTCTTTTTAAAACATTTTCCTCAAGTGCTAATGTAACAAAACTTCACAAAACATAAAAGATCAATGAACCCTTAATATTTGTAAAGAAAGCATATTTTTATAGACAAGTGAGATTCCCATAGGAATTCATCCAGGAAAGCAATTTATTGTACCTCACAGACAGTGACACTGCAAAAGAATGTGTTCATCAGTCTATTTATTTTAACACCAAGATATAGCATTTAATTCAACAACAAGACACCACTGACCATTCTGGTTTTTAAAAAATAACAGAATTTGATGTTTTCAAACATGCAGTTGTTGTGTCACTTTTATTTGGTTCACTGTCAGTGCATCTTTATGGAAGATCGCTCATTTTAGTACCCTAGAAATACTCTATAAATTCCCTCTCTGGGTAATGTAATTGTAAACTGAAATGCTAGGGAATCACATTTGTAAATAGGGTGGATTAGGATGAAAACAAGAAGAGTTACACTCAATGCTATACCCTCACATAGGCAGGAGTCTGAAGAATATTCAGATAAAGCTGAGACTACTTTTAAGTCATTAGGAGTGGTTTCCATGACTTTTTCACCAGAGGGCCTCTGAATGATGTACCCACCCAGTAGCTCAAAACCTTTACACTTATGATGGTTCCTGGTTTTATTTATTTAAATTCAATACAGAAATAATTGCTCTTGATATTGGGTAGTGGGAGATTTATTTTGGAATCTTTAAAAATAGGAAACATTCTGTTGTAAACAAAATGGACTAGGTCAGTCAGACTCTTCTGGGGTACCCCAGACATTTCTGCTAAAACTGCCTCTGCTAGCACAGTAATGGGTCTGTAAGAACTTGTCAATGTTATCCAACAGCTAACAGAATCAATTGTGTCCTTGTGTTCAGACCGAAAAGGCTCAAAGCTATATGCTTTATTTTCTTTTAGCTATACTTCAAGTTAGTTTATCAATGATAAATAATATACAAGAAAAACGTAGTTGATAGCAAGAAGATTGGTAAATAGGACTTGGCCTTATTTCTAAGTTCCTTACAGATAAGTAAGTCTATGATCTTACCTTCCTACTCAAAGCTCTGACTACAACTTGCCACTAAAAACATGACTGTTGAGAAATTCTGCTAGTCCTTAGTAACTGCTATAGTTTTCACTTTCAAGATAAATGGTTATGTTTTGTGAGGTAGTAGTTTGGAGGCAATATAGCACTGATGAAGAGTTCAGACTCTAGCAATAGACAGTACTTGATAGAATTCCACATCTTTCACTTGTTAGCTTTGTAATCATGGGCCAGTTTCCCCATTTTTCCCCTATAAAGGATGACTTCAGTACTAGCATCACATTACAGAGGGGTCCTCAAGTTTAAACTAGATGACGTACGTAGAACCTTTCACAGTGCCCATTACAGAGTAAGTGTTCAGTAAGTTGGGAGTTAATACAGTTACTTTAACCTGGAGGGCTCCGGATACAAATTTATGCAATAAACTGTAAAGTTAAAATACAGTTAAGGTGAGTTTGAGACAGTGAAACAACAAAACCTGCAGATGGTTAAATAGTGCTTAACTCCAGAGGCAGACACTTTTGCACTGGAGGCATTCCTGGGCAAACATGGGAAAAGGCCATTGAGTATTGCAAGAGACTCTTCCAGGGAGCACTCAGTCTGGAACATATCCTGGTTTTGTACTAAAGCCAGAGAAGTGTAGTTGAGCGTGTTTACACTGAAAGCAAGCCACTTGGGAGAGTAGCACCACCTGGAGAACCTATTGTTCTGTACTAATAGAACTCAATAGGAATAGAAAGAAGTAAGCCAAACCATGGAATTGTCATAAGTGACATCAGTGTGGTTGGGACACAGGGCTTTCCTTTAAGAAGTAGCTTAGAGAAGTCGAGGCAGGGAGACTGAGAGCCCTCTGTAGTACTTTGTGGTTAAGAGCTATGACTTTGGACCCCAGCCAACTTGTGTTTGCTTCCCTGCTCTACCAGTTACTGGCTACATGACTTTGGCAAAGTGATTTAACCTTTCTGAATCTCAGTGTCTCGTCTATAAAATAAGGATAATAATGTCAATTGTAAAGAGTTGTATTAAGGATTAAATGGAATAGTGAATATAAATTGCCTTGTAGAGTTTCAGCTTATTGGGAGTTCTGTAACTGGTAGCAATTACATGACATTTATCACATCAGCATTGCTCTAAAGAAACAAACATCCATTAGTTCATCCGTGGATATTAATTGAGGGCCTCCTGTGTGACAGGAACCATGCATGCTAGTGTCATAAGAAAAAAAAAAATTCTGTTTGCACCTAAGGACCCTAGAGAGTTGTTAAGAGGATCTATGGAAACAAAGAGAAAGGAATATCTAAGCAAACTTGGGGATTTCAGGCCAGGCTTATTAAAGGAATGAAGCTGAAATTAAGAACTGACAAATGAATAGCAGGGGCAGGAGACAGTTCTAGAGGGCCTTCCTCGGACTGGGGACAACATTGTCAGATGGGGCATGGGTATGTGGTGTGTTCAGGGACTGGGTACTGAGCCAGACCAACATAGGTTGGAACAGAAGGAAAACACAAAAATAGATTTTAAAAGCAAAAGGAGTATAACCCTGGAATATGAGCTGTAGCTGCACTTGCCCAAAGCCTTCATTAATTGTTAGGAATAACAAATTCACATGCCAATACCCAGACTGACCACTGGCCTTTAGACTGAAGAATACGTGTGACAAGTATTGAGAAAAAGTAGTCTTTTTGCTTTCCTTATTTTCCATGTTGTATTATTTGACCTTTATCATGCCTCCAATGTTCCTACACTTGTTCCTACACTTGTAAGAGAAAAGGAGAGAAAGTCAAGGAAGAGGGGACAGTAGAGAAACATTTTATAAGTTAGCAAGATATAAGTAAAGGTACTGCATTCAAGTACCAATAATAAATGTACTGTGTATATACTTATGTTGAAAATGTGTACATAGTTCATTTCATATGGGATTGATTGTCCAAGAATAATAATCTTGTTTCTGTTTTCATTTTTTAAATAAAATTTAGGAATAAATTAAACCAGTACCCAATCTAATGCTAGGGGGTATACCTATGACATCACTGGAATTTCACATAACAATGAAGTAGCTACATTTTTCATTTTACATATGTATAAGGTGAAATTCAGAAAGATCGTATAACTTGTTCAGTTTTCAAGAGCTAAAGAGTAGAAAATTTGGTACCTGAATCCAACTGGTGTTGAGTCTGAAGTCTGAGCTCTTTGCATGACATTAGGCGGTGCTGCGTTGTCCATCAGGAGGGGCCACGCCAAGGAAGAGCCCATTTGCCCTTCCTGACACTGTCTGGGTTCCTGAATCTGCCGTTCGGATAAGCTATGTCTGACATGAAAAAAAACACGGTCTTATTAAACAGCTGTATTTGTTTTAAGTCCTAAGAACCATTTATCTCAGTTCATTTGACCCAATGCTTCTCCAATATTTGAAGAGTCAAAAAATGTTTTGCCAGGGCTTCCCTGGTGGCGCAGTGGTTGAGAGTCTGCCTGCCGATGCAGGGGACACGGGTTCGTGCCCCGGTCCGGGAAGATGCCACATGCCGCGAAGCGGCTGGGCCCGTGAGCCGTGGCCGCTGAGCCTGCGCGTCCGGAGCCTGTGCTCCGCAACGGGAGAGGCCACAACAGTGAGAGGCCCGCATACCGCAAAAAAAAAAAAAAAAAAAAAAAAAAAAAAAAAGGTTTTGCCGGATGATGGAATTATGTTATAAAGAGATAAGTAAATCAGTGGGGATGAAAAAATAAAGCGCTTGAGATTTTAACAATAACAAACTGAACAAAATCTTACTCTTGTTTATTTCTCCAAATATTCTAAAGTACAGTCAAAAATGTGTCACAGAAACTTATGCCTAAATTAAAAGCAGTCGCTTGCTTTGCAAATGGGGCTATCAGTGCTCCTCTCAAGATGGACAGTCACTTGTTGCTTCTGTTTTATCGTGCAAGAAAGTGATGGACAGTGTGTGACTGACTGCAAGTTTTGGCACTTAATTGTGATTTCCAAATGTCACAATATGAGGTAGAATTCTTACAGATTGTTAGGCTATTAACAGTGGTAACACATATTTTAAAATCATCCATTAATACAAATAAAGTCAGCTATATTATTACTTAGTAAATATTGTTGTGGTTCATCTAGGCTAATAATAATGCCAGTCTACCCCTCTAATTCCATTGCTTGTGTGCTATTCCAGTCAAGACATTTACATTAGATGATTAAGTTAATAAATATCAGTGAATCAGATTTTGGAAAATATTAAACAACAAGTATAACTGAGCATGTGACACAAAGTAACTTCAAAAATTCCATAAATAAAGCAGGACTTAAGTGTGAAAACACTGAGTGTACTTTCTTAGAATACTCTTCAGAATCATTCAGGGAAGCATGTCACCTGTATTATAAGTTGAGAAGAAGATAAACCAAACCATCAAGTCGCAGTGAGTAAGACGCTATAGCAAAAGATAACATGAGACAAAAGTAACAAAGAGATTATAATAAGGAGAAGAGGCACTCGGGAGAAAAGCCTCAAGCTGTTTGTAGCTTTGGTTAAGTGGAGCGCTCTGAACACAGTAGGGACACAATCAATGCCATGACCAATGAACTCATAAGTGTGGAGCATCTTGAAATTAATGACAACTTTAACATGTCTGACGCCTTGAACTTATCTTATAAATTGGTCTTTGGAAAGAAGAAAAGAAGAAAAGTATTGGGCAATCAGGAGGTAATGAAGATCTTGTAAAAATAGCTATCTGCTAAAAGCAGGCTGAGTCCTTGGAAAGTCGGCGTATCTACAAATCAGCAGGCCCAGATGATACACCTTCTATCTGCGGGATGAAAGAAACTGGCAAGCATGCTAACTGCATCACTTACAGTTATTTTTGAAAAACTGTGGGGATCTAGGGAGCTACAAGACATGAAAGGGCAAGAAAATATAATGCTCTACTTGCATTTACAAAAGAGATGGAAATAACCCCCAGAAAACTCAACAATAATTAATGTTAAAAAAGGGGGATATTCTAATGGCCTTTATCAAGATGACATTTTGAGAATATATTCATATCCAGATGGAAGTATTTTTAAGGTTAAGATACAAAAGGAACTTGAATACAAAAGGATTTGAATTTGAGTAACATTTCACAATAAAGTGTTTGTTTATAGTTGTGCAAAACAATTTTCTGGAATGAACTCTGACTACCTAAGCAAAAAAAAAAAAAAAAAGGTCAGAAGATGGTAAATAGTAATTATAAGTATAAGTATGGAGGGTTTTTTTTTGTTTTTGTTTTTTTTTGCGGTACGCGGGCCTCTCACTGCTGTAGCCTCTCCCGTTGCGGAGCACAGGCTCAGCTGCCATGGCTCACGGGCCCAGCCGCTCCGCGGCATGTGGGATCCTCCCGGACCGGGGCACGAACCCGTGTCCCCTGCATCGGCAGGTGGACTCTAAACCACTGCGCCACCAGGGAAGCCCCACTATGGAGTTATTTCAAAAATACTAAGGAGATAGGACAGTCTTTGATGTCATTTTTATGTGGATAAAATTATTGTGTTTTCATTGAAAAAAATGTTAATAGAATACCTTTTATGTACCAAAAGCTGTGCTATGTGCTAGGATCATAAAGATGAATGAGGCAGGCTTCCTGACCAATTACACAGAAGTGTTTACTTAGCACAGGGGTTTCCACATAGTAAGAATTTAATAATGCTGACTATTACTATGACTATTTTAATTCTTAAAAAATCATTACCTAGTGGAGAAATTCCACTAGTTTTCCTATTTGACTTAAACATCATCTTAATTGCTAGATCCTGACAGACAGATCAAAGTGGGCAATCTGTGAAATTTCAAATGCATGGGGATGGGATGGGGCAATGACCTTACCCATCCTCCTCTTTCCAGGACTGGTGACTCATGGGTTCACTCAGTCCTGTGACCTCTTTTCACATTCTAGTTATAGAGCCAGGATAAATCTTACACATGATATGGACATTGAACATATAGCTTTTCATCTGGATTCCTATAGGGACTGGGGAACTCTAGCATTATTTTATCATGCTATAGGACTTGTTTTGTACTTTAGACTGTGATGCTCCATGAATCTCCATTTTAGAAATACTCTTAGCACTGAATGGAATTTCTTCTTAGTTGTTTTATGTCCTTCCCATATTTTTTGCAACTGTGTCGACAGAAGGTATCACAGACCTTGACATCTTGTAGTAAGTGCCATCATTGACATAGAGTGCATAATATGAATTTCATTTTTTGGATGTGTCTTATTTATATTTTTAAAAAATGAGTTTTAATATTTTTAAATTGTATATTTGGGGGGCAGAGGTATCCCTGATTTTAGAATATGGCAATTTTGCATTGAAATTAACAATCTTTTAATATCATTTAAAGCAGATTAGATTAAATAATCAGTGAGTATATGAAATGTATATTTTATTCAGGAATTTTTATGCTCATAATTTTGTTGGTCATAGATAGTAGAGAACTCATGATTGTTGTTGTAAAAACGATAAGCGCTATCATTTATGGGGGCTTATATATGCCAGGTACTGTGTATTTAGCATATTACTAACTTAGTTTTTGAACCACCTTTAAGGTTGATCTCATTATTACACCAACTTATATACAAGAAAATGTTGAAGCTCTATCTAATTTAGAAACCCAGGCTCTTAACCTTTGTGCTGCTTAAGTGTTTCATGAAGTGGCCAAGAACAGAGCTTGAGAATTAATGTCCTGAAATACATTATAAGGCGAGGGGGGAGGAGTAGATCTGTGACCACTTCTGAAAGGACAGACACGGCAAATGAGAATTTGATTTCAAAGAAAGATAAATTAAGTTGTATGTAAATATCCATATATCAACAGAATGGAAGCATGAGGTTCTGGAAACAAAAGGAACAGGAAAATAAATGTTAACATTTCCTGTGTGCTATGCCTTGGGCCATAGGTACCATCTTTATCATCAAGGACCATGCAAGATAAGCATTTCCTTATTTCCTTGACACTAAGATGCCACTGATTATAACATTCAGTAGTCTTAGTAACAGTGTTTTTCAGTAAAAGAATAAAGCTATACATAAAATATACACATGAATTGTAAGATTCATCCTGCTTATGTAACTTTAAAATGTGGAAAAGTAAGTTCACAGAACTGAGTAATTACAGTATGGTCCCCACTTTGAGACATGTAGAAACTAAAGTTCAAAGAGCTTAAGGAACTTTCTCAAAGTCATAAATCTAACTATGGTAATAATAAGAGCTGAGGTTTATTGAGTACATACTATGTACCAGACACTGTTCTAAGCACTTTTTCTATATTAATTGTTTTAAAATCACAACGACCCTCTGAGGTAGGTACTTTTATTATCCTTATTTTGCAGATGAGAGAAATGAGACCCAAGAGAGGTTAAGAAATGGATATCTATGTGGTTGGGAATCACCATGGGCCCAAGTGCCTCCTACCCAATATACCAAGCTGTCCTGGCCATGTTAGCCTTTGTTCTGCAGTCTCCAGAGATGCTCCCTCCCTCGAGAATGGCCAATGTTAAGTTCTTTCTCATTGGCCCTGGTCCACTGAAATTAACCTTTCAATGACTGGGCCCTCTTTGGAGCTATGGCAGCAAGGTTTTTCCATTTTCATTAAAAGCTGAAATATAAATCTCAATAAATCTTAAACCCCTATTAATTGTTCTTTCAATGATTTTCTATATTGCCAGAAAATCAGTCCTTCTACAGAGACATTCTAATCATTTCACTGGTATGACCCCCAAAACTTCAATATCTCCTTATTGCTAAGTTCAAAATTTTTTAGCCTGTCATTCCAGAGATTTTGAGTTCTGGCTCCAGTCTTTCATGACCTTGTCTTTCACTGCATTCTGGTGAAGAATACAAAATTTTGTTGTGCCATGCTCTTTGGATATGAATCCAAGTTCTACCATTTGCTAGCTGTGTGACTTTAAGCAATCATGCCGCCTTCCTGGATTTCTGTTTCTTCATCTGTAACACAGTGCTAGCCAAAATGTGTTGAGGACTTCTTTGTGTCATCCATTGCTCACTATCATATTTAAACCTTACAACAGCCCTATGAATTATCTTCCCTAGCTTACCTAACCGAAACTGAGATCTGGAGCAGTTTCGTTGAATGGTCAATGGCACGCATTTAGTTGAGTCTAAGATTTGAGCTTAAATCCTTGACTTCAGAGCCTGAACTTTGAATCATTCTTATTTATTGACTTCCATGACATGGGGTACCAAAGTACCACTAGAATTCAGGTTCCAGGCGAGCAGGACCCTTCACCTTCATCACTGTTCAATCACTATTGGGAGTCTGAGTGTGTGAATGTGCAGTGCATATTTCAAAAGAGATTCTATAATGAAAAATATTTTGAAAAGAGCTGATTTATACCCACCATTTGGGAGAAAATCAAGCACTCTTTATATCAACTGTGTGCCTTAACGAGACAGGAATTGTGTCTGGTGCTTAGCTGAGGTCCAATAAATGCTTGTTGATTAATTCATTGAATAATAAATTCATATCAGGTCATTTACAAAAGTATTACCCACAGACAGGTAGTGTCTGAGTATCAACCTTTGTAAAAAATTCCAGGTCTATAGTTTCCAGCTTAGTTCAGAATGACTTTCATTTAATACACTGTTGTTCTTCCTCTTGTGTGTATCAGGAGATGAGAAAAAAGCAGAAGGCAACAGCTTCTGTTCTACACTCAAACATCACACTGGTTGCTTCTTGTTCCCTAATTCTGTCCTGGCTGCCAGGGAGCTCAGAGCTAAATGTGGTACACAATTGTAGAGCCCAACTGTTACTCATTGTTTCTGATATAACGATGTTCCCTTCTTCATTACCTGACTTTGATGCATTTATTTTTATTTTAATGTTTTTCTTATATCTATGTTTTTCAAGCAAAAATTATTAAATTATTTAAAAGAACACAAATTTATACATAATAGGCAAATAGATCATAAAATGCTTGCCGGTACTTGCCTCATTCATGCTGACTTCTCAGACTTCAGGCTCAGCCTGTTGAGGACGAGGGCTTCTACCTGTAGACTCTGTCCTTATTCAGTGTCCTTGGGAGTGGACTTGTCTGTCTAAATATTCTGTACTTCTGAGGGTCTTACAGAACTGTTGAAACCCAACTAAGAGCTTGCCAGAGAATTCCTGCCTTGTTCTGTTCATGGTTTTTTTTTTTTTTTTGATCACTTCTCAACTACTCCTACTCATGCTAGAGATCCTTTATCCCACTCAAAACCTTAAATATCCAAACCACAAGCCACTAGGGCTGGTTCATTTTGAAACAAACCCCCTACCACTAAAAATATAAGATTACTTTTATTCACAGAAAATAAATTATTTTGATCCAAAATGTACAGAAAGACACTACATTGTATCTGGATGAGACAAACATTTTCCAAGACAACCATTCCTGCTTTCAAATTCCAGCTTGACTTTTCACAGTGTTTGACTTCTCTGTGCCTTAGTTTCCTTAACTTCAAAATGATCTAATAATGGCCGCTTTATAGGATGATAGTGAGGATTCATTTGAAATAACAGATGTGAAATATGACAGTTTTCATATTTTCTTCTCTTATTCTTTCCTACATTATTGTAAATGGCCACATACATTATATTCTCCTTATGTAGAACATGAATCATCAAACACATTTTCTCTGAAAAAGAGATAAAAACTAGGGGTGGAGAAAAAACAGAAAAAGGAGATCTTATCTTCTATATTTAAGAGGTAATAGATTTGATCTTGTTGCTCCTGTGGGAATGAAAAGAGAAGTGGATACAGTTTAGGAGGCAGATTTTGACCCCATAGAAGTAGGAAAATTCTAATAGTTATAGTTTTCCAGTCATTTAATGGCTGGCTCTAAAAGTGATGGCCTTCTTTTCATAGGACATATTTGAGCGGATATTCATCTTCCAGGACTGACAGAGGAGAGTCTTCTGAGTTGAGTGGGAGTTTAGACAACACGCCTTCTAACGGGTGTCTCAAAACACAGCTGCTGAATGTGAGAGCAATCAACTATGACGTCTTTCTGGGTTTCATGGTTCTATTTATGTCCTTTTGAAGCTACATCCTTGGTTGAAAAGGCCATTTTTCCTAGAGAAGAGAGGACCATTCTTCAGTCAAGGGCATGTCTGAAGTTCAAGATCTTAAAGATTTATTCACTTATTAAACGTTCATTGGGTTCCAGGCACAGTCCTAGATGTGAAAGGGGGATTAAAAAGATATTTCCTTATCTGGATATTATTTTATTCATTCATTCATCTATTCATTCATATAGTTATCTTTTTTTCATCCCAAATTACAACTTTTTACTGAACGTTCTACTAAGATTATGGCATTGTTTTAGGCTCTGGGGATATGCAGATAGAAACACTGCCTTCCTAGATTTTACATTTAAGTGGGAGATACTGACAATAAAATTTTACAAATTAACAGAATAATTTTATTTAAGTCTTTGGATTTTCTTCATACTTAAAAAAATCCCCAAAATATGAATTGCAAAATGTCAGCTTGAACTCCCTTCAAAAAGCAGGAGACAAATCCCTCCTAGACTAAGTCTCTATCAGGACTGGTAGACCACAGCTGCACCCTTGTCTTCCTCTCCTGAATCTTAAAAATTGCAACATGTGTTAGATCATTATCCTCACGACATCTTTCTTGATGGGATTTAAACTGTGATAATTTTATTTGAGGCTTCTTCTGTGAGCAGAAACTAACACAACATCATAAAGCAACTATACCCCAATTAAAAAACAAACAAACAAACAAAAAGCAATGTATATTCAGATGGGTAAAATCATCTGTCATGGTTCACCTCCATCCAGGTAGACATCTGTTTTTCCATTTTACTTGATGAGCATGTATAAAACTGCTATCATTGGCAAGGCCCAGACCTTCATGGTGAAGAGAGCTTAGGTTTTCAGTTTTGAGGGTGACAGATGATTACTGCACAGGGTCTGTTAGTTAGCTCCACTTTTTCATCTCTTTCAAGTTTGTCTTTTGTCCATACTTGGATACGCATCGGAGAATGGATAAAGAAGACAGAGAAAATGGTGTCACACTCATAATTAGACCTCATAATTACTGAGTGCTGACCACATGCCAGGCTCCACGATGTGTGCTTTTTGTACGTTACCTTAGGTAATCCTCATAAAAACCCCATGAGGTAAGCATGATTATCTCCATTTACACTTGAAGAAATCAGGTCCCTGTGTCATACAGTGTGCTCCAGCTCATCCAGTCAGAGTGTAAAGCCTGGACCGATGTGCAAGGCCTCCCTACCCTTTGCAGGGAATTTCCTCACCTCTTTCCTGCACCAGCTTTAGGATGAAATGCAATGTGATTTAAAGGGTGACTGTGTAATGTGGCTACGGAGAGCTACCTGTCCTAGAATTGTGTCACTGCAGGTAGTTTTAGCTGTATGTGCTGTGACAGAGAAGTAGTTTTTCAAAGAAGAATTGTTGCAAGTTTTTCTTAAAAAGGTATTCTTTAATGAATATGCCTTTTTGTCTCAATAGGCTGTCAATTTCTTTCTGATTTTTCTCTCTGTGTTTACCTTAAAGAATAAATTCTTTCATCTCCCCTGAATTGGCTTAGTAATTTAGAGGAAAAGCTGACTGATACATCATCTCTATATAGAAGAATGAAACTTCGCTTAATTCAAGGAAAACTATTTTAAAGTAACTATCTGCTGGCAAAAAAAAAAAAAAAAAAATAGGAGAGGTTACTTGAAGAGAATTCCTGATACAAATGATAGGGTGTAAGATATTTCTAATCTCTAAAGAGAGGCTATCATTGTCTGAATGATTTTATGTTAGTAATGAAAACCCAAGAAAATCAAGGTTAGCATTTTACATGTAGCAATAAAATTGGGAAAATAAGAGTAAGGAAGAAAGAAGGTAGAGAAAGGAGAGAAAGAACAGTTAAGTCCTCAGATAAGAAAGAATCTGGAGTGAGACAGACCATCAATGGACACTTTACGGCTATCATCCTTACCCCATTACAAATTCCTCTTCAAAAATGCATTCGAAGGCTTTCCCTGACTACAGTATTTAAAGTGGTATCTGCATCTTCTATCCCCTTACCCTTTTAATTTTTTCTAGAAATTACCAATTTCTATCCAAAAAAATATTTAAATATCTTCTCATTTGTTTATTGTCACATTTCCCCATTAGAATATCAGCTATGCAATAGAGACTATACTTTATTTATCCACATATGCTTAAAAATGGGTCTTGTATAAGGTATAGACACTCAACATCTTTTTGATAAATGAATGAATTAATGAATGTATATCAGTGTATGTAAACATAAACCTGTTTATTCAAGTACTGGAAAATTTTTTATCTTAC
This sequence comes from Kogia breviceps, assembly GCF_026419965.1. Lineage (NCBI taxonomy): Eukaryota > Metazoa > Chordata > Mammalia > Artiodactyla > Physeteridae > Kogia > Kogia breviceps. The sequence goes on along the minus strand of NC_081322.1, from coordinate 31,606,742 downwards.
ATAATAAGAAGAAAGCCGATAAACCTATGTAACATAAATTGTGCTCAAATTTGCTGCACATACTCGTGTGCGTACATACATATAAAAATCACTACGCCTTTTCAATAATAATCTGAGTGTCATTGTTTTATGCAACAGATTGTACATTATAAGTACACAGAAGAAGGTGCAGATAATACAGTAGTATTGCTGAATATGGATAGTATGATCACAGTTTAGAATCAATAAAATTCGGAGCATAAGGACTGTTAGGATGGAAAAAAAAGAGCGTCTGGGGCTTCCCTGGTGGTGCAGTGGTTGAGAGTCCGCCTGCCGATGCAGGGGACACGGGTTTGTGCCCCGGTCCAGGAAGATCCCACATGCTGCGGAGCGGCTGGGCCCGTGAGCCACAACTACTGAGCCTGCGTGTCCAGAGCCTGTGCTCCGCAAAGGGAGAGGCCACAACAGTGAGAGGTCTGCATACCGCAAAAAAAAAAAAAAAAAAAAAAAAAAAAAAAAAAGGGTCTGAAGGAACTTGGCCATCTTAATGAAGATGGTTTGCTGCAGTCTTTTTGACACCAGTCTTCATATGTGAAGGCAATGTCCAAGTTATGATTATAAAGATTAAACTGTAGTCATTGTTTTTTTATGAAATTTTAGTATAAACTTAATCCTACACTACATATCATGTTCTTACTGCTATAACTTCTATGCTGTGTGAGCCAAAAACCAAAGAATATTCTAATGTGTTGTCTGATACAAACACAAGGATATGTCTACTTTCAGTCCATGAAAAACTTAAATGTATAAATTTATTATATTGCTCTTTGGTCCATGCTCTCCTTTTTTACTCCTGAATGCATTAGTTACATTGATGTGAATCCTCTGATTCATATGTTTTGGGCTCTAATTATTGCCCTTATTATTCCAGTGCAACCATGCAAATTAGTGCAAGCTATAAGCTTGAGGTCTGAAGGAAACAAGGCCAAGCCAAGAAGATATTGGTGCGTAACTTAGTAGGGTTTTAACAGAAAATGGAAACAGGGCTTCTTGTGCTGATGGTCCTTAGATGCTATTGTTCATTAGCATCGGGTCTGTCTTCCTTGACAGGAAGCAGGAAGTGGAGAGAACAGAGCTTTGCAAGTTCTCTGCATGCTCCCATGTCCATCAGAATAAGCCATGAAGAAAATCATAAAATGCACAGTCCAAATTCAGTGACTACAAAGGAACAAAGTGCCAGAGAGGATGAAGGGGATGCAGCTACAGAGCCTGGAGAAAGACTAGCTCAGTCCTCACAGACCACAGGGCATCATGGTTCCCAGCGCCTGATCACTGTGAAACACTTGGGTCCCATAGCAAGGTGAAGAAGAGGAAAGAGCCCTGGGCTAAGGCCAGCAGACCTAGAGTGCGTTTCTTATGCACTAGAAACATCTGGACTGTAAGGTCTACTTCATAAGGAGGTGGTAAGGCTTACATGGGGTAAAATGTGGAAATGATCTGCATGGAATTTAGCAAAAACTGATCTGCAAAAATGTCAGCTGTCTCTAAAGGTACCTCCAAAGTAATGGGTATATTTGAGGTGAAATCACCAAGTAGTCAGACAGGCCTTTACGGCTTCTGGAAATCAGGTCTCTAACTGTAGTTCACACGTATGTGTAAATGTGTGCACTATTTTGGTGCCTAGGTCTCAAGAGTAAGAGAAATAGTTCCTATAATAGAGACTGTAAATCATTACTAAAATGTAAGGGTCTTGAAGGCCAGGATTATGGTGTGTCCTGTGGTACCTCTCCATACCACCTAGCAGAGTATTAGATATTTAATGATTGTCTACTGAATTTAATCAATAGAGGAAGAAACATGACGAGTCCCTGTTGAACATTTCCATAAACTTTGCTGACTTACAGATATTTTCCAGATCCCTGGAATAACACTCAACATATGTTATCTTGCAATAATAAATAACCCCCAAAGCTTAGTAACTTACCAAAAGTTTTTCTTTCATGTTCATGTTCCATGTCTGTTGTGGGCCAGTTGCAGTTCTGTTCCTCTTTGCTCTGGAACCCAGGCTGTTGGAATGTCCCTTTTCTGGAATATTGCCTGACTTGTAGCAGAGGGACAAGAGTGTGGTGGAAATATAGGATGTTTTTCATACTTCAGTTTGATGTATCATATGCCACTCTGTGCTCATTTCATTGGTCAAAGGAAATCACATGACCACTCCTGATGTATAATGCTTTTGCTGAGAGGGGAAATGCCAGTTCCATGACTAAATCTAAAGTTATGGGGGAGTAAAATCTCCTCTCAACCCCCTCGGGACAGCAGCAAATACTTTGAACAATAATAAAGTATACTACAGTTAAAAAACTGAAACCAAAATCCAATCTGGAAACAAAAGAAGATTAAAGTTAAAAAAAAAAAAAAAGAATTCCTGTACTGCCTGCCTGTACTGTAAATTAAATTAACATCAAAACTAAATTAACATCAAAATGGTACATTTTATACTTGTGAGGAGTTTCTGTGACCCCAATGCTTATTTTTATTGCTAACTCGATGTCTACTATCTTCTTATGCTATTCTTTAACCTTTCCTCACTTTACTGATAGTCTTGTTCTCCATAGTTGAACTAAGAAAACCCACTTGATAAGAGGTTTAGCATGTCATCTTGATTAATGCAGAAAGAGGATGGAAAATTCTCCTCAAATATCACTCTACTGAGCAGTGCCTAACACAGATGAAGACCCGAAATCTCTCAGCTCAACCCAGTGTCTCTTTTTTGTCAACTATACCAGAGTTGAGTAGTTAGCTTAAAATTAATTGATGGGAGTAAGTAAAATATTTTTGTATCACAGAAAATAAGCAAGTTACCTTATTTCCCATTAATGTTTATCCTAAGAACCACGTCCTGTGTCCTGTCTAGGATTGTTAGCTTTGAATTCCCTTTGAATCTTCTAACCTTTTGTCTCTTCACTACACTCCATGAACCGGGTAATAATGATATCACTTATTTTGGTTTCTCTTATTAAAGTGTTTTGAAACTGGCTCACTCCTCCCCTCTGTTGTTGCTTATTCAGAACTTATAGGAATGCAACCACAGCCAAGTTCTACAAATGAGGTGTGACTGCTTTCCTCAGAAAATTACTTCACACTTTAATTATTTTTTCTGACATTTTCACCAATAAATAATCACACATTTTCAAACAGCACAACACAGAGTTTGAACTCTAAGCCTGGAGGTTAGGAAGCCCTTCATTTATCTCTGTCCACATGATCTGAGTTATTGGTTACTTGCTTTTCAACAAAGACCCATTATAGAAAAATTATATTCCAAGGTAATCATGTCTAATGAATTTTGTTTAATCTTTGCTTACATTTGATTTGCTAAATTCCACACTCATGGCATTTTTCTCTCTCTCTTTTTTTTCCCATTGATAGAAGCTACAGATTTTCCTGAAAAGCTATTGTAGTTCAATATGGCTGTCTTCCTTGACATTTACATGCATCTCAACTTTATTTATTTTTCTGCATAGTACCTAGCTGTCCAGCTGGAGAAATGAAGACCGCACATTCAGCAATTTATGCAATCCCAGCCACAGACTATTTTACTGTCTGTTGAATAATTAGCAATGTGTGTAAAGATAGAATATACAGTAACTTGCCTGACTTTGGGCAAAAAAAGATTAGAATGACAAATAGTCAGACTCTAGGGTCAAATGCTTTGCCAGTGGTTGCATATGTTTATGCCAAAATACATAAAGAAATGTCACTTCAGCACATGAATGATGACAAACACTCCAAGTGGAGTTGCAGTTCATCAATCATTTCAAATGCGCAGATTGGGTTTACCTATATAAACAAAAGCAATAAAAGTACTCAAAGCCTCACCTTAAACAATTCAAGCATGACATAAACACTGTTACTGCACAGTCAAGCCCCATTTTACTTGAGAAGCAGTGAGAAGGGACCCGACAAACTATGATTTATTAAGATTAATAAAGCACAACTTTAATAAAAAAAAGTTCTGCTAATATTTTGTATAAATATGAGAATCTCATTCAGCATCATAGCACATCAGAAAGCATATGCGGCAGGGAGTGTGATTAATGAACCTTAAAACTGTGGATTTGCAGTCATTCTCAACAAAGTTTCAGGTTCAGGGTGGGGAGCAGAGAGAAAGCTTGAAGCAAGAATCCACAACAGGTAGGTTGCTCTGGGCTCAATTTTAATGATTCATTAAAAAGAGGGTGGCTTAATAAAAATATTACATGTTTCCAAGTCATTCCTTTTTCCCCAGGATGCTTTCAAAACATGGATCTTTTAAACTCCTGCTAATGTTTTAGGAGAATGAATACTATATTTTTGTCCCTCCTTGGTAAAGAGAAGGCCAAAATCTCCAAGGTCATAGATCATAGAGCAGAACTGAAGTCGGAAGTTCATTCAAGGTTACATACCATTTCTGTTTTTTGAGAAGGTGCACTGTCAGCAGGAGAAATTATAATTTTCTCATTTACCTATCTTCTTGTTTTCCTCTTCCACCTGAGTGCTGTGTCTGATACTAATTCTATGATTGGCTCTTTAGAAGACATAAAGCAGATATGTAAGATGGCAATGCCACTGTTCTATAATTAAAGAAAATTCTGCTCAGAGGAAGCAACACAATTTACTAATAATGAAGGCTCTTCTAGGTCTCTACATAGAGAAGTTAAATGCTTCAATTCCTGAAATGAGGGACTCAGTTTAGTTGAACTGTACACTCTCTCAAATTTGAACTCAAATTTAACAAAAAGTGAATAGGGTTCTCTCTTCTTAATTTCATTGAACTTTTAGAATGTAATTGAATGACACGAGGAAGAGTTCCCTGTTCAGGGTATAATTGAAAGATCAGAATGCTTTTGACAATTTTTTTCTTCCCTTTTAGCCAATTTTGTAGATTCTGAGGGGTTTAAAGAATTCAGACAAGATATGCCCCATATCTGAAGTAAACCAAATCCCTTACAGGAAGTCATTTTGTTGTCTTGCCTCCTAAGAGGTAGAAACAAACTCAGTGGGCTTTGAGATACTTCTCTGAAGGTGTGGGAAACAAGAGTGAACTGATGATAACATTCAAACAGAAAAGTTGATTAAAGTAAACTTTTAAAATACCCTAAATTAATAGAAAAAAAATAAGAGATACATCCTTAGGGATGACAAAGGAATAATACTTTAAAATGGCTAATTGGACATTTGTATGTTAAATATCCCAGGCTCTCCACATCCCTTGGAAATAACAGTGGATGAAGGGTGGGAGGGGAGATCTAACAGGGAGGAGATATATGTCTACATATAGTTGATTCACTTTGTTGTAGAGCAGAAACTAACACAACATTGTAAAGCAACTATACCCCAATTAAAAAAAAATAAAAGAAAGAAAGAAAGAAACAAGGGACTGGGGCATAACCTTGGTTCCACCACAAATTCAATAACCAATTGAACAACTGCTGAGCAGACAAACTGTAAGCTCGGAGAAATTCAGAGATGAAAGAGGACCCTGTCTCCAAAGAACTCACAGTCTAGTGTGGAAAAAAAATAACCATTCCCCTCAAAAATTATACTTTGGAGTTGCCATTTAGAACAAGAAGAGCCTTGATTCATTGAAAGTTTTGTGTAAACTTTGGCTTCATCACTGTCCAGACCCAATTACTATGAAACTCATTCAGGTTGAATTTAAATTGCTGATTTTCAGCCTCTTTTTTTTTTTTTTTTTTTTTTTTTTTAAACAAACATCAGTATATTTTAATTTCTTTCCCCAAAACCTGTTTGCATCAGATTAAAAGGGCAAGTGGACTTCTTCTTGACAAATCTAAGATGGCAATTTGAGCTGATAGCTGATATGCATACACGTATGTATATATGTGTATATATTTATTTTTTAAATTAAAACTACTTTGTAGTAGATATTGATAATGTAGATAGACCAGTAACCTCTGTCTTGGTCTGGATTTGCCTAAAAGGCAGAGCCTTTTATTCGGGACCAGATAATTCTCTTGTAGGGGCTGTTGCATATATTGTCGGATTTTTAGCAGCATCCCTGGCCTCTACCCACTACATGCCCATAGCCTCTACTCCTGAGTTGTGACAACCAAAACTGTCTCTCAACATTGCCAAATATCCTTGAGAAGGGGGAGGAGAGCAAAATCACCTATGGCTGAGAAGCACTGGCATAATGTGAGACTCAGTAGGAGGAAATGTCAGTCCATGGGTATGTTATTAAGCTAGTCACAACTGAGGCAGCTGGGGTCTGTTTTTCTGGGGACCCTCTGTTGTGCATAAGATGTAACTGATTTGTTCACCTCAAGGATGGAAGAAGCCTGTATTTATCCATTTTGTAACATCTGTTGTTGGTCGAGGATCACCCTATGGGGGGCTGAACTCCTTGTACTGCTTTGTGCTTGGGTCAGAATGGCTTGGTTGGCTCACAAAGGTGTCTCATAAGTCATCACAGAAGTCCTGGGTCAAAAATAAGGAGGTGTTAAGACCAGCTGTTTCTGGTTACACCTGTGTGAGATTGGTTGGCACAGCCATGGTTGGAGCAGAAAATAGGGAGAGTGGGAAGTGGGGTCCAAAGAGTGTCAAATGTAGCCCAAAGATACATTATGCTACTATTCAAGACTTTGGAACTCTTGGAGGGATACAGTTATGGGAACTGCAAGAAATCAAAATACTCTGGACTGCAATTCAGTGGTCTGGTCATTATTTTTCCTCTCTGTATGCATTTAGAGACAATTAGGGTACATATGTGGGTGCATATGTATAACCTGAGACTTTTTCTCTGGAGAAAGCAAGCAACAATTAGATGGGCCATGGAGACATAGAAAGTATCCACAGGGTAGAATGTGCCAAAAATAGAGATACTGCACTAAAATTAATATTCACTTTAGTCAGTGACTTTGGATTTTGCCCTTTAATTCATGCATTTAAAATGTATTTAAACTATAATATCAGGTAAGAGAAGCACATATAAATTGTGTCAAATTCTTACAGAGTAGTGAAATGTGAGGTGCATAAAAATAAGACAAAAGTATGAAATCCAATTAAAATCTCACAGGAAATTTGCAGCAAGAATATATTTGTAAAAAAGCCTAATCATGACTTTTCAAATAAAATTTACATTTGTATTTGATTTTTGTTTCCTTTATAAAAAATTAGCTCATAAGGGGCATGTTTAACTAAATGTTATATATTTATAATGCTGAAAAACAAGAATGTATGCATATATAGGTATACACCTATGTATGCATTTGTATACGTGCTCAGAATTCTCTTCCACTTTTCATTTAGCTTATTAAAAATGAATACAAACAGACTCTGAGCTCCAGGACCCTCTAAGAGCTTATAGCCTGTAGCAGCTTTCAAGATAACAGCGTCTTCAACCAGAGGAATTCTGACTTCTCGGTCAGACTGTTTGAAGTTCCCAAGGCTTGGGGAGAGGGTGGTCTTTTCAGAAAAAGCCCGTATTTCAAAGAAAAGACATACCTTTTTTTCCCCCTCTTTAGTGCCAAGATTTGAAAGTGCTCTGAAGAGGGGGAAGAAATATTCCCTTTAAAATGTAGTATTTCTCTAAAGAGACCCATTCCTCTGCTCCGCCGACTCCACACGTGCTGTCTGCCAAGTACTCCGTGCTCAGAGGCTCCGGGCCATACCCTAAACCAGCTATGTGAATCAGGTTCTTCTCATAGTAATGACTTAAAATCAATTATCATGACAGAGTCTCGTACCACAGGAAGTTTATTTTCCCAACGTATGAAACTATGTTGGAATGACACCCATTAATTGGTTAAAGTAGATTATTTATTCTTAAATACCCATAAACTATTTCTTCAATCTGTATTTGGCAATTCTTATTTAAAGGGAAGATGTAATTTAAGTTTGGTCAAACCATATTACATTGTAATATAGTATTTTTCTTTCCAAATCCCCAAAGCAGCTACGAAGACAATTATCTTCAAGAGGAGGAAACCTGGAGTCTGAAAGCTTGCCTGACCTTGGTCAAGTGACTTAACCTCTTGGAGTTGGATTTTTCTCATCTGTCAGATGAAGCCATGTCACAGGATTATTGTGAAAATTAAATGATGTCATGTCTATACAGTATCTGGCACAGAGAAGTCATCAACCTGTGTTAATATCTTTCCCCATCATTCAGTCATGAAATATCACTTTAATACAGCATCTCGAGCCTCATTTTCTTTATTTGTGAAACAGCAAAGAGCACCTACCTTAGAATGATGTGGAAAGAGTAAATAAAGGAATTGATGAAAGGTACTTGGCATAGCACTTGCTTGATGATAACTGCTCCATGCACATTAGGTAAGGAGTGGTATTAGTAAGAGTAGTTACACAACTTTATTATCACCATTAACAAATCTAAAGAGCATCTAAAACATGCATGGTATTCTGTTAGGAGCTGGGGGTAGAGTGTTAGAAAGCATTGGCTGTTAAGCAGCCAGGGCATACACATATGAAAGAGAAATACTAGGAAAAATTAGTATATCTTCAACAAATGACTAATACAGACTTTAAGTGACATAGGGGTAGTGAGGAAGGAGAAATCGCTGTTAATGGGAGTACTTGTGGGAAGGAGACATTTCAGTTAAGAAGAAATGACAAAATGATAGTAATGTATAAAGTGATTTGGGGAAACAAAGGATCAACCAGTTTGTCTAGGGCAAGAGATTGTGTAAGGGACTCATGAGCATCAAGACTGAAAGAATTAGAAGGGATTCAATCATGAGAAGCCTTGGGGCCAGGCTTAGAAGTTTTACTTCTTTTTTCAGGAAGTGAATGTCAGTGGAAGGGGTTAGAATAGAAGATTGACAGGCAGAGCACAAATTTAGGAAGACTGAGAGCAATATATTTCATTTTTTTTCTTAAAATTTCTTAACCAATTAAAAACTCATCAACAATAAATATGTGAGCTGATAATTATTGCTATTTATAATTCCAAGTAGAGCTCTTAAAATTTAATTTTAAATATGAGAAAATTGGCTTTCCTAAAAAATACTGCAAAGCAAGCACCTGGGGAAAAACTAGTTTTTTCTCTGTCTCATATGAGGACACAGTTCTCCCCTCCCTTGTCTCTTTCTCTATCTCTACTTTTGTCTTTGTGTCAGAGAGAGACAGAGGCATTTATTCAAGAAGTGTCCTCTTGTGAGTCCTGAATAAGAATAACTAATAACATCCTGTAAAAAATTATAGAGTTTTTGACAAAAATTAACCCAGCACTCTAGGAGAAAAAGGAGGAGGAGATGGACAAGGAGGATAAGGGGAAAGAAATGGAACCAGGTGGTAGGCACCACACCAATTTGGAAGAACAAAACCAAGGAGAAGATATTTACAGTATAAAAATAAAACTAGCTCCATTTGTGCGAGATTAAAGCTAGAAAATTTTGGGACAAAATAAAATCAGGTGAAGTCTAAAGTTCTTCCTTTCCTGGTGCTGTCCAGTGTAGCTTGGACATAGGCAACAAGCACAATCACCAATGGTGTGTTCAGCCAGTGAACATGTCTTATCAAGGACGCTTTCATACTCCATTCCATGGGCAATGGTAGAACTGGATAGCTTATAAAAGATTTGAGCTCATCATTCAGTCATAGACCAAAGAAATAGAAAAGGAAAGGAAAGATAGCTGTCTTGGCTTGCTTGGGCTGTCATAACAAAATACTATAGACTTGGAGGCTGAAATAAGGGAAATCTATTTTCTCACAGTTTGGAGGCTGGAAGGTCCAAGATAAAATTCCAGCAGGGTTTGGTTTCTGGTGAGGGCTCTCTTCCTGGCTTGCAGATGGTCACCTTCTCTCTATGTTCTGATGTGGTGGAGAGTGAGAACTCTCCAGTCTCTTTCTCTTTATACAAAGCATCAGCCCTCTGGGATCAGAGCCCCACACTTATGACCTCATTTAAACTTAATGACCTCCTTATAGGCCCATCTCCAAGTACACTCACATTGACCGTTAGGGCTTCAACATATGATTCGAGGGACCTGTGCAAAATTCAGTCCATACCAATGGACTATGAGCTGAACATCTGGTCCAAATTTCAGTTTGATAACTAACTACCAGTGTGTCTTTGAGCCGATCATTTAAACTTTCTGAACCTCATCTCACTCACCTTTAGCAAGGGGTGGGATGGAGGAGTATTGTTGGGCTAGAGACTTCTAAAGACCCTTTTCGATTTAATATTTTCAGCCTGCATCATGATGAATTTTGGTATAAACTGGCTTTATAGATTCATGCAGTCTGTCAGTCAGACTGCATAAATAAAGATTAGCCTGACAATTTCTAAGGAATGATCAAGCTTAAAATAAAGCAAGAGAAAAGGAGAGAACCTTTGGTGGAACCAATAGAAGTGTGACCACAAGTATTACAGTACTGCTGCCAACAGCTGGAAAGGGGTGACAGCAGCAGCAGATGGACTGGGCTAGCGCCCTTCAAGTTGAGAAGTGATTGCTTGTTTAGTTAAAAAAATGCCTGGGGCTTCCCTGGTGGCGCAGTGGTTGAAAGTCCGCCTGCTGATGCAGGGGACACGGGCTCCTGCCCCGGTCCGGGAAGATCTCACATGCCGCGGAGCGGCTGGGCCCGTGAGCCATGGCCGCTGAGCCTGCAGGTCCGGAGCCTGTGCTCCGCAACGGGAGAGGCCACAGCAGTGAGAGGCCCGCGTGCCGGGGCGGGGGGGCAAAATTCTATAGTTTTTGAGAAACAAAACAAACCCAAATATTCTAATCAGTCTTTTTAGATGGGAACAAAAGCTCAATGCCATTTTCCACAACTAGATTCTCACCATTCTCACCATTAATCTTGGAATGCACGTTTTTATTGACAACAACTAATTCTTTGCCACTATAATTGTCAAAGTTTGGTGAAATTCAGATCACTTTCTACCCTTTTTTTGTAATTTTTAAAATAAGAAAGCTACAAAACTAAAGAGAAAGAGTTACAGCGAGCTTGTTAGAGAGACATCGATAAAGATAGGGATACTTCACGTTTAAGATAATTTAAAACTGGTAATTAAAGGAGTAATTTCTAGTTGATGGAGAAGCTTTGAATCTTAAGCATTTTGTGTCCAGTGGAAAAAATATGACAGCGACTGTCATAGTACTTTTTTGTATTACATTGAATTCTATAATATTAGAAAGTCAAGAACATATTCAATAAAGCCACTGTTATCTGTTCTATTATATCTACCAGAATTCACGCCCAGACCAAAGAACCAAGGTCACTGGCAGCCCTGAGGAAGGAGAGAAAAATCCTAGAGACACTCAGCAGGGCAGAAGTAAGCACTATAGGATGGATTTTCTCCACCCAGCATCCTAACTGGGAAGTAAAAATACCTTCTGCCTCTTTAAGGTAACTATTTATTTGGCCTGGTATGGACAGAGAACATTTGCTTTAGCTTAAAGGAACAAAAAAAAAAGAATGTGTGCTCTAATGGAAGAATCAAATTATATCAGAAAAGGAAGCACTTTAAGCTTTATTGCTGTAGATCACTCTGCCTCCAGCTGTGAAACTGATTGATGTTTAAAACCCCTGAGGCACTGGCAGCTGTGGTGGCTGATTCAAATAAGAAAAAAACATGTGTGTGAGTGTGCATGTGGGTGTGAGTGAATGAGTGTGTAAGTGTATGTAGGTGGGGTAAGAAACTATATAGAAAATTTATTTTCATAATTCTTTGTAAAATTCTTCTAAAATAGATGGAAGGAACATACTGAGATTAGATATTTAATAGATATTTAGACAGATAAATAGAAAAATGTGTGTATACATATTCCAATGAAGAGTATACTGGGAGAGAGACATATATATACACACACATACATATACAAAGAGAGAGAGGGAGAGAGAGTGGAGAGGGAGAGAGATCTATATGATCAATTAGATGAATGCTTTGCTTCTATGCCACTAAAAAATGAAGGGTAGAGGAGTAGTTAAGGAATTCAGTGGTAAGGTTCTTGGCCTTATTTAACATATGCTAACCTAGTTTAGGACAGGAAAAGATTCAGTAAATAGTTGCAAGGTGTAATTGAATTGAATTAGAAAGACACCTAGATTAGAAGGAATGCTTTGCTCTTGATTTTCCAATGCTAGGATTAGGCCCAAGGAATATTTAATATATGACAAAGAACAAGGCACGGCTGGGAGGGACACTATGCCCATCAAATAATCCAAATATTTGTTAAACTTACACTTTCCACCCAGCATTACAGCTGGAAACACAAAGGCTGGGTGTGGAAGAGTTTCTGCCCCCATGGTCTAGGTGAGTGCTGAATGAGAACATTTGCATTGGTTTACATTTGCATAAAACATGTACAGCTTTATCAATCTCCTGAAAAATCTACAGATTTCCTCCACGTGTCCACTCTTTTGTGCTCAATCCAAGATATCGAAGCTATGATATGATAAAGATACTTTTTTTTTAATTGAAGGAGTAATGGGAATAACAAAAACAAAAACAAGAGTAGGTGTTTTTTGTGTGTAAGTGGAAAATCCTGGAATAAACAAAATTTGAAGGGAAAGAGATATATTCTAGAACCTACAATGTAAACTTCTTTAAAATTACTTTAAAAGATATGTTAAAAAAAAAAAAAAAGAAGAAGAAAACCTCTCAACCAGGTTAGATCAGCTAGTATGAACTGGTTAGAACTCTTATCTTAGGATGAGTTCTTGAAATCTCAACTATTCATAAGAGTATAATAGTGTTTTTAATTGGACCTCTTACTACTCTTCAGTGAGCACTTTTCCCAGAGGAAAAAACCCTCCTAATCCCATTATAAACCTGCAGTTTTCCTTCCTGCTGTCTGCTGAAGGCTTTCTGCACATAACCTTCGAAATTCTTCAGCTTGCCTCCCCCCTTTTTTAAAAAAATAATTTCATCCTTGCATGGTGAGTTAAATAGTTTAAACTGATTTCTGAGACCCATCAGCCTGGAAATTAATTTTAAAATTTATTAAGAACATTTCAAAGGAATGCTTGTGCTTATTTTTTCTCACCCACAACTTTCATATTATTTCAAGCTCCCCTCCCAGAGCTTGTAAACAGAGGCCTCAAAGACAGCAGAGAAATATGCTGTTTTTATCATCGAAATAATGGTAAAATTGTATCTCGGTTGCATGGACAAATATTGCTGTTACCTTCCTAGTGGCATAACTAAAATGGAGAAGAATATGATCATTGTGCCAGATGTATCTTTCGCGATTTTATTTTTCTGGTGAAATATTCTTTTTTCTTATACTGGATTTGTTAATATAATTCTCTTGCAGTTCAGGTGACAATGACCTGTTCCCTTTCTCCTTACTCTCCAATATGAACATGAATTCCCCGTTACTCTTTGGGGTCTTGTCACTATCTGCCATGGCACGTGTCTCCTGTCTCCCTCTGATTTGTAGCAGGGGAGAAATCAGACTGACTAAGCTTCAACAACTTAAGCTTCAACTGACAAAGCCCTCTCCGGAGTTTCAATATAAGAGGGTTTAGGGGTGAAAATCTAATTGCAGGGAGAGCTACTTGTCTTAAGTCTGCATTTGTTTAGAAAATGCACTGTTTTAAATCTAACCTTGTGTTATTTAGTGTGTCTTTGGGGTGGGAGGGGCTGAAGCTGCATCAAGACTCTGCTAATTACCCTTAGAGACACTGCCACCTATCAGACTGCGCTTTTGAAACTGTCCTCTTCCAAATCAGTCCTCAGAAGGAAAGGCAGTTGAGCTTCCTGACATTCAGTGACCCACAGTGATGTATAGGAAATGTGATATTTGGCAAATAAGTAACCCAAATGTACTCATTATGGAACGTGGAACTCTATTATTGTTCCCCATATTTTCATACTTTTGTATTATTTTTTTCGAAGGTTTCTACATACATTATTTCACCCGATCATTTGTTCCTTCAATAGGTATTTCTCTGCCTACTTGATGGAAGGCTTTCTGCTAGCAGCTGGATATATACTAGTGGACATGACCTCAGTATTATAAGAAAGGCATGGTCTACACAGTTATGAGGTATATATTATAGCAGGGTGGACAAATATTGAGTACCCAACTATAAAGTGAATAATGTAATTATAATAATTATTAATGCTTCTGAGAAGTTTGGGAGCCCTGATCTTGTTTTGTCTCTGTGGGTCCAGAAGATTTCTCTAAGGAAACGGTATTTACCTGAGATCTCAAAGACAAGTAGGACTTTACTAGAGGAAGGGCTGCTCTCCCTTCACCTCAAGTGAAGGGAGAGCATCTGCTGAGACCACACGGAGACCAAAAGGGACCTGCTTCTTCTGAGGAAGAGGAAGAAGGTCAGTGTGGCTGGAGCCTCAGGAGTGAGCAGAGGACGAGAAGGCGATTCTCACACTCACCCTGTAAGGGATGTGAACATGCATCCTCTGTGATGTTTTAACAGATGCAGGTGACAAACTTGGTCAGATTTCCCCAGAACCTTTGCTCTTTCTCTCTCTCAGCCCCTCTCTTCCTTCCCTACACACCCTCTGAGTTTCAGTTACACGTCAGGTAGCATTTCCAGATCGCAAGAAATAGAAATATTCACTGACACTTAAAAACAAGGACTTTATTGGAAGCAGATTGGGTAGCTTCCATAACTGAAGGAAAAGTTAAATAACCAGGACTGAGTTAGATAAAGAATGAGAATGATTCCAGAGAATTCAATAGTAGCAACTCATGGAGAGTCATCAAAAGGCCCAGTTACAACAATGTTGTATCCTAGGAGAGAAGAGTTTGATTGGCCGGCTTTGGGCTAAGTGCCTATGTCTGGGTTTAGCAGAAGGAAGGTCCCGGGATTGCCAGTTCCAGGAGAATTACATGAGGGGTAGGACGTGTTGGGCACACTAGGCACCAAATGATTGCTTCAAAACAGGTCTGTTCCCTCCTTCTCTACTTCCCGGTTTGCTCCCAGCTAAACTGCCATTTAGTGGTTATTGGCTGCTACATTCCAGAGTGACTGCAGGGGGACCTTGGGTCTACATCTAAGTTATCTAAGGTGTGAATCTCTTACATAAGTTCAAAGGCTTTGTGTCTCTGGCTGAACTCGTGACTGGAGCCCTCTGTCTTCCAGAAGATATTTATGCTGAGGGACTCTGTTCTGGGAAAGTTATGCTTAGATTACTAAGATTATCTTCCAATCAGTTACACAAGAACTACTTTAAAAATCATTGTAGCCATTTCTCTTTTTATTTTCAAATGAATCATTCTTTTTTTTTTTTTTTTTAAATTAAACTTGTGTCTTTTAGATGGTGGCTTAAAAAATGGCAGCACAAATGGCTGTGCGAACAACGCCAACCTTAGAAAAGGAGATTTGATATTGAAAAAGCTGATTTAATACACCTTTAAAAACACTTTTAGGACTATTAAGGGTTTATTTAAAAAATGTAAGCCTATTGGAAAAAATATATAAGAAAATAAAAAATCACCCATTGTAAGATAAACACTGTTAACATGTGGCTGTACTTCTTCCAGTCTTTTTCTTTGCATATTTATGTGTGCTTTATAAAAGTGGTTTGTATTGTACATAGTTTGTATTACTGCTTTTTTCACTTAACATTAGACAATGACCATTTATTTCTCTAGGTCATTAATCTTCAACAGCATGTTCTTTCAGATGCCTCCTTAGAATTCTATGTTATGGATAAATCACAATTTATTTACTCATTCTTCAACTGACGAACATTTGGGAAGGGTGTACGTTGTATTATAAGCACTGCTACAATGAGCAGGCCCAATACATGAAACTCGGTATGCATGTCTGATGATTTTGATAGATTATCTTCCTAGGAGTACAATTACTAGGTCAAGGAGTAAAGACATTTTAAACAGAAAATTTTACTGATTTACTGTCTCAGCAGCAATGAACCTCTGGGGCACAGCACCAGTTTCCCACTCTTCACAAAATGCATTGTAAAGAATTTGGAAAATGCAGAAATGTATAGGAAAATAAAAAATCCTCTGTCATCTCATCAGCCAGAGGTAACTGTGTGTAACATTTCAATTCTAATCCCTCCCAGGATTTCTTCTCTATATCTATGGATATACACTCTGCATGTGTGAAAGTTTATGCAAAACCTGGAGCTTTGCTCTGTCCACAGCTCTATTTCCAGCTTTATTCATTTTTTTCCTATTTAAGAATAATCTTTAGGAAATTTTTCTTAATGGTTTGCAATATTCTCCCCTGTGGATTTTATGTGTTAAATATTTAGGTTGGTTACTTCTGCTTTTTATCATAAATAATGCTCTGATGAGCATTCATACACAAATCTTAGTGTACAGCTCCGATGAGATCCTTGGCATTAATTTCTAAAGGTAGAACTATTTTGAGCAAAGAGCATAAGTATTATAGAGGTTTTTGATACATGATGCCAAATTACCTTTTAGAAAGGTTTTAGCAATTTATAATTCCACTAGCAGTGTATGAGAGCATCCATTTCACTCTAACTTCCTTAATGGTGAGTATTATTAATATTTTCCCATCCTGGCTCTTGAATATTCAAAAGTGGTACTCTGTTTCTTTAATTTACATGTCTTTGATAACTAGTGATTTTGATTTTTTATAACAACGGTCCATATGTATCTTCCTTTTGTAGTTTTCCAGTTTAGCATCTTATTGAGACTCATCTTTTGCTTTTCTTTTTTTTTTTTTAATTGAAGTGTAGTTGATTTACAATACCGTGTTAGTTTCAGGTGTACAGCACACTGATTCAGTTTTATATATATGTGTGTGACACATATACACATATATATATTTTTTCAGATCCTTTTCCCTTATAGGTTATTACAAAATATTGAGTAGAGTTCCCTGTGCTGTACAGAGGTCTTTGTTGGTTATCTATTTTATGTATAAAATCTTTTTCTACTTGGCTTATAAGAACTATATAATAAGAACACTTTCTCCCAGGAAGAACAGAAAGCAGCTGTGCTCTCAGTGATTCCTGGTCTAGCAGCAGCAACACCTGGGAACTTTGTTAGAAATGGGAATTCTCAGGCCCCAGCCCAGCCTGCAAGCTGTGTCTTACCAAGCCTTACAGGTGACTCTGGGGCATGCTGAAATTTGAGTGCCACAAGTTAGAATCAAGATACCTTCTAAACACAACAGGATGTAATCACTCTCTCCTCTGAATGCCTTTAACACCTGGTTTGCATAGAATGAACTGTATGAAACTGCTGATACGTGACTGTTCTTGAATGACAAAAATGGCAGTTTCCTGTGCTCCAGACTTTTTACAATTTAATAGTCCTTTTTACCAGAGATGATATTCAAAATATCTAAAACCTGTATCCTCCTCCATCAGAAAGAGTGCCTTCAATGTGACAGGGTCCTTCATGGCCCCTTGCTGTGCAGGTTTTTAACACTTCAGCTGCCAGAGGAAGAGTTCGGAAAATGAAGGTCCTCCCTGAAGAGGAGCTGGGTGGCTGCGATGGGGGTGGGCACTCGTGGGGTTTGGGGCAGTATTTATTTACCAATCTGTCCAGAAGTATACAATATTTTAATAATATACACAGCTGGACCTGTGCCTACATGACCTGGACATCTGCTCTGTTACTAGTTTCTATTCGGTTTCAGTGTTCTTGATATAATTTTATTGTCCTCCTTCAATGACGACAAACTCTGTGGAGTTAGAAATTGTGCCCTCTTAAACTTTTTTTACAAGCTGTAGAGGTAAATATTATTCATTTCACATAATAAGTACTCAAAAAGTGTCGAATGAATATTGATTTTCAATTATGGCTCATTTTGAGGAGGAAGAGACGAGATTTTTTTTTTTTTTTTTTTTTTTTTTTTTTTTTTTTGCGGTATGCGGGCCTCTCACTGTTGTGGCCTCTCCCGTTGCGGAGCACAGGCTCCGGACGCGCAGGCTCAGCGGCCATAGCTCACGGGCTTAGTTGCTCCGCGGCATGTGGGATCTTCCCGGCCCAGGGCACGAACCCGTGTCTCCTGCATCGGCAGGCGGATTCTCAACCACTGCGCCACCAGGGAAGCCCCAAGAGACGAGATTTTGAGACGATGCTGCTTAAAGAGAATACACACAGAGAGAGGAATGAAGTCCTTGAGGATTTCATATTGTAACTCACCTCGCTTATTTATTTTCCTGGATCTGTATACACATGACAGAACATTATGGTGTGATACTTAATTGCTGTCTGTAAAGAAACATCCTCGGGGAACAGGACTCAAAAGGAGTCTTAGTGCTTCTTGCATCAGGAGAAGACCCCACCTTTGCCTCTAGCACCTCTGCAGGCTTCTCCCCCAAAAGTGAGTTAAATGCCGGGCTCTTTGGTATTTGTGTCGGTCCTTCCAACCCCACTGACTAGGCCAAGCGTACCTGTGTTCTGAACCCCACTGGAACACAGTTGTATCTTTGAGCAAACTGAGAACACTGTCAGTGACAAAGACATCTGTGATTTCAAAGCTTTTTTAAAAATATAAATATTTGTATATACTTTAAAAACATATTTCTGTATAGGACAGTCCATCGTGAAACTGTTTGATATTGAAACATGTAACCAGAGAAAAACTTTTACAAACGTTATTGAATCCTCCTAACATTTTCTTATGAGATCTAAATCAGTGCTGTTTTCCCAAATTCAGCAAGCAAGGGTTACTGCACAATATATCAGGTTGTTATGACAACTGATGATCTAGAACAAGTAAAACCTGTAGGGGTGAAGTAACACCATTCAGCATAATGCACTTTATTCTGTTCAAAAGAAAAGTTATTTTTTTCCTCTGCAAATGAGACAATATGATGGGGAAATTAAATTAAATGGTGATGTTATTCCCTGAGGGCAAAACAATTCCATTCAATAAATTAATTTTACATCAGTAACTCTTTCTTTTCTTGAAACTGACAGTAATAACCTGACAGCTTAAAGCTCTAATAAACTTCAAGATCAGAATGACTACTCTACCCATACAAAAGGGAAGTCGGGAGTAGCACAGGTATGATAATCATCCTCCGTTCATCGCAAACAGGAGAAAATCCTCCAAATTCAATTTAACTTATTGCATTTACCTGATGAAACAGGGTACTTAAAATAGTTTTTGACAGCATGTGGTTTGAGCATCCTAACATTCCCTCCTATTCTTTGGGAAGGTCTCTCAACTTCCCTGCCAGATTACATTAAGCTATTCTAAATAAATAAGACTTGAAACCTGGAAACCTATCAGAGAAAGAATGGTATCATCCTAATGCAAACAAGAGGGAAGAAGGAGAGGAGGGAGAAAGGTGTGACGGGGGTCTGTGGCTTAGATAAAACCAGCCAGGGCCAATGTTTCAATCTAGCGACGTAGGGATTTGTCGGGGCCGCTAAATTTGGGGCAATTGAGCCCATCTAGAAGCTACTTTTTATATTGAGCAGCAGTAAGGGGGTGGCTCGAAGCTTTGTGCCTTCATTTCCCCATCTCGACCTCTGCTACCCTCAACTGAGCCAACAAGAACAAATACTAACCCGCAGGCATAGAAGAAGTCGTCTCTTTTACTATTCTTCTCATAAAAACTTTACGTTTCTCTGAGAGTATTTTACAAGCATGACAGAAAACATGATCGCTAATTCCGGTAGACTCACAGTGGCCGAAACCTGGGAATTCAGCCAGAACTGAGGAACAAGTCGCCTTTGCATCCTCTCCAGGGTATGACTTCATCGCTAACACTTCTGTACCTAGACACCAACTCTTGGGTAACACACGGGCCGCGCTGTGCCAAACATCCCTGTGCTTTATCATTTTTCATTTCCAGGTGATACTGATGAGTGATTTGTGAATGTTAAAAAAAAATCCATTAAGTGGAATAATAAAGTTGCTCAGTTTCTTTGTCTCATTGAGTGGTTCCAATTAGAGGCCGAATGAGCCCTGCTGGTTTTTCATCATTCAAGTTTATGACAAAGCACATAGCCCAGAGGTACCGGGGTCCTGAAGACTCAAAGAGAGATGTCACCTGTACATCCAAATAGATTACAGAGGTTGGCTAATCTGCAAAGAAACGTGGGTCTCTCTAAAGCAGGAGGCATGTGCTGCCTGTTTTGCAAAAGTACAATTTAATTGCCATAGTTCTGCAATTATTCACAAATCATGTTGAACAGTGAACAATTACACCCCAATCCTAGCCCTGCGGTCTTTACTCCAGCTAGTGAGTTATATGTTAAAATGTTTAAGGCAGTTAGCTGAGCACATTTTTCAGCTCAAGCTAACAGACTACTCAAGGTTTTGTCATCTTTGCCATCAATCAGTCTCACCTAGAAACCCATGTTTTGTGAATGGAGTATGGAGGTGTCACATAAAAAGAGGGGAACACTTCTGCCTGAAAGAGTCCCAACCCCCCTTCTAAAGAGAAGGGTCTTATGTGCCAATTCCTCTGTGAATGGTTCCCTGGGAAAGAAAGGAGGCATTGATTTTGGTTTTACTACTGAAAATCTCCAGTGCCACCAGAGATCAAACAAAATACTCTCAAGCTTATCTTTTCTTTGGAAGCAATAGCTCATTCTGTTGCCTAAAAGTGCAAAGCCAGAGAGGTGCTATATTTGGGGCTGGACTTAGATGACCTATACCTACTATAATCTTAGGTTCAAAATGGTTTAGCTCTTGTCTCTCACTCAGTGAGTAATAAAATGAAAACAGGCCTGGAAAGGGCATGCAAGTGATTTCAACTGGCACCTTAAGGCAATTTTAGTCCTAAATAATAGCTCTCAAAGGGGCTTGTGTAATTGCCCTATTATAGGTGTGATTCTGTAACAATAAAATTGGCATAATAACAATACCTCCACCAGTTGCTTTACATTTCAATTAAAGTCAACAGTATGAAATGACCACTGTTACTCTGAATGAATGATATAAAGAAAATGACTTTCTAAGTTGAAAAACAACAAAAACAACTTCAACAAGACCCTCCAAAATGTCTCCTGTGGATCCCTAGTCATATGGAAATCCAATTCAACTTCATTCTCCTGTGAAGTTCCTGAAAGTGTAGGGCCAGTTGTATTTCATTCATTCATCATTTATTCACCAGAAAGGAGATTTTTGTCAAATATCTAATATGCACCAGGCATGACTCTGAACTTTAGTGACAAAGAGGAGAGCAAAATAAACAAAAACCCATGTTCTTCTGAAGCTTATATTCACAATGGTAGAGAAGCCTTTTTTTCAAAGGGCTTGAATAATAAACATTTTTGGCGTTGGGGGCCATCTGAAAGCAGCTATAGATAATACATAAACAAATGGGTGTGGCTATGTTCCAATACTTTACTTACAAAAAGAAGCAGGGGAGTTGGATTTGGCCCCTGGATGGTAGTTTGCCGACCCCCTTGCATCCAATGGGATAGTCAGACAGAATAGGAAAAAGATAAATAAGTGAAATCTTTATTAAGAAGAAAACCAAGCGATGAAATACTCCAACTTGGAATTTTTTTTTTTTAAGGTTCTATCAAGGAAGTGAGGTGTGCAATAGATGGCAAGAACACAGCTGTGTTTTTATGTCATACTGGAATTTCTGTTAGACCTTCTACTCACTGAATTTTTGCTGATGGCTGCATTCTTATTGTGGATTAATAATAGGAGAATGCCCTTAGAGAACGTTTTAGTTTTGGTTTACATTTTAAATTAAGAGATTCTCAAATGCCCTCTTTTCCCTCATCTCAGGGTGGGATGAATTTTTTATATATAAGCAGTATTTATTTAACTATTTTATAAAATTATTGAGAGCCTGCAAAGACTTTTAAACATTCCTAACCTTCCTTTCCCTCATTCTTAAATGACATAAAGTAATTGTGCAATGTTCCTGATTCTGCACCCAGCAAACTGCATCCAAACTCAAATCTGTTGTAATGAGTAATCCAAAAAAATGCAGTTTGGATTACATCGCCATCCTTTGACTCTGTATGAAAGAAGTACTCTCCTACTCTCCTTTCAGTGAAGGATTAATTATCACAGTGTTCACTGGATGAGACAGACCCAGGGGTCTTACTGTGTTTTACACGTGCCTGTGAATTATTTTCAAAAAAGGAAAAAAATAGAAAAAGAAAAAGGAATAAAAATGGTGTCTTAACATGGCAACTACCAAACTTCCTTAAAAATAAATGTTGGTGACATAGCCTCCCCCCAAAAAAAAAGAAGAAGAAGAAAACCAAGGAGGAAGTGATGATAGAAGTGTTGAGTGCATGCACGTGTGTGTGTGTGTGTGTGTGTGTGTGTGTGTGTGTGTGTGTGCACGCTTTTGGTGTCCAGTTTGCAATTTTAGATAAGGTGGCCAGGGAAGTTTGATTGAAGACCTCAAGGAAGTGAATGAATCTGGAGTAATAGCCCTCCACGCAGAGAGAACTGCTGGTGCAAAGGCCCTAAAGAATCCTCCATCATATGTTCCAGCCAATGGTGTCCAGTGATCAAGGGGGACAGGTAGTAGGAGAAGATGAGGTCCGAGAGGAAATGAAAAGATGGGCAGCAAATGGGGAAGTGGGGCCAGATAGGAAATTGCAGACTGTTTTTTTCATCTGGGTGAGATGGGGCCACACAAGGGATTTCAGTAGAGGAGTAGAACCATCACCTTGGTTGCTGCCCTGATAAAGAGATTGCAGGTAGGCAAAGGTGGAAACAGGGAGACCAGGTAGGAGGCCAAAATGGTTATCCAGGCAGGAGCTAATGGTGACCTAGACTAAGGTGATAGCAGTGGAGGTGATGACATGTGATGGGCATGTAGGTTATGTTTTAAAGCAGAGCCAGGATTTCCAGAGCATTTGTAGAGTTTAAGAGAACAAAATATGAGTTAAGAGTGACTCCAAAGTTTTAACTCAAGCAACTGGAAGAGTGGAATTGCCATTTATTGAAATGACTACCCCTGCAGGAAGAGCAGAGTCTATCAGGGCCATGGTTTTGGAGGTAATGTTTCAGATTTCTTACACCAAAGTGGAGATGTCAAATAGGCAATTAGATGTTTGGAGTTGAGGGGAAAGTTCTAGGCTGGAGTTATAAATTTGCGAATTGTCAGCATATAGATGGTATTTAAAGCCATGAGATTGGATGATATCACTGAGGATATGAATGTAGATAGGAAGGGAAATATCTGAAGACTGAGCCCCAGGCCATTCCAATGCGGAGAAGTCAGGGAGATAAGGAATAATCAGCAAAGAAGACACAGTCCCTTTACACTTAGGTGCTTTAGATAGCAGTTTGCATCTTTGAATGTATGTTTTAAATTTGAAAATTTGATTGAAAGCTGAAAATAATGGCAAATATTTTGTACAAATTTAAAGAAAAATTTTAAAATAACAATATTTTGTTCTTCCTTGGGATTTTGTATATGTATATTTATTTCTTGGCCTGAAGGCTACCAAATACAAGCAACACTGGCAAGATCTATTTAAGCGGGCCTGGGTCTTTTCCATCTTTCTGCTTAGGGCCTGGCACATACTGAACTTTCATATCCTTTTCTGCAGCGTAATTGATTTTACATTGGTACTTGACCAAATTACTTATACTAATCTGAGAATTTCTATGTCTGAGAAAGTACAGCTAGGTCTATCACTCTTCCATTTCACATTCAGAATTTTATGTTTTATATTCGCAATAAGTTTTTGCTAATGTCACTCCCACGCTGCCTGCACAACGCAACAGCGACCTGGTGAAAAGGCAAATCAATTGTTTGTTTGATGTCAAACAATTGGACGTATATGATATTGTAGTGACAAGGAGGCAAATGACATATTCTAATCCTGGTTCTGCCATCAATGTAATCTTGGCAAATCAGTCTCTCCGGGTACAATTTTCTTATCTACAAACTGCATGTGCTAACATTCTTTCATAACCTTTTGGACCTTTTATCCTATTGCATTGATAAATTGTTTGGGCTTGTGTTAAATTTTCCAAATGATATATGCTATAATAATGGATGGTAATGTATGTTACATAATTCTTTAACTGTATTGTGAATTCAGAATTTTTGCAAAATATTCCATAAACATTTTATATTTTACACAAAATTCGAGGGGTATGTGTGGTTCTCCATTTGAACAGATGTGGTATCTTCTAGGCTGAACTTACATTTTTTTTCTACACAACAGCAACGAAACAAAACAAGGAAGAGTTTCAAATAAAGGTGAAGAAGTAGATGGAAATGATGGTCACTTACCAAGAGCTGCACTGACTGCTTCCATCTTCCTTTTTTCTCCATGCTCTTTTTGTGTGCTGCCAGATTGTCTCCTAGCTGGAGGTGACAGACAGCCCCAGTCCAGATTGCATCTACACACAACCCATCTGGGAATTGTCTCTGCGAGTTTCAAAGATGTTCCCTGTGGCAAAAACCACTTTATAAGTCTCTTTTCAAACTTGAGGTTCTGTTTAAACATGTTTGAGCAGTTATGGTCGGCTGTGTGATGGGGGTGGGCAGCTCTGCAGAGGCAGGGTGGACACTTCCTACTGTCATTTCTCAGGAGCCGTGTCCTGTGGGATGCACCCTGGGGGTGGAAATAGGCTTGGGCTGACTGCCCTTTACTGCCATTTTGTGTTTGACACTTCTGCTGTCTTATTCCTTCTGTGAAGACTTATTTCCTCATTTTTTTCAGATTCTCTACTTAGGTATACACAGGACAAGGGGAGGTTTTTTTTGGGGGGACAATGTCATTATCCACTTAAACTTTTAGACTCCTCTCATACTTACCCCTGTGGGTACAGGTCATTTATGTAATGTCTTGTGAAACATTTAATATATATAATACAGGGCATTTTAAAGTTATGCTATGATGGGTAAGGGAGGTTTGGAGTGTTGGTCCTTTAAGCTGAGGAACCAGGGTGAAAAAATATGAGTTTGTCTTGGCCAAATGAGATGAAAAGGGATTGCTGACTTGAACACATGGGATGACAGTAACATACAACTGGGATCCTGGGTTGGGAGGAGAGATGAGAAATATAGGAAAGCAACGAGGTAGACAGGGAATTCAGCATCTCCATTCAAAGTGGAATGTCCAGATAAAAACTCAGTGGAATCAGTAAAGAAATATTTTGCAGCCTCCTTTTGCCTCTCAGCGCATTTGGCTATAAATCCAGCTATTTCTCCCCCCTTTCTGATAGAAGATTGGGCCTCTATCCCTTTCAGTTATAGCAGGATGGGATGACGTAGTTACATTTGTGAAGGCTAAGTTTCAAGACTATTGAATTTTGGACAGTAGCACTGTTAGCTATTCTCCCAAAAAAGTACACTATAGAAATGAGCTAGTAGCACACTGTGTCATTTTCGGTGTTAGCAGAATGAGCCATGGAAGGAGAAAAGTTGCAGTGTAAACATTTATGGTATTAGCAATATTCCCTTCTTGGGAGAAAAATCATATGGGGACAAATGTAATCATAGAAGAGCTGCCAAGTGAATATAAATTTAAAAAATGGAATGATGCTTTATTATGTGAGTTTCTTCAAAATATTCCAGTTAATGTGCTACAGGAGATATTGAGAAGGAAAACCCATAAAGAGTGATAAATTCCATGGGAATTTTTTTTTTTTTAATAGTGGATTTTTGACCGATAAACGTAAAAGACCCGGGAACAATGTGGTGGCACTGGTGGAGAAATCCCAGCCAGTAAGATATCTGGCTGTGAGGAGATCAATAGAATACATGATGCTACATGATGCTCAAAGGGTAGAATTTGGGAGACAAAATAGATCAGGTGCCAAGGGAACTATGGATTGAACCCACTAGGGTAACATGATGATTAATTTTTGTGTCAACTTGACTGGCCTAAGGGATGCCCAGATAGCTGGTAAGACATTATTTGGGGATGTTTCTGTGAGGGTGTTTCTGATTAGCACTTGATTCAGTAGACTGAGTAAAGAAATCTGCCCTCACCAATGTGGGTAGGCATCACCCAATCCCTTGGGAGGTCTGAATGGAACAAAATAGGCAAAGGGAAGGGAGAATTCTCTCCCTCTTCTTGAGCTGGGATGTCCATTTTCTCTTCCTTCTGACATTGAAGCTCCTGGTTCTTAGGTCTTTGGACTCTGGAACTTACAGCAGTGGTCCCCCAGTTCTCAGGCCTTTGAACTTCGACTGAATTATATTATCTGCTTTCCTGCTTCTCCAGCTTGCAGATGGCAGACTATGGGAACTTCTTGGTCTCCGTAACTGTGTAAGCCAATTCCCATATAAAACTTCTCTTCTATCTATCTACATCTATCTATCTATCTCATATTGCTTTTGTTTCTCTGGAGAACCCTGACAAATACAGGTCATGTTACCAGAATAGAATGCTTCAACTTAGAATGCAGGCAATCATTGGAAAACATAGAACTGTACACATTTAAAAGGCTGGCTCCTAGACAAGGCAGGCTGTTGATTTTAGAATGACATTCAGAGTAGAAATCACTGAAGAAGTATATCCCAATATCTTGATCTCCAGGCAGAAAGAATATAAAAGAACTTCCAACTTTACATTAAGCCTAGAGAAATTTGTAACATGGGTTAGTTGAGATTAGACAAATCAGCAAAGACCAAAATAAGTTCTGGCAGTAGCTCATGAAGGGCCAGTCTCAGCTAGCCAGCCTTAGAAAGCTTGAGAGTCATGTGTGCCCTCCAGGAATCTCCCTGTTGTCACAATAAATTCTGACTGAAAGAGGAGAGAGCTAAGGCTATCAATAACCAGGAAGAAAGAGAATGGTATCTCAGTTTAGATTTCTTCCTTAATAAATAAGCCAGCAGTAACTCTACATAGGCTAGTAATTGCCCAGTGCCTTATAAGTGGTTGGAATTCGGAATTTATAAGCTTTTCTTTTATGAGGATGAAGGGAGTTGGGGACATCTCCTGCCTCCTCATCTCCCCTCCTCTGTGCATGGAGCAGCAACCCCCATCTGCCTACCAGTGTAGAGAGGCACTGTATGCTGGCAAACTGTGAGACACTTGCAGGATTCCTCCCTAATGTCAGGGGGGGAAATGGGAATAGTGGAGGTGGCTTGGGAAACTGGTGTGGAGTTCAGGACTGATCGGATGGCAACAAGAAGCAAATGGTTCAAATCGCCAACAGCGTCCCAAGCTCTGAACCTTCCAACCTGCACTATAAAATTTCAATCAGCTCAGGGCTTCCCTGGTGGTGCAGTGGTTGAGAGTCCGCCTGCCGATGCCGGGGACACGGGTTCGTGCCCCGGTCCGGGAGGATCCCACATGCCGCGGAGCGGCTGGGCCCGTGAGCCATGGCCGCTGAGCCTGCGCGTCCGGAGTCTGTGCTCAGCAACGGGAGAGGCTACAACAGTGAGAGGCCCGCGTACCGCAAAAATAAATAAATAAATAAAAATTAAAAAACTTTCAATCAGGTCTTTCTCACGCAGGCTGGGAGTTTCACAGATTTTAAAGACAATCCCAACATCTGCACAAGAGATTGGTGATTCTTATCCTTACGCATACACATATGCCAAATTCCTGAGTGTGGCACAGGTGTAGAGGTTAAATTTCTTCTTGGTTTACAGATCCATTCCGATCGATGGAGAAATTTGGAGAATTGTGCCTTTGGAAAGAAATCTAAATGGCAGGAATCAAAAGTTTAAGGTGATGAGGTTAAGAGAACTTTGGTAGATCTGTTGGGTAACCTTGTGCAGGGGCAGGAGAGGCAGGAGAGCCTGCAAATATCCATCTAGATCAGACCACATGGAAAGAAACCGCTAGTTTTACAATTTCTGTCTTGATATGTATAAGGAACTCCAGCTGCCAACTGACCTGTGTCTTACGATTAGTGGCAAAGGAACAGATTGGGAAGACCTGACTCAAGATGCAGCTAAACCAAAGAGAAAAACCGCAAGACCCTTTGTGGCTGGCAGCTCTGGCAGTTTATCGTAACACTGAACACGGTTACACCTGGGTAAGGTGTCCTGAGTTTCAGTCAGGGATTGAGATCTTGTACAAGATTTGGGAGTAAGAGATCGACAAAGCTGAAGGACTGTAGAAAGGGCTTGCTCCCTGGATATATCGTTGTGTAATGATATGATCACTGCCTCTGTACGATAGGATCTTACAGCCAAACCTGTGGCTATTAAGAACATGCAATTCACCATGGAAAACTGTTAGGCAGGGGAGAGGATTCATGTAGATCTAGGATAATGATAATAAAATCCATGATTTAAATTAGTTATCATCATCCGTGTAGGGTCAGAAAGAAACCCCATCTTCACCCTCACAGAGGAGACAGATTGAGAGAAAAAGCAAACAGAAAGAAAGGATAATGAGTGACTTGCCTTGAAGGTACAGACTCAATGACACTCCGGCCTTTGGGGGGTGGGGTGAGATCTCTCACTGCCTCTCCAGGAGGCAAGTGCCTTCCTAGAGAATAATCTGGAAGCCTCAGATATCAAGTCTGCAGGCCCTTGTCCATCTAGGAGAGGAATGTGGGGAATGTATTGTGTTAGAAAGGATGCATACCAATGAATTAGGAAGAGCTCCCCAAAGGACTTTTGGGTAAAGTCACTGGTACGGTGACTATTCGAAAATTAGTGATCTCTGTCCAAGAAAATATTGGCTGGATGTCTATGGAACACTGACAGAATCCCAGGCCACTTATGTGGAAAAAAATGACACTTTACTCTGGGAGGACTCAAGTAATTTCCAGTTGGCAAGACAAAGGTGTTCATCCGCTTAACCTCCCCATTCTTTCCTGTTCTCACCCACAGTGGGGAGAGTGTCTTTTAGCTTACGAACACTGCAAAGTATCAGGGATGATTATTATTGTGTCGCGTAATTTCTCCCCTCTGAGTAACAGGAGAGCTAGGATGAGATCACTGGGTGAATGGACTGTGCTGACTTTGACCACAAAGGAAAAACAAAACGAGAATGTGACATCACCTGGACTTCCAAGGCTGATTTTTTTTTATATGAAAAGGGAAAAGATCGTTCAGCGATAACAAAAAAGCACTCTCACTATCCTTCCACTTCCACCATGGGTTATCTAGATGAGGTTCTTTTCAGGACTAGAATGTGCCTGCATAGCCTTCAGACATGGCTGGTGCAGAGACAGAGTTAACTGTTGATCACCCTCATAAGCTTAGATTCCCCGATTTTTTTCTTTTCTGAGTCAAAGGGTTATGTGGTTCCAGTGAAGTAACAAATGACATTGGTTACCTAGTTGGATAACAAGGATAAGGAGAGGAGTCTCCATTCTACCCTTAGATTCAGTTTGTACCTTCACATAGAGTGGTGGTGACCTTACATCACCCCAAAGATAGAATCAGCCCCCAGAATGGACATACACAGAGGAATACATGTGCTTCTGCCAAATTAATTTTAATGCAGTGAAACTGTTTGCAAAATGTTCTGTTTCCTTGGCCATTCTGAAAACTCTGCCTGGTTGGGGTCCAGGTATCTTCTCAAGACCCTTCTCTGGGGTTGTGTAACTGCAGGGAAACCTGAGCTGCATTCTTCTGACAAAGACATCACCCTTCCTCCCTACCCCAATGACTCCAGGCCAGGAGAAAGACTCCTTAAACTTATTTCCATCACAATAGGGTTATAAAATAGTGCTTCTGATTTTTGTCATGCTAATTCTCTCCTTAAACCATCATATTATTTCTCGCCTTAAAATAGGGAAATTCTGGTAATATAAATAATAGTATGCAAATAACAAGACATAAAATACAGAAGTATAGCACTCATCACCAGAATCAATTCAGGGGGGTCTCTGAATAAAAGATATTTCATTCATTTGTTTTAACTAGTTGAAAACTACATTTTATTTTACTAATTTAAAACTGAATCACGGCAGGAGGAGTGCTATTTCAATTTTTTAAAATTCTTAATTCACTAATAAAATCAATCCAAAACAAAGTTCTTCCCATAGAATTATTTTGTATAAGCGTATATGGCTACTAGTTCATGAATTATATATTCATGTATAATTTATAGCTACAATATTTCAGCTTTTTGTAGACCAGAACATTTTACCCTATGATTTATTGTCAGCATATCACCTACAACTTTACAGATAGTTCCTATCAATTATAGCTTCATATATATATCACTGAAAATGAAGGATAACATTTAAAGGGTTCTACTTCAATCAATTCTTATTCACAGACTTTGCTAAGGATGCCAAACTTCCCTGGAAACATAATACTGTACATTTGTATACTGCTTTACAGTTTTCAAAATGTAGTCAGACATAATGTGTCCAAAATAAATTACTTTTTAGACTTCTTCATATGAAGTGATATTTCATAGTCAAATGTTGGATTTTAAAATATTTTAAAAGTATGAGGGTGTTCAAAAAATATAGGAAACTTGACAATAAGGAAATAATAATAAACAGGTAGTGCAATGGTGTGAACTCTTTCTAGCAGCCTTCAACTATTATTATGCAGTGTCCTGATTAAGTCTCTGAACTTCTCTGACTCCAAAGGTCCATGAGTAAAGTAAGACTCTACTAACTTCACCAGGGATGTTGTCAAAACACACTTAAAAATACCTGATTTTATAAGCCAGTTAAGCAGTTTTATAATAATATGGCAGGGGAGTTTAGGTGGGAAATATGTCAGTGCATATTTTGGCCATTTCCTGCAGGCTAAGGCTGTTCAAGCAGAAGCTGAAGACTTGAGTGATGCATGCGAGTAGCTGTGTGTGTGTGTGTGTGTATGTGTGTGTACATGTGTACACATGTACAGGTACAGGTGGGCATGGGGGAATGTGCCCACATGGAGGGAATACTTGCTGAGAGATCTGTTGATGGGATGAAAGGTTAATCCTTTCTGTTGACAGTATGAAGTTAATAAGGCCTACATTACCACCTTATCAAGGTGCTTCGGGAATATGAGAATATAGGTGAGACTTGGCTCCTGACTTCCAGAAGCTTAATCTCATTAGAGGGACAAGAAATTTACAGATGAAACAATTAGAGAACAAAACTTAATATATAAGTTTCTAAATTGACTCTGTGGTGTGTGTGTGTGTGTGTGTGTGTGTGTGTGCGTGTGTGTGTGTGTGTGTTTGGGGGAAGGCAGTATTAATGAAGGAATGTTCTTGACCAGGAAGAAACAAATGCTCAGACAAATGCTCAGAGTGCCACAAGGCCGTCATTCATTCAACAAAGCAGAGGACTGAAAACCCACCAGCTCTGCGCCAAGTATGGAGGATACAAAGCACATATTTCCCTTTTCATTATCACTTATTTACCAAAAAAATAAGTGTATTCATGATTCAAAGTACAGTTTATAGATCCTAAGGTAACCAGTGGGCTGACAGCTCGGCAGAAACCCCACCTACTTTCCTTTCCTTAAGGACAACAAAGAAACAAATGTATAAACCCCAGAGCTCCAGCTCCAACATATTTAAAAAATCTATCTGTTTTTATTTTCTTTTTTCAGAAGATTAGATTAATTATCTTCTTAGGTCTGAGTGGATCTTTTTAGAATCAAAAGGCCCTGAGGGCTTGTAACAGAAACCGCTAGAAAACTGTTACGAAATGATGTATTAACTTAGTAACCCGACAAGCGCTCTCTGTGCTTCCTGCTTTCTTCACAACAGCTGAGGCACTTCCTATTCTAGGGCTCCTTCCCCTCCTGCCTCCCTTCTGGGCTCCTTGGGTACCCTTGCTTCCCAAGCATCTCTCATACTTTCCTACGGTTCATCAACGGTTTATGTATTTGACTTCCCCACCAGACTATGAACTTTTATATTTTCAGTACTTATGACTAACATCACATCTAGCACCCAGTGGGTTCCCATGAAAATC
Organism: Kogia breviceps; assembly: GCF_026419965.1. Classification (NCBI taxonomy): domain Eukaryota; kingdom Metazoa; phylum Chordata; class Mammalia; order Artiodactyla; family Physeteridae; genus Kogia; species Kogia breviceps. The sequence goes on along the minus strand of NC_081322.1, from coordinate 31,575,068 downwards.
TGCTACACACTGTTAAAACGATTCAGAGTCCTGGTTAGAAACTGTGCATTTTCTAGAGCTATAAGCCATAGGGAACCAGCTTTTGCAGCTGTGGTTTTGAAGAGACAAGTTTCACAGACTCCTAGACCTGAAGGGGTAAACATAAGGTTATAAAGGTATATATTTAATTCTTCCCTTTGGTAAATATATCACACAGGTGGAAAGGGGGAAAAGATGGTAGGCTGTGTCAACAGAGTCAAGTTTTTCACTCTTGGAATATAAAGTAAAACTGAACTGACTGTTACTTGAAATTTTGTCTTTGGGTGGATGGGGTCGGGGTGGGGGGGCAGGGGGAAGGCGAGAGAGATACTCACTACCATCTGAAGTCTAAGTGAACCCTTTTGGAAACCAAGTGCCAGGAGTGTTCATGCTGCCAGCAAGAAACAGATTCCAAGAGTAAAGATCCGGGCTTTGAACCCTGCTGTGAAAGGAGACTTTCCAAATCAAAGGGTGCGGGAAGGCTGTAGTTCTGCTCTTCAACTCTGGCGCTGATCAAAGCCTTGATTTGCTTCTGCTTTTTCAAACCTCAGATTCGTGCCCTCATCTTTGTATTCTCAACGCATCCAATTCCAAATGTAGAGAATGAAGATTCTCTAACTCCCCCAGGATGCAGACCCCCCTACATGTGTATTCCTTCAATACAGTAAACTTTCACTCATCTGGTTGTCAGTGGTTTATAATTGACCATCAAATGAATACTTACTTGTTTTGCTCATTGGACAGAGCTCTCAAAAACGTCTTTGTTGTTTAAGCAAAGCCTGATGTGTTTAAACAATAGCAAAATAAAAAATCCTCAGGAAGTGGGCAAAACAGAAAGATCATCCTATTTCCCTGCCTGACCAATACAGCCCTGGGGAAAATGACTGGGATGTGACCTGCTTTAAGCCTCTCTGACGCTTTGCGGTAGTCCTTCAGTGCTCTCTCCCATTAGGGTTCAAACTCCTCTCCCATCTCACGTAGTCCCTCTGTGTTCTCTGCATCAGATACCCAAAGCCTTCAGGCTGTCTCCATTCTCCCCTACGGCAGGCAGGTAACATTGGAGGAAGAGCAAGGTGGCTAGTGTGTCTGGAGCAGAGAGTGAGGAGAAAAGTAGGAGAGTAGGTCAGAGATATGGGGCAGAGGTGGGTCATATATCACCTTGTATTCTTTAGTAAAGACCTTGGATTTTACTCTAAGAAAAGTGGGGTGTATTAACGGGGTTTGAGTCATAGTCCAGTTTATCTTGAAAAGGACCCCTTGGGCTGCTATGTTGAGAGTAGCCTAGGCAGCCATCCAGGTGGAGATTACAGCAGCTGAACAAGGTGATGGCGGTGGAGTCTGGATCTATTTTGAAGGTAGAGCAAACAGAATTCCCTGGTGGATTTGATTTGGGATGTGAGAGAAAGAAGCATCAAGAATACTAGAAAGGTGGAGTTGTTGCCAGCTGAGACAGAAGACTAAGAGTATAGCAAATTTGAGACGTCAAGGGTCCTACCAGAAAACAGGTGAAAAGAGAAAACGTTTCTTCTTGTTGCAACATGAGAAGCACATGAATGGGATTCTGCTCTGCCTACTGGCAATTAGAAGAGGTTTTATAGTTTATAAGCTTTAGGTTGGTCACAAAAAAGGGGGATGAAAGAGAGACTGGTCTGGAGATTACACTTTGGGAACCACTGGCTGAAGAGCAAGAAAGTCTGAAACAAGTACATTCTACAGCTCAAATTTATCCAGAAAAGAAACAGTGTAGACCTAAGCCTTGCAATTCTTTATTGTAGGACGATCTTAACCCTTCACATGGGGTAATATCAGGAGCTTAGTTCTGGACAGGCAGTTCAATCTGTGAGTCTGGAGTTTGGGATGGAGGTCTGGGCTTGAGATAGTAATTGAGAGCTGCTGTCATATACAGTTGTCCCTCTGTATCTGTGGGGGATTGTTTCCGGGACCCCCTGAAGATACCAAAATCTGAGGATGCTTAAATCCCTTATTAAAAATGGCTTAGTATTTGCATATAACTTATACACATCCTCCCGTATACTTTGAATCATCTCTAGATTACTTAAAATACCTAATACAATGTAAATGTGCGCAGTAAATTCAAGTTTTGTTTTTTGGAAATTTCCGGAATTAAAATACAATTTTTCCATCTGAGGTTGATTGAATTCACATATGTGGAACCTGAGGATATGGAGGGCTGGCTGTAGATGGAATTTAAAGTCATGAAAAATGAGAAACAGATGTTCAAAATGCTTAATAATATAAGAACAGAAAGGTGAAATAAAGATTGGAGGCAAAGAAGGAATGATATTTATGTCAAATTTGATTGATACATGTATTTAATAGCTGTTCTTTTGTTATGATGGACTTGTAGAGGCCTAAATCAGGAAGTTTTCTTCTCTTTATTTCTTTTTGTTCTCCTCTTCTAATGTGAGGTGTCTGAGACTCTGAGGTGTTGTTACATGAACGCTGTTACACAGCTAGTGTAGCACATTATATTTTCAAAGATGGCCTCAACATTATCCACATTCCAAGTGCTATTCTGAAATGTGACCTCGACACCCCTTCCATTGAAATGTGAGGTCTTTGTTCCCATCCTTAAATCTGCGCAGGCTTATGACTTGCTTGTGAACAACAAAAGGCAGTGGATGTGAAGCTGCATGACTTCCAAGGCTAGGTCAGAAAAGGTGATGCAATTTCCACCCTATTTGGTGAACTACCTCTGTTAAAACCCTGAGCCTCCATGTATGAGGTTCAAATGCCATGCGGCTGCCATACTGTGAGGAAGTCCAAACCAGCCCTCATAGAAAGATCACACGGAGAACTCGGAGGCTACAGTGAGAGAGAGAAATGACTGGCCAGCACCCAGCTGCTTGAGCTCTTCACTCCTCCAGTGCCAACCATTATATTGATAGCATGGCAACTGCATGAGAAATCCCAAGCTTTGCCCAGCCAGGCCTTTTCTTAATTCCTGACGCACAGATGAGAAATAATAAAATGTTATTAAACCACCGAGTTTTGGGATGATTCATTCTAATTTGTTTAATTTTTCAAATTTGCTTCATCACCAAACCCTTTGTTTTGGAGATAAGGGAGGACATAACACTCATTAACATGACTTAAAATTTGTGTCCCATCAAACAAACTTTGGAAAATATCTCCCGTATTCATCAAGCAAATTTTGGTTAGTGATTTGGCTGCTCAGAGAGAACTTTCTACAGGAGAGAGGATTGCACACCAGTCAACATGTCTATTTGCAGCTCAGTACAAATGTACAAATTAGGATTTCTCTATCATGCTTGAATTTGGTTACCATGAATTAGTCCTCAGAGCCTCCTCACTTGGGGCAAAAATATCAAGTACTTAATATGCAAGGCTGAGCTCCATGCCTTAGATGTATGTAGCCATTCTATGGAATGAGGCAGACCTTCTATTGATATTTTCTAAATGTAATAGATGTACTTTATTTACTTATTTATTTATTTACTTACTTTCTTTCAGAGGTAGTTAGTTCTCTACTCTAAAAATTTGAGATTTGTCATGAATCATTAGAAGATAGTTTACCATTTTATACTTATCAGACTCTTTTTAAAAAATAAATTTAATTATTTATTTATTTTTATTTTTGTCTGTGTTGGGTCTTCATTGCTGTGCGCTGGCTTTCTCTAGCTGCGGCGAGCAGGGGCTACTCTTCGTTGCGGTGTGCAGGCTTCTCGTTGCAGTGGCTTCTCTTCTTGCAGAGTGCGGGCTCTAGGTGAGCGGGCTTCAGCAGTTGTGGCTCACGGGCTTAGCAGCTGTGGCTTATGGGCTCTAGAGCGCAGGCTCAGTAGTTGTGGCACATGGGCTTAGTTGCTCCGCGGCATGTGGGATCTTCCCGGGCCAGGGCTCGAACCCGTGTCCCCTGCATTGGCAGGTGGATTCTTAACCACTGTTCCACCAGGGAAGTCCCTATACTTATCAGGCTCTTAATTAGGAATTTCAAGTGGAGTTTCCACAAGTGTCTTTGTTGGATTCTGAGCACAGTGCTGTTTGGAACCTAGGGAGCCAAAATTTGAAGGGTGGGTACTCACTTCGGCCCTAAGCTCTGTATGTCTTTTGATACCTTAAGGATAATAGGTCTTGGGAGTCTCCAAAAAGAGCCCCTTTTACTCTGATAACTGACCCTCTCATAATGGACTCCATCAAAGCAATAATGCAGAATCTTTCCGGAGAGAACCTCAAAGACAAGGTTGTACAGGAATATCCTCTGTTCACATAAAAGTCTACTGACCAGAAAATAGATACAGAGGGAGAAGTTGTTTCTTTCCATTGCAGAGTCACTCATCCATACACATGGCTTTTTCTTAACATTTATAAGCTGCTTATTACCATATTTCTATTTCTAGCCTAGACCTCATATAAGAGCTATAAATGATATATAAAATTACCTATACAATACGTCAATTTAAATCTCTCAAAGGTATTTCAAAATCAGCATATTCAAAACTTAAAACATGCAAGAACCCCTAAAATGTCACCCTCTTCCACCGTTTCACATCTCAGCGAATAGCACTGTCAGCCGTATATATAAGTTGGCAATATTTTCCCTCATCTCATACTTCATCCAACACAATATATTTGATCTCCTTACCATTGTTTGATTCTGCTAAGTTCTTTCTCTTTCCAGCCCCACCACTGAGTGGAGATTACCATTAACTCTTACTTGAACTACTCCAATTATCAGAATTCTGTATTTCAGGCAACAGAAACCAATTCTGGGTGACTGACTTAGAAAGTTAATGTAGCCTTAATATTGGGTAGGTAACTGATGGTTGAATGCTGGAAAAGTGGTTTTAGCATATCAACAGAAACCATGGGAAGTAAGACTACAGATATGAAAGCCAAGGTCTTTTCGTCACACTTCTGTTTGAGAATATTTGATTGGCTAAGACTAGGAAATATGCCCATATCCCAAGTATCAGGGGATGGACATATCTGACTTATTTTGACATGAGACTTTCCTCCAAATTAGAAAATAGACTTTGATGAGATGACAAAAATCATGTTATTCTCATAATTGTCAACTTCCTCTCTATGGTAAATTAAAGATGGTTCAAAATTCTTCTTCACCCATGGCAGGGGAGGGGGGATTGTGTTCTAAATCTCCTCCCTGTGAATCTGGGCTGGCTTCTCTGACTGCTTTAATTCATGCTGTGCCAATTTCCAGACTCAAGCCTTAAAAAACTAGCAGCTTGTACTTCTTGTTTTTGTAGTAGTCGCTCTTGGAACCTTGAGATTACCATGCTATTAGAAGCCTAATCCATGGTCAGAGATACTGGAGGATAAGATGTCTTGGAGGGAGAGAGAAGTGAGGGAAGGAAGAGAGAGAGAGAGAGAGGAAAGGGGTAGGGGGAGAAAGGAAGGAAGGGAGGGAGGGAGAGAGGGAGGGAGGGAAGAAAGAAAGAGAGAGAACGAACCAAGGCAGCAGACATTTGATTTTGGAGGCAGATCTTCCAGCCCCAGATGCCTAAACTGGCACCACATGAATCAGAGAACTACCCAGCTGAATCCTTCCCAAATTCCTGACCCATAAAATATGTGAAAAATAAAAGAGCTGCACTAAATCACTATGTTTTGGAGGTAGTTTGTTAGGAGCAATAGGTAACTAGAACAGCCTCTTTGTATTCAACTTTGAATTTCTTCTATTTTCTATACTGCAGCCAGAGAGCTTTTTAAATGTATTTTTATCATATTAATATGCTGCTTAACACTTTTCAATAGCTTTCCAATGCTCTTAGGATCAAAATCAGTTCTTCAGTATTATCTTCAAGGTCTTGAATGATGTATCCCAGCTGTGTCTCATCTATTTCCACTGTCTGTCTCACTCTCTGAACTACAATCACATTGGCTATTTTAAGTTCCTCCAAAATGCCACACATCTTTCTGTCCTACAATCTTCACATTTGCTATCCCCTCTCCTAGAAGCCCTTCTTCTATCCACGGGCTTTTCCCTAGCTAACTCATACTCATTCTTAATATCTTAATTCAAACGTCAGTTTCTCAGAAAAACCTTCCCTCATTCCCCAGATCTCTCATAGCTCCTATACTTCTCCAACAGAGCGATCATTATATTCCAATTAAATAAGTCATTGGAAAAGAGTTTTTACCATGTCTTTGCTGCTAGAAATACAAACTTTATAAGATCTGTACCTACTGTTTTTCATTTTATCCTCAGTGCCTTGAACCCTTCTCTGCACATAGTAGACACAATAACTGCTTATTGAAAAATGGATACATGAAAACTGACCTAATATAGATGAATCAGTGCTTCTCAAACTTCAAATGTGCAGATGAATCATATGGGGATCTTGTTAAAATGCAGATTCTGACTCAGTAGGTGTGGGTGGGGCCTGAGAATTGAGTCTATTTCTAACGAGCTCCTAGGTGTTGCCATTGCTATTGGTTCTGTGGATCACCCTGAGTAGCAAGGCTATAGAAGAATCATAATTAAGTCGTGTGGGTAACATGGAGCAGCCAGTTGGGATTAGTTAATATTTTAAACCTGTGCTATCATTTTAATTTGATTCAATTAATTTCAACAAACAATTATTGAGCCAATTATTTCCCAGGATAGGCTAAACATGAATAAGATATGGTTAGTGCCCTCAAAAAGCTCACAGTATAATGGGCATAACTAAAACATAAACAAACTGATGTGAAAAACGTACTATAAGAAAAGAAGCCTGAAAACACAGATTTGAACACAAAATAGGCAGTTGCCAACTCAATTTGGGGAGCTCAGAAAATCTGAAACACATTGGTGATCTAGCATGAATATAAACCACTGTTTTGTTTTTGTTTTGTTTTCTTCTTCTATATATGTCCACCTGAACTGAGTTATTGGAGAATTAGTGATTTAAACAATTGGCCTAACTTCCATATTCCGTTTTCAGAATGAGCTGTGTAACTCTTCAGTCCTCCTCAGTACTATGGAAAACATGTTTTTGTTTGTTTCTTATGTCTGTTTATCTCTTTCGTTTTCAAGTTACTGTACAATCTGTCATTTCTATCTTCAACTCGGTAAATTCTTTCTAGTCTTTATAGTTAGACTTGAATTAGAAAACAAAATATGCTAGAAAAACAATACCAGAAAGATGAAATGGACAGGAGCTGAGGTGGAGTCGGTATTAGTTAGGGTTCTCCAAAGAAACAGAACCAATAAGATATATGTAGATATACACAAAAGGAGATTTATCATAGGAATTGTTTCACATGATTATGGAGGTCAAGAAGTCCCACAATCTGCTGTGTGCCAGGTAAAGGCCCAGGAAGCCTAGCGGTATAATTTGTTCTGAGTCCAGAGGTCTGAGAACCAAGGGATCTGATGCTGTAAATTCTGGCCCAAGTCTGAAAATCCAAAAACCAGAAGCCCCGACTTCCAAGGGCAGAAGACGGGTGTCCCAGCTCAAGCCGAGAGAGAGCAAATTCACCCTTCCCCCGCCTTTTTGTTCTCTTTTTTCAGGCCCTCAACAGATTGAATAATGCCCACCCGCATTGGTGAAGGTGACCTTCTTTACTCAATTTACAGATTCAAATGGGGATCTCTTCTGGAAACACCCTCACAGAGATTCCCAGAAAAAATGTTTTACCAGCTATCTGGGCATCTCTTAGTCCAGTCAAGTGAACATATAAAAGCAAGCATCACAAAGTCCTTTATTCAGTAACTTGGTCTTTAATGAGAAATCATTCTTTTTTTCTTAAACATTTTTCTAAATGTTTAAGCAATAGGTTGAGCTTTTTTCTTAGACAGGTATTTCCTCATTCACAGGTTGGGATATAGAACCTCATTTCAATCTCTGTGCCCACCCTTAGCTTTATTGCACTAATGATCTCCTGGCTTCGCTAAGAAATAGTCATCATTCTCTTAAGTTCTTCCCTTTCCAGCACAAAACTTTCCTTAAACACTTCTAAAACATCATTTCTCCTGAGAGAAAGCTAATTAACTATATCCTTCTGGTTATTATTTAATCATTATTTTTGGAGTACCCCAAATGTGCTAAGTATCAGCCATTTCTAGCACCAAATCATTATTCAGAGTTTAGTCATTTCTTAATTTGGGGCCTTGACACCTCTTTATTTATCCCACTTATTAATATTTATTAGGATCCACATTGGGTCCTAATAAATGCTCACCTTTTTAGGAAAGCCACATTTCCTGTCCTCTAAGAGTTCTCCAGGCCTTGCTTCATCTCACTTTTCCAATCAACCCAAGGTGTTACTTCAAAATAGTCTCTTTGACCCAACTCTGTACTCTTTGACTTCCCTCCCCTATTATATGCATCCACTAGCTTTTCACTGCCCAGGAATGAAATTTAAATTTAAATTTAAATTTATCTGCGTCTCAAGCATTTATTTATTTTTATTTTTCCTTGTTCTTTCTGTACCAGTCATCTTCTACAATTCATGCCTTTCTCAGAGTGTCTGCTGTCTAAAAGAGAGATAAACAGAGAGGAAGATACCTTCAGGCTTGGAGTTTTGTGCCCACTCATATCCCTTTAGATAGAGGCCCACTTTCCTCAAGGTTGTGATGGCAGCTATTTAACTCAGGAGTCAGTGATGAAATGTTTTTACATAATGTATGCCTCTTAGGAAAACAGAATGCCTCTGTTTAGAAGAATCAGCACATTTTCACCTACCACTTCCCAAAACGCAGACATAGTACTCAGCCCCGAGCTTGCTCTGTGTCAATGTGATAGAGGGCACAGTTTCTCCAGTTGGGGTTGTAGATCATATTCTCAGGGACTGCACTTTACTACAATATTTTTTTTCCAGTTTATGTTTTTATATCTTCATTTCAATACTAATATAAATACAATTCTGTATTATCTTCTTGATCACATTATTAGTAGGTCCTGCCTATGGGAGTTCAGTGACCATTACAAACTTACTGATGGATACATTGGTGCTCATTGCTCTACAAGTGACAGTAATTTTAAGCTTTGTGGTATTGATAAGTACCACTACTACAATGAATGTTATGTACCTAATTATATGCATGTATTATTATTATTTTCTTGCATGTATATTTTTAAGTCTGAAAGAATTTTCAAACTTGAGGAACTTTCATCAATGGGTAGAACCTGGACTCTGAGGAAGACGTTCCTATATTCTAATTCCAGTCCAATTTACTAGCTCATTGCTCTTGAGAAAGTTGCTTAGCCTTTGTAACCCTCAGCTTCCCAGTCCATAAAATGAGGTTAAAAAATGATCTACTAAGACCACAGGAATGCAGAATGAATTCAGATCATACACACATGCTTATTTGGTATATAACAGGTATTTAGTAAGTGTTATCTATGATTATGATTATATTTTGTCCTGTGAATCAGTTTAAATTCAGCACACTCTGCATTATCTCTTTCCCTCTCAAAAGGAGAAGATATTTAAACTCATAGGCATAACTTTTAAAACAGAACTGACTTCTGAAGTGTAGCATAAAGCCACTGGCCACATACCTTGTATAATATAGTACATTATCTACTCAAAATATAGGTCTTTGTTATTATCACCTATATAGTGTGGCAACTCGTACCCTGATTAAAGAGACTTCTAAAGGTGGCAGGAATAGAGAAGCCCAATCAGAAAAAAATGAAAACCCCAAAAAGCAAGAGTGGTTACCTGCAGAATAAAGAATGAGCAATTCTAACACAGTTTTGCTATATTTATCTCAATATTACTTTCTGTGTGGTCCTAAACTAGTTCTCTTGTTCACAGAGGCAGCCAGAAATCTTCCACTAGGCCTAATAAAATAAAAAGGGAAAATTGCAGGGGAAAGATATATCAGTTGGTTTAAAAGATATATCTATTGGTTTAGATAGATGAAATGCCTGCTGATATTGTTTATGGGAAATAAGTGTCATCCCTCCCTGCTAAACTTCACTATTTTCTAAAATCCACCTTGAGATGTGATTTTTTTTCTCCCAAGTTAGACCAGTTGGATTCCATCGATCATAATTGTGACAGATAGCAAGTGATTTGTTTCATTACATTGTTAATGGCTGTAGTGGGAACAATTGAGCTATTACATGAAAAGCTGTGGTTGTGTCGTTGTGAAGCTTCCAAGGATAGAATTTTCTCTTCACTCTTTGTTTCTGCAATAGTCTCCCTTTCCCCTAACGGGGATGCACACTGAGTTTTAAATCCTTTTCCGCTTGGCTTGTGGGAGTTTGCTTTTTTCCTGTGTGTCATTGAAAAGTCTGGTACACACGTACTTTGTAGCCAGCCAAGACATGAAAGTGGCACAGGCAATATGCTGGAATTGATGTAAAAAATTACCATTCCTGATAGACAAGAGTGGAAAAGAAGACATGCAAAAAGGAACATATGCATCTGAAAAATTCTTATGAACCTCTCTACTTGGCTAAGTACCAACTCTTACCTGTGTGGATCTCTCTTATAAATCAGTAAAAAGCTGAGTGGAGCTGGGCCCGTCGAAGAGAAAATGCATAGGATGATGAACAGTATTTGTCTGATATATTCACAAAGCAGGTGGGCTGGTTTATGCCTTTCATGACAAGCATAATCTAAAACAAATTTCAACCTTAACGTAAAGATATTTTAATGTATGCATTTGACTCACAAACTCAAGCTCACGTTGAACTTAAAAGAAAACCCCTCAGAGCTCAGTTTTTAAAATGCATCAAGTAAGATTTTATATATTTTAAAATTAGTCCAGATGTCATCAAGTTAGTTCTTAATTAACCAGTGTCTCCCCTTGAATCAGTGACAGTGGTGGTTACCACTGGGAGCAAGAGAGGCAGATACATCTGTGAGTCATTTTAAAGGTGATTTTAACAACCTTCATCCCTAAGGGTAAAACCCTATGTAATGCAGGCATTGAAACCCTAGCCCTTTTGAATACAGGTCAAACATATTCACTTCCCCAGTAGTTAAAAATTTTAAACTCACCTACAAACGTATCCAAAAGTTGCTAACAAATATTTACCAGAAACTCGAAGATGAGAATCATTAATTTGAATCACCTTGAATTCAACGATGCTTCTCCTAAAGTTTAAAGTCCTTTCCTGTAGGTTATATAATCTTGGGAAATTGGCAGGAGAGTTGGTCTGTTTGTCCCTATTTTAGAAATGAGGAGAGAGAAAACCAAGTCGGTGACGAACTCAAGGTTCTGCAATATCAGAACAAGAGCACACACTTTGAGCCTGTTCTCTGCCTTTAGACTGCCCGCTGCCCTAGTGGGTGCCTCTCCTCCCTTTGAGAACATAACATATTCATGTGTTTGAAGTCAGCCGTGGATATTGACACGGACTACAATGACTTGAAAAGAGAGGGGCAGCTAAAAGAACGATTAAGACTACTGAAAGAAAATAAGAAATTTAATAATTGAAATGTCTTCTATTTCTTAAAAAAAAAAAAGAGAGAGAGAGAGAGAGTAGATGAACCAGATAAGAAGCAACTAAAAAAAGAAAACAAAATACATGTAAAATGAAAAATGCAATTGGTTTTGTATCTTCAAATGCTTAACTTACAGGATGGGAGAACACACAATTTAGCTTGTTTGGGTTTAGTTCTCCTAATATATTCTACAGAGTAATTTATTTTCAGAAGAAGCCTCACTGCAGTGCTCCTATTATGATAATGGGAATTTATGCACATGAGTATTTGTGATCACATCGCAGAGCAATTTTTGGAAGAACTAAGGGGGGAGAAATTAGCATTTTAAAAATAGGAATGAAGGCTTAAAATAAACCTCTAAATTTTCAATCTTTCACTCAGTCTATCTACACACACACACACACACACACACACACACACAATTCCACAGTGAATTGTCTTATTTGGGCTAAGTGCTTCTCTGGTGAAGAACAAAACTCGTGAGTGAAAAACGGCACAATGCAGAGAATGCCTGCATGGATTTGTTGATGAGAAGGTGGCCGCCCCTGAGATTGGAAAACACAGCTCCAGCAGCCCCAGACCTCTCTGACCATGTTCACTTTGCTTACTCAGGAGCCGACAATGACAGGCAGGGGCTTAGGGGGAGGGGATGAATCAAAGTCCCTCTTAGCCTGTGTCTCTCTGCTAGAATTGCTGTCAGCCTGGTGAGGTGACATGAAGTAGGGGATCAATCCAGTAGACACAGGATGAAAATGTAAACAGGGATAAGCTCTCTGTGCAGGCACTCTCTTTCTCGCTCTCTCTCTTTCTTCCATCTCATTCTATCTTTTTACACAAATCCCAGGCATTTGAGAGGGTAGGTGTTTTTTGCCGTCACGAACAAGAAAACGCTCAGCACTCAAAGTCACTGAACAGTAGGATCATCTTCAGGGCAAAGCCACACTGCTTTTCGTGAATCGTGTGTGGCGATTTCAAGATTGTGTTACAGAGTGTGCCAATATCAGTGTGTATATTAGATCACTCCAAATACGAATACCCTCGGGGAATATTCTTGCAAAGTCACAGCTTGGGCATATTAATGAAAATAAAGCTGATCGAAGTAGGTAAACTCATAGGTCCGTGCACCAAAGTTTATGGGCACAAGTCAGCTGTCACTGGGTAGGCAAAGGGAGACATAATATTCCAGTCATTTCTCTAGTGGAAGGAACTTAGCCTACTCTCTCTCTTAATTGATATTCTGTGACTGAATCAAGCTCTGCTGATTGCTGACCAGCTCACACGTTCCCCATATGTCTCCAGATTGCTAAACTCAGAAATGTGAGACAGCATCACTGAGTTAGTCTGAGGACAGCCAACCTCAGTAGTGGTTGCTAGACCATTTGTTCCTATAAAGAACAGATAGATGCAAATCAGGAGTCTGGAAAAATGTGTATTTTCACAATTTTCAATGAAATTTATTATCTCATATATAAGGCACGACTCAAGGATTCAAATTAATTTCACTCGATAAACATTATTAAATAGTGTCAGCTTGCCAGAGTAGGCGAAATATACTGTAAAAGAATTTTATTTTCTTCTTTTATATTTGTCCTTTGATGTACATTCCTGTTCTTATTTGCTTGTGAATAGTGGAAACAAAATTATGGATATAGTTAGCACAGATTAACTTCAGAGAAGAAAAGCTTGTATACTTCAAGTATCAATTGTTTACTAAAACTTGAGTTGTTAAAACTGAAAAGCAGAACGCAGAATTTCCTGTTCTCATCAGAGTCAAGAGCTAAAACTGTAACGTCTTCAATCACACATAAAGATATGCTAATATTTTACATTTTGTTTTAGTTTTGGAAAAAGTATCAAATATAATGCCCAAAACACCAAGAGGCAGGTTACTACTTTAAGATAATATCAGGGTGTATTCCCACATGCAAGGCCCTGAGCTCTTCTAAGTGCATTAATCATTCCAACAACCATACAGGGCAGGGACAGTTTTCATTCTCATTTTACAGATGAAAAACCAGGGGTTTATAAAGAGGTCAGTATCTTGTTCATCGCCCATAGCCCATCTGTGGGAGAGCTGTGATTTGAACCCAGGCAGTCTTTCACTGGAGCTCAAGTCTTATCTCTTTGCTATATGGATCCTTCAGTAACATTAAATAAATTCTTATAATTGCATCTGGCAATGTGTTTCATGCATTTTGAACATTGAGAATGTTTATCAAAATAGGAGAATGGGTACCATGTTTTAAACATAAATGCTTAAAAATGGATTGTATCCGAGGTCGCTGCTATGACACATTGAAAAGTAACATATATACAAATATATCTAATCAATTTAACAAAAGAGACTTACCTTTTTATTAACCTACTTTTTATTATTTAAAAAAGGGAGAACATGCTAGGTTACTCACAGTAATTAGGGGTCTCATATGTTTTTACATGGTTAGCAAGTGTAAATTATGCTGACCTGCTTAGGGCTTGCAAATAGCTTAGATATGATGATGGATCATGGCGTGACTTCCTATGAGATCTCCTTGATTTTTGCTGGGAATATTTAAAAAGTAAAGGATGTGGCCTTCCCATAGGGATTATAACACTTCTTTGACTTAATCAGTTTGCTTTATGCTCTCAGAGAGAGAATTCTCTAGTTTCACTCATCTAGAGAAAAACCATACTATTCTTGGTATTTGCAGTAGTGAAGAAAATCACTGTTTTCCTCAAGGGAAGCATTTGGTAAAAACTGTAAGTAGTTTCTCAGCAAAATCTGATTCGTTAATGTAATCTTAAAAAGGAAAACCAAACAACAGAACAAAAAAGATCTTATAAAATTTAATGATCTCAGTACATAATCATGTAAACAGTAACCTCCCTCTCTCATTAAAATCAAGGAGAAAGAGCCCCTAGTTTGAAGGTGCTATCATAAAACACAATAAATTGTTCTAAAATATTTTGGAGGAATTACGGTGAAATTTTTCAAATCCCTTCATTTAATGTATTGGCTTGTGCTGTTCTTGAAATCATTCCATTTCTCCATGATGAGATAGGAGCCATGAATCTTGCTTACTTGTTTTATACAGTAGCGTCTGAACAGAGCTATCACTAACTTCATGTTTGCTCTGTGTCTCAAGAAAATAAAGCAGAGAAATGAGTAATGCTTTATTACCACCAGAGTCTACTGAAAAGCAAATAATAGTCTCAGGCCTAGAATGAAATCTTACTGAGTGTTGGTGAAGGAAAGGAAAAAAAAAATGTAGAAAAAAAGATTTCCAGAATTTTATTAGGCAGACAGCTGAAAAAGAGTCACAGGAAATGATTTGAAAGCATTGCTTTAAACGAAGTTTTTCTTTTCTGCTCATCAATTAAACAATTAGTGCACAATTCTCTCCTTTCTAGCAATGCTGAAGTTAGGGATGAGAATTCTTGATTCAGGAATTCTTGAATTCTTATTTTCTTCGTAATAAAGGCAGCATCCAACTTACAAATGGATTGTTTTACCAAAATGCATTTGTTAGATTGTCATGTGGGACCCAAATGCCCTTTTCCAAAGAATCAATGTAATAAATCACTGTTTGATTTAAAGCCTGGTTCACATAAGCCTAGTGAAAGCATAATGCTCCTCAGCTATACTACTGTAAGTATTAGCCTGAAGTCCGAGGTCTGAGCTGGGGGTAACTCATTTTGAACTAGAAGGAGGAAGAGACTTTTTCTCCCTTTTTCCGGGCACAAGGCAATTGCAGGATATGGTTACCATTGCTTCCGAATTAAAAACTGGGGCATATGGCCCAACATAGGAAGTTGTTTTCTATGAAAAAAATAAAATTAGAAAATAAAAAATTTTCTCCAAGGACATTCTACAGATATATGGAGAAGACTTTTAAAATCAGTACTACCCCAGAAAGTCCAGTAGATTTGGATGCTCCACACTAGTAACATTTGAGGAGAGAAAGTTTTGCTTTGTTTGGTTTGGTTTTGAAAGCCCAGCTAGAAGCAGGAAGCCCAGGAGGCTATTGCAGTTGATCAGAAGAGAGGTGATAGAGACTGGAATAAAGCCAAGCCAGAGGGAACAGAGAGGAGACCAATTTATTGATATGATAGATATTAAAAGTTGGAAATATCAAAACTTGGTCTTTTGGTGTGAGAGATAGGGAGGAGACGAGATGCTTGGGGGAGCTGACTGGCTGGACAGACTGGGGGTGGTGGTGGATCAAAATCATCGGCGGTAAAGAAAAATAAACCAATTAGCAGGGAAGATGAGTCTGCCCAAGGTCAGTTCTTTCAGCCGCTCTTGCTTTACACAGCTCCATTTTCTTCCCTACTTTGGACTTAACACATTCTCTAAAAAGCACTGAGATTTGAGCATCTGATCTTCACAACTACCCTAGGAGATCGTAGGTGATAACAAAGAATCAGAAAGGTCAAGTAACTTGCTCAAGATTATGTTTAAATGGCACTGAACTTCTATTAAAGAGATCTTTCTGACCAGTACTCTTTGCATTACTTAATCTTGCTACCTGTGTGTACACAACTAATCCTTCAATTCAATTCAATTAATTCATAAATTCAAAAAGTGCTTGATGAGTCCTTACAATAGGATATACTTGATACTGTCTCTAGGAATAGAGAGAACAAAGACATAGGCTCTGCCCTCCAGAAGTCTCACTAATGAGGTAGGCTTACAGCAATTTGAAAGCAAGGAGACCTCTCCTGAGAAAGAACCATATAAAGAAAGAAAGGAGTAGATAAACTTGATCCTCTGACTAGAGGTGAGCAATATTTCCAGGAGAATTACTCACAGACCCTTGCTGTATCATTAAGTGGTGGGAAAACCTTGAAACTATCAACAAAACCTCTATAAATCCCTGAGATGCAGGCAGTGCTGCTTTGGTGATGGTTGTCTCCTGTGGTGAAAAGAATGTAGACGTTGAAGCCTAAGGACGTGGGCTTGAATTTCTGCTTAGTTAATTGTTAACAGTGTGACTTTAGGCCAGTCATTTAACCTCATGTGAAGTGAGTATAAGGCTGTAAGAATTAGATGTGGTCTATATAAATAAAAATCCAACCGACTGGCTACTATTATTACTACTATTAATAAGAGTAGTATACTACTATTATTATATTTAGTATTATTAGATACTGCTCACCCACTTCTGAATGGCAAATGGGACAATTTAACCATGTTAGGGACCCCAGCTTATCAGACGCATGTGGCTGAGCAGGAGATAGCAGACATAGCAGAAGTGATGCCTTTTAAATGATTAGTATGGGGGAGGGGGGTACTGGCAATGTGTGGGTGAGATGAGGTAGTTGGTAGCTGTGGCAGAATCCAGGAGAAGTCACAGAACTCAGCAACAGTTAATGGTGATGATGCCCAAAGGATAGAGTCAGGCAAAGGAGGGGTGAAGAGGGAAGGGCAGAATTCCCATGGTAACTCATTCATGACCATGTTGGCAAATTCACTCATCTATTCCTTTAGTCCTTCAACAAATATTCACTGAACACCAGCTATGTGCTAAGTACTGCTATAAGCTGCAGGGATGAGGTGCTAGATAAGGTAATCAAGAATCCTGTCCTCAGAGAGTTCACAGTCTGTAAGAGAGATAATATGTAAGTAAACCGGAAATAGTCAAGATAAGAGAAATCCAAGTGAAGATGTGCTAAAGCACAGAGACTCCAAATTGGAATGTATGGGAAGAAAACACTAAAACTCTCTTTATATGCTGTTTGTGTCTATACATTCATAATATTGAATTAACCCTCTCCTAACATAGAGAGTGCAGCTGCTCCTGGGTCTGGCGTGCACAGTAGATGATGCCCTGTGTCCTGAGAGAAGGCTGGGAGCTCTGGTCCCTGGGAACTAGCAGAGGTGTCCTCCCTTTCCCTCTCCCCATCTGTCTCTCTCCATCTCCCTCTCCCCCTCTCCTTCTCCCTTTCTCTCACTCCTGCACTATTTATTGGTCTTCTCTGATAGATCTGAGACCTGGATCCCTTATATGGCACTCTTTTCAGCCACATTGATATAAAAATGACAAACTAAACGTATGTCATAAGAAATTGGCCAATATGTTTTCATATTATCAGAAAAGTTTGAAACGTGTATATATAGGCACAATGAACCTCACCCTGAGTGTAAACTTTACATTGTTTTTATAGGCCCTATAGACATGGCATAGAGGTCATTTATGTAATGAAATAAAATACAATGTAATAAAATGAAAGTAATAAGATAAACAACTTAAAATCAGACTTTACAGTTGCTGTATCAAAAAGATTAAACAAGATTCTCTACCATGTGAACACAACCTTCTACGTAAAATCAAGAAGTGGGCTCTCATCACACATGATGTCTGCTGGCACCTTGATCTTGGACTTCCCAGGATTGTGAGATATATGTGTTTGTTGTGTAAAAAAAATTAAACAAGATTTTCAAAACTAATGAAGCACAGTCAATCACAGTGTTCTCAGCTAAAATTAAAATTAATATTATTTTGGAGAGAGCAAAATTTTATTTACTTAATAAAATAAATATCTTTAAGGTATAAGCTATAATATCATATAACAAATAATATATCTAAAACATGTTCCAGAAACATAATGTCTTAATAAAAGTGTATTATTACTTTCATGAGTTAAATTTCACTTACCCTCCACTCTGGAAACTAAAGTATTCATATTTTTACTATCAGCATTTGCTCAGCTATTTATAATCACTTAGAGACATCAACACCAGGTTTAGAGACATTTTCTTCTTTTATCTTTTCTTCATTCATTCTTTTTTCTTTTTTAAATTACCTACCGGCTTAAGACATTATCTAAAAAGAAAACAAAAAGAGATCACCCAAATAATGAAATACTCAAACTAGTTTGGACACAAGCCACCGTTTTAGTTCTAAACTTTACTGAATTTTAAAATTTCTCCTAATTCTCCTTGTCCACCGGTGTTAGGATAAAGTGCATGGAGTGTTGAGGTAGAGCAGAGGTAGGGGTGAATTATGAAGCTGCATATCTATGTTCTCCAGTTTCTTCCTCTCAAGTAACAGCCCTTGAACTTTGTTGCCTGGTATAAAACGGGGTAGAAATTCTTCGCCTGTCTGAAGACAGGAGCTGGACGAGATAATCCATTGTGAAACCTGGGTGTTTAGGCTCTACCCTAAGTGGTCAGTAAAATCATTCGGAGAGTCTCCTAAAGTTGTTGACTTATTCGTTTTTAAATTTTTTAGCTATGAATATGAGCATCAACTCATCAGTTTTGGCTTGGACTTCAGTCCTGTATCTTAAAGAATAAATAATATACATTTAATTATCTTCATCTAAATTGACCACCAATGCAGTAGTCATTTTGGTTATTCCTGGATCACTCAGTAAACCATATTTTACCTTATTAGTAATACGGAAGATTTAGAGATGAAATCCATTGGCGTTTGAACACACAGACCACACGAATGATCCACTTTCTTTTGACATGCATTTAACCCCAGGAACAGCTGTTGATTCAGTAGCGGTCAGAGGACAGGGATGGTCCCTATGTAGAGTTCCACGGCCCTAGCAGGCCTTCATTAGAACCTTGCTCCTGAACTCACTGGCCCAGAAATGGGCAACACTTTACACTAACTGGCGAGATAGGATCATTCAAAGCGAGGGCTGGAACATAGCCATTCTGCCAGCACAGAAGTGTCGTGGCTCATCACAGCATAACCCTCCCAGGCTGTAGTTCTCTGGAGAATGAATGACAGATTCCTGAGCGGTTGTTGTACAGTGGACTGAAGAGAAGCAAAGGCAGGCAAAGGGAAAGAAGATAGAAAACCCTTCAAGTTTTCCTAGCTGCTCAAAGTCCAAGCACATGGTGGGGATGGGAACCAGGGGAGTAGACAGAGCAGTTTGGCATGCTGCAGTCAGAAGCGCGTGGATCTTTTTAAATAAAATATCTGGGCAGTCGACAAGTCTAAGAGATACTGAAAAGTAAAGAGCCATCTCTATATGTGGGAAGCATTTTGTACATTGGTTTCTTCCTCAACTCTTACATTTGGAGAGCAATCATGATGGAGGAATGTCATCTTCAAATACTGAGGACAGTGGCAAGCTGTGAAGTGGTTTCGGGAGAACTTTTCTCATATGTGAGATCTGGCCTAACAAATAAACAAAAATAATGCCACTAGGTGAAATAATACATTATTAGAAATCCATCACTTTATAGCATCCATGGTTTTTATGTTGAATAATACTGTGGGGAAAAGAAGACTTCTAATGAGGGCGGTAACTCCTCTTCAGAAAATATATTTATATTTTGCTTTACAAAAAGGGTAGTAGGCTTTTGGTTCAAAATGTAAACAGTAGCATATATCAAAGAACGGATAAAGATATTGAGATTATAGTCTCTGTGTAACTTTAAAATTTTTATCTTGGCATATTTCAACGCTAGTCTTGAGGTTTGTGTTTCATGTGAAATTTCTTCAGTCATCTCGAGGGGCTGTTACACACCTTCCAATCTTCCTGTAATTAAGGCAGTAGTTTTGTTGTCATCTTGTCACAACTCATGAGAAAAACTGAAAACTCAAGAGCATATTCAGTAGTAAGTCAGTATTAGTAAGTCAGCTATATGTAATATGAATTTGCATCTTGAGGCACTTCACTACACTTGTGAATAGTCAGCTATTCCTTTCCCATTAACTACTTTTTCCCTGTAAAGATTCTTTCTTTTTTCTTAAAGTTTCTAAGGGGCATCTTCCAGGATATTCCAGGAACTCAGGTGTTGGTAAATCTAGCAACAAACTCAATTTAATTTTTCTAGGATTGACTAAAATTAAGACTTTACTCTCTAGTTTTAATGGAATTCTAAGTAATATATTATTATAAAATTAAGTCAGAGCTCATTTGGATGAATTTGTAACTATCCCATAATGTTGGCAATCATGTACTGAGAAATTCTTTTGTAATATTTAATGTTTTTTGGTAAAAAAAAAAAAAAAAAAGATCCTTTCACATAGAGAAAGATAATGTGGAATTTAAAACAGTAAATTACAAACTTGTATTTATTATTTGATAAGCCCTAGGCAGAGCCATGTTCACATTAAAAAATATTTTCTCTGCTCATATTACTTCTAAACATTGAAAATATGTTGCAAATTTCTAGAGGTTAGTTAATGACCAATAATTCATTACTAAACCAAAAGGTCCTTCAAGGAGAATCCCAAAGACCTGAATTTATTTGGTTTTATTGTAACTTAGAGCAGAGATCTATTATCGACACAGTGAACACAGCTGGAGAACAAAATTATAATTGGAGATGTAGTAGGCAGAGTGACATTAAATCCCCCAATATAAGAAATCTCACAGTGACTTCACAGATATAAAATTGGTCATGACTGGGAAGAGTACTATGGATTAAAAAGACTTGAGAACTAACCATGAGCCAGCAATGCCTGTAGGTAAGTGATTATTGGTCTTGAAAAATGTATAGATAAGGACTTAGCATCAAAGGCCCCACAGAGTGACTCTCCCTGTATCCAACATTGTTTGCCTGCCTTTGAACTCTATATTTTAATCAGCTGACAAGAGCATAAAGGGGAAAAGTGGAAATAATGAAAGTACTGAAAAATGGGTAACAAAAGAATAGCAAAATGACTGGGGTTACTTGGTCTGTATAAGAGAAGGGGGATGATAATAATGTTGAGTACATATAGTGATATCATGTGTATGGGAGAGTATAAATTGTTTATCATTAGTACCAAATCTAGACTGTAATGGAATTGTTTTGAAATAATCTGTAATATTTTTCCCCTTAGAAAAACTTTGATAAAAAAAAAAAAATGCCCTGGGACTTCTGAGTAAGTTAAGGGGAACAAAGGAGACTGATTAATTTATTGTTCATGAAATGCATACAAAGTTAAGTTCTTCACTTAAAATGGATAGATGAGATTCTTGGAAAAAATGGGACATCTGATGCACTTTAAATCGTTTCCAGGCCTTTTATCTTTGTGACAGCTGTAGCTGAAGTCGAAATTTTAGTCATTCCAATCCACCTTTTTGAGCTCTGTAGACACATGTGCCTTTAACAGGCAAAAAGAAATATTATAATGCCCTGAGAGGTACCTGATTCAGTTTCAGTGTAATTACCTTCCCGTTTCTCTTGCCTCTTTCTGCCATCCTTTATTTCTGATTTCCATGTTATACAATGCACCTGTCATTTAACTTTCTGTGCTTTCTCAGCTTTGGAACAGTTGGTGGTAATCCAAACCTAACAGCAAGCATCATTCTGTAAAGAACAATGCTTTCTTCCTTTTTATCTTCTATTTTCAAAAAATAATTTCTAAATGAAGAAAGACAAATTGCTACCCAGTTTCTGTCACCTGTTCATTTCTTACTGTTATGTCTGCTTTCAGGTTTCTCCATGGAGTATCTTTGATGCTATTCCTCCTAGGGCCAGGAAAAATCACCTCCTGCCTAAAATATTTTTTTCTGCAACATTCATTCTTGTCTGGAGATATGACACATTCATTTTGACATTTGGTGGTAGAGGAGCTGAGACCAGCACTCACAAGACTGAGATTCTTGAGAAGGTGGAGATTAGGATCTTTGAGAGCGAATCTTTTTTTTTTTTTTCCCCGGTACGCGGGCCTCTCACCGCTGTGGCCTCTCCAGTTGCGGAGCACAAGCTCCGGATGCGCAGGCTCCGGACGCGCAGGCTCAGAGGCCATGGCCCACGGGCCCAGCCTCTCCGCGGCATGTGGGATCCTCCCGGACCGGGGCACGAACCCGTGTCCCCTGCATCAGCAGGCGGACCCTCAACCACTGCGCCACCAGGGAAGCCTGAGAGAGAATCTTAATCTTATAATGTAGGAGGAGAAATTTTTACATTTGAAATCAAACTTGATGACAATGCACTTCAACAATTACTGTTACGCAAAACATTGTTAATTTCACATATATGAACATAGCATCAAGGACTCCACAGAGTGACCTCTGCTGTTAACTGTGACTACTTCAAATAATTTTTTTTACTTTTATTTAAGCTTTATTTTACCCTGGGGAATATTCTCCATCTTTTGAAGAAGTTATGCTTCTTGTGTGATCTCATATATTATACTGGTCATAGCCTCATTCTGATCTTTAGAATGACCTGAAGATTTGGAAATGAATTCATGAGGTTAAGAGAAAATTTAAAATATCCCCATGGAATTATTTATTTTCTCTCTTTTACCAATAAAGTTCAACATTGAAATAAAGTAATAGTTTAAAAGCAATTTAATTTATTTTAAAAAGCCACATTATCTTTTAAGTTTATTTTTCACCTTTATTCAGTTTTATTTCTTATTTCCTTATTCTTCTGCTTTAGATTATCAGATCCTTTTATCATTGTCTCCCTCCAACTCAAATTGGTACCTATTTCTATTCCATATACAGTTAATATTTATTCTGTTTAAGGATGTTATCAACTTCATGTTTTCAAGTCCTACTTTCTAAAAATATTTTAGTGAAATATTTCTAAAGATGAAAAATACTGTAAAGGTCAAACTACTTCATATACTTCCCACTTCAAAGGTTTTTCTATTTAATTATAAGGTAAAATCATCTCGATTTTTTTTCTCCAAAATGCTTTTCTGTAGTCAATATAAGAAATAAAATTTAAAATTTTAATTTCTATAATGCTGAAGAGAAAACTGTCATCAGACTTGCTTATTAGTTTGTTTTTATTTAGATTCAGCTTTCAAGATGTAAGAAACATTTTCTCTGTTCTTCCTACATGAATATTTGTGAACTGGTTGCCACCAAGTAGAAGGTTGTGTTATAATGTATCATATTCATACCTTTAAGGCTTCTTTCATCATTAAAGGTGTCACTATCTTTAATTTTTTAAGGGGTCTTAATTATTGGTGCTTATTTCATATTTTGATTAATTTTGGTTTTTAATTTCCACTACCTGTCATGGCATGTTTTGCCATGATCTTTCAGTTGGGTGCCATTTTAATTATTACTCCAGGAATTCATTTTCTCATTTTTCATTACCTCAGTCCTTTTAGGTGCTTTCAGAGGGCTAATATCAACTTTGAAGGATAAAGTGTGAGGAACAGATTGCCTTCACACACTGATAATTTTGAAGATTTACAAACAAATTTAAAAATATGATTTCCAGGGCTTCCCTGGTGGCGCAGTGGTTGAGAGTCCGCCTGCCGATGCAGGGGACACGGGTTCGTGCCTCGGTCCAGGAAGATCCCACATGCCGCGGAGCGACTGGGCCCGTGAGCCATGGCCGCTGGGCCTGCGCGTCCGGAGCCTGTGCTCCGCAACAGGAGAGGCCACGACAGTGAGACGCCCGCGTACCGCAAAAAAAAAAAATGATTTCCATTAGTGCACTTAATAAAATTTGCTACAATTTAAGTAGTATAATCGTTGAAGTTTGCATTAGCAAAGTCTTAAGAAACCATATGGTGTACATCAATAGGTACTAATAATATCTACAACTAATTTTAATTTACAGAAAGCATTTTAAGTGAGAGTAATGTAAAAAAAAAAAATTACCAAAGCTCTTTTCTTGTAATACAGCATCATTTGGTCATAAAATGGTATTAATCTTTGGTCTTGGGTAGAGAAACTGCGTTTTACAGATTAAAAAAAAATTAGCTATAATTTTATATGGAAGTATCATGACATAGTAAAACTAATTAGGATTTTAGAATTAAAAGAAGTGGACTGAATCTCTACCCTGACCATTATTACTTGGAAAGGTTATATAAACTGCATGTGCTTCAGTTTACATATCTGTAAAATGGGGACAATTAACTCTAGCAAGTATGGGGGTCCTCTTTAGGCAAAGGAATACTAATTTAAGGTATATACCAGAGCAACTAGAATGACTGAATGACTCGAATGTGCTGTCAAATTACTGTTATACTACATATATGACTTATTAATTATCATGTAGGAATTTTATCTCCAGATTTCTTCAGGCTATTTCTTCACTGGTGGTAATTTTGCATGCCATTTCCTCTGGAACCAACAGACTTTTTTTTCAGAACAAGATGTGTCAGGTAGATTAAGAAGTGATTCAGTATGTTGGGATGCCCTAAATATGAGGTTCTCCAACATAGCACTACTATAATATTTTGCCCTAAAATTACAGGAATTTGATAAATTCCATTTTATAAAAAAAAAGAAAAATCCATGTTGGATTTACAATTATATTAGCTGTATTTTTTAGCATATTCCTGACATAATTTCCATTTTGACCAGGGATCAATGAGACATGAGCCTTCCACTTATATGTCTACATTTTTGATGATTGGAAGTTTTCCACAGAGTAGATTCTGTGCCTGTACATTTCCAATCTAGTTTGTCCTCTGTTGTACACATACTTCTGCTTCTGGAGCCACAGGACACGGTCACATCATGACCTGAACTATGCATCAGCTGCTGTGTTTGACCACTCTGGGTGAGTTGGCACAGGGGGGATATTCCTGGAAGCCATTCTTAGTCCCAGATGGTAGCAATAATTTAACTCCTCACAGAAGTGACTGCTAATCACACAAAGCTATCCTGTAAACCCAAAGTAATATATTCCCAATTCACCATCCTCTTAGCCAGAGCTTAAAAATGCTTATAGTCATTCCAAGGCTACTCAACTTAAAGAAAAGTACTATGGAGACGAAGTCAGTGTGGAAAGAGACAGGGAACTGAACTGATTGTGGTCAAAATATCTTGCATAACAAATTTGCAAAAATATATGACTATTGGAGCCCACTGTCAGATCCCTCCCAGGGCCTTAGAAGAGGAGGGACCAGAAGCTTAAGCTTCATTCGGTTTATGTTACATGTCTTTGAACCCTACCTACTGTGTAACAAGAGAAGCCTCAGGAAGTTAAAAGGCACTAACTGGGCCAAGGAGGGAAAACAGTTGAGAAATGTTTATGAGGTAAATTTAGAAGGACTTGGTGAGGGTCTGTAAGGGAAGGAAGGAAGGAAGGAAGGAAGGAAGGAAGGAAGGAAGGGAATTTTAGAATGACCCCTAGTACTCTGAGTTAGAAACATCCTGAGGAGCAGTAAGTTTTGACATGAATAGGGTAGATAGAGGAAGAAATGATGAGAGAAATTTTGGACCATTTTGAAAATGTAGAAATATCTCTGGCACAGCCAAGGAGAGATATCTCGCAACATTTATATTCAATTCTGAAACTCAGAGAACACCCTAGGGCTCGAGATGGCAGATATAAGTATACAGGTTGTAGTTATAACCTTGAGCATGGATGAGACAGCCCCCCTGCCCTCACCCCTAACCCCTACCCCCAACACACACACACATCACTATGGGCAATGTGCAGAGCAATCAACCACAGAGGGAGCCCAAGAACACTGGTTTTTAAAATGGGAGCAGAGGAAAGGATTTGGCCTCAAGAGAAAGATAAGAGAAGAAACTGGCATGAGCTATGCCAAGGAATTCCTGCAAATAGTTTCTAAAAAGAAAGAGGGTTCAAAACTGATGAAGTTAGGAAAGTTTTAGTTAAGTGGTGAGGTTGAAAGCAGAGGCGGTGTAAACCACACATGGAAGAAAGCTGGCTGACTGAGAGAGTGGGAAGGGCTGGGCACTTGTTAGAGAGAAACACTGGGCTGATGAGAAGATTTTCCTTTCTTTTAGTGAGGGAGAAACTTGAGCATGCTTACAGAGTACAGGGAAAATATCAGTAGAGAAGGAGAGCTTTGAAATTGAGGGATAACAGAAACAGCTCCCTAAGAAGCTTTTCCTAGCACTCCAGCTTCTTAATTCCCTTCTACTTGCAGCATGGATTGAGTATCCCTTCTACCCGTACTTGTGACTCTTTACATATATATTAGACAATTACCTATTTATTTGTCAGTATATCCTGCCGGAGAAGTGGGGGCCCTATTTAGTTCGTCTTTAAACCTCTTTTGCTTAGAGCCACGTTTACTGAAGGAAGAGACAGAAAGACACAGGTTAGAAAGCAGAGAAACAGGATCTGTCAACCAAGGAGACTCTTCATAATATTTTGAAATTTGAGTGAAATGATAAAGATGGGCTTAAATCTTGAGTCGAGTTTACAGAGTTGAGACCGTGCTCTTTCTTACTTACCACGTTTGCAGACCCAGATCAATTTCACCTCTAGGGTATCTGACTTTAATATTTTTTAGACTCTTTCCTGCTAGCCCCCTTGTGTTCTTTACTTCAGAGGCACACTCCTAGCTGTACAGAGCATGTAGAGAGAATATATAACAAGTAGTAGCAGTGAATGAGACCATCAGATAAAAACATTCTGAGACACAGAAACCTATGAGTATCTGAACTAATTAAAAACCCTCCAGGTCACTTTGTACAGGAAGCAACAACAACAAAACAACTCTGTTTCACAATCAAGGGATACTTGTTTTGTCCTGAGCAGCTATTTCTTAAATTAAAGCTGTTGGTCACAAATTAGACAAGGTAAGAAACTGGGGATTCTAGTCTACTTGTCAGCGATACTTTAACCCCCTAAAAGAAAGAAGAAGTAAATGTATGCCCGTTGATTGTGAATCAATAGTGTCATCTTCATTTGCGAAGGACAGCGCATTAGAACATGTTGATTTAGAGTCCCTTATTCCTGTTGAATAAACACACAGGTTGCTAATTATCAGCTACTAAATATATTTTCCAAAGGTGAACAAAAGAAGTGGGCAATTCAACGCTTCTTAATTAAGCTCAAACACAGGATTTTTTTATACTATTAAAAGCATTTGTTTCTGAAAGCTAAATGACTATAGATTTCTAATAGAAAGATTCCCATCCCCCCAACACACCAACAGCTGTGAGTGATTCTGGCTAGTAAATTATATGCTATCCTCTACATTGCCTTGTAGATGACCTCAACCCTGACCTTGATACAGCAGTATTTCTAAGAATAATAATTTATTCTCTGTGTTAGATGAACTAAGCCCATGGTGATTCTCAGCTATAATTCCATGCTATTTACTGAAAAGCTGGTCCTATATATTCAGATAAATTATAGGTGGAGGAAGAGAGAAAGACAGAGACAGAGAGACAGACAGAGAGGAGACATAGACAGATTTTAAAATAGAAGCATAGCTGGATTGGAGGGAAGGTGACCAGGAGGTAGGCAGGGATAAATAGCTATCTTAGTAGTCATCTAGGTAGTGTGGTTTCATATATGTGAATTTTTTCTAATTCCATGCACATTAATTTATTTATTTTTAATTTTTTTAAATTAAAAAATCTATTTAACCCAAGACATGCAAAATATTATCACTTTAAAATGTTGCTATAAAAATTATTGATATTTTACAGTTAATTTTTCATACTAATTCTTTTTTAAAACATCTTTATTAGAGTATAATTGCTTTACAATGGTGTGTTAGTTTCTGCTTTACAATGAAGTGAATCAGTTATACATATACACATGTTCCCATATCTCTTCCCTCTTGCGTCTCCCTCCCTCCCACCCTCCCTATCCCACCCCTCTAGGTGGTCACAAAGCACGGAGCTGATCTCCCTGCATGTACCTTAACTTAGTGTTACTACACCTTATGTCAGACTTCAAAACCTGTTTTCTATGTGTAGGGTTATAGCCACAGATATAGGTATAGATATAGACATAATCTCTGAGGACTTTATACGGTCATAACACTAATTTACATTCATAGAATTTCTATACCTCAGATTAACATACCTGCAATGAAAATTCCACAATTGTTTTACTGACTCATAAACATTTCCATATATCACAGCTCACATTGGCCCATTATAAAGCTTTGTTTACGTGTATGTAAAGCTCTACATTAATGTTTTGTATTCTGAAAATTTCACCCGCACAGCACCAGTCACTTAATTGCACTAATTATTAGTCACACATTAGCGCCTATTAGTCAGCATGGGTTTCTTTCCATTTTAAAAAAATGTTTCAGCCAGTATTCAGATTGCACTTACTTGGCAGAAATGACTTGTTACAGAGGTTTTCAGAATCTGGCAGTAAGCCTAAGAAGCAACCTCTTTTGCTGTCTGAATTTCCTATTCCAGTCATCGTTACAGATCTAAAGAGACAATGTGTTAAACTCATTGAAACTTTATGGGGAAAACGGTGAAGAGGAACTTCAGAAGTTCCCCAAATTCTGTTGTCAAAGCAATGGAGAACAATTTTCTAGTAAATGGGGGTTCAATTATACTGTGTTTGATATGCAATTACTGGTAGGAATTCATCCTTTATAAAACTGTTATAGAGTTTTTTTAGTCAGTGTTATTTCACAGAAATCTTAGAAAAACATTTAAGCATACTCAAGGGCATGATCTGCCTAAACTGGATCCCAAATATAATGTATATTAAGATAGAACATTGAAGTTGTCTATAATGAAGATTGAGATTACTCATTTTAGAATTTGGGTACATATAGTAATAATGAAGTTGAAGTAAATTATAAATATTATATGTAGCTTGCTGGGGATACTAACTTAAGAGCTGGCATTGATAGAGAGGCTATTGCATTAATTACTATTTCCTGTACAATAATAGCGGGCACTCTTATTTTTCTAAACTCTATTCATTAAAAATTTTTCTTTTGGTGGTTTAAAAAAATACCTCTCATTTTATGGACTGAATTCCTAGAAGGAAACAACAGGTTGGTAGACAATAGAAGCAATAAAACAAACCATCACATTCTCCCATATGCTCAGTTTAGTTGACACTGCATCTTGCAGAATCTCAGACTTAGAGGGACTTTAAAGAATATGCCAGTAGAGAAGGAGAGGTTGAAGATTCATGAGCATCTTAGTCCATTTGGGCACCTATAACAAAGTACCATAGCCTGGATGGCTTATAAACAAAAGAAATTGATTGTTTACAGTTCTGGAGGCTGGAAGTCTGAGTTCAGGGTACCAGCATGGTTGGGTTCCCGTCAGGTCCCTTTTCTGTGTTGCAGACTTCCTTCTTCTCTGTGTATTCTTACATGATGGGGAGAGGGCAAGAGAGCTCTTTGGTGACTAATACCATTCACGAGAGACCTCTACCCTCATGACCTAATTATCTCCCAAAGGCCCTCCCTTCCATCTCCATCATATTGGGTATCAGGATTTGGTCCATTGCACTGAAGAAGAGGAAGCCATTTCCTGACACTCTGTTCCTTCAGTTAGTTCCTTACCCATTAGCTGAAAGTCTGTAAGTCTCTGCTTGCTGGTCACGCTAAACCTGGGTTAAATCCTTAGCTCACTGTTCCTGGTCTACTCCATTTAAAATAAAGTGTTAACTTCATCTCTTCAAAATATACTATAGATTCTGGAACACTTGTTCCAAGGCAGTGAGTACTGTAGCATCCCAAAAGGATTAAAATGGAAATCTCTGGGCTCTTTAAAAGCTGGAGAGAACAGAGTGGAGCAAAGCCTTCAGGGAACCCAGATAGTAACTGTAGCAGGGCTGTCAGTATAATGCAGTACAGCTGAACTAAAAGAGTTAAGGAGTAAAAGCAAAATCAAAGACAAGGCCCAGTTAGTACCCACAGGATGAAGGAACCAGTGAAAGAAAGAACAAACTGGGAATCACTTGGATCTGTTGGGGTTAGATTAAAAACAAGATTGTAATATAGAGAGGATTAAAGTCAAGCCAGAGCCATTACAAGGACTAAAGATCCAAGAAGCTATGAGAGCCGAGGAGCTGCTAAGAGGTCATTTTGGTGTGATAAGTTGGGGGCTATTCCTGATCTTAAAGGATTCCGTAGATGTTTAAATGCACTGGGATGGAGTGAGATATTATCGGGGTCACCACACAAAGCTTTTGCTGTTACCTTACATCTGGGTGAGAGTTCTTCTGGCTTTGTACCTCCATGGCAGTTGGTTGGTCCTCTCTTAGGACGTGTGTTCATCCACACACTTGCTACTGCCTCTCTCCTCACACTTTAAGCTCTAGAGGTCCAGACTATGCATTTATTCTGCAGTTCCTAGTGCACTGTTTTACAAAGTACTAGTCTAAATTAAACTATTGATATTAATTGAGATATAAATGGATTGAATGATAAATATGTCCACATCTCTGAGGTTGTGTTTCATTTCATGCAGTGTTTGTTAGACTTGTCTTCGGCTATTCAATTCAGTTGCTTGGGGTGTGATGAAAAGGACGCTGAGGTCACAAGTTCAGTCCTTGTGTGAGCAGCTTGCTGAGCTCTATTTTATGGCCACTGAGTCCATTGGCCAGCTGTTTTGAAAATGCATAACATTGGCCACCAGAGGATGAGAAAAGATATGGGGGAATCAGAGGAAACTTATCACTTCGGTAACAATACACCTCAGAGTATTTGATTCATAATAAATCGGTCTTTGCACATACGGTCCTGCTGTTTCCCTCAGGAATACTATTTAAAATATTACAGTACTATCCTTTTGGAAGTCCAGGAAGGAATGAGCCCCAGATAGAATTAGGCAGCAGAAAGGAAAGAGCAGGAAAATCATCTTTAAGAGAGACCAAGGCTTGAACCTCATCTATGCTGCTTGTGGCTAATGTGATTCTTCTGACAAGTAGTTTTTCAGAGCCTCAGATTCACTGTATGTAAAAACTTAATTTATAGGACTTTTGTGAGAATTAGAGGAGATAGTATTAATGTCACAAACCTAATATCACTGTCACAGGTAAATACTTAGTAAATGTTTGCTGTTAGTGTAATATTTCCATAACATCTTATGGAAAAACCCAAATGAACTTTTTGGCCAACCCAATAACTTAGAGTTGCAAGTAGACTAAAAGAAAATGGCTGGCCACATATGAGAATAGCAGGGGTGTAAGAATCAGAGCTATCCTGGCTGTCAAGGATCTCAGAGAGATATCCAGTCCTGAGTTTTACAGATAAGAAATGGAAGAATCTCAAGTTTAAGTGCCTTGCTTGGTAGTCACAAACTGGCAAAGCTGAGACTCGAACCTCCATCTCCATGTCCAATCTCATTGCTCCTTCATGCTTAGCAGTAGGAGGCAGTCTGAATTCCAATGAGGAATTTAATATTTAGAATACCTTAGTAAGTTCTCTACTGAACACAGAACACACTCTAACTTGGTTACTTAATGGAGGCAATACTTATTGAGTGCTTATCTTATGCCCAACCTTGCCCTAGGTATTGGGATGTTTGAGATTTGTTAAGATAAATATAAAGCTGGCCCTGTCCTTGTGAGGACAAATCTCCAGAGAAAGATCACCATGTAAACAAACAAATACAATTCAGTGCAGCAAAAGCCCAAGGAAGGAGCTGTACAGTAAAAGAAGTCCTGGAACTTCCCAGGGAGAGGCAATTGAGCTATGCCTCCGAGCAGCTACATGATGCTCTGCAAGTGCTATCAGAGAGCCCCAGTCAGTCATTCCTTCTCCTCCTACATTTGCCCATAGAAATGTCTGTCAAAGAATATGTTAAGAAAAACTGCCAGAATTGTACGCATCATTTTAGTATGTATGGTTGCTCTATGGCCATTTGATGGTAGGATATGAACTTGAGATTCAAACAGAAAACAGTCTTAAGTTTACTTATGTGGCCTTTTAATACCCTGACTTGCTTGGCAATAGCAGAAATTCTTATTTTTTTCTTCAGTGTTTATACTATTCTCACTCTCAAAAGGAGGGGGAGGCATTTACAACCATCCTTGCTTACTGTATGCCACATCTGCCCTTGGGTCTTATTCTCATGTAGTCACTTACAGTAGGAAGCCTGCACTCAGGAAAAAGTGCTGGAATCATTGTTCCATTGCATTTGTTTGGAGGAACCAATGGTTAGACAATATTTTGCTTGGTTGAAGAATAACTCTGATACGTTGTCTTAACTTTTAAAAGTAGATTTACAACCTTTTGAATATTTCCTCAGCATTACCTTCTGTGTTCTGCTTTTTGTGATCTTAGGCTGCTCTTTGATCAAAGAAATTATCCCTTGATCAAAAATTAATACTGACAAAAATAATTTGATGGATGCTCTGAGTACTCATGTTAAAATTCAAGAAGCAAGAATTTGTATTATATTCAAGACTATAATGAATTAATTTAATTTGAAAAAAAGGATACATTTTCAATCTAAAAAATTAATTAAGTAGAAACCCTAATGTTGAATAGAAGTAATGCCCTAAGTAAAATAAGATACTGCTAAAAAAGATTCTTGTTTGGTTTTTTAAAAAGAGGTAAGGACTGGGGAGGAAAATAATATTTTTCTTTAGACATTCAAAAAGATCTACTTTGTCAAATGTCACAAATAAGCCCTCCTGCCAAAAATAAAAATAAAAATAAGAAAAAGCCACCATTTTCGATTTCTTTAACCAAATTGAGCAGGTATTATGGTGTTGCAGCTTTACATTAGGTTAATGTAAAGGTTGTGTTCATTTCACTTACTGTATAATTAGGATTTGAGTCCAAATCCCAGAGTGCATATGACAGGGATTTTTCTTAAGGTGACTATCTGCTCTTCTCAAAATGGTCTTCTTATTTCTTGTGTTTCTAAAATCAGAAAAGTGAGTATAAACAAACAATAAATGACCTTTGTGTGTAAAACATCTGAGCATAGAAAGATTAATCGACCTGCATCAGTCAGTCATTAAATCAAATAGGAGCTTTTCTTGTACTTTTAAACCTCCGATTTACAGTCAGGCAAACTGTATAAAAAGGCTGGTAATACAGTGACGCCCAATGCCACTGGGCTTTAGAAAGCTGACAGTTCCTGTAAAATAGTCATTAAACAACCTCTAGAAGAGACTCATCAGCAGATGCCCCCAGGTGAAGGAGAGAGAAAGCTGAGAGAATGAAGGAGAATCTAACATCTTAGCATGACTGAATTAAACAGAGCATATTATGCTGATTTTCAGAGTCAGCCCAGTAATTTAATTTTCAGAGCAGTTCCTTTGATTGTAGCAACCATTTTATGAAACATTAATAAAACTTTGTGTGTGTGTGTGTATAACACACATCTCTTTTCCATTTCATTAAGAAAAAGGAGTCAACAGAGTCAAATTTGCTGACCATTCTGTAAATGCCAAAAAAAAAAGAAAGATATTTGTTGTTTTTATTTTTGAAAAAGCAAAGGAACAGAATAATAGAGCTCCCACTGTATTATTCCATAGTAAGCACAAAACAGGGAAATGAAACAAAGTACATAAATTTATTACATGTTGGTCCATGGGATTTTACATTAAGACTCTGAGCTAAATCACTACTGCAATGTATAATCCAAATATGATTTTGTACCTCCTGGATAATGATGTCTACCGTGCATCCAAATTAATTATTGTAGAATACACATTGCCCTGTATACTGAGTGTTTAGCAAAGACATCTAAGACAATAGATATGTCTGCATCAAGATACCCAGTGGAGAGTTTTTAACGATTTTTGTTTTACATTTTGAATAACAGAAGGTTCACAGATATGAATGTGTTAAAGAAGGAAGGACCTTTAAATAATTAATACAGATGGGCCTCACTTTACAAATACGTATGTTCTTGAAATGTGCATCATAAAACTATTTTCTTTGCTAGTTAACTTGTATTTTCTCATTTATTTCCATCATAAAACTGAAGGTCCATTCTCACTGAAGTAATTTTTGGCTCAAAGACAAGGATCACATTTAAGAATGAATCAACCCTTTTAAATCAGTGGTGAATCTTATATTCAAATTGAGTAATTCTCCTTAGTCTGAGCTTTTTGGTTATAACTCTCTTTTCTTTCATGACACAGCCCTTATTTTAACCTTATTGTTAGATACCTTATATTCCCCACTCCTCTATATTATTTTTTTTAAAGGAATAAGCATATGTAAATGATAAAAAAAATCAGAATATTCTTTCAAAGTAACATATAAATACAAATAATACATTTGTTAATGAATAGTAAAAAATAGCCCACACTGACAGTCACAGCAAGGATGTGGGAAATGTCACAGACTAGGCAGCTCTAGAGGACATTAGGGGACCGGAGACCTGAGTTCACTGCAGATGCTGCAGGTGACTCACCACAGATCTTGCTAGGTCACTTGGCCTCTCTGGGATTTGGTTTCCACATCTTTAAAATGAGGAGGCCACACTAAAGGGTGAAATGTTTTTTTCCATCATTATAGCTCTGGGATCCCAATAAGGGCTATGTAGGTCTGGTTAGTACTTTCTATGATTCTTGACGTGCTTATTAATAATAATGTCTTTGTTAAACTTGGCAGTCCTTCCTCATAGTAAGATAGATACCACTAAAAAGACCATGGCCACATGTTATCATATCCAAGAAAGCCATTTCCCAAATAGGGTGCATGTTTAATGATTATTCTTATGTTTGATTTTCATTTTTTATGCTTATGGGTTTTCCCAGCTCTTCTATTAAATTGTAAATTTCTATAAATATTTCTGTTCTGAGTTTACAATTTGGACCTTGATATTTGTTTCTATATTTGAGACTCAAAATAACACCCAGGTGGCACAGATAGAATTCAAGTTCTCTTGGGTATTACTATTGTATATAAAAGCCTGCAGAGGATTGTCAGAATTTGTTTCATCTCATTACACCAAACATGTTAATTAACTCTTTAAGTTCCATAATCTTATAAAATGAATAACCTGTTGGGAAAATCATAAAGATTCACATTTAAGCCCATACCTTAGGCACTTGTTAATCACCAACTGTAAAATACCCATAAGATTAAGTACCACACATTCAGGGAAGGAAGGAAATGAAAATCAGTTGTTTAACAGACTTTCATCTGGGAGAGATTTTATTAAGAGCCTCTTTCCTATAAGCCAAGATATGAATGCTTGAATATAATTCAATTTTACACAAAA
This sequence comes from Kogia breviceps, assembly GCF_026419965.1. NCBI lineage: Eukaryota > Metazoa > Chordata > Mammalia > Artiodactyla > Physeteridae > Kogia > Kogia breviceps. Next base: position 31,539,908 of record NC_081322.1, on the reverse strand, counting down.
GAAAATTCCATTCAAATCTAAAGATAAAATATTTCTATTCCAAGTTACTTTCCACTGAATTACTGAGAAGAATTGAAAGATAGCAATCCCAAATCCTAAATGTATGTAACAAGTCTTCAAATAGTTTAAAAATAACATTTGCAAATTCTTGGAGCCACGGTTGACAGCAGAATAAGGCCGACTGCTCAGTGGGTTAAGGTTAATTCCATGATGTGTAAGAGGAATATAGTCAACTTGAATATTGGTAGCAAACCTTCTTGGTGAGTGTGGCCAATTTCCTGTGATTCTTTTAAAAGGGAAACGCAGTGTGGAACCCCAAATGCCAGCCGTAAGTTACACAATCCACTGGGCTACACTTTTTTCAAAAGTTTAATTTCCATTGTTAGTCCTATGAAGAACAGCCCTGCCCTCTCTATTTCTTTACAGAGCTGCTTTTGATGGAAAACTTTGTGGATGTTTGTGATATTGTTCAGAGCCCATTGGCAGATGAGCCTCTCTTGCTGTGGCCTCCATCATTATTTGCCTGTCTTGTCTATTAACGAGCACTATCATCCCATCGTGGGATGACAGCTGCAACACGTACTCAGGCGCAATAAACAGCTAAATGAGGCGCACAGCAATTTCACTTGTCACCAGCGCCCTCGGCACGACTGGCTGCACAGCTTGATGCATAAATTCATGAGGCTGTTGCATATGATGGAGTATGCTTGGCTGAAAGAGGTGATGGATAGCAGGGCAGCTAAAAATGGCCATCACCTTGACTCTGTCAGGACATTTTTTAAAACTACCCCATCAGCTTTCTGGTATTCAATGCACTATCATAGCAGAGAAGACTCTAAGGTACTGATTTGATACTTTTCTTCAATAAAGACTTTTTTGGGGATTTTTCTCTAAAAGGAGGTACCATGAACTGAGATGGGTTTCATTTATTCATCATTACCTTTGATGCTCCTAGATTAACTTATGTTTAAGGTAGAATTTTCTACATAAAAATCTCAGAATATATTTCAACCTCAATAATGGGATGAAAACAACATGGAGTTTTGAAAACATTTCTGAATTGTACTGTAGAGCAGTGGATTGGCTAGCGTGAGGTTTGAAGAATTTGAAAATAAAGCATAGGGATATTTAAACACATAGATTCCAGAGATAGAACTTAAGTACAACTCTTTATAACATTAAATTAAATTCCAAGACACATCATTACATCAGTGTTGGCAATTCATTTTTTAATTGGTATACAAAACACAAGGGCTGATACTTTATAAAAGTACCTCCATCAAAGAAGTGCTACAATGGGGACTTTAAATATAATCCATGATACAATGCATTCATTTCTCTAAAACTATCCCTTTAACCTCTTACTTACTCAGCTGCTTGAATTTAAGTTAGAACTCCAACCCCCATAGGCAGGGCCCTGGGTGTCCCACTGAAATGGGCTATACATCCTCCATCTATGTTAGTGGAAGTCATCTAAGGAAGACAAATATAAAGGCAACAAAATCAATGAGGCAGTTTCCTGCAAAGCTTTATGCATTAATCTCTATCACACAGAGCAATATACACACCCCAGAGTAAGGGAAGGAAGTCACTTGTTCTCTAATAAAAGAGAAAACCCTTGATAATAAGCAATTAATAAAGTTGTCATGATTAGTTATGCAACTATGAATCAACATGCACAGTAAAAATGACCACTTTCTATAGACATAAAATATCTATGATTCAATCATAGTGAAAACAGTCATTAATGTGGGTGATTATGAATGATTCTTATGGCTACTTTCCTTCTCTTCCTTTTGTAATAAAGTAGGAACTCCTGAGAGAGGGCTAATCTAACAACTCAGACACATGTAATCTAGATCAGAGAGCAAATTTATTAGCCATTTCCACTTTTGTTCTTATCTTCCCATACCCAGACTCATGTTTCTCAAACACGCATGTCCCAAATCCCCTAAACTTAGCAAAAATATTTTTAAAAGCAAGCAAGAAAAAGGTGAAATCAGTGGGGGTAAATTTTAGTATTCATATGAATGCAAAGTGCCATTCCAAATGATGAAAACATGTCCAAGGATGTAGGAGGAAAATACTTTTGAATTGTTTGAGAGGAAGGGGGCTTTTAAAGAAGATACCGTGTTGGCCAAAAAGTTGATTTGGGTTTTTTCCATCTTACGGAAAAACCCAAACGAACATTTTGGCCAACCCAATAATTACATGGCATGATATCTGATGATATCCTTAAGATACTGCTTTAATAGCTACTCACCTGGCTAGTCCCAGGACTAGGTGGCTCTGTTGTGGGTATGGAGGTATAGATACTGGCCATTGGTGGGGAGGGCATATGGAGAAGAGAAACTTTGAAAGACTAGGGAAGATTAAGGAGGTTCCTTATCAATAAGACCAGATTGGAGGACACTGTGAACTAATAAAGATAACACACATTGTATACCTACTTGAAGTCAAACATTGAAAGATCAGGACGAGAGTAGGTAAATGAGACAATCTAGTCAAGTACAAAAATTAACAGAGTACCAAAAAAGCTCAATAATCAAGATAAGTGATAATTTAATATGATATATTTTTAAATAGAAATTATACAATATATTCATAATTGTATTAATTCTATGGTTGCATAAAAATTACTGCACATTTAATGGCTTAAAACAATAACCATTTATTATTTCAATTTCCGTGGGTCAGAAGCCCATCACAGGCATGGTTGGGTCTACTTAGGATCTTACAGGCTGAAATCAAATTGTAGCTCACGGTTCTCTTCCAAGCTCCTTTCTGTTAATAGCAGAACTCAGTTCTTTGTGGTTGTGAAACTGAGGTCTCCATTTCCTTGTTGCTTGAACCTATTGATAATGCTCATTCCTTGTAGCTGCTCTTCAGTGCCTGCTTGTGGCTCCCGCCTTCAAATGCAGTACTGGTAGGTTGAATCCTTCCCACACTTAGGATCTCCCTGACTTCTGCCTTTCTTTTTCACCCTCAGCCAGAGAAAGCTCTCTGTGATTAAAGGCTCATGTGATTAGATCAAGCCCACCCAGATAATTTTCCTATCTCAAAGCCAACTGTGACATACAACATAACATAACATAGCATGACATAAAATTGCATAACATAGCATAACAACAGAGCACAACGTATCATAACATAATCATGAGAATGATAGCCCATCATGTTTACACATACTGGGGATTGGGAAGGACATTTTGGGGCAGCTATTTGAGATTCTGCCTACTACAAGGATGAATAAAATATCAAAATTTTAAATAAAAACAGGATTTAAACCCGCCATTGTATGACCCTGACTCACTTCCTCACCCAAGCCCCAACTGGGTTTTTGATAAAATATTTTTTTTTTTTTCAAAAACAGGCAGCTGGCCTATGAATCATAATTTCCCACTTTGAATTTTTAAAATATTGAATTAAAATATTATTTATTTATTGGTGCCACTCTCTCCTTAAATTTTTGTACCCACAGTGAGTGCCTCAGTCACCTCACACTAGTCTCAGCCCTTTGTGTTTCACCTGCACCTTCTCAGGTAATTTTCCTCACAACCTTGTAAGGTGGGCCTGACCAATGCCTATCACAAATGGGCTCACAGAGAAGTTAAATAATTTGCTCACATTCATATAGGTATTAAAAGACAGAGTTGGGATCCTAACTCAGATTCACCTGACTCCAGAAACCAAGCTACTGTCAGCACATTGTGGGCCTTACTAGGAAGGGTCGATGAACAGAGACTATGTCAGCAACTCAGATCATGGATTCAGAATACTTTACCCAGTACTCCCACACTGTTGATTTAAATCATTAAAATGTTTAAGGCTCAGGTTGAGATAATAAGAGGCACATTTTATAGTCTATGGAAAGAGTAAGTGACAAGACTATAAATTCTTGAAGATCAAGGACATCTTTGATTTTATATATAGCTAGCATGCAATCGTTTTGTGAGCAAATTAATATAGAAGAAATGAATGAGATAAAATCATATAAAAACTCTATGACTACTATGATCTGTGAAGTACCATGCAATCATGATACGCCTTCTGCAGAAACATTAGATGCTTCCGTTAGGGAAATATCCAAATTCTATAATGTCTTATGGAGTCATCTCCCATGATCAGTTTCCTTAATATAATAATTAGTTGAGTCTGAAGACCTAGATTATATATATAGTATTAGACCAACACAGTGGTCTGAGGTTGGTCTCCTGTGCTCTCTAAATTGGTAACATAAGACTAAGCAATGTAGTGACTAGAACTGGCTGTAAAAAATATAAACCAAAAAACCCCTCAATGATAAATTAGCTTTTATTTATTTATCAGAATGCACGTTCTGTTAGACTGTGGTCTATGAACAGGAAGCAACCAACAACCACCTGGTTAGTTTAGCCAAGGAAAGAAAAAAAGAGAGAGGAAGAAAAAGAAAGAAAGGGAGGAAGGGAAACAGGAAGGCAGGAAGGGGTAGAGGGGGAAAGAGAGAAGAAAGAAAGAAAAAGAAAGAAAGGGAGGGAGGGAGGGAAAGAGAGAGGAAGGAAGGAAGGAAGGGAGAAAGGAAGAAAGGGATGAAAGAAGGAAGGAGGGAAGGGAGGGAGAGAAGGAAGGGAGGGAGGGTGGAAGGGAGGGAGAAAGAAAGAGAGAGGGAGAGAAAAGACCTTTCTTGGAAAAACTCAGATAATTAGATAACATGATATTTTGAAATATGTTACCTAGAGTCATAACCAACTCTATAATTTGAACTTTAGAATCATTTGCATTTCTTAAAGAACTTACTCTAGAATATTTTTATATTGAAGTACGTTTTCTTCTTTTTTAAAAAAAGTGACAATCTAACCTAAATGAACATTAGCCAAAGCAGAGTGCAAATGTTGGAGAGGAATCAGGAGTACATTTTATACTCAACTTTTGGCTAAGCTAGGGCTCCGCACTAGTGCACTCCAGATGATAGATTGGAGCTGTGCTTGGCTTGTTATGGATTTGGCTGATATCTGGCTGACCAGAAACACTTTCTGCCTCTGGAAACCCAAATACCTATTTTTTGGAGCAAAATTATCCCAATTCAATTCATTTCTAATATCCTTATTACACTCTTTTCTGTTTATCTGTCACATTATATAGTCACATCTACAGTGATATATATTTAAAATATGAAACAAATTATTAATTTGTTTCAGGCCATATGCTTTTAAAAGTTTTAATAAAACTTCAAACTTTTATTAATTATATATTTTAATCCATGGATATGCAAATACTAGATTCATATGCTAAAACAAGATGCTATTATCTATTATTCCTGTATGCATATGTTTATAAGCAATATATGTTTCCATTCTTTAACTTTGTCCTTTCTTTCTTTCCCGACTCATTGACAATGATGCATTATGTGGCATCATTTTTATAAAAGAATACCACATAGACTATACACGTTCCTAGATATGATGGCTCGAATTAACACTACCTTTTCTATTAGCCTCCTGCTTTAACTTTTCTTTAGATACATTATTAGCTTTTCTCTTAATTATTCTCTTTTCCTTATACTACACAATGATGAGTCTTTCTATTTTAAGAGGTATGAAACAGAGCTTCTCTACCAGAACCTGATCCAGATTCCACTTCAAAATGACAAATGACTAAACAGATACCCTGGTATGTTCCAGAGTGAAAAAACAAGTTTAATAATCATCATCATAACTTCTTTGCTGAGCTTCAACATTAGTCCTGTACGATAGAGCTGATCATGTTATGTCCCTGCCTGAAACGATTCGAGGTTTTCTCCAGGTTTTTAGGATAAGAATTTAGGCCTCCAGAGCACATGGCCTGGCCCTGCTCCTGTCCAGCTGCTTCCGTGTCATCCTACTCATTACTCTCTCCCCTCTGGCTATACTTAATTTCTTCTACTTCCCCCCATGTGGACTGCATACTCATATGGATTAACTCTTTTAGTTTCGTACTCAAAATGACTCTAGGGGGCTTCCCTGGTGGCGCAGTGGTTGAGAATCCGCCTGCCGATGCAGGGGACACGGACGGGTTCGTGCCCCGGTCCGGGAAGATCCCACATGGCGCGGAGCGGCTGGGCCCGTGAGCCGTGGCCGCTGAGCCTGCGCGTCCGGAGCCTGTGCTCCGCAACGGGAGAGGCCACAGCAGTGAGAGGCCCGCGTACCGAAAAAAAAAAAAAAAAAACTCTAGGAATTAGACAATAACGTTATCTTTACTTATATGTGAAGAAACTGAGACACAGAGAGGCTAAATAACGTACCAAGGACGTGTTGATAAGAAGTCACAGAGCTAAGATCTTGACCCATAGGCCAGAACTGAAGCACTCCTGGGAATTTCTACGAAGAGGAAAGTCTACAGATGTTCCTCAGCTTACGATGGGGTTATGTCCCCCAAAGCTCATCATAAGTAAAAAATATTGTAAGCTGAAAATGCATTTCATACACCTAACTTACCGAACACCATAGCTTAGCCTGGCCTACCTTAAACACGCTCAGAACACTGATATTAGCCTCCAGCTGGGCAAAATCATCTCTACATGAAGCCTTGTTTTTACAATAAAGTGTTGAATATCTCATGTAATTCACTGAGCACCCTACTTAAGTGAACAGCAGGAAAGACGTAAGGGCCCAGATGGTTGTCAGCGGGTCCGCTGTGCACGCTCAGGACCGCATGGCTGGCCTGGAGCTGCAGCTCGCATGACTGCTCCGCATCACGAGAATCTGCAGTGCATACCACCAGCCTGGGGAAAGATCAAAACTCAGAACCTGATGGATGGTTTCAAGTGAAAGGCTACCACTTTTGCACCTCTGTCAAGTCAAAAACTCCTAAATTGAACCACTGTAAGTTGGGAACCGTCTGTATTTTGTTGTTTTATTTGGTCTAGTTACTGGGCAAAACATCTTTGGAAAAACAAGAATAATTAACTACTTTCTAGGCAGTAAATGTCAATGTACCAGTCCTCCAATTACCTTCTCTAAGAACCTATTTATCCACACCTTGATCTAGTTTGATGTGCATTTCTGGGTAAATACTTCTAAATAGTTTACAGACCGATCCCTCAAATATCTATAATGAATTTGACATTCTTTGAACATGTGTATTCTCAAACTATTAATTAGTTTGTATAATATTTTTGAGATGAAGATATTGATTAGTCTGTATGGTAATTTTGAGACATTATGACTAAGATGATCAATATTTCTGGCAAATGCTCATCTACAGGAAATCCAAATTGAAAGATTTTCTTCTGAAAGGCTATTTGCCCAGAGATAACTCTTTAAAAAATGGGCAGGAAAACATCAAGTCAAATTTATGTATGACTATACTGTTGTAGTAGTAAATGACCATTGCAAGAGATATGATAGGAAAGATAATTGTGATACTTTTGCGATAAAGTATCAATTCCTATCCCCTTCTCCAATGACAATGATATTAAATGCTTATGTATGAATTCTTTACTGTTTACTGGTAGGGAGCATTTTTAGTGAAAGGTACTTGGACTTGGAAATTTATAAACCTTGCTCTATTAATTACTAGATGTGTGTCCTTGGGCAAGTTAAACCTTCTTAACTCCAATTTCTTCATTTATAAAATGGATGATTTTACTTGCCATGTAGGTTTTGAGGATTAAATGAGATAAGATGTAAAATGTATAGCTCTGCACATTGACATATATTAGAAGTTATATACCTAATGCTGTCGCTTTATTTTTAACTCCTCTCTAATTAGATAGTCTAGAAGATGTTGATAGCAGTTATTTCTTTTTAAACATATTTCAGCTTTCAATATTGTTGCGAATTATTCTAATATAAAATAAGAAGTGACTACATCATGCCGCTGAGATTTATAGGTGAAATGAACACCCTGATCACATTACTGTTTTAGGATATAGATTTCTCTTAAATAATTATAAATTTCAGATTAGCCCAAGATAAACTTGAGTATTGCTTGTCTGATACAAAATAGAATTAGCCAACCTAGCTTTTGGTTTGATAAAGATGACTGAAATTTAAAAATCTAGAGTCCCATTAAAAAATATATATAAATGAGAATTTCAGCTCTTAATTGGAATATTTCCCAATATATGTACATTTAATAACACATGGTCCAAACGCCTTGATGTAGGAATAGAATTTTCATACGCATGTGAATATGTGTCACTGTTTTTCATATAAAATAAGTATAAAACTAAGGAAATGTTCAGAAAAAAATATTCTATTTATGTAAAAATATTAACGTGAAAGGATTATTCTTAAAGATTATTTAGAAGAGGAGTTTAGAGGTTCATAATCTATCCAAAATATAAGTAAATAATTAAAACTTCAATTACCCCAGCATCTACTGTAGTGTGCGATATCCTTTAAATGGTCAGTGAATGATACATAACAAGCAGATGAAGGAATGAATGAATACACTTAAAAAAGTGATATTCCATTCTTGTTATATACATCTTCCCCCCCTGGTGCAGGTGACAGAATTCTGTAATTCAAGATTCAACAAAAAGAAACTGTATCAAGCTATAACTTCTAAACCAGTACAGTTTATTACTGTATGTTGGCTTGGTATACAATAGAGATGCTAAGGGAGACTACAACAGATTCAACACTTAAACCAAAATCATGTTTTAAATAAAAATGCACACACTCTTTCAGTTAGTGACATTGTAAGTTCTCACTCATCCATTCTGAAAATCTGAGTTAGTATCTATTCTACTTCTTACAACTAGTCTTTTTTTGTAAATCAAGAAGAGTTGCTGTTTGATTTTATAATATCAAAGCCACATCTTTTCTATTCTTTAGTTACCACCCCAATTCAGACTCATACAGTCCCTACCCCTCATTCAACCTACCCTCTCAATTTTTCCCAGTTACTTGTTTTAAGGTCTATACTGGTCATTTCATTGTCTTGTTCAAAAAATCCTCGTTTGTTCCTTTTGCTAATAGTTGTGTTTCTCAAGCTGCTCCACAGTTTCTAGGGGTCTTTTGAGAGGCCTCGGGGTCTTCTGGGAGTGGGGAGGAAGGAAGATCCAAGGGATGCAGGAGGGCAGGAGTCTAGACCTCAAACTTACTTCAAACAGATAAGCATTGCTTTTATCTGTTCCATAGATGAGGCTTCTGTTAAAGATTTTATTTGATGAAAGCCTAAAAACTGTTTGAAAACCTTAGGTCTATATATGGTCTCAACTCCCATCAGAGTCCCAGTCGTGGTCTTTCTCCAATGAGTGAGAGCACACCTGTCCAGATTTGTGTTATGCCATACTTTTCCAGGTTTCTTGTTTCAGCCACACCAGGACATTCATGGCTTTTGCGATGAGTTTTGTATTTTCCCTCAGGTTTCCTTCATAGGCTCTTCAATACTGAATCCCCTCCAATCCCTCCTTGTTGAATTCCTCCTAGACTTCAAAGCTCAGTTCAAATGTCACCTCCTTCTCAACCTCAAAACATTCTCCTTTTGATTCTTTGGAATCTCAATTGCTCTTTTTTGGACCTCTATTGTAACTATTACCATATTTTGCCTATGTTCTTGAATACATGTTTACTTATCCGTGAGACTGTAAACTGATGTCAGAAACCATAATAAATTCAAGTTTTCTTATTGCATGCCTATGTTTAACTCAATACATTTTATTAAGTAATAATCAGAGTAATAAATAATAATAAGTAAATTAAGTATACTGTACATTTATTAGATTAACTTTATTCGATTACTGAAAAAAAATCTGTATCCTGTTATACTAGATGCTAAGGATTGTATTCAATATTTTTTAAAATAATATTTTAATGAATATGGCTAGAATTGATCTTACCAGTCAAAAACTCTTAAGTTTGCCAAAGAGGGATCATTACTTCTGATTTTAAAAATGTGGAAACTGAAGGACTAGGAGATTACAGCATTATTTTCACTTTGGGAAATAGGCCTAGAGAACCAGAAAGCTATACTTATTTTCTCTACTTAACCCACTAGGGAGCCCTTATTTCACCTTAACTTTTCGTTTTTAGTTTTCCTCAGAATGTTCCCAATAAGCTTTGCTTAAACTTCCTTGAAAACTTTCCTCCCTTTCCTCAGCACGGGAGCACCTTCCATTTTGTGTGATACAGTCTCTATTTGGATAAGCCATACATATTTAGTTCTTTTTAATCTCACCTCACATCAGCCCTTCCAGCCCCTCAATCATTTTTGTAGCTCTCTCTGAATTCCTTCCAGAACGATGACATCCTTCTGCTACTAAGGTTTTCATAAATGGACACACTTTTCTGACTCACGATGTGTTATCTCTGCATGTGCTGCCCAAACAGTTTTTATAAACCACTATATCAACCCGTGCAATCTCATACTAATTTTCTGTAACTACCACTCCCAGGTTTCATTCAACGTTACTACTTTCCAACTACAGTAGCTTCATTTCTCTGATTATCTGTGAATTTTCATCCAAGATGCATTACTTTACATTTTTCAAAGCCTAATCTTATTTTGATATTGCCTACTCAGAGCTGTAACCTCTCTATATTCATAAATACATTTTCAGTTATAGCTAGCGCTTGCAAACCACCCACATTTTGTGATATTTCTAACTGTAATATATGATTCAGCTACCCTTTCTAATTGTTAGTCTTAAATCAAGTTAATATATTATACAGACTCTTGCCATTTCCCTTTATCTCTTTCCCAAAAGAGAATACATACAAATCTTAGGTAGTCTCACCACTCAGTCTATTGTCACATATTTTATCTTTTGCTTATATGCTTTCATGTGGATGAGTGACTGATGCATCACACATTTCCCAGCCTATTGGGGTTAGTTTTCTAAGTCATATTTTTAATATAACATATTAAAATACACATCAAGCTATGTAATGCATCCTCTATTGCATAAAAAGTGTTTTCTTTCTATTGTTTTTACTAGACTTTGAAAACTGTAATTCAAGAATTACAGTATTGAGCTTAAGTTACTCTTTTGGATAAAAAGAAATAATTATTCCTTGCACTCCCGTTTATAATGGAGAAAAGATTTCTTTTTAGGAATTATCCCTTTATTCATCTTAGTTGGACAGACAAAGCCTCAGAATTCCTTCTACACTTCTTTCTAAGGCATTCCTACCTGTAGCTCCTGCAGGGGAAAGGGGCCCAGGTGATCCCTTAAGCATAAAATGAATGATCTGTTGTTCAGACCTGGGGTGAGGACTTGATACCAAGGTAGCCCATCTGGAGCCTACTAGGTAGTCTGATGCAAGAATTCTGTCCATATACAGATATAATGATGTAACATTATTAATATTTTTATATATCTGCAAAGGTAATGAAAGTATTGTTATTAAAATTTTATTAGTGGGGGACTTGAGATATAAAGAGTTTGAATGGCTTGTTTAACTCCAAACATATCAGTCAAAAGGTGACTTTTGCAGCACCAGGAATCCAATATTTATAACTGCAGGAAGGCCCAGAGTTAATCCAGTATTGGATTTCCATTGACCGCAGAAGTCTCTCTTCTTCTGCACATGCCTTTTAAAGCCAAAGCTTGGGGCCACCCAGGACTATAGTTTGCTGGTGGCTACAGGACTCACTCACATCCTGGACCTGGAGGATTTCTATTACTATTTGTGAGGTCATTCCTCACAAGAGAATGCTATATATATTTTAACTGGAGTATTTAGATGTTTTGTAGTGGGAAGTTTTCAGGACATCTAGCTTGCCATTTTGCCAGGAGGAAAAGACTGCAATGGCTTCATGCATCTGTGTGTATCCCTGACGTGAGAAGTCCTTGACGCCTCCTCTGCATGTATGCCCTCTGCCAAACCATGCCTGCAGACTGAAGGTTGTAACACATTTTTATTTTTTAAGTAATTGAACAAATGAATTCATCTATTTGACTCATTAGTTGACTAAAACAATAGATCAATGACAATTCATTAAAACCTCAGCCTGTTAATCATTAATGTCTTGTGGAGATATCTTCTAAGGAATAGGTGGAACTCAGAAATGGATAGGTCATCTAAGTAATGCTGACCTACTCAAAGGCTCTTGGCCCATCCTGGGTCATGAAATCCTTTGCCTATCTGAGGAAATGCAGGGATTCTTCTTAAAGAAAAATGCATGTATGCAGAGAATATATGTGGCCTATGGTTTTGTTTGGTTCATAGCTCTGGGACACTCATCCACAGACCCCAAGGTATGTATGGCACGGCCAAAATTCCTCACAAGAAGAGTTTGATTAATTTGTAGCTACTGGCATTATTACCCCTGGACACATGACCATACCTCTGTTTTATACAGTCACTTAAATTCACCCATTACTCACTCTCGAAGTCTGAGTCATGGACAAGAATGTCTAATGGGCTCTGCCTATGTCACACTCCTAAAGGATTAGATTCCAGGCTGCTGGGGAAGGTACCAACTACCCCTTCTCAGCATCTGTTGTGGGAGACCCTACCTCCCACTTATTCTAAGATATTCTTCCAAAGAGGAATGGTGTTTGAATCTGGGTAGTCAAAATCACAAATATTCATTGAATCCTCAAAAACAAAGCAAAAGAACAAAATTCTTGCAAAGCTGAAAAATAACACTAACCACATTCTACTACTCCAATCCAGTGTTAATATGTTTCAGTATTTCCTTCATTTTTCCCCTAATTAATTATTTTTCTTATCATTGTCTTATCTTCAATTTTGTTTTGCTTCTCACTCAATATCAGTATTACACAATAAACAATGAACTATAAGCTCTATAATTACAGTTATGTTTATATTTATGTAATATCTGTTTATATATCTGTGTATCTATCTAACTATCAAATGATCTATCCATCTTTTCCTGGAACAAAATGCAAAATAATACTAATAGCATTTATGTCTGGATAGTACAATTTTAATTGTTATATTTTACTGTGTTTCATGGCTTCTAGAGTGTGTTCTAAGGTTTCCTTTTTACTGGGAACTCCCTGGTGGTCCAGTGGTTAGGACTTCTAGCTTTCACTGCTGAGGGCCCGGGTTCAATCCTTAGTCAGGGAACTAAGATCCCAGAAGCCGTGTGGCTTGGAAAAAGTATATATATATTGCCAAAAACAACCAAATAAAAGACTAAGGTTTCCTTTTTACTAGAAGAAATGTAGTAAAAGTATCAAAATAAATCAGTTTCCATATGTCCATATTTTTCATAGCATGGTATTTGTAATACTAATTTTCAGTTGTAGCATACTTTCCATTGAGTAATCGAGGGCAGTAATATTAGCTCTTATCTTTTTTTTACTGTCATAAAAATGAATATTTTTTCTATTTTTGGATTACTTTTTCAAAATAATTTCCATAAATGCAGTCATTGGCTCAACGGTTGCAAACATTTTGTTAATCTTAGTAGATATTGCCAAACTGGTTTCCAAAATCTTGTACCAATCGATAATGCCTCCAACCAAGAATGAAGGGTGATAATTTCATGGCCTCCTTGTCTACATTTGTAATATAATTTAAATTTTTTGATAACCCAATATAAAAAATGGCGATTGATTTTTGTTTTACTTTGTCTGCTCCTGGTTATCTGAGCAAGGTTTAACATGTTCCATATTTATTTGCAAACTTATTGCATTACTCTGCATATTCTATTTTGTGTAGTTTCTACTCTATATATACTCAAGCATTTCACATACTTGAAAGTGTAGCATATACTTTTAAGTGCTTCATTTACCTAACCAACCATTTTGTTTATAAACAGGGAATCACATATTACACGCATCTGCAATAAGCAAGCAAACTTATGTTTTCAGATTTGCTCAAATGGGTCTATTTTCCTTACTATGGCTACATCTTCCCTTTCTTCCCAACCAGAAAAAGTAAGCAAACACAGGCACACACAAACACACAAAATCAAAACAAAATTGTCAATAGATAAATTCAATGATTTTTTAAAGGTTAGTTTTTCTTATTGACAACTCCAGATCACTCATTCTCCCACATAACTTTTTTTCCCCTGATTTTGAAATAATTTTCTTTCTGTTTGTTTGATGAAAGCAAGTTTGCTTGCCTGATCATGGAGTATCAGGTGAGTCGATAGGGTTGGCTACTGGAGAATTTACAGCTTCAGATCAATCATCTGTCTTAGTGGCAGTGGGGATGTATGATGAAGAGTTATGGTGGCAAAGGGATAGATGAGAAAGATGTTTGTGACCCTGGGGGTTTAGTCTGACCACAATGAAGAGAATAGAAGGAAAGAAATGTGTGCTTGTCTGGCATAACAAGAGCAATGGATTTGGAAGAGAAGGGTGAAAAGAATTAGGTTTGACTGAAAGTCTGCCCCATGCACGAGGTATTTGAGTTGTTCATTTGCTCCAAACAAAATATTTTCTCATTTTTACTCCCAGGACAGCAGGAAAAGAGGGAAATGAAGAAAACTTAGTGATAAGTTAGAAGAAGCAGATAAATAATTTTGGAGTAGTCAGGTTATGACTGAGTAGCAAATATGAATAAGAGAGGAAAACTTTTGCATATTATAGAGATGAAAAAATCAGCATGAAATTTTGAGAAATAATGACGTCTTCAGTGCATAAGCATGCCCTGTGAAGGTATTAGCAAAACACTGAGGAAGGCAAGACTGGCAGAGGAGACAGCGATGAAGACAGAGACTGGTGATTTATCTACACAGACAAGGTAGTCAAAACCATCCGTGAAGCATAGCTCTTTAAGAGAAAAAAAAAAAATTGCATCTATCTCCCCAGATACTACACAGGAAGGTACTGTGAGAAAGCTAAGGAGTCATCAGAAAGGATCCATAGAATCAGGGAGCAGTATTTATGGAAAGGCCATTTTGTGGCATGTGCTAATTAGTTATATATGTAGAAAGATGAATAAGATGTATTTAGTAGGAAATTTCACAATTTTGTTCAAGGAATAGTAGGAAAATAAAACAAAAGAAAGAAACCAGTTTTATCTAGTCATATTTTAAAAATCCTTTCAAGAAAGTAAAATAACTATGTTATGTTTTATTTGCCCTGAAATCCTAAAATGACAGCTAACAGCCAGAAAGCCACAATTATGCTTTGTGCTGAGGTGTCATCAAATAATTTAGTTTTTATCAAATCTAGCATACTGTGTGTTTCTATTATGAATATAATAATAAATATTTTAGAAATTTTGAAAATTACTGAGAAATAGAAGAAAGATTAACAAAACCGTCTATAGTCACATCATTTGGGGGAATTGCTTGAATGCCTTTCCACTAATTTAGCCTTGCATGGTATTTGTTTTTTGGTTTGACTCTTTTTATTTTTTTGGTATACTTATTTTCTCATAGTTATAGTCACATGTGATAATAATATTGTGATGTCTTTTTTCACACACTTTACAAACGAGTGCTTTTAAGTTATTTCTGCACTTCAAAAAATTTCAAAATAGTCAAGCAAGCGGTTAAAATACAATTTACCTATTTCCTTAATATTGAACATTTAAATAATGCTGAACTAGGTAGCTTGATAAATTTTAAGTATTTTTAGTATCATTAGTATTATCCACTCCCATGAGAATTGCTATTTTAGGGAATTCATCAGAAAGTACCTAAATAACCTTAATATAAAGCCAATACCTTTTTTCATTTATCTACTTGCTGCATAATAAACAATCTTAAACTAAAAAAAAAAAAAAACAAACTCCCAAATCTACAAATTGAACAGGGCTTGGCAGGCACAGTTCAAGATGACCACAAGCTAAGTCATCATCATTAGTATCCAGAAGTATCTATTGAGCCTCTGTAAGACTTGACGCTTATCTAATTGAAAGACGTGAGATGGTATAGAATTTTCCCAGAGGAGAACATGTGGTATGTATTCAGGAAGGGCTGTCTGTATTCAGGTATATGACTGGACTTGAATGCCTTGAATGAGAGACCAACAGGTAGAGAACAATTTCAATATGATGGTAAGGGGCAACTCTGAGGCATCGCCTTAAGTCTTTCCAAGGTCTTAATAAATGATATTACCATCCTTGATTTGACCTTTGGCCAGGATTAGTTTTTTAATTTGAGAATGGTTTGCCTTCAGGAGAGATGGGAATGAGAAACAGTTTTATTTTGGGACCCCCCATAAGTCCTGGATCATTTATATTTCCTCAAATTTTGCCTATAAACAGATCAGTTCTTAGCTCATCTCTGATCTCTCATTTTAGTCTAGGCAGCTAGAAAAAGTCAGGTGGTACCTTCAATAGTTTTTCTGGAAATCTTCTTAACTAGCTCATCAAGTTCATTAGACATTTCTTATTTTCCACATTAACTCAAGCAAGTTTTGTCAAACTTACTGGTGCTACATAAGAAGGGTTCTCTTACCTCCAGTGTCCAATAACACTTTTTTACTGATCTTTAAGGTCTAATTGATAGCCTCCTCTAGTCTCATTAGGCTTCTGCTAATATCTCTTCGAAGCCCTATGAGCTTTCACTAACTGTCCTTGAGACTTTTGCAGCTTATAGTTGCTGTCTGATCCCAAAGGCAATGCCACATATTTTAGGATTTTTGTTATAGGAGCACCCCACTTCGGGTACCCGACTATATTTCAGCTATCTATCGCTGCATAACACACCACCCCTCAAACGCCACGGCTTTAAACAACCAAAGTCATTTAATTTGCTCAAAAATGTGTAATTTTGAACTCAATTATTACAAAGTCAGCAGGTACAGATTATCTCTGTTGCATTGGGGTGTTGAGGGTAGATCAACCCGCGGTTGGGAGATCTACTTTTAACTTGTCAGAGAGATTGGTGCTGGAAATTAGCCAGGATATGGACCAGGACCCTGGTGCTTCTCTACATGGGCTGCTTGGGCTTTCTCACAATATACTGGCTGGGTCTTGGGAGCAAGCATCCCAAGAAAATCAGGTGGAAATAGTACCATCTTTTACAGCGTATCCTTGAAAACCACACAGTGTCACTTCTGCTATAGACACAAATCCACCCATGCAAGAAGAGGGAACCTAGCCCGTGCCTCTGAATGGGAGGAGTGGTAAAATCACATTGTAAGAAGACCATGTGGGAGAACAGATAAAGTTGTGATCCCTTTTTGGGTAATATAGTTGTGACCCCTTTTTGGGTAATACTATCTGTCACATAACCACCAATATTCTTGAGGAAAATTAAAAATTCACTATTGATAATATGAAGTATTCTGGTTGGTAATGTAGCTGTGGCCATTTGTATTTTGGGGGGGAGTGTGTGTGTGTGTGTGTGTGTGTGTGTGTGTGGTATTATATGTTTGATTCGGGCATGTTGGGGTGGAAGTTGGATAGAAGTGTGAGGAAACGTTTCTTTGTAGAGCATAAACTAAAATAGACCTTGTCAGAACTGTTGCTTGTTGCTTGTTCCTATGGAAATGGGCAATGTGGGAGGTGGGGGCAGGAGAGTGTTTTCTTGTGTGTAGGGCAGGTTGAAAGTTACTTGTATGAGAAAAAGAGCAGAGCAGAGCATAGATGCTGAAAGAAATCATCTTATAATAGTCAGGTGACAACCGGAGTTGCTTAGAAGACCAACTAATTAAATATGGCTGAGACATTAACAGAGGGGTATTTCTTCTCATTGCCGTATAAAATCTAGTAATTCTCTGGAGGGTTTGAGGACATGGAGATCTTTGCTTAAACATAGGTGTCTTATGACTGCCACATCAGCAGGACCACTGTGAGGTTTCTCTAGATGGACTTAAAGGTGGAGGACCTCAACTGGGCACAGTTGTAGCAGAAAAGAGGATCATGGCAGACGCCCTTAATGGAATTTGACAGAACTTGTTTGTGAATACATATGATATATACCCTCTCTGGGGGTTCAAGAAATAATTACAGAATAATTCTGGTGAGATAATTTCTGATGGAGGAATTGTTTTGACATTTGACAGTTAAAAGAAAGAGCTTCAAGCTAATGTAATGTGGGCATAAAAATTAATGTGATGTCATTTTACACTCATGGGCTGGAGTGGCCTGGACAGCTCTTTCCACAGCTACCATAAGGTCAAAGACTGTGACTCGCCTTCTTCCTGGAGAGTTGTTACCCAGGAACCATTGTCTCTGAATGCAAGTGAGACAGTACCTTAGGTGAAGTGGTACCCTGACCACCTCAGTCAGAATAACAATGCCAGTTTGGGTTATTTTATTTTTATTTATTTATTTATTTTTTGGTGAAACTAACATTTTTTTTTTTTTTTTCCTGGTATGCGGGCCTCTCACTGCTGTGGCCTCTCCCATTGCGGAGCGCAGGCTCCGGACGCGCAGGCTCAGTGGCCATGGCTCACGGGCCCAGCCGCTCCGCAGCATGTGGGATCTTCCCAGACCGGGGCACGAACTCATATCCCCTGCATCGGCAGGCAGATTCTCAACCACTGCACCACCAGGGAAGCCCCGAAAGTAACATTTTTGAAGTGAGATAGGGATGATATGATTGTGAAAAGAAAGTGGGGTATGCATAAACAGGCGTCCTATCTGGTGTGTGTGTGTGTGTGTGTGTGTGTGTGTGTGTGTGTGTGTGTGTGTGTGTTTCAATGTCTTCTTATGTCCTCTAATAGGAATTTGGGGGAGGCTGCTAGCCCTTTGTCATTTTAATTGGGAAGCATCATCTAAATTTTATGAAGAAAACAGAGAAGAACATTTCTGTCATCTGTCTGAGGAGATCATTTTCTATGAATGATAATCTGGTACAAACAAAAGACACTTTTTAGACCAACAAGAAATATTATGAGTAAATAAGTATAGTGGTACTCTATTGGTTATACTATGAACTCTGTTTTTCATGATTTATTTTTCTCTACTCTCTGAGTTATTTTAAATCCAGGATTTCAGTAATTCCAATGTTCTCTCATATAACGCCCTCTGTTCTATAAACAGTGGGACAAATATATTAGTATAAGAGATAACAAAACACCTGAAATGAGGGCACCTCAGGATGGAAGATGTTTGCTGTGCAAAGCCTTTGAAGAAAGACATTGCTTTCAGAAGGAGATATAAATTTGCTGTGAACAAGGCAAGATCAGCACGAAGTTTTAAATCACTTCTTACACACAAGCTCTCGACAGGCATGCAAGGAAGCGAGATAAAGAACACTTGAGAAAATCTAAACTAGCTACCTGAAAATTGTACTTTTAAAGAAAGCATCTCTAAGAAAGAACACACCTCATCACCTCTTAAGTTCATCAGATGCCAGCACTTGGAGATTTTTAAGTGGACCTGCCTTCTCTAACCATTTATGGTCTCCTCTACCTACTCTGATCCACCTCCTCTTATCCAGAAAGCTATTTCCTACTCACCTTTTAAGATTCAGCTCAAAGGTTGACTCCTAATGGAAGCTTTGCCTGATTCTTCTCTGCAGCCTTCTCACTCTAAGCACTAGCTTTGGCCCAGTGTCCTTCCTTTGGCACCCAGTTAGAATACTTAATCTCCATATTCTCTTTGTTGGTTTACTTTTCTTTTTTTTTTTTTCTTTTTTTTTTTTTTTTTTTGCGGTGAGCAGGCCTCTCACTGTTGTGGCCTCTCCCGTTGCGGAGCACAGGCTCTGGACGCGCAGGCTCAGCAGCCATGGCTCACGGGCCCAGCCGCTCCGCGGCATGTGGGATCTTCCCGGACCGGGCCACGAACCCGTGTGCCCTGCATCGGCAGGCGGACTCTCAACCACCGCGCCACCAGGGAAGCCCTGGTTTACTTTTCTGATCTGCCTTCCTGCTCTGACCCCAACATACATCCAGTGACTAAACCATAAAGTCTTTTAAGCAGGAGTGATATAGTCTCTACTTTTCTATCATCCATATTCAGTATAATATCTGACACGAAGCAGGTGGGTGCTTAATCACTCTCCCATAAATGACTCAGTGGGCAAGAAGCAAATCAATGCATACATTCAGGGCACAAAAATAGTCTGCTACCTCTTCTTTCTCTTCTTCTAGGAGTGTTTTTGTTAGACAAATGCTGAGCAAAAAGGATTTTTCAGACTCTACACAGATATTCTATTACTGAGGGAAGAGATTGATTTTGACAGCTGACACAGAGAAAGGAAAACTACACAAGTAGTTTGCTTTTGTCTTTTTCTTCAAGGAGAATGACTTGCACACTGGAAAGGCTAAAAATGATGAAGAGGTAAATGTGAGAAGACAGTAGGGAAGTACTGAGATTCTTTAAATGAATCCAAATCTCTAGGCTAGGTGAATTTCATGCTACAAAACCAAAGGAAGTTACAGACATGACTGCAGAGCCTCAACTGATAACCTTTGACAAAACCTTGCTAGAAAACCAGAAATGGGAAAGTTTTTTCTGATTTTCAAAAATTAAAAAAAGGAAAAGAAAAAAAAAGTCTGGAAACTTCAGGGAAATGAGTATGACCTGTCACCGATAAAATTCTGTAAAAGTTTTTAAAAAGCTTATTAGCTTAGCATTGGGAAAATAAAGTGATGCTCACTACTATCTTGAAAGGATTCACCTAGAACAAATCATTCTAAACAAATCCATTTTTTTCATCTTTTATCCTTTTCTTTTTGGAAAAAAAAAATGAAAACAACATAAACGAATGAAGAATTTGCAGTGGACATCAAATATGTGAATTTTAGAATAAAATTTGATCAAAGTCTCAATATCTCCTTCATGATAAGAGGATATGACTTATCTTGGTGATAAGAAATTTAAACTGAATTGGTAAGTAGATTTATAAACTGGTCAAATGACCATACCCCCCAAAATCATGTGACATACCATTGATACCATGGAGGGATAGGGTCTTATCCTTAGTTGTATCTTCTAGTAGCTATTTATTTGGATACATATGTAGAAAGGACAAGATCTCGAATTTGTAGATCAAAAACTGGTATGTAAGTTGGTTATCATCACATTTTGAAAATATGTGAAAACTTTGAAAAAATTGTCCAAAAGTAATTAGGTTAAAGATGAGTTGAAATAAATGTAAATTGAATAATGCCAGCATGGAAAAGAATAGGTCTGGTTTCAGTTCACAGTCAAAAGAGCCTAGAATACAGCAGGCGTTATAGGGGAACACCTATTCCCCTTTCCTCGTGTTTCCATGTGGAGGGACCTCCACTGGAGCAGCACTGCTGGTCTCCACTCCCACCTTTACTCACTTGTCTCTGGAAGAAGAAAGTGCTACTAGATTGGTGGGTGACAGCAATTGGTATGTCCCCATCCCCTCACTGGGTAAAACTATTCAAAGAAAAACTTGTAATTACTGGAGATTTGCTTTCTTTGCTTCTGCCTCAGATCAGTTGACCCTCCTGGGTCAGCAAATTGTGCCTGCTCGGCAGATGAAAACTTTCCTCCATCTGGTCTCCCTGGTGTCTGGACTGGGGCGTCTGTGAGTGGTAGCTAGCAAAGTGTCAGCAAGCCCCTTCAAGATGTGTCCTCCAATCTAACTTCTTCAGGAAAGTAAGTCACATCATGATCTCCTTCTGTCTGATTCAGTTCATCTCACATTTGTTCACAAACCCCAACAGTAGGGGCTTAATCGATGTTTACTGATTATTAAATGAAAACCAGAGAGTTTAATAGTGAACACATCACTATTTCCTATTATGTGGTGCTCATAGCACTGATTGCTTTATTTGGATTGTTTTCTTTGATCTCCCTCTCCCATTAGAGACTTTTCTCAAATATCTACTGATATCTGAGTGGCCAAATAAAAAGCCAGGTAGAACCTCTGTGTGTGGAGGTAGGCATTGTCAAAGTGATTTTTTTTGAGCCATTTTGGGGTTTGGGGATAAAAACTCAGATGTCAGCAGCTTTAGCCCTTTTCTTGTGGGCTGGTTAATAAAGTCAGATTCTTCAGAAAAATTCCTTCCAGCCTCCTGCTTGGATGGCATAATCATGGGTGCTAGCATTTCAGGACTTGGGTGGGAAATAAGGTTGGAGATTCCGTATTCATGATGAAAGCTTTCACCAATGCCTCCAGTTTCAGTGTGCTACTCCTGACCTCAACTGTGCTTAGCTCCCTTGAGCCCAGTGGCCTCAGTTTTATTCTTTCCAGAGAATAAACTTCCAGTCATTTGCCAGTTGGTAAGGAGGGTATCATGGGGTTCTGATTGCTTCCTAAATAATCTTTTAACCATTCTTTAAGTTTTTAGCCCCACCATCATCCACGCTTTCAGAAATATTTGCTATCACCCAGTTACTGAGCCTTCTGAGAATTTTTCAGGGCAGTGTAAGTCAGATTGCTTCTTGGCTCCTTCCATAGCAAGGTAAGGATTCATCTTTTCAGATCTGTTAAATCAGTTAAAAACTTTCCATTTATTGTCAGTTGTTGCTGCTCTCTTCTTTCCCATTTTCTTTGTTTCCATGAGCGCCTTTCTCCTTCATTCCCTTACTGAGGTTATACTAGGGCTTTTCTGGGGAATGGTGGGAGCAGTAGAGCACATGATGCATGTGTCCAGCCTGCCATCTTTGGGAGCTGATTTCATTTCACAGGTTTCTTATGTTTTTGTCTCCTGGAGCAAAAGTGAAGGCTGAGTTCAATGACTAGGAAATGATGACCAAGTTTTTGCTTTGCAAATCCTTCCCACTGATCAAAGGGCTCCCTATTGTCATTAACCATTCAATTACAATATAGCTAAAGTTTTCATCACTTGTTGGTCTAGGGATAGATATATGAATAAAATTTCAAGAAGATAATTAATGTCAAAACCAAATATATTTCTTCATTTACGCAGTGCCTCTCTTCATTATGAAGTTGGTGATTGGTAAAAATAGTTCCATTCTTTTCATTGAGGACCTTTTTGCTTAAAGTAGGCATTTAAAACATCAATTATATTTATTGACACATATAGTTAATTTTGATTTTGAACTGTAGTAACATTTTCATTGTATTTATTTTATAATTTCTTTCCATTTATAAAAAGTGATAGTGGTGTTTTATTGATGCCAATGACATAAAAACTTCTTTAAAAAATTTTTTGGTACAAAAGGAAGAAAATTTAAAGAAAATCATCAAGTTGTACTGGTAGTATCTAAATATAGCAAAATTGTGATGAAGATATGAGAATGACAGATTTAGGAAATGCTAGAATACAAGGTAACGTACTGTTCAACAAATGAGCTAACAGAGAACATCATTTGATGTGTACTGTCCACATTAAAGGAGAATAAGGTCTTAAAGTGTGCAAAAGACAAATTGCTGATGCAGCATAGTGCAAAATTCTAGGATTACGGAAGGAATGGAAACGTTATTTTCGTTCCAATCCCAGTATCTGCCAGGTAGTAGTAACTCAAATATTTGTTACTTAAATGGAAGAAAAATGGAAGGAAGTGAAGGTATTTAGCCCGAAGAATAGAAGGTGCGGTGGGGAAGGTGTTTGATGTCTTTAAATATGTGAAATAGTGTGAAACAAAAGACTTAGAGGAGTGTTGAGGTGTAGGCTTACATTTATGAGTAGAAAGAGAGTGTTCCAAGTTCATGGGAGGGCTAATTTCAGTTAAATTTCGGAAGAACATCAAGATTTTATGTATCTAAAATCAATACATGCTTTTGAAATCCTGAGTTATTGATCACTAGGAATGCTGGAGGAGTGTCTAGATAATGATCCTACAGGGATGTTGTCAGAGAGAACTGTACTTGGAAGCTAGCCAGCAGAAGAGTCTTCGGGAAACTTTGGGAAAGCAGGTTCTGGTAGTCAAGCCAAACCTACTGAGATAGAACCTGGTGACAATAGACCTCTCAGCTGCCTTCCAACTCTCATCTGAATCTGGAATTGGGACTGACTTCTAGGGCCTGTAGGCAGGAGTGCTCCCAGCAGTAGCCAAAGTTTCCAGTTTTGTTTGGACATGAACCCTGATCATCAAGTCTTTGATGCCTCAAACCTAATCATTCATCCATGGTATGGACACCTAATCACTCTCACAGTTACCTCATACTCAAAGGTACAAAGTATAACTTATTATCACATTATATGATCAGATTGTTTTAAGTACTGCAAAATAAATAAGTGAGGTTCTCTGACCAAGAGTGATGAAAGAGGACCACTTGAGGAAGAAGGGTCATGGAAGGCCTTCCTGAGCAGGTGATGTTAGAGTTGAGTCCTGAAAGATGAGAAGAAGCTGGCCAAGCACCCTGCTGGCCCAAGAGTGTCCAGGCAGAGGTAAGAACAGATATAAAGCTCCTAAGCTCAGAGTTTTCAAGAAAAGGATACATCGTCTCGATGTGGTAGGAGAGAAGTGAGTGAGAGGAAGAGTGGAAAGAGGTCAAGTCAGAGCTCAGCCTGGGGCATATCATGGGTGCCTTATAGGCCATTGTTCCCTGCTTCACATCCCATTGGGCTTTATACATAATTGTATTATTGACAATCTATACTTTTGTAATTCCCTTACCTGTTTTATTCACCTGATTCTATGTATGAGATATAAGTTCCTTAAGGTCAGGATCCATTTACTGCTCGCCTGAATGCCCTTCATTCTAGCACCTAAAACAATGCCAGTATCCTCTTAGAGGCAGTGCTCAGAATAGCTAGTTGAGTGAAAACCTTAAGGGAAACCGGATAAAAGATATTTTCTGTGCTGATCCAAAGTCTTTAGAATGGCCACTGATGGCTTGAGATTCTGGCCGAAGTATCCTAACAACTAAGATGACATATTGCTATTATTAAGCTGATACAATATTTTGCCAGTATTAAAACACCAAAAATGATTTTAATTTGGTTTTTACATCTGTTGATTTAATCCACATAGACTTAACACAATGGATACATCCAATTGCTATGCAACTTACCAGGGGGGTTGTTTTCAGTTTTTCTCCTGTACCTACTATAATACATGATAGTGTCTCATTTTCCTTGTTCTCCCTGCCCACTCTGACTGTTTTGACTAGGGCTAAGCCAGAGGCTGTTTCTGAAGGTGGTACCACTTTTGAGTGAGCCTGGACTCAAAAAGGCAGGGTGTAGGGAAATCTTGGCTCCATCACACACTAACACAGTAGTTCAGTGCCAATTATTTAATCCATTTTAGAATTAGTTTCTTTACCTATAAATTGGGGATAACAACTATACTTCCCTCCTAAGAATGTGGCACAATTAAGAGATGATGTGTATATAGCGTTTAGCCCAGTCTCTGGCATTTTGGGATCACCACATCTATGTCAACTGCTACTATTTTCATAATTATTGTAACATTACAATATTCAAGCTTGGCCCCAGGTTTTTTAATTTAAAATGATCAAAATTTATACAAAAAAGTCTTACAAAATCCTGGCAGATCAAGGATGAGACGACTAGTAGGCAATAATACAGTAATTCATTTACATCATGTCAAAAATGACTGAAAATAAAACTTTATGGAAGAGTATATTTTTATAAAAATCTTTGCTTCAGAGTTTTCTGATAAATATTCGTTTTGGCCTGAGAACTACATAGTTGATTTCTGTATGAAACGGAATATTTTTTGAAAGTTAGAACTAAATTAGTTGGGTTATTTTTGCATGATGAAAGCGTGAAAACAAAACACCTTTTTTGCTAAAATATTATCTGGTCCTCGTTTCAGCCCAGAGGACTGAAAATACTATGAAATTAAAATTTCAAATGTGGGAAGGAAATTCTATAATATTTGTTAATTCTAGCCCCAAAATGTTCAAAGTTATTTTTGCTTCAAAATCTGGAACTGAACATGCACTTAACAATTTATTTCAATTCATACCGTTAGAAGCTTGCCCTATCTGCAGGTTTGAAGGTGTATTTGAAGTATTCCTCCTTTCTTTAGAGAAAGTTGCATAAAATGGTAAGAGGAACAAGTCAAAACGGCTGTCTTTTAACATTGCTAGGGTATGCAGTTGTAAAATTTTTAAGGAAATAATAAATTATCTATTTTTAAAAACAGGACATCTAAACACCATGTCATTGGTGTTCAAGGTGAAGTTGTGCATGATCGGTGACATTTTTCAGAAGAAGAACAAAAAGCATCTCATTATATATCACCCTTAAATAATTGTCTGAGATCAAACATTTTACCCTGGATTCTCTATAGAACACTAGGATTATCATGGGCTTTATATATCAGGCGGGATAAGGAGTTAATACTGCAAAGATGTTGGTTGAGAAATGCCACAGACACAAATGCCATTACATTCCTGGGTTTGGGGGCTCTGCAGCAGTGACCATTTGGGTTTTCCTATTAAAGGAAAATGTACTTCATATGGCTACATGGGATGGCACCGAGTAATTGTGCTAATGTGGCTTCACTTGCTCTACTTTTCTATTTCCTTCTTTGAGAAGCTTAAATTTCAGTAGAACATGAATTTAGCATATATCTTGCATTTGATTAGATCACATTTTATATATTTTATGCATTTTAATCCAAGTTTGGCTCTGTGAACCTTACCATCTGTCTGGAGTTGTCATTGCATTTTATTTTTAATTTTAATTTACCCCATTATATTTTTGACTAAAAAGTGGTTTTATTTTTGGCAATTTCCTCACCTAGTGTCTTCTCTCCCTCTCATCCAGTTTCCACAATGCATCCAAAGAAGACCTTCTAAAACATAAATCTGATCACATTATTCCCAATTTAATCCCATTGTCTTTATAATAAGTCTAGAATCTTTAATTAGACTCATAAGACCCTGTATCATCTGGACCTTTTGAATATATCTCTGCACCTTCCTCTAGCCATGCTCTCTTTTGCCTCTGAGCCTCTGTACATGCTCTTCCCTCTACCTGGAATCATTTCTCCCACACTCTGCCTCAATAGGTCCTATTTCTTCCAAGAAGTCTTCACTTACAATCTTACCTTTTCCCCACACTACATACTATAGCCTCCCATCTCATAGATTAAACAAATTGCATGAGGCCATGTAGCACTATGTGTCCTGCCATACTAGAATGTAAACTCCAAGAGGAAACAGATACCATCTACCTTATTTACTGTTGGGACTCCCACATCTAGTCTAGGGCCTGGGACTTGACAGTGGCTCGGTAAGTGTTTATTAAAAGCCTGGATGGATGAGAAAGAAAAGCTACCATAGAAAATACTATACATATATTATTTATGATTTTTACTTATTAAATATGTACAAATTAAAAAATAATCTGTAGGTATAACTGAAATCAAAAGCACTTGTAGACTTTTATTTTATTTTAATCTTTTATTCTGTAGGAGCAGCAGCTAACTGGAACTGCTATATTTTGTGGGCTAGTGGATGGTAAATGCAATAAAAATTATCTCAGATCATAAGATGTTCTTTGTAATTAGACATTGCTATCTGAGTTTCAATTATTTATGATAATGCTTCATTGCATCTAAAGTAAATAGTTATAGAGATTTAAAAATCAATACTCCAATTAGAAGCTTACTACACATAAATCTACAAAATTGCAAAAGTTTAAGTCTGTGGCCAAAACACCCTATAAAAATGCCTCTAGGAATCAAGAAGTTTATGAGATACAATTCAGATCACTGCTAAATCCAAAATGAGAACTGCAGTTCCAGTCATAGGTAAGGTCTTTGGAGAACTTTACTATGCAACTCTGCTGATATGTTGAATATGCTGATTATGTTGACAGCTGCCAGCTTTTTCTCCTGATAGAAAACAAAAGGTTGCTTAGCCATGGACCCAAAGAAAAAATAACTATAAATTCTAGAGGTTTTTTTTTAAATTTTTCATAAGAATTTATTTCCTAATTTAGTTTAATTTTTTATTTTTATTTTTTGGTTTTCTTTCTTTCTTTTTTAACATCTTTATTGGAGTATAATTGCTTTACAATGGTGAGTTAGTTTCTGCTTTATAACAAAGTGAATCAGCTATACGTATACATATATCCCCATATCTCTTGGAGCCCCACATTTAGTAATATCACATCTATTGGAATCAGGTGGGGAAACCTATTCTCCTGGATGTGGATGACCTTGCTGATATCATTTCCATCACTGTGCCGCCAGTCCTGTGGGTTCATAGTTTGCAGTACAATACACTAAGCATTAAGGAGTTTATACATTTAGTAAATATTTACTCATCACATATTTTGTGACACACACTATGTTGGGAATACAGTGATGAATAAGGCAGAGAACAAATTTAGCAAGTAGATTACAGATTGTTACTGAGGGCTCTAAGGGAAACAGAAAAGTGATGGGGGACGGTTACCAAAAGGGAGTAAAGTGGGAACCAAATTTAGTATAGCTGCTCTGGAATGCCTCTTAGAGGAGAAGCAATCAGTGAAAACGCTGGGACACACGTTCTAGGCAGAGAAAGTGGCGAGTGCAAAGTTTCTGATGTAGAAGAGGGCTTGCTATACTTAAAGATAAGAAAGAAGTCTAATGTGACTGGGGAATAGTGTGCATGAGATCAAGCTGGAGAGGTACTCAGATGTCAGATGAGACAGGATTTGCAGGGGTTGGAGTTTTAGTCTAAAAGCAAGGGAAGCCCTAGAAAGGTTTTCTGCAAGGAGATAACATAATCTGATTTACATTTCTAAAACTCTCATTCTGGCTACTGTATGGAAAATGGATAGTAGAGGAACGAGAAAGAAAGCAGAGAGCCCTTTCAGGCCGTTATTGTTGTAGTCCAGGTGTGAAATACGGCAGCAGAGATGATCAAAGATATATTTTGGAGACAGAATTGATAGGACTTGTTCAAGGATTGGGTGTGAGAGGTGTGGCAAAGAGAAGAATCAAGAATGACTCTCAGATTACCTGATTTAAGCAACTTAGTAGAGAGTGGTCTCAATTATTGCCGATGAGTGAGTCTGGGGAAAGAACAGAATCCTGGGTAAAGGACAGTTCAACATCTCCACGTTGGGCATGGTAAGTTTAAAAGGCATACACACCTGAAGTCACTTGCTGACTCAAAGACAGTCTTACCACATGGGAGAAACTTGGTAGCTGAAACAAATCAGGGAGTCAGGTAATAACTGCTTTCTGCTTACTTGTGAAAGATATGTTATTTGCCGACTGGTAGGAGACAGACACAAGTGCTTTGGATTATTTGTTATGTGAAAATGACATACTAAACTCTAAAATCCCTCATGAACAATATCTGCATTCACAAGACAGAGATCGGGGACTCAGGGTGTTATTGTGGCGGTGACATTTTAAGCAATGGCTGCGGAATCCCTCCAAGGTCTCCAACTACACTCTGCTGGCAACAGTCATTAGTGAAAATCAATCTGAAATTCTCTCACTTATTTGCCTCTTTAAAAAATAAACTCCATTTCCCTCCAGTGCTATTCCAAAAAAGAAAAATCTATTGCCATTTTAAAATCATAGATTTTTAGGAATATGTTTTTAAAAGAGCATCTGGTTTATTTCTCACTGAAAGCTGGTGATAAGAAGTGAGAAACATGGATCAAGTCAGCACCAAACACAGAGACTGTGAATAATTTACTTCATAATTGGCAAAAAAATATTTTATTCAGTTATGCGCCACCATTACCTGTCATTAAAAAGCCTTGGTATTCATTGAAGGACAAAATTTGGAGGACTTTCTCTCCCCAAGCATTATATTTCTTACCTAGACATTTCCCACAATAAGAAAGTCAAGGTTATGAGAAAATATCTCTTTGGAGCTATTAATTTAAGTTTTCACCTGGGGTTTTCCCCTTTTTTCTTTCCCTATTAGCCACAAAACAGAGCTCTGTGTTTACTACTTCAGGGTTCAGTGAAAGCAGAATTTGCCTGCCAACTATTTCCTCCCTAGTTCACTTCTAACGCCAAAGCTTAAGTCAGTTTTGCTAAGCATCCTGGAGAGACAGTAGGGTTGGAACAGAGAAAGAGAGACTTCTATTGAAATAGGGTGTCCAGATAAAATGCAGGAAACTCAGTTAAATTTGAATATCAAATAAACAACAAATAATTTTTAGTATATCCCAAATATAGCATGGGATATACTTAAATTTAAAATTATGTGTTACTTATTTGAAATTCAAGTATATCTGAGCATCTTACAATTTTTGTTGTTGTTAAACTGGCAACCTTACCCCAAAAAGGACTTAGAGAGGGAGAGAACTCCTCTAACTAAAAACAAAGAGGGGGAAAGTTAGGGACTTTGGCTCTGTTCTAGCAATATATGACTGTACATGACAGGGAGGCAGGAAGACCTCTAAGGAGAATGGCTGCGTGTAGTGCCTGTGGGACAGAAAATTTGATACATATTTATAAAATTGATATTTTAATTATTTATAGGATTTTGATTCTCTGTACTCATAATTACTCCCCACCCAAATGAATAGCATGTCATTTCATTGACAATATATTTCTATCACCTTCATACATGAATGAAAACTTCACTGGATATAGATCATTTGTATACAAACTTTTATACCTTAAACTCTGAAGATATTACTCAATTGTCTTTTTTTCATCTAATGTTATGAGCAGGCTTAGTGTAGGTATGACTTTTCTTCCTTTTAAAGTAACTTGTTTTGTCTGCCTGGTTATTTTCACAATTCATTCTTTCTCCTTGGAGTTAATGACATTCAACAGAATATGCCTAAATATCCATCTTTTCTAGCCCTGCACAATGACTCTGCTTCCTAGGCCTATTTTGACAAAGATCACTGCTTCTAATGCACTCCCCCTCCTGCCTTCACCTCCACCCTCAGGGACCTGCTCAAAGGTGACTGCTCAATAAATATAACGGTTTGAATCTCTGCCTGTTCCAGCAGCCAGTGTTCTCTGATGCTCTGCTTTCTTGGACTGCCCCACTCCTTGAACATCAATTAACATTAGTTTTCTTTACTTCTCTTGACAATATGACCTCCCTGTGCCCGTGGTAGCCAAGGAACTCTAAGCATACCAGCATGAAAGAGGCCACTAGCTTTTTTTTTTTTTTTTTTTTTTTTTAGTAGACTTTATTTTATTTTATTTTTTTGCGGTATGCGGGCCTCTCACTGCTGTGGCCCCTCCCGTTGCGGAACACAGGCTCCGGACACGCAGGCCCAGCGGGCATGGCTCAGGGGCCCAGCCGCTCCGCGGCATGCGGGATCCTCCCGGACCGGGGCACGAACCCGTGTCCCCCGCATTGGCAGGCGGGCTCTCAACCACTGCGCCACCAGGGAAGCCCAGTAGACTTTATTTTTTAGAGCGGTTTTCAGTTCACAGCAAAACTGAACAGAAGGCACAGAGATTTCCCATATCCTCCCTGTTCCTACACATGCACAGCTTCCCCCATCATCAGCGTCCCCCATCAGAATGTGCATTTGTTCAATCAATAAGCCTACATTGACATTTCACTGTCACCAAGGTCCATAGTTTACGTTAGAGTTCACTCTTGGTGTTGTATATTCTATGGATTTGGACAAATGTATAATGTATCCCTCATTTATAACATGATACAGAGCAGTGTAACATCCCTAAAAATCCTCTGTGCTCCACCTATTCCTCTCACCCCTACCTCTACCCCTAACAACCACTGATCTTTTTACTGTCTCCATAGTTTTGCCTTTTCCAGAATGTCATAGAGTTAAAATCATACAGTAGGTAGCTTTTTCAGAGGCTTCTTTCACTTAGTAATATGCATTTAAGGTACCTCCAAATCTTTTCATTGTTTGATAGCTCATTTCTATTTAGTGCTGAACAATATTCCAGTGTCCGGAAGTATCACAGTTTATTTATCCATTCACCTGCTGAAGGACATCTTGGTTGATTCCAAGTTTAGGCAGTTAGACTAAGACTGCTGTCAACATCTGTATGCAGACTTTTGTGTGGATGTAAGTTTTTAGCTCTTTTGGGTAAACAGCAAGGAGGGAGATTGCTGGATTGTATGGTAAGGATATGTTTAGTTTTGCAAGAAACCGCCAAACTGTCTTCCAAAGTGGCTGTATCCACTAGCAATGCATGAGGGCTCCTTTTATCACGCTCTACAGCATTTGGTATTGTCGGTGTTCTCGATTCAGGTCATTCTAATAAGTGTATAGTGGGCCACTTGCATTTCATGGTCACCTGTTACTCCCTAAGTTGTCATAAAAGAGACTATTGATTCAAATCAGCTTGAGGTGGCCAAGAGCACTAATTTTCTCTTCTCAGCAGGAGAGTCCAGTCAGATTACAAGAACAGAAAAGCATTAGGAGTTCCATTTCTATGTCCTCATCGTAGATTTGTTGATTGAATAAATGAATGAGTTATCGAATGAATGGATGGATGAATGAATAAATGAACTTAGATAGCACCTAGTTCTGGCCTCAGAAGTCCTTATAATAGATAATCTTTAAGTTTCCTTCCAATTCTGAGATTCTATCATTCTCTCCTTACTCAGAGAAATATTATAGGCATTTTGATTGACCTGCCAAAGAGATGAGCCACTGCAAAAGCTTGTGCCTCATCACTGAAGCAAAGGTTTTCGCTGAGTTCCACTAAACCTTTAAGTAATCTCTGTGGAAAGAGCCTGCTCATGCAGGACTCTCAAAACCAGCCCAAACCTACTTCATCAAACACCCAGGTTTGCATATCTTCCCAGAGCCCCAGAAACACACATGTGGGTTTGGGGTTTTTTGGTTTCGTTTTGTTTTTTAGTGGTAAAAGCCTTTCTATGTTGAATAAACTAACAATATCTACTTTTCTCCTTTGTGGCCATCTTGATTTTGAGTGTTTCTTCTAAGTCCTGTGGAACTTAACTTGTAGGGTCCTAAGGACTGAATGTTTGTGTGCCCCCAGAATTCATACACTGAATATCTAATCCCCAGTGTGGTGATATTTGGAGATAGAGCCTTTGGCAGTAATTAGGTCATGAGGGTGAAGCCCTCATGATGGGATTAGTGCCATTATAAGGAAAGAAAAGAGAGAGTTTGCTTACTCTCTCTCTGCCCTGTGAGGATATAACAAGAATACAGCCATCTGCAAACCAGGAAGAGGGCTCTCACCAGAATGCTACCATGCTGGCACCATGATATTGGACTTCTCAGTCTCTAGAACTGTGAGAAATAAGTTTCTGTTATTTAAGCCACCCAGTCTATGCTATATTTGTTATAGCATCCTGACCCAAGACTTAGGGCTTCCCTTATATTGTAAGAATATCTCCCTTAGAGTTCAAACTCTAAACTGTGCCCCTGATCCCTGAGGGCTGAGTGGGGCCAGATTATCCTGCAGAGCCTGGTGTGATGGAAACTGTCCCACTAAAGACTCAGAAAACATAGCGTTCTCCACAGTTACTTCTAGTAGTTCTTTTCTGGATGAAGCAAATCCAGGAAAACTTTCCATTTCCCAAAGAAATGGGAAATACCAGAAAATATGATCCAAAAAGACCTGAGTATGAAATTAGTGGTTAAGTCCTATCTGAAAGTAGCTAGAATTTGGCATCTTTATATCTGGCCACCTACTTATACTACCTGTTGATGAACTTAATAAACAATACATCACACACAGTAAAGATCATCTACATCTTTGGTCCTGACTATTTCATAGCTTCTTCCCCTTGTCCGCCATTGTTTTTCTAATTGTTCTTCTATAGGAAATAGAGGAACAATTCCCTTGTGGGATGAGCCAGGCTACTTCTGTAGCACTAGCTATATGGGAGAAGTGAAGGGAGAGCAACACAAAATATATTTTTTAAGAGTTGGAGCCAAGATACTGAGATGCCGGTAGGAAGGAGGGGATAGAGGGATGCTTGCCCATTTCCAAATAGAATCTTCTTTGTTTAGCACATTAGCATATGTGGATGGGTTTTGGGAGTTCGTTTTCTTTCTTTACTTGTGTAAGAGTTTCTCCTTCTTCTGGGGAGTGGATTAAGGGATAGAGAAAACTGCATTGGTTTCCAAACTTGTCTGCACATTAGAATCACCAGGGGAGCTTGAAAAACATTGATGACTGCGTCTCCTTGCCTTGCCTTCAGCTATTGTGATTTAGCTGGTCTCAGATATGGCCTGGATCTTAGAATTTTTAAATCCCCAAGTCATTTCAGCATACAAACCACTTTGGGAATCACTTCCATAGTGTTGTCCAGCCAGGGGCCATGACACATCAAAATCACATGGGAGAGTTAAAAATATATACATTGCCTGAGTTTCCATCCTAGACCTCCTGAGTTAGAACCCCCAGTTGAAGGGCCAGAGCTACTCAGGTGACTTCTGTGCAAACAGTAGTGACTATAGACAACAGCAGTCCTCATTAGCATGGCTACTACTTGAATAGATAGACCTTCATAGATGCCTGGAGCACCTTCTTTACTTCTCTCTAAGAATCCATGCCTCACACCCCCTTTTACAATTTGAACGGAACATAATTCATTGCCTTTTTTTTTTTTTTTTTCATTTAAAAGTCACAGTGACCTGACTGTTACCTGCTGTCAGTTGTTCTGCCCAGCCTGGTTCTTAACATGCTTCCTGTGCCTGTGGTCTCGCTCCAGCCAAACTGAAAGCTTCCTGAGAGCCAAGGCTCCCCCGTGCTTTACTCTGGATCTCACATCACCCTTCCTCTGATTTTCAATATAATGTCCTGTAGGTTACAAATCACAATACAGACATCATATGTATATAGAGAGAAATTTGTTCAAGGGCTGTAAATGTAACTGAGAAGTAAAAAAGAAAAAAAAAAGATATTCACTTGTCCATAATTCTGACCAAAAATATTAAATTGATAAGTGGTTGGCAAATATTTAAGATTTCGGGATCTCTGAACTATATTATGTCTGTATTGTGCTTTGTACTTCACCAACCTATGTGATTGCTACCATAACCTTACTGGAAAGTAGACAAGACCGTTTCATAGATGTATAATGATGGGGCCCAGAGGGAAGGTGACCTGCCCAGATCCCACCTGACAGCTGGCAGACCCAGGTATAAAACTCAATATTCCTGACATTCAGTTCAGGTAGTTCCCTCCTATTTCTGTGATCTCAACTGCCCTCCATTCACCACTGACTCTCCATCTGCATCTTCAGTCCTTCCCTCTCTCCTAAGATCCACATTTCTAATGACATTTGAAAGAATTCCACCTGCATGTTCTAGCGATAAGTCAAACTCATTAGGCCTCAAAGGGAGAATTTATCAGTTGATCCCATCGCTTTTCTCCCAACTCCTATGTTTCTATATACCATTTAACAACTTGGCCATTTTTCTCATTTCCCTTTTCCCTTTTTCATTCACTTTTCTTAACTTATCACTTGCAAGGCCCCATTGATTCAGTTTCAACAATATCTCCCATTTCTGTCTTCTCTTTTCTGTGCCCACTGCTATTTTCTCATACTGGCAGGATGACGGCAGTCTTTTCAATGATTTCCTGCTGGCTTATTAATACCCCAATCCTCACCTCTCATTGCCTCTTAATTTAAACCACAGATTTAGTTACCATATTCCCCTATGCAATGATCTTCCATTTCTTAAAGAAAAATTCAAAAGACTTCTAGGATCTTTCATGGTCTGTCCATAAGCTATCTTTCTAACATTAACTTGTCATAGATCTTATAGTCCAGACACCCAGAACTACTCACTGTTCCCTATCAGGTCACATACATTCAGTTTTATTCCTTTTTATACTTTGAATGGTCTGTGCTCTCTCAGCCTAAGTGACCTTTTCCCTCCCCCTCACATCCTCACTCTCTTTATTGTCAAAAACACACTCCTCCAAGAAAGCCTAAGTTTTTTGCATATCTTCTTCCAATTTCCAGCTTTAGTTCTGGCTGATATCATATATACTATTTTTATATTTTATACTTCTCTTACCACATTTAATTATTCTTTATATCATGATTTTATATATATATGATATATACTACATATTATATATATTTTATAATACATATTATACTTTATATATATATGATATATATGTATATATGTATATGTATATATAATCTCACCTAAAATGAGGCTTCTTGGGAGCACGATTCAAGTTTTGGCTAACTTGAGACAAGATGGCTCATAAATATTTAAATGAACTCATTTTTCATATTTTTGACCTATCAGCACAATCTTGAAAATATATAAACAATTTCTGGATTGAATTTCAGAACGATTTATGTGTCCCATAGTGAGTTAGAATTGATGACTTCTAAAGTTTTAACTTCAACATTGAATAATTCTTTCCAAATTTATAATGGATGAGTCATTTAATAAAAATGTGCTTAATTAGAAATGTTTCTGCGAATTGTATATTTTAATTATTGGAAGAAATTTGCATATCACACATGTAAGACAGGTCCTGACTCCCTCCCCTTGCTCACCTGCCTCAGCAAGGCATCTAGCTGCGCTCCAAGACTACACCTGAGTCAAGCCAAAGTCAGTGAGAGAGGGGCTGAATATGGCGAAATGTGTGAAATTCATTATCTGCAATTTCAACTTTGCCTTTTTATTAAAAACTCCTTTTTTCTTAAAGTCTGTTACAAATCAGCTCCACAATTTAAAAAATTTTAGCTTAGCTGAAAAACTATTTGTATTGAACAAGAGTGAATCAGGATTACATATCTTGAGATAATTTTTTTATTAAAAACTCAAAACAAATTACTATAAATACCATTGCCTAAAAATACATTATTTAATTTGCAGTTTGGTGGGTTTTTTTGTTTTTAATTTAGTGCTGTTTTTATTAATTTCAAGTATTTAGCTTAAACTTCAGTGTGACAGATTTGGGATTGAATTCCTGCTCAAATTTACTGATTGCGTGCCTTTTAGTAAGTTCCTAAAACACTTTTTTTTTTTTTTTTTTAAATAGATTTATACTTTTGGCTGCGTTGGCTCTTCCTTGCTATGCGCGGGCTTCTCTAGTTGCGGTGAGTGGGGGCTACTCTTTGTTACGGTGGTGCTCGGGCTTCTCATTGTGGTGGCTTCTCTTTGTTGCTTAGCGCATGGTCTAGGTGTGTGGGCTTCAGTAGTTGTGGTTCACGGGCTCTAGAGCACAGGCTGCAATTTGGTTTTACCAGGGGGAAAGATTTTTCTTTTTCTTTTCCTCTTTTTGGGAATTCTACTTTTGTCAAAATTTAGTTATTATAATAGTGGAAGTAATAGAAATGGTAATATTTTACAAACTAATATGGAGTTATTTTGATAAAGTGCTATTGTAATAACTATTCACAACTATATACTCACTATATAGAATTTAAATGGACAGTAAACCTAAAAGAAAAAAATCAGTCCATAGAATATTGATGGAACTTGACAGAGTTTCACATTTATTTTTCAATTGGGCAAATTTCTATTATTGATCTGTTATTGATATGCAGATTTTTAAAATAAATCTTGGTTTAGTACCAGATATTGAAATATGTTAAATTTCCCTCCTCTCTTAGCATATATACTCACACTTTCAACTTTAGAAAACACTGTCATTAATACATTGATTCCACTGCAAAGTATTTAAAAAGTAGCTAAAAATAATTGCTGAAAAATGATAACACTACCATCAACAATAATAAACACCCAAAAGGGGTCATTCTTTTAATGACATTCCCTGTTCCTCTGAAAGAAAGATGACAAAATAAAAAGTTAGTGAATGCAAAAGGAAAAAAAAAGCAGCATTCTTCTTTTAACTTTGGAACAAAGACTGGGCATTAAACTACACTGACCCATGCCAAATATTAATTCTACTGTGAAACTGTATTATGCTGAACATCAATTCTCTTGAGAATTTTTACTGAATCAAGAGCTTATGCCTATTATACATATTAGCAACACTATTATTTAATTTTATCATAAGAATATTCAAATTCTTTTTTGTTGGAATCCAATACATAGACCAATATGTTTGAAATGAGTAGAATATTTTCACTGCCAACTAGTTTATCAATAGTAAAGGGAAAGCCACATTTGGCTAGCTATTTTGACCTGAGGCCACAGCACTTTTCAGCCAAATTTTGGACACATCACAATTTCCATTTTTTCAGTTTGACGTTTTCCCCCACCAAAACCACATTTAAAATGAAGAGAAAACTGACGTAGAGGAAGGAGTCTACACAATCATACTTATGACATGCCACTCTTTGGGAATCCAAAAATAGTAAAACTAGCACCACTTGGACTTGTCCATTTGACCATGAATGAAAAAAAAAACCCCCAAAACAAGCAAACATATTTTTGCTTACCGAATTCTATTAGTCCCATGAATATTGTTGCCGAGATGGGTGATTTTTATACATTTTATTTCAGCACCATGTGGAAAGGTTTTCTTTTGTTTGTTTGTTTTTTAATCAGGTAGACCAAATTTTTCTTGCTGGCATAATTCTCCCATAGGTTAAACAACTCATTCTTACTGGATTATGTAAAAAATATAATATGCTTAAATGCTGCATTTAAAAAATATTTTTAATGGAAATTTTCCAATATACATACAAGAATAGAAAATTTTAATGAACCCTCATTTACTCATCATCCTAGTTTCAAAGCATTATAATATTTTTCCAATTTTGTTTCATTTCTACTCCACCCTACTTCTTTTTCTGGAGTTCATTAAAGCAAATCTCAGACATCCTATCATTTTAACTATAAACACTCCAGTATGTATCTCCACCAATAAGGACACATTTCTTCTAATCTATCACATCATGGTCCCATCTCATAAAACTGACAATAATTTCTTAATATCATCTAATACCCAGTCCATATTCAAATCTCCCTAATTGTCACAGAAATCTGTTCACAGTTGATTAATTCGAATTGTGACTATAAAATGCTATTTAAAATGCTAGGCTTTATACAACCATACATTGCTTTCAATGTTATGTTTCTTAAATCTTGTTTAAGTCTTGTCATTTTTTATTAGTGCCCTTCCCCCTTTGGTTTTAATTTTATTGATTTCTTAGGAAAAAAAAAACAAAACAGTTTCACATTAAATATTTGATTGATTACTTTCTTGTGATCTCATTTAACTTGTTCCTCTAACTCAAGTGTTCTCAGTCAGGGTGATATATGCCCACAGGCGAGATGTCCAAGGGGCCACAATGCAAAGGCAGATGTACAGTATATGGAGAGTACTAACATTTTACAGGTGGGACAATTAGGAAAAAAATGCCCCAAAGCTCTCCTTAGTGGGGATATAATGAAAAAAAAAAGTTAATAAATACTTCTCTAACTCTTAGTTCCAATAAAGTTGTAGTGAGATTTAGAGACCTGGATAAATTTAATTTGAAGGGAAAGAAACAAAATAAGTGGTACTGTGTGCATTCTATCACATCCTATTATGAGTCACATAATATCTAGATTTCCCATTTTTAGCGATGACAAGATTGGGCGTTGGGTTCAGGGGTTTTTAACCATCAACAAGTCCCCAGTTAATTTTTCACCTAATGAATTTAGCTTTCATTGGCCAGCAAGACCTACCACCATTATTTCATTAAGGATCAAAAATAACAATTTTGCACTCCTATCTTTGCTTCTGCATTTATTAGCTGGAATTCTTTTCATAACAAAGAACTTTCCCACATTGACTATTAGGATACCTTGGAATATAGTGCATAGAAGAAAGGTAGGTCAAATGCTTAACTCTTTTTCTTTATTTATAAAAATTAAGAGAATGTATTCATGTGCTACTAATGGGTACCAATGAGTTTTGTTTTAATGTTTTTATACATTACGAATTCATGTATTTTAATGTATTTGATATGTTTTTCTTTTCCTTCTTGACACTTGATTTGTCTCAGGCCAGAGGGAAACTCTTCAAGAGGCTTTTGTGTCCTTTAGTCTTTGAATCCTTTTTCACTTTCTAGAATAAGCTTAGTTTGCATATTGCCTGACCAAGACCTGGAATTAGTTGTTTGCCGAGGAGTCCTGGTTTCTTTTCCTAGCCACTATGAGTGCTTTATATAGATTCTTCATTGTTCCTAGGCCTTTTTCTTAAACAGAGGTACAAACTATATTCTTTTTCAAAAGATAGAAACAAGCCAGGAGTTCATCACAGTTTTTAGCTAACCTCTTTGATTTTATAATTTTGTGTATTTTCTGTTACTCAGGAAGCTTGACTCCTAATGATAGTTACATAATTTTTCATTAACCCTATCTACCTATTTATCTATCATCATCATCTATCTGTTTCAAAATAACAAGGTCACTGTTATAATTAACAATAAGTCTAGCAAATGTAGTTGAACATATCTTTGCTGGTCCTCTTAGATTCCCATTAGATTATTTCTTATGATGGATGTGCCCATAAACACTATTTTAATATCACTTAAAGTGATTATCTTCTTTGTGTAGTTATAATAGCAACATGCTATGTGGTTCAATTCATTTTTAGTTTGCTTTCAATTTTTAGGAATTCCTTTTTCCTTTGCTTTTGTTTTTTTACTCACACCAAATATTTACCGAGTTTCAAAATCAAAGCTATGTGACAAGGTACATTCACAGATGTTGGCTTCTGTCTCTACCCCTTTTATCCTCTTTTTTACCTTGTCTTCCACTTTCTTATACAAAATATGGCATACTATAAACTGTTCTATATCTTGCATTTCCCTTAACAATTTATCCTGTAGATCACTCCATGTCACTATGTAATGATCTTCCTTGTTTCTTATTTTTACTACGATATCACCTATAGTATCATTGTTTACTCAATCAATTTCTTGTGGACGGGCATGTGGAATGCTTTCAGCCTTTTGTTATTATAAATAATGTCAGAACAAACAGCCTCTGTATATAAGATTTCATATTTTTGCAATGAAACTTCAGGATAAATTCCTAGAAGTAAAATTTCTAGTTCACAGTGTAATACATAGGCTATTGCCAAATTCCCCATAGGTGTTATACTACTTCATCTTCCCACCAATAATGTGTGAGTGCCTGCTTCTCCAAGGACTCATCAACAGAGTATATTATAAAACTTTTATTATTTTATTCAATCTGATAAGTGAGAAATGATAACTTAGTATAGTTTTAATCTACATACTTTTGTTATAGGATGAGCATCTTTTCATATGTTAAAGGGTCATTTGCAATTACTTTTCTGTCAATTTTCTCTTCAATATCTTTTGACCATTTTCAATTGAGCTTTTGGACTTTTTCTTCTGTTTATAGGAAGTGTTAAAACTTCCAACCTTAGGTTGGACCCAAAGTGGCTCTGGGCAAGTTACCCTCTCTACCTCCAGTAAAAATGATGGTGGCCTTTGGGAATAAACAAACTATTTACCAGGTTGAGAAACTGATTAACAATAAAATAAACAATTTCACTTTTATAATTACTCATTTGTAGTTGCAGTGGTGTTATGTAATACTCAAATAACTTTATCTACTTTAGTAGTGAATGAAATTGTGCAAATGGAAATCTACATGAAGAATCAATCAGGGAAAAACTGATGATATAAAAATATATTATTTTTCAACCTTCCCCATGGAAGTGAGGGAAGACCATCACTACTCTCATTTCACATCAAACTCACATACAGAAGCTAATTTATGAATGTAAATCACTTGGGAAATACAGTGCAACAGTAATGTAAAATAAGAATGCATTTTTGATTACATGATATAGGGAACACAGATGTAGGGACTTAAATTAAATAATTCTGTAACCATAATTACAGCTTCCCAAGCACAATGCTGTTTATTAGATAACTCTAACTTTTTGTTATAATAAAGCCAGATTTTCTCTTTTCCTCTCAGGAGGACACAAATTACAAGACTCCTGACCTCCAACCAAATGAATCCATTAGCATAGCTGTGCCCCAAGAGCATACCAAAGAGGACTGAAGCTGAGGAAAAGCTCCACTATGTCAGCTAAGGGGAAGGATCAGTGGAAAAGTATAAACCAGACTTCTAGGATAGAACCATTTCAACCTAAAATGTAAGTGGAAAAGATGAAAATTAACATCTTATGAAACCTAGATACAATGAATTCTAGTTTATTTTGTATTTTATTTTCCCACTTTGTTGTGGACTGATCTAAACTAATTTGGTCATACAAATTGTTAGGTTCTTTTTAGTATATCTGGGAAGCCACAGAGAGATGGAAGTAGGTGAAGGGTTAAGGTTAGCTGCTTCCCACAGGTTGCTACCAGGTTTATAACAATAGTAAAATACACAGATCTTTACTAATAAGAAAGA
Source organism: Kogia breviceps (assembly GCF_026419965.1). Classification (NCBI taxonomy): domain Eukaryota; kingdom Metazoa; phylum Chordata; class Mammalia; order Artiodactyla; family Physeteridae; genus Kogia; species Kogia breviceps. The sequence goes on along the minus strand of NC_081322.1, from coordinate 31,498,039 downwards.
GTCATATAGTCAGTCCTACAAGTTTGACATCCCCATCATCTCTGAAGCTCTGAAAAACCCTTGCATAAAAACTTTACCTAAGGCAAGTGCAATACACCTCTAGTAGCATAATTCAGTTAACCCTTTGTCAGAGTCAGAGGACCAAGAGTCCTCTGACCCAGCAGCACATAAGAAAGCTTAAAGAGAAGCCCACATTGCACTCATAAAGGCATAACCAAGGACCCATGACTTTGACAGCTTGTCCACACAAGGATGGAGAGGTGTCTACAATATTCCAGAGAATGCATTTATATTGAATAACATTAATTTTACCAATATCATTTATAATACCCATTATTCTTAGCAATAAGCCACCAGTATCACCAGTGAAAACCCATTTCTCCTTTAGTCTCTACCCAAATTAGCAAAGCCTCTGGTCTTGATGAAAGATAAAGATACTCAGAGTACTTTTATTACTACCTCTGGACAGTGGTCTTCTTTCTGATTAAACACTTGGTAATACCCATGGTGTAATATTTTCTGGTTAGATAATTGTTTGCCCCTCAAGAATGGCTTAAACATTATCTCAGACTGTTTATGCTGAACTTTTTACAAGTATATTACAGATGTTACCATAGTTTTATGAGGAAGATACAGTAATGCTTCTTTTCTTCATTTTCCTTTTTATTTTCTATTTTTAAAGGAAATTTTTAAAATCATCAATTTCAATAGAAATATTTCAACCTTGAGAACAAATCATCAGATTTCATAGTAATACTTTTATCTTGAGAATAAGATGTGCAAGAATTTCAAGGTTTACTTACGCAGAAATCTATTGCAATTTCTTGGCAATTGTAATTTTCCTCTCATAAGTTTCTGGTGAGTACCAACTGACACAAAAAAAGGCAACAAGTCTTCAAACATTACTTAAAATAAGTACTTTTCTAAGTGCACAGACAAAAATTCAACCTGTCCTAACTGTCTCAAGTCAGACAATGATCATCTGATTGCTTGAACCGCAGGCATCAGAGTATTATAGGCACAAAAGCTCTGAGTAAGTGTGTTTATATGTGCTGAGATCAAGAGGGGATGGAGGCATGAAGAGGGCAAGAGAGGCCTTAGGAAATTCTGCTCTGGGCTTTGCCTGAGAAGATTTCATTCTTTCTATTAGTTTTTCTGCTCAGCTGCCCTTCAAGTTGGGCTGAGGATTTTTAAAGTGCAGGACAGTTGTTAAGGGACAAATACTAAAGTGTTGTGTGGGAATAACCAGTTGAAGTTGACCAAGATTATAAAGTAATTGGCAAAGCTATTTGCTTCTAAGCAGAGCATTTAAGTGTTAGAATATCATGGCACTACAAAAGAATTACCTAAAATGAGGTAATATGCTGTATTGTACTGTATGGGCTATAAGCAATTATGGAGGGATATACTTTCTTCACTTGTATTAATAAGGCTGAGCAGAATATAAAGAAATAAAAGCTTGGAATATATTACAACTCCTGAGGCAAATTGAAAGAAATTATGAAAGAATTCATTGTATTATTGAAACAAGGCAAAATGAAATGCATTGTGACAACATGATATAAATCACAGGATAATATCACATCTTAATAACCAATGCTGAACAGAAGAGAGACTTCTGTGTTGATTTACTGTGTAGAAAATGTGACATGACAGAAGACCCTTCACCAGCCAAATCTTTACATACTAGTACTGTCAGTTATGCTTTCCTTTCAAATATATAACTGAGAAGTTATCCAAAGCAGAATGGACATAGGACGAACAAAGTGTGGTCAGTGATTCTTCTTACCTGCTTCATTCCACTAAGTTAATGCTCTGATCCTCTACTAGCTTGAAATAAAATCCCAATGCCAGGTTTTTATTCAGCAATATAAGCTTACAGCTAATTACTATGTGCCAAAACAAGGCTGCAGAAAGTATAATCTATTAGCAATAACTTGTGTCTAACAATATAATTGCATCTGGAATAATGAAATGTTCATTTTAGTATCAAAATTAATAATGTCATATCAATGCCATTAATAATTAAGGATTCTTTTTATAACATCACATCATTAATAACAACTCATTATGAATAATTCTATTAATATGAACAATAATAATATCATACTGTCTTTCTAAACAATTTTGCAAGGATAATGAAAATGCTGTACACATATTGGACTAGACCCTGCTGTGTCCGAGGAAAGCAGTTCTGGAAATATATTATACCTGTAGATCAATAAAGTATCTTTTTGTTTTCCTAGATAGTAATTTGGAAGTACAAAAATTCATCATTAAATACTCAGAATACATATGAAACTTCTGTTTAAAATTGTCCATTTCTGGGTTTACAAGGAATAGAGGATGGGATTAGGGGCAAGTTCTTAGTTTAATGCATGTAATATTACCTAACTTCAAAAAAATAATTCACCTACCTGTCTTCTCAGGGAATCAAATCTCAGTTATTCAACACAGGTATTTTTAAAATTTATCCAAGTATCCTCTATCTCCACAATGCATTCTAACATATCAAGGTATCTCTAAGTCAGGTATAAGCAAATTATAGCCTGCAGGCTAAATCTGGTCCACAGTCTGTCTTTTGTACATAAACTTTTAATGGAACATAATCAGTTGTTTAGATATTATCTGTGACTCCTTTTACCCAATAACAGCAGAGCTAAGTAGTAGCAACAGAGACCACCTGGCCCACAAAGCTGAAATACTCTCTGGCCCTTTACAGAAAAAGTGTGTTGATCTCTTCTCTAGATGATAGGAAGGAACTAATTTTGACATTTCCAAAACATAGATAAGAAAAATAAAAAGAGAGAAGAAAATCAAAAACATATCTTTAAAAACACTCATGTTCATAATTTAGATTTCCCCATGTTAGAATAGTAAACTATAGCTGCATTATTCATTGTTATTTGTTCTTAATGGAATGAGTATAAATGTATAATCTAAGTTCAATGCTGGGAACAGAGATGGACTTCAATAAAAGCTGTTGAAGCAATGAAAGAGTACAAGTTCTATTTTAGGATTAGAAAGGATATATCTTGAAATAATGATTTATTCTTGTCATTATTTACTTACCAATATGTTTTCATTGCTTTCCATCCACATTAACCCTTGTGAATAAAAGATAATACCAAGATATTTTCTATATCCAGGTTTAAAAAAAATTTTTTTTAATGAAATGAAAAATTTCAAACATAAACATAAGTTGACAGAAAAGTTATATAAGTCCCCATATGCCCTCTCCCAGCCTTCAGCAATTTTCAGCTCATGGCCTACCCCATTTCATCTATACTGCAATCTCTGTCTCTAATATTATTTTGAAACAAATTATATCATTTAATCTTTAAATATTTCAATAAATATCCAGAAAAACTAAAGACTTTAACTTAACTATAATGTCATCATTATTCCTAAAATTAACAGTAATTCCTTAATCCTATATCTAGTTTGTGTTCAAATTTCCAATTATCTCATAAATTACCTGTGTCTTTTTTGAAACAGTTTTTAAAATTTAAATCAGGATCAAATAATATCTACAAATCTTTGCATCCAGTTCGGGGATTCACAAGGAATGTCCTTATCTTGCTTTTTATTTAGATATTTTTTAGTATGTATGGGGATATGGGGGGGTGGCAGATAATAATAGTATAGCTCAAAAGCCCTCGAGAGGGTGAGAAGCAGGAAAAAGCAGGTATGGCATGGCCAAGTATACTGTACCTCATAGTCACTCCAAACATTCAGGCCTGCATTAGGACAATCTAGGTAAATGTACTGTTACTAAAGACCTTAAAGCCATCCCCGATTAGTGTCCTTAGCTGGTGCCAGGTAACAAAGAGGACTTATCAAAACAGGTTCTGTGGTACCTGGGGTTCCACTTCCTGGACTCATTCTTTCCCCTCTTCTCAAATTCATGTGAGATGGAAACTAGGCCCTCAGCCCTTCCACAAAGCAGTCAGGAACAGGAACAGGCCAAAATAGCCATGTAACTGAGAAGTACAACTACCTCAAAAAGAAAGCAACATATTAAAGGGGACAGTGTACAGCATTTGAAGCAGAATTGCTGAAAGAGATAGAACCAAAAATATAAAAGAAACACCAAAAATCTACTTAAGAAAATAATGAGGGAATGTATGAGCAATCCGAAGCAAAACCAAGACATGATTAAAAACAAAAAGGAATGAAGTGAAAAAATATGAACAAGATAATAGCTATGAAAAGATATAAAGAACCTCTATCGAGATAGAACAAAGGAGTCAGTTGTAAGACCAAATTGAAGAACTCTCTCAGAAGGCATCAGGGAGGGATAAAGACATAGAAATACAAAGGAAAACATAAAAGAATAAAAGTAGAATTATCAGAGGAGATATTTTTTAAATGAATAAAAATAAATTTTCCACAATAGAGCTGAATGAATGACCTCAAATACAATGAGTTCATATTGGTAATCATGAGGAGTAAGGAAGCAACTTCATACCTGGACACATTATATTAATATTAAGAACATTAAAGCTACACAGAAAGAATGTTTAAATCTCCCAGAGAGAAAGAGCAAATTACCAGGAAAACGAACCAGAATGTCATCAACTCTATTAAAACAACAGTGGATACAAAAATAACAAAATCATATTTTTATAGTATTAATAGAAAAGAAACTTTGAACTTAGATTTTACATACAGTCAAAGGTCAATGAAGATTGTCTCTGGTAAAAACCAAACAAACAAGACTTCACAGTTTTAGCATTGAGTGCAAAGACTAATATAAAAAACACTAATGTGGTAAGAACTCAAAAGAAGAAAAAAAATCCAGGACAGTACTTCTAGATGTAGGAAACTAGGGATAATCAAATGCCTTGTGACAATATATTGTTATCTTAAAAAAAAAAAAAAAAAAAAAGCCTAAACAGAAGAAAAGGAAAGACCACAGTGACTCCACAGCAACTAGGATCAATTTCAAGAAATTATCAAGATCTTTGTGGATGTAGTGGTGAAGGAAGACCAATGGGACAGGACAGCATACCCAAGTAAATATCTGATCTGGGAGAATAAATACATATTGGCACATTTAAGAAATTAGTAAGAGTAAGTAAACGTGTATAAGTCCCAAATTAAGAGAAACCACTGTGAAAACAAAATCAATATATAACTTTAAAAATAGCTAAATAAAAATTTAATGCACACAAAGGAAAGTTTATAAATTAAAATACATTTGAATGTTTGCCCATGAAAGGGAATGGGAAATGGGGACAAAAGGAGTGAATGAATGAATGAAGCAAGAAGGAGTCTTGCATGAACCAATGTCAGTAGGACCCAGAGATAACTGTGATTAATTCTACTCTCTGCACCTAAAGTCCAAACAAAATACACAAATGAATAAAAGAAATAGAAAGAATTGCCATGTGTTTCTTTCCTTTAAAAATTAAAGCAGGTGTTCCCTAAAACTCAGCTTCCCTAATGTGTTGGTTTCCATTTGCAGTATATGAATATCTAGAACAATAAGTCCTCTGAATATAAATTAAACAGTTTGTGAGCCTATGAAAGTTTGATGAGTGAATGCTAGGGAAAATATAAAAAACAAAACTAACCTGTTCTCTGCCTGAAGAAAATGAACTGAGCAATTCTCAGTAGTTTATGATAATGAATAATGCTTAAAAACACAGCCAGTTTCTATATGAGATTGAGTTTTATTGCTTGAGCTAAAGGACACTGACATTTTGCTTCCATAAAACACATTATATAGGATTTTTCAAGAACCTGAGAGGTTTTACTTTACTATTACGAATGCAGGGAAAGAAACTGAGTCTGTGATATCTCTGTAGGTGAATGCTTTCAGGATATTGTCTTCTTACTGGGGACTGAAGGATTCTGAATTCTAATCATGGTGGTGCTGAGAAAGTCCTCTTAATTTTGTCCCAGTTTTCCCATCTCCTATGTAATGCTTGACATTGGCATTTGAGATGAAAGACTCATCTTCTCAGGATGAGTCTGTTTTATTAAGGAAGGCTGCCACAAGGAGAGCTGTGCTCTATGAATCAGTGTAATATCCAATGCAAAATCTGAGCTGAGGGGTACAAAATTTCCTCTTTACTGAGTAATGCCTTTTTGAAAGGGCTGTTTGTAAAATTCAGCAAAATTAGTCATTTAGATTGCTGTCATTTGGGTAGAAGGCAGCTAGAGAACGATCAAGGAGGAGCCAGTGGAGAATGGAAGCAGTTCCACCATTGGTAGGGCAGAGTAATAGAAAGAGTCCAAGTCGTCCAGTTAGAAGCACTTGGGCTGGAATCCTGACTCTGTTGCTGTGTGGCTATTCTGAATCTCTGTTTCCTTGTATCCAAAATGAGTATAATAGCATCCGCATGAAAAGTTACTGCCAAAATTTTTAAAAGATAAAATATATAAAGCAATTAGCACACAGTAAGCATCAAAAAATATTATTACCTTTCTCATCCCCTGATTATACATTCTGTTTTCTAAGACAAAAGAGTATAGAAGCCTCAGGTCTAGTTTTTCTTTTTCATCTTCTTGTAGAAATCATAAGGATCTAGAAATAACACCTTGAATTTCTGTCAGAAGGTACTATTTCTGCTTCCTCTATACCCAGAAAATGTGTACTTCCAAACACATTTGGAACTCAAGTGATGGTCAGGAGCAATACTTAAGGGATTAATACAGGTAGAGAAAGGTGGTATGAAATTTTCACCTGAATATATTATATCTGGTCATGAGTCAAGCAGATCCCTGTTCGCTCATTTCTAGGATGTCTGTGACATTTTTATGCTCCACTTTTCCTTATTCCAGGGATAGAAACTCATCCTCTAGTCTACTGTGGCCTCCACCAGCACCTGCCATGACCTCCACAACCTAAGGAGCCTTGTCTTTCTGATCTGCAGAAGGTGATTTTCTAGGATTGGCTCTGGGTTCTGATAGTTGAGCATGACAACGATTTAATATTTGCTTGAAATTTATATAGATGACCTTCTAGATTCACTTAAGGGAACAAGATCTCTCCTGGAAAAGAAACATTTGAAGTTTATGTTATCTGAGTATCCTTTGTAAAAATAGCAAGCAATAAACAAGGGATAGTTATACTTTATTGACCCAGGAGTCTCAGTTTGCTTGCAAATGAATATTGTGACTGTGTTTAATGACTTCATTTTTGTAGCACAAAAATATCTAATTTATCCATTTGGCTTTATTTTTTAAAAGATAAGGAGGCATTTGGAAAAATGTAAAGTTGTATATTAATTCATAACCACAATAAATTTTGATACAGATGAAAGAGCTACATATGAAGTAATAAAAGTACAGTATTAGAACAAAATGTATTAGCATAAGCTAACATTCCTGGGAAAGGGAAGAACTGCTAAGGCAAAGCACAGAACAAAAATAGCATGAATATACTGATAAACTCAGCTATTCAAGAGAGCAATGGCACATAAACATATAATTAAAAGACAAGCCAATGGCATTTTTCACAGAACTATAATAAAACATTTTAAAATTTGTATGGAAACACAAAAGACACTGAATAGTCAACACAATCTTGAGAAAGAAAACCAGAGCTGGAGGAATCAGGCTCCCTGACTTCAGACTATACTACAAAGCTACAGTAATCAAAATAGTATGGTACTGGTACAAAAACAGACATATAGATTAATTGAACAGGATAGAAAGCCCAGAAATAAAACCTCACACCTATAGCCAGTTAATCTACAAAAAAGGAGGCAAGAATATACAATGGAGAAAAGACAGTCTCTTCAATAAGTGACGTTGGAAAAACAGGACAGCTACATGTAAAAAATGAAAGTAGAACATTCTCTAACACCATACATAAAAATAAACTCAAAATGGATTAAAGACCTAAACTATAAAACTCCTAGAGGAAAACATAAGCTGAACACTCCTTGACATAAATTGTAGTAATATCTTTTTGGATCCATCTCCTAGAGTAATGAAAATAAAAACAAAAATAGACAAATGGGACCTAACTAAACTTAAAAGCTTTTGCACAGCAAAGTAAACCATAAACAAAACAAAAACACAACCAACAGAATGGGAGAAAATATTTGCAAACAATGCAGCTGACCAGGGATTAATCTCCAAAATATACAAACAGCTCATACAGCTCAATATCAAAAAACAAACAACCCAATCAAAAAATGGTCAGAAGATCTAAATAGACATTTTTTCAAAGAAGACATACCGATTGCCAAAAGGCACATGAAAAGATGCTCAACATCGTCAGTTATTAGTGAAATGCAAATCAAAACTACAATGAGGTATTACCTCACCCCAGTCAGAATGGCCATCATCAAAAAGTGTACAAATAATAAATGCTGGAGAGGATGTGGAGAAAAAGGAACCCCCCATACTGTTGGTGGAATGTAAATTTGTACAGTCACCATGAAGAACAGTATGGAGTTTCCTTAAGAAACTGAAAATAGAGCTACCATATGATCCTGCAATCCTACTCCTGGGTATATATCCAGAGAAAATCATAATTAAAAAGATACATGCACCCTAACATTCATTGCAGCACTATTCACAATAGCAAAGACATGGAAGCAACCTAAATGTCTATTGACAGATGAATGGATAAAGAAGATGTGGTATATATATATATATATATATATATATATACAGTGAAATATTACTCAGCCGTAAGAAGGAATGAAATAATGCTATTTGCAGCAACATGTATGGACCTGGAAATTCTCATACTAAGTGAAGTCAGCCAGACATAGAAAGACAAATATATGATATTGCTTATATGTGGAACCAAAAAAAAGATTAAATGAACCTATATACAAAACAGAAACAGACTCACAGTCTTCAAAAACAAACTTATGGTTACCAAAGGGGAAAGGGGTGGGGGGAGGGATAAATTAGGAGTTTGAGATTAACAAGCACACACTACTGTATATAAAATAGATAACCAGCAAGGATCTACTGTACAGCACAGGGAACTATACTTAATATTTTGTAATAACCTATAAGGGAAAAGAATCTGAAAAAAATATTATGTATGTATGTAAAACTGAATCACTTTGCTCTACACCTGAAACTAACACCACATTATAAATCAACTATACTTCAATAAAAATAAATAAATAAAAATTTAAAAAGACAAGCAATAGAGAAAATATTTTCATGTGTAAAACAAATATCCTGGCATAGTTTGAGCCTAGTTTATATTCAGCGGGGAGGACTAAAGATTTTCAAACAGAAGAATGACTTTAACAGAGCTGGACATAGTAAATATTACAAAATCCATAGTCAAATGAAAGTTTTTTCATGACAATTTTACCAAAATATCTTACTTGCACTAGATATTAGTCTCAGAAATGAAGACCAAAAAATATTCTGTTCTAAATTTACACAAAATTAAAGCATTTATACTTTATTTAGCACAAGTATTTATATTATATTAACATAACATAAATATGTTGCATTAACAAATACCATGTTATCTAACAAAACAATAAAATTTGCAATTTGTACAATGATATTTCTAAGGGATCAGCATGCATTAAAGCACAAGTTACAAAATCAGCCTCTGATAAACTCTCCGAGCCAAAGTACTCATCAACAAAAAATACTAGGAGTGATCTCACAATAATATTATGAGGTTTAAATAATAAAATGATAAAAATAATCTATGCAAAGCCTTTAGCACAGGACTTGGTAGAGTGGGAGGGCTAAATGTCAGCTATCAACACTGTTAGTGCATGGTCAGCCTGGGAGAACAAAATCTGGGAGCTCTCCTTGGTACTCATCCGAATGGTTACAGAAAATTCCAAGAGACTAAATAATGTGGTTGAAGTTCAAAGTATGTTTCAAATTAGTTTGAGATAACCATTGATGCTAGAAAATCATAATCTGTACAAAAAGATGCATGAGATAGGATTAAATGGGAAGGTAGATGAATTATAACAATTTCTTTCTATTTACTTAAGTATTTCCATTTTATTCTATCAAATGTATCTGGAATGTTGACAGAAATTTACTAGTTCTCAGTGGTGGCATCGGCAAGATGGCTGATAGCTCTGCACTTCTTACAGCTTCTATTGCCTGAATTGAAACAAGAAGTCTTAAATTTTTAATACATATGCATAGGTTTATGGTATTTTTTCAAAGGACAATCTTAGAACATTAACTTGAAATATTTAAATATAAAAGCTGATAAAGGCAGTTTGACTATTTCAGAATTTTTATAGAGATAAAAATTAAAACTTTGTTTTTTGGTAGGAAACAAATAGATAATCTTTTTTTTTAGAGTTCAATCAAACAGGAAGGAAATGAGTTTTCATTGTTTAAGAATAAAATGCTCACAAGGAAGGGGAAATACTTGCTTCTCCTGGATATTCAACCTGTACAAATATACATTTAGATAGCTACTTTCCCTGGTATCCAGTCCTTGAAATATCCATTTAAATAGCCTTTGGCTATGACTACCTGGATTTTAAAATAGTTCTGTTTTCAGTGTCAAACATTTGATGTCCATTTGCTACACTTAAAAAAAAAGGTTGGGCAATGTTGTGTCTTTTGAGATACAGTAACATGACAGAAAGTGACAAATGGGGGAATGTGTCACAATGAAGCATGATATATTATAGCAGAGTGATATGCTGATACTCAAAGAATCCATAATATGCATCTTTCTTTTTATTTGCTGCTACAGCAGAGGAGATTATTCTTATAGATTAAGGGACTACTGTCACATTTTAGGTAACAAAGTAAATATATTTCACCACATTAATATTTCTCTGTAAGACTGGCATGTGCTTTTTCTGTACTTCCTTTCTATTAATTTCAGAGTAGCAGGAGATTCATTTATAAATAGAATTCTATTCCTTATGCCTGATTTATCCAGTGGTAATACAATATTCTGAGTTTGAATTCTAAGTCATTAAGAAAAAGTGATTGATGCCAACAGTGGACAAAGTGTGACTGAAAAAGAAGAATATGTCTAAATACAGTAGTGTTTTGATAACCTCTAACAGGATCCCTTATAGAAAAATACAACAATGCACAAAAATCCCTAATTTTAAACAGAAAATTGTCTAGATCATTAAAATACATTTTAAATGAAAATTGTATTGTCTTTTAAAGTGTCCATTGTAGATTTAATGGATCTCATATGTTGTTATTTGTTCCAAATAATAGCAACCAGTAATATCTGTAACATTCAGCAAAGATGGCTTAACATAGGCTTTTTAATCTACAACTAAGAACTCTTGGATTTTTTTTTTTTTTTCCTAGAGAGGTGTGCATGTTGCCTAGTTTCTCAGAAAATCACTGAGGTACTTTTTGAAGTCAAAGCAAACAAAAATCTGGGTTATCAGATATTAGTGATCATGATATATATAAATGCTAAAATAGTATGCATGGTGAATACAAATGCAATATTAATGTAAATTGAAAAGAGGCAGTGATTTTATACTAAAAGCAAAGATTTTTTTTCTTTCCATCATAACTCTTTCTTTTTTCTTTATTTCTTTCATTCTTTCCTCTTATTTATCATGAGAAAGGGAAACCCACTGGCCAATTAGCACAGTACCATCTCAAAAACATTAGAGTGTGGCTTAAAATTAAAGTCTGTTTTATATACAAAACAGTTATACAAGGAAATTTAAATAATCATCCTGAGGGAATTTGCTATTAAGTATTATTGGATACAACTTTACCAGACATGGTGATTCATGTATGTGTACTTGATTCTTTTTTTTTTTACCTATTTATATTAACCCCTATATAAGGTAGTTTATTACAATAGAATAGCATATAAACTTTATTTTAACAAGTCAGAAAATACAAATACACATTCATGAAGCAATCACATGAGTTATTCCATTTCTCCTCACATGTAAAAATTAGTAATAGAAGAGCCATTAACTCTCTTCTGCACAGATTACCTGTGTAACTCATACTCATAATTAAATATTTTTAATACTTCTCTGAGGCACAGGAATATCAGTCTAAAATAAAAATTCTTTGGTATTATGAGCATTGTTGTAAGTGTGAAACTCAATTTTTGGCACATGATATATAAGATTTTTAAAAATTCCAAATGATTGTTGTGGCTAAAACTTCCAAAACTATGTTGAATAATAGTGGTAAGAGTGGACAACCTTGTCTTGTTCCTGATCTTAGTGGAAATGGTTTTAGTTTTTCACCATTGAGAATGATGTTGGCTGTGGGTTTGTCATATATGGCTTTTATTATGTTGAGATAAGTTCCATCTATGCCTACTTTCTGGAGGGTTTTTATCATAAATGGGTGTTGAATTTTGCCAAAAGCTTTCTATGTATCTATTGAGATGATCATATGGTTTTTCTCCTTCAATTTGTTAATATGGTTTATCACATTGATTGATTTGCATATATTGAAGTATCCTTGCATTCCCGGGATAAACCCCACTTGATCATGGTGTATGATCCTTTTAATGTGCTGTTGGATTTTGTTTGCTAATATTTTGTTGGGGATTTTTCCATCTATGTTTATCAGTGGTATTGGCCTGTAGTTTTCTTTCTTTGTGACATCTTTGTCTGGTTTTGGTATCATGGTGATGGTGGCCTTGTAGAATGAGTTTGGGAGTGTTCCTCCCTCTGCTATAGTTTGGAAGAGTTTGAGAAGGATAGGTTCTCTAAATGTTTGATAGAATTTGCCTGTGAAGCTACCTGGTCCTGGGCTTTTGTTTGTTGGAAAACCTTTCATTTAAAAAATTATAAACATTTTCACAGTCTTATATTTCCCATATTGATTTATAAGTGAGTCCTTTAAAGTGTTCAAAAAAGACCACATAAGACCAAATTCTGTGGCCCTGTGGGTAGTCCAGTATTACTATAACCATAAACAGTAGATATGTTTATTGAACATCCAGTATCTCCAACAGAATAGTATTTTGGTATATTTAAATTCATAAATATTATAATAATTTAATATTCATTAATATATTTGGAAAGAATTAGAGAAATTACATAGATTTTTGTCTCTCTTATTTCCAACCCTCAGTTCATCTGTAATATGGATAAACAATATTTTGCAATTTAAATTTAGTCAGTGTTAGAACTACAAATTTTTGCAAGCATGAAAATCATCAGTCTTATAGTAATTTTATTAGCATTAATCCATCAAATTTCAAATAGCCAGCATTTTTGTCTACTGCACCAAAATCTTTGCTATTATAATTTTCTTAAGCCTATGGAATTAACTCTTTTACGTCTGGCTCTTTAGCCCTATCTTCATTTTTAGCTGAGACATTGCTTATTATCTCTGCTAAATAATTTGTAACCTTGAGGATATTCTGGGCAACACTTTCTACTTATATTGTCCACTTCCTGAGAAAGAAAGAGGTTGATGGATAGAAAATAGATACAGGCTTCCTTTGAGAGTTTCACACTGATATGTGCAAAGGTAGCCCTGGAGGTAGAAGAAAGATTTCTAATTGGTCTGGGGTGGATGTTTTGAATTGGATGTTAGTGTATAAATCAGCCTTCATTGTTCTGGGTTACCTCCACAGCTCCCCCATAAAACAATATGGCAATGGATTCAGAGCACGTTTCTTCACTTTTCCATTTTACAAACTACCTTAGTGGCGTATGACTATAATCTCTCTCATCTATGGTCCTGAAATCATAGACAGGAAGACAATAAGTTTGGTCAATGGAACATGAGACTAATGCATTATGGCATTCAAATTCCTAATGAATCAGTTGTTCCCTAACAACAGGACCCCACAGTTATACCAGTCACTATTCTTCATGGTTTTACACAGAATGAAGTTCTTTCAGTCTCTGGGAGAAAGTGCTCTTTCTGGCTCAATGTGTTACCTGCTAATCTTCCAAAGATCAAATTTCAGAGAGATTAAAAAGTATGGAAAGGGACCCCTTTAAAGGAGGTAAAGAATGAATTAATAATTTGGAGGTTTCAGTTTCATCACTACTAAGTATTACTATAGTTTGAAACTCATTTGAAGTATAGAAATCAGAGTTTTTTGAAAAAAATTATATTTTATATAGCAATTTGAAAATTGCAAGTTTCTTGTTTGAAAATTAGCATGGTTCAATCTCATTGATGTTATTGGTATTGGGTATACACATTATAATAACTTTTGGTTAGGATAGTAATCGTTGATGATTATTAAGAGTATTTTAATTTTTGATCTTTTATGAGTATTTTTCTTATACCCACTTCTCTTCTTTCACTGTAGGAATCCATTTTGGCTAAAATCCAAGATTCTGACTCTCATCTGTGTTTACCATCAGTGCAATTGAAATGAGTAATTTTTCTTCCACCCATCATTCCCCATGAGAATGGGAAGTTTTCTCGTATCATCTGGATCTAAGATGAATGAAACTTGACACATTTATTTAAAGGAGCTGCTTAACTATATCATTACTGCATGAAACAATCTAAGGTTGCTTTTGACATTTCACAGTATGTGAAATTCACTGTGAATTAAAGTGAAATGAGTAACTAATAGGAGAAAACATAGTTATTTGACCTATTTTTTCCTCCTTATATTTTCAATATAGTGGAGATAAGAATCATGAAGCCAGAATTCATCAATGTCTCTCTGTTAACCCTTTAATAGGAATCCCTGTCTTACTGAATGCTGATACAATTGGTTTTGCACATCAAGTAGAACTGAAGAGTATTTCTTAATCTGTACCCCTTGATTAAATAATTTATTTAAATAGAAGATATTAACTTGAAATAGAGATGTAGTTTTCACAGAATGAGTTTATTCTAAATTCAAGCTCCTGAATGACAAGAGCAAAATAAATAAAAAGCATGCCTATTTTTGAAATTGTATTCTGTCCTGAAAGAATAACAAAAAAAATGAATATTCTCACTGATAAAGACTTAGGAGGCAGTTAATTTTAGGTTGTTTTGTAGCTAATATGAGGCTTTGAACAGACGTCTCCAGACTTTTCACCTTAGAGTAAAGCCATATTTTGGAAAATAACCAAAAATATTAAGATAGTGAATTTCTAAAGCACAACTTCTTTATGTTTTTGCTTCATGTTTTTAGATGTATTTTAATAATTGAATTTTCAATAGAATTTGCCATATTAAAATATCAAGTTCAAAACCAAATTCTTTTTTAAATTATTACACTAATCTTGGGTAAACAGTATTGCTTTTTTATGATTATCATGCAAGAAATGTTATTTATGGCATTATTTTAGAAACTTTGTAGCAAAGATCTAATTTAATATAGGGTCTCACTTTATGTACCTTTTACTTAATCCCAAATAGAATGATATATTCACTCTCTGACCAGTTTGGAAGGTCAATGCTGACTACATAAACTAATATCCAAGTATTTTGCTTGCTTTGCTGATTTTAAAGTAAATGGCAAAATACTGCAGATTTATGGTACAGTATATTGATGAAAAACACATTATATCTACCACGCTCAATAAGTAACCAATTTAAGGTTTGAAAACCAATATGTTATCAACTCATATAAATCCCACCACATATTAAATAATCAAAACCTTCTGAAAAGATCAAATAAAGAACATCAATTTAAACTTTTCACCAGAATTTTGGTTCATGAATAGTCTGACCTATCTACGGATCAATGGAATAATTCTTTTATTTTGAATAGGGCTCTGTCTCTTAATATAACATTAAGTTATCAAAGTTAAGTGTTACTGAAAACTTTCCACCTGGTTTATCATTCAATATTTTAAGTATATATTAATGTGTATGTTCACAGGCGAATGACCAGGGAATGCTTTTATAACTGGAAAGAAAAAAAAAAAAAAGGAGTTCAAATAATAAGTTCTTGAAACTGTACTGAGAAGCAGACTCTAAAGTAAATTTAAGTCATTAAAGCATACAGTGTAGAAAAAAATTAAAAGACTGGTAGAAATATATTGAGGAATACCAAATTATGAATGAGTTAGTGTTTTTAAACCCTGCATGTTTCAAGCATGGTCTTATTTGTACATTCTAGAAGCAGTCCAGGTATGATGAAGTACTAGAATCTGACTCTGGACTTGGGCTTACATTGCAGTTTACCTTAACTGTGCAGAAGTCAAAGAGATTCAGTGTAGTTACGACAAAGCCATTTTATCTTTTGGAGGATTCTTAGGAATACCTTTGGTGAGCTGGGGGGTGGGGATCAGGGTAGGGGAACCAGCTAATTCTTTCATGGTTATCAGCTGAGCTAAGGCACCAGGATAAACTAGCAATTTCGTCTGAAAGTTCAGGAGAGGCACCTGCAAAAATGAAGAACAATCTTTGGAATCAGGAAGCATCTGTCAAGTTTCACTATCTTCTCCAAGAAAGCCTTTCCCATGGAACAGAAATTACTTTTTCTACACTGGGAAACTGATTATGTCACTTTCCTAAACTTCTAAGCTAACCATTTATAATTTGGTGTTCCTTACAATTTCTACCTTCAGTGAACTGTCGTAACTTTCAGAATAAAATCTATGTTGCTTTTCTTGGGCTAAGGTCTGGATCCCATCTCCTGGCTCTCACTTCCTACTCTTTCCATGTTCCAACCTTAATATGGTTGGAACTGTTTGAAGATATTTGATTATGCTTTGCTCTCTCACCTCTCCATGCCTTGCACATACTACCTGAAATGTCCCTTCATTTTAAACTTACCCTTTGAACTTCTCCATTTTATCTGCTTTGGAATTCTCACATAAGCCTTTCTCCTCAAGGTTCAGTTCAAATAGTCCTTGTTCAACTTTCCTCCCCAATCATCTTCAATTTCCCCATTCCCTGGCTGAGTGAAGCATCCCTCTTATGTGCTCTCATAACTCTCTGCTCACATCTCTATCAAAACCTATAATGATGTTGTACTATAGCTATTACTTTACTTGTTTTTACACTGCAATAAGGTACAGTTCCCAGGGCTATGACTTTTTTTTTTTTTTTTTTTTTTTTTTTTTTTTTTTTTTTTTTGCGGTATGCGGGCCTCTCACTGTTGTGGCCTCTCCCGTTGTGGAGCACAGGCTCCGGACGCACAGGCCTAGCGGCCATGGCTCACGGGCTTAGTTGCTCCGCGGCATGTGGGATCTTCCCGGACCAGGGCACGAACCCGTGTCTCCTGCATCGGCAGGCGGATTCTCAACCACTGCGCCACCAGGGAAGCCCCAGGGCTATGACTTTTAACACCAAACCCCTAATTCTTAGCTCTCAGTACAGTGTCTGACACAAATAAGCACTTGGAATGATTTGTTGAATAAACGTTCAGTTGTTTTGGGAGTACAGGGTAGAACTAAGAACCATTAGCAAATCTACCACTTTGGAAAGGAAGAATTGGGAAAAGGCAATCAAAAGCAAGATCCATCACAGCTTTGAAGACTCAAGGCTTTGGTTAAACTTCTTGCCAAAATGGAATTGTCTCCCTGAAGTTAGTCTTTGTAGTAGATTTGTGTCTTTGGAAGAACCACACTCCCCATTCCATAGTAATGCTGCTCTATGGGGTTTGCAAGGATTGTATCTGCTCTAACTCCACCTCCCCAGTCATGTGTCTCAGGGCTCTCCAGTCAGTTCTTATCTTGAGCTTTTCCATAAGCCACCAGGAAAGATGATCTCTTTTCTTCTAGAATAATGAGTTTTCAAGAACACATATATTGGAGGGATAGTATCTATCCAGTTACTATATGGACGAGACCTATAGAAGACTGAAGTCAATAAGAGATAAACTCTTTTATAAAATTTTCATTTAAATTTTCAATTGTAATAAAAAAACACATAACATAAAATATAACATGTTAACCATTTTTAAGTGTATGGTTTAGTAGTGTTAAGTATATTCACATTATTCACATATTAGTATCAAATATATTCATATATTCACAGATCTCCAGAACTTTTTCATCTTGGAAACTGCAACTATATATATCCATTAAACAACAATTCTCCCTTCCTCCCTCTCCCCAGCCTCTAATAACCAACATTCTATTTTTTGTTTATATGAACTTGACTGTTCTAAGTAACTCGTATGAGTGGAATCATACAGTATTTGTCTTTCTGTGATTGACTTATTTCACTTAGCATAATGTCTTCAAGGTTTATCTGTGTTGTAGCATGTGACAGGATTTCCTTTGTTTTTAAGGCTGAATAACATTCCATTGTGTGTGTATATATATATATATATATATAATACCACGTATTCTTTATCTACTCATCCATCAATGGGCATTTGGGTTGTTTCTACTTCTTTGCTATTGTGAATAATGCTGCTATAAATGTGGATGTATAGATATCTCTTAGAGACCCTACTTTCAATTTTTGGGGACATATACTAAGAAGTGAGATTGCTAGATCACATGGTAATTCTAATTGTAATTTTTTGATGAATTGTAATATTGTTTTCCAAGCTGTTGCACCATTTTACAATCCCACTAACAGCGTGCCAGGGTTCCAATTTATCCACATTCTCACCAACACTTGTTATTTTCTGGTTTTGTTTGTTTTGATAGTAGCGATCCTAGTGGGTATGAGGTGATATCTCACTGTGGTTGCAATTTACATTGAGACAGCTGGACTCCTGATTACATCATTAAGCCACTGAATCCAGCCAGGACTGCATGAACTGATAAGCTTTTATAATTTCCTCAAATCAGTTTGAGTCTCTTCTGTTGTAACCACAAAAATTTTGTCTAAGATACCTCCTCTCTGTCCCAATGTACCTCTACACCTCTCCACTGAGGCTTTAGTGGTATTTTTTATGTGTCACCACAAATCAAATCAGGCAGAGGTTTTCTGGAGTTAACAGGGATCCTTGTTGGGAAATGCAAATGTACTTTTACTCTTGAGGAACTTTTAGCCAAACTTTGCATGAACAAATCTTTATCAAGTTGCTTCCTCCCAACATCTAAGTAACAAAATCCTCACTGAAGGTTTTACAGTTATACTTGCATCAAGAAGGAAAAAGAAGGAGAGGAGGAAGACAGGAAGGGGAGGAAGGTGAGTAGGGGATGGAGGAGGGGTGGAGGAAAGGAAGAAGAGGAGGGAGGACAGAGGTAGAAGGGAGAAGCAGGAAGAATTAAAGAAACTCAATATTCTGGAGCACTTTGTGTATTAGAGCCTTCTCCACCCTGCATTTCTGATCTGAGCTGAAGAGGTGCGCCATCCCAGGAGAGCAGTAGGTGTTGGGGACCATTGCCACTTGATGTTGGGAGACCAAACTGGAAAGGAAGATAAGAGGATGCTAGATGTAAACATTGCCTATTTTATTAGAGCCAGTCTTGGAGTAGAAAAACGAAAGGACCCTCCTTGCCAGTGTCCTGCCCTAGGCCTCAGATCTCAAAGTTATGATCATGAAAAGACTGAATATTGATGTAGACAAAAGTATGATGTAATTACAATGAAAAGATGGGAGGGATGGCATGCAGTCAGAGAAGTCCATAGTAAAAAATTGATACCTAATACTAAACTGAAAAATCATGAAATAATAGTGTTATCAAATTATTTAGAAGTATAATTGTATTTTATGAGAAACAGAAATGGCTAAATGTGGCATGGTAAGAAATTACATTTTTAAAAAATTACCTCTGATAAAGGGCAGAAGTGGGGAGGGGTATAGGGCTGCTTGTCTTTAATTATAAGTTTCAGAAAATTTTCCCTTAAAACCATGTCCATGAATAACATTGGCGAGAAAGAAAAAGAAGGCAAAACCACCCAGCAGGATGCCCTCACATCACACTCCTCGAGTTCAACCCTTATAGATAACTATTAAGCAGGTGTATGTATAAATGTTTGCATTTGTGTGTGTGGTATGTAATTAGATGTGTGTTTGTCTCTCTGCATGTCTGTGTATGGGTGTCTTTAACCCAATGAATTCCTGTTATAATTCTGCAACTTGCTTTACCTCTAAAGAATATATCAGGAATACCTTCCATTCTATTTATGTTACATAATCCTATGAAAGTAGTCTTATTTATTTAGCCATTTCTCTGATATACGCTTTTTAAAAAGTTATTTTTTCCTCATTTTGGGAAATATCTTTCAAATAAATAAATATAATGTTTTTAATTATTGAGTTAGTACTGGAGACTATTTTATGGTTACAGTGATGAAAAATAAAGTGAGAAACAGCTACTTAGGTAACTATAATACCATGTAATGAGTTCCATGGAGAGTTGGCAAGGTGGTCTACAATAAATATAGTATTATAGAAGCAGAGGTTCATATGAATCCCCACCTCCATAAGAAAAATATTAGAAGGACAGAAAGGTGGTAAAATTATAAAAAATACATTATATCAGGGGAAAAGAGCAGTTTATTTATTTTCTAAGAGTGTAATAACCACATGTTTTTCATTGAGATAAAAATATAATCAGAAGCTCTGAGAAGTCTGGTGCACCTCAACTAACCATGATTTGGTAAGGAGGGAAATGGATAAGGAGGAAAGGAGGAGAGAGGAAAAGATGGAAGGATAAACTTAGAATAAATAGTTTCTCTACAATAGTAGTTTTGATTCTCAAAACTGCCTTAGCAGATTTGAAGATGCTTCAGTAAGACTAAGCCTGGTGGTGTGTTGTTCAAATAATTCAAGTCCTAAAATGAGAGTGATCAGGTGGTTTCCTAGGATCAACTTGATGAGACCATGTAAGAAACTTAACACACTCAAAACAAGGTGAAGAACTCAGATTATGCTCTGACCTTAACCAGTGTTCTTAAAATGGTTATATAGAAGTTGTTGATATACATTGATATTGTGCTAACCAAAAAAATCTTAAAGCACATGCCAACAAGAAAAGCCCTAGCAGGACATAGTTTGCTTTGTACCATGAAAGAAATTTTTGGTCTAAAGGAAACAGACCAAAAACCTCTAAAAGTTAAACTTTTCAATAAAGATCAGAGTGGAAGCATTCACTGAATCCCATTCTAGAATCAGGACAAAGATGTCTGGTATCTAACGAAGTAAGTAAAGACATAGGTCTAACAGAGAAATGTGGTACTGTGAAAGATCAAGCTTTGAATCTGCAGACTCAGGGGGATGGTCTAAATCTTTGAAGGATAAGGGATCTGTTCCCAATATTGCAATTAAATTCAGTTCCCACACTGAAAATGGCCAAAAGTAGATCTCAGATTTGAAAAATGGTGACGGCAACTCATTTTATTGGGTTTAACCTGAAATCGTGTTTAAGAATCAACACTCAAGGTTGTGCGAAATCTGTACAGATATAGGCGGGGAAATATCAAATTCCAGAAGCCAATTCCAGATGTTGAAGAGAATAATTTTGTAAAAAGCCATCAGTAGAAGTTTCCACGCTCGACAGTCTATGAAGTAAAGCACAATAGGGCATGGGATTCTGGGCAGCAGATTGCTCGTTCACTGACTCATGCAGAATGCTCTCACCTATGTATCTAGCCAGTGTGTTCTAGACATGAAGAAGTGGAGAAGCAGAGGGCCAGTTAACTGTATTTTACTTTGACTTTTACTTTTAGATGCACACACATGCATTTGCAAAATGAATATCTTTCTTGCATTCAGTTTTTATACCTTTTTGCCAAGTCAAACATGGCAATATGCTCACATCTATTTCCCTTCAACACATTTTTTATGCCTATTTTGTATGTTTACACAAAAATTCTTGTTTAGTCATTTAGCTGTCCATGTTCATCCTGGGCATTGTTTACCATGCCTGTTTTATTCATTGTTATATAATCTTTACAAGTTTAGATTGCCTGTTCATTTGTTTTCTTGTATTCAGCAGCAATAAGACCGGAGGTGACCTACTTTTTTTTCTGTGCTTATTCAGAATCTGAATTATTGTTTTTAGAATGTTTAAAAATGACCGATGTATGCTTATTCCACCAACAAAAATGAATTAAAGAAGCCAGATGATGTAAAAGCATTTTATATTTTGGAAAAAATAATTAAAGCATGGTTTCCTTCATGAAGAATAAAAGCAAAGTTAGATAGGATTTCTAAAAAAAAATTAGATGTCAAATTTGTACATTAAAACTTTTTATTTTACTATAAAAGGGTTATGGCTTTATATTATTTTTCATGATGCCAATAAGCCTATTCTAGAGAACAGGATGCTATGCAGAATTGACCATAACTTTTTCATGCTATGAGTTGGTGCTCACAGTAAAATGTAGTTTAAAAACTATGAGTATAAAATATTAGTGCACTACGAATAATAATGGTTTCAAATTCTCCATTAAGACTTTTGGTTTTCAAAGGTCTGAAAATTTTTGCAACTCCTTTCTAGCTTTGCATGTGTATAGCTTTACTTCAGAAAACAGCCACCAAAATAACTCTACTTTTCTTCCATCTCAGTGTTATGGTTTTACACATTGCTAAATCTCAGGCAGATAAACAGATTCAAATAAAATTTGGTGATAAAAGAAAACAGCACCTACTGTACGTTGAGAATTTCGATGGCAACTTTCAGCCGAATGTGAATTAAAATGGCTAGGTTATAAATCCCCTGAAAATAAGGTTTATAATGGAAATGCTGACAGGCATTTAACGATAGCAGCAGTAGCTGGCACCACTGTAATAAAAGGACTTAAATGAAAAAAGAAAAAAAATGTATGCCTCACAAAGACATGTGGATTTCAGGGTAAAGCTATATGCAGACTCAATGTAAGGACGGATGATAATACGCCTCAGCAATTATGATGCATGGGTGTTAGTAACAAAGAATCTTGAAATTCAGCTTCCAATCAAATTGTGAAAGAGTTTAAGGAAAAACCTGAATGCAGTATTCTTCAGTTCTGTTACTCTGGCACCATCATCCTCTTCCCAATATATTTTATTCATGCTTTAGCATCAGAGCAGAGCTTAGTCAGAAACTGACCCCCTTGAAAACAAGATGGGCATTTCAACAGCCAACCCTTAGGAACCCCCATTATAATGAATTATTAAAGCGTTGGTTAGGCTTAGTTAAGAGAATACACACATTCTTTCAGGGACACTGATTTCTATAGTCAGAAAGTTCATAGTTCTGTTTATTTTTCATCCCTCCCTAGAGGGGACAATAGCCCTGAGTAGCCTCTCTAAAACATCTGAATGCAGAAAGTTCACCTTCTGATTATATCCAAGCAATAAATTAATGACTTGGTTTTCTTTTTCCTTAAGAGTGAGACACATATTAACCTATTTTGTTTTTGTCTTCCACTTTTGAATTTAAAATCTTCTTATGTTTCTGAGTAATATAAAAAGAAATGAAAGTTGAAAGTATCATATTTTTCTTGACTATGACTATAAAATAAAATAAAGAGGTTTTAACTCTGCTAAAAAGCAGATTAAAATAATGTCTTAGTACATGCCTATAGATCCAAACTGATCACTGGTAGATTCTGGTTTCCAGACCCTCATGCCCCAGGTTACTCCTAAAGAGCTCCACTCTAATTCTTCTAACAAATAACAAGCTCTTTGGTTATTTTGGGAGAGAATATTTCCCAGGAAAAGGATAAAGGTACACTGGTGTGAGTGTCTGTGTATTCTTTCTTCATGCCTATGAATCCCACCCAAACTGTCAAGGTTGACAATCTAAAACGATAATCAAAACCACTTTTTACATTCGTTCTTGTAACTGCCGCAGGCAAGTTTTAAAAGATATGCTAACAAATCCCAAAGAATAGCTGGTATTAAATATTTGATATGACCTGAAATGAATACTGTGGATATAAAATTTAAGTCATATAGTTTATTAATTTCTTATCAATACATAACTAGAGTCATATGTGTGCTCATTCAATTTTTAATTATTTAATTCAATTAAATAATTAAATTTAATTAAAAATAACATAAATATATACTTATATACACATATATATATGTGTGTATGTATATATATATTCTTTTTAATTCACAGAAATTTAGGAAAAACCCAAAATGACAAATTAAAGAAAAAGGTGGCTATTTTATAAGCTAGATTACTTCATTATTCTAATACCATAAGCAAGACATCAAAAATCATCCAATGTGACTATTTATTTTTATTTGAATTGAACATTTCTTATTATACATTTTAATATACATTTACTGCTTTGTATCAAACCATTTATTGGTTTATACCAAATATAACAAGAAGTGAATAAATTATGTATGCACAGTCAGTGCATTTTTATAAATTGAACAGTTTTGTTTAACCTTACCCAGAGTAAGAGCAAGAATGTTAGCAGCACCCCCATCCAGTTATCACTAACTCCAAAGGTAATCACTTATCTTAGTGTGGCTCTCTTAAGAACAGAAGTAAGATGAGTGAGTGCAGGTGGTTTATCTGAGAGAAGATCTCAGGGTTTAGCAAGTGAGAGAAGAGAAGTGAGACCTGAAAGAGAGAGATTCGTAGAATGTATGTAGAAGAGTGGGTTAGTGCTATGAGCAACTGGGGTCAATCCTTCTATGAATACTCTGAGAAACCATGTGGAATAGTCCAGAATTGTCCTGCTGGAGGACAGGGAGATTCTGTTTATCCATTGACTTCTATCTCTGATTTGTTGAGAATCGCCCTCAGGATAGTTTACTTATCTGTACTTCTGGGTGAGGAGAATAAAAATGTGAGAAAGACTAAGATAAAATACTGAGATCAGTTCTACCTTATCATGAGGTTCTTCTGGTCAGAGTTAAATACCATGTCCTTTTGGTAAAAGTTAAAGGCAACAGCTTCCATTTTGTTGTTGGTGTTATTAATATTTATGTAATAAATGATATTTCTCAGCAAGTCAAACTGTTACCAGATGCTCTGAGTTTTGCAGAAGATTTTTAGCTGATGTCATGATGGGCAGCATTCCCAGTAATACTCTCTTTTGTCTGTTCTAGTTGTGGAATCTGCCCTAGGAAAGGTCCGTCCATGTCTTTGGTGTAAGAAGACACAAATTTACCACAGCATAATGTCCTTGAGATTGCAAGATTCACACAAGACAGTATAATTTTCCCTATATTGAACTTGATAAGAGGCATGATGATTTATGTTAGAAGCAAAGGAAAGCAAGAAAAGGGAGAGTAAGTCATTTCACGCAGCCCACACAATAGAGTTGGATACGAGGGCAGGTGAAATGGAAATGCTGAGAAAATTTGAAGGAATGTGTCAAGATTCCATATTGAAAAGCAAGTTTAGTGGTGACTGAGATAATAGTGAGCTCAGTGATTTCTGAGAGGAGATAGCAGAGTTCTTATCACATGGGTGAAACATAGTGATATGGAGACCAAGTCTCAAAGTCATGTACTTGTCTACCAAGACATGTGCAACAGTCCCAATGCTGACAAGACTACAGTTTGGGGTCACATTTGCAAAGCTTCAAAGCAATGAGAGTAACAAGACAAAGAAACTAAATCCAAAGGAAACACTATCGTGGGCCTAAGGGCTCATGGAGAGAATTGATTAGAGTTATCTAAGATGCTGTCGGCACCTTAGGTCTAGACAGGGGATGACTGAACCTTATTGGATGAAGATGCTAAGAATAAAAGTATTGGGACTCGTTTTCAGAGGTGGGGTGTGAGAGGACTTCCCTTCCAGCTTTTTAATAGAATTTCTGGCCTTTTCTGAAGCCAATGATCAGGACATGCATATTGAATTGAGTATCCAATAGCCAGCTGGATATGTCCTGCTGGTCAATTCTTACTATTTCTGCTGACCACCATCCTGTGTCTGCCAGTCAATTATTTTAAGACAGAATATTCTTTCTGAGCAAAGCTAACCAATAATACCATGGCTCATTATTCCCAGTTGTTATTTCTGGCTCCTCTATGCTCTCCAGATTCATCTGATAATCACTTAACCTTTCATCCACCACCCTATATTCTGGTCACCTCTGACCATGCCATGCTAATTCACACTTCTATGCTTTTCAATGTACTGTTTCTGATATCTGGTATTCCCTTACCACCATTCCCAACTCAAAACTTTTATCTTTCCTTTGAGACTCACATAGCTTTCCCTGATCACTCCCATCTTTTCTGATTTCCTACTGTACCTACCCCCCCTACATGATGGATATTCATTTATCTCCAACTACATTACAAGCTCCTCTACCAGACAAAGGTCTTTCTATCTATTGAGATGAGGATATTAGTTGGCTCACAGTTAGCCTTCATTTCATGCTTATTGGCTTTAATTGAAATATGCTAGGTGGCCCCAAAAGAAATTCTCCCTTTTTTTTCTCTGTTTTGAGCATTCCCAGGTATATAGTAAATTCTTAATAAATGCTTACAAAATGTAATTGAACTATGTTAAATTGCAAAAATAAATGATATGTCTTTCATTGTGTGAGCATGATTATCTTTCCATTTGCACATTCCTCCAGCTAGTTTTGGGAAATGATAGACTAAAAGAATCTAGACGTTAAATGCATGAGTCCCAGAGACAGATTTCTGGCTTCAGTTTTTACTCACAAGTCATTTAAACTCTGTGATTTAGCTTCCTTATCTGCAAAGTGAAACTATTAATATTTCATTTACCTTGCATTTAGTAAATTATAAATGTTGACTATTGTTACCCAAAAGTTTACAGGAAAAGGACACTTTTCTTCAAATTTGAGCATGGAAATCAAACACTATATACCTAATATACATAATAATTATGGCACTTGATAAATGCTTAGTGCAAATATGGTGCCGCTTAAGTGCTCAATTTATCGTCATTGCCCCCTACTTTACTCCTTGTTCCATACGGTAACTAACAGGAGCTTCTGAATAATGATATGAAAAGCTCTGTGATAGACAGACATATCACCAGATGCAAACATAGTGTCTTTCCCAACAAAACATGTGTGTCCATTGTTTGTTCCCAAGTACTAAACATTTTGTTGGATGGAAGATACTGGGAACTAAGGCTATTTCACTTAAATGAAGAGGCATTTCAAATATACCTTCTTAACAAAATCATTTTTGTGGGTCTTTGTACATCACTTTCAGAACGTTCTTCTGAGCTTTGATGGTAATATCTTTTCACATCCCAACACAATATAAATTAGGTTAGAATAAAGTAGAAACTTCCAATTTGGAAGACACTAATTGGCTGATAGTGTGGTGTGTTAGACACTAGAAGGAGCAGGGTGAAAGATGGGGAAAACACAGGTCCTATCTTAAAACAGTCTAGTTTTTAACTTCATCATACAGAGGTAAAATAATGCAATAGCATGAATATGAAAATATGGGGTGAGGTAATATGTTAATAATGTAAATTGTATTTACAAGTATACCATTACTACATTTCAGTAAAAAATGTGCATAAATTGGTAATATTTTACCAATATTACCAGGGTAATATTTCCCCTGGTAATTTCCAGGGGAAAACACTCACCATTTTACTCTTCAAATATAATGTAATTTAAATAAAAAGTAAAACAGAACTCAACATAAAAGTAGTTATATCCTGTATAATTGAAGATAGCTTAAAATGAGGCAGCTTAGATCTTGAATTAATTAATCAGAGAAGGTCACCCTGATCATCAGAAACTTTACTTGTGAGAGATGAGGGTTTAACTATCATTACTTTCTTACAGAAACAGTAGAAAATTGGAATCTAAAAAGGAAAACCTATCAGGTATGTATCAATAGCATTTAATTGAGTTAAGTATAGAAAGTAGAGTGTGAAGATATATTCTTATAGCACATATAGTCAAGAAGAATGTTTAGTGTACTTTTATTATTGTCCTTACTCAGGAATAAGTAGCAGAGCTAATTATCTGTATATCTATGTCATATGCTCTGGACACAGACACTGTCCTTGGTAGCTGTCAATTTAGAAGCAGTACCTGTGACAAAGATAATTTCTAATTTTGGAAGAGTTAAGAATAACTCCATGTACATATGATAAGTTATGGACACTATAGAAAAATAAGTTAATGGAGGACAAAATGGTTATTTTGAAATCTCCTTAATTCACTTAACAATGAAAATGATGAACCCGATTTTACTTTTAAAAGACATAGATGTGTTTAAATATGCTAATTTCTATTTTTTAATATTGCTATTACTGTTTATGAATATACTCCCTGACTCATATACCATGCCACATTAAACTTTAATGGAATAAGCACAACATTGTATGTTTGCTTTATGAATGACTATACTTAATAAACAATGCATTATTTAGCTTGAATCAACTGAAGGAAGTTGTGGTCTAGGAAAAGAGAATTGTGAGACATAAGAATAGGTCATTTCAATGTTCTCTTTAGTCCAATGTTGTTCAACTCATCTGTTCTGCTCTGACCTCTGAGTTTTTGAAGAAAATCTGTATTGTTGAATCACAACACATTTTATTACCAACCAGCATATATTACTGGATAAACAATAGAACAGTAAAGTTATGAATAAATAAAGTGCATGGGATAAATTAAAAAGTAGTAGAATAACATAATCTGAATTTGGAAATCACATAAAAATAGGAAATCTAACAGATGATGAACCACAGTTTCTAAATTTTCAATATGATATTAAAATAGTGTCCATGAAAAAAATCATCATATTACAGAAAATTATAGGGGAAACAAGGTGCAAATTACAGAGGAATCCCCCTTTAAGTACAAATTTTTTAATAAAATAAAAATATAATTCAGTAAATAATATGCATATATGCTGCAGTGTTAAAATTGTCCCTATAAAATTTACATACAATTATCAGTAAGCTTTAGGGTGATCTTTGATATCCCTTTCTAGTGTTCACAGAAGTTAAGATTATAATTAGCAAGATTGGAAAGGTACTTATGAACACTCAAATGAGGGATTGTGTACTACTTGTTAGTTTTTATTTTAATATTATGTCAGACTTACAGAAAATTTGCAAGAATATTTCTAAGACCCCAAAAAGCCCTTTATCCCAATTTACTAATTACTTACTTTTTGCCCCAATTATTTTATAATTCTATCTTTCTGTTATCTGTATGTATACATATTTTTTTCTGAACTGTTTGAAACAGAATTGGAAACATTGTTCCTTATGACCCCTAAATATTTTAGTATGTTTTCCAAAGAACAAAGGCATTCTCACTACAATAAAATGATCAAAACCACAAAATTTCACAGTAATGTGAAATAATGATTATTACATAATCAATAGTTCATATTCAAATTTTGTAAACTGACTCAAGGATGTTCTTTATAACACTTTTTTCCCCAGTCTAGGTACAATCTGTCACCACACAGTGCTATCGATCATTAGAATCCTTTACCCTGGAAGACTTGCTCAGTCCTTTTATTTGCTGATCTTGACATTATAAAGAGTACAAAATCATTATTTTGTAAAATATTCCTCAATTTGCGATTGTCTAATATTTCCTCATGATGAAATTTAGACTTTCCA
Organism: Kogia breviceps; assembly: GCF_026419965.1. Lineage (NCBI taxonomy): Eukaryota > Metazoa > Chordata > Mammalia > Artiodactyla > Physeteridae > Kogia > Kogia breviceps. The sequence continues at coordinate 31,468,799 of NC_081322.1, read as the reverse complement.
TCTTTGGCATGAATAATACAGATGTTGTATTTTCCTTAGTGCAGTTATAACTGGAAGCCCCAAACCCAACATCAGGGATGTTAACTTTGATCATTTAATAAATATTGTATTATGTTATTGAAGAGGTTCATAATGAACCTCCCCAAAATATGCCACTTTGGCATGTGGGATTATTTTGACCTGAAGACAATCAAGGCCCAAAAGACTCATGAAGAGTTTAACCACTTAAAATAATTTAGATTGGTGTCCTGGCTCAGAAAGAGAGCTATTACCAGAGATAACTTTTACCTGAATGACCTATCTGTATGGCAGGGTAAACATCTAATTACTAAACATTTCTTCTCATTGTCCAGTGAATTATGCTTCTCCCCTTTGAAGCTCCAGGCCCCATTCCTTAGCTCAGGATGGCACACTAGCCTCAATTACCAGATTTGCCCTTGGGTCCTACTTTTTTTTTTTTTTTTTTTTTTTTTATACATTCATTTATTTATTTTTGGCTGTGTTGGGTCCTCGTTTTTGTGCGAGGGCTTTCTCTAGTTGCAGCAAGCGGGGGCCACTCTTCATCGCGGTGCGCAGGCCTCACTATCGCGGCCTCTCTTGTTGCGGGGCACAGGCTCCAGACGCGCAGGCTCAGTAGTTGTGGCTCACGGGCCCAGTTGCTCCGCGGCATGTGGGATCCTCCCAGACCAGGGCCCGAACCCGTGTCCCCTGCACCTGCAGGCAGATTCTCAACCACTGCGCCACCAGGGAAGCCCGGTCCTACATTTTTATGGAGAGCTCTTATATATGTAATTAATTTTTATTCTCCTGTTAATGTCTTATGTCAATTTGGTTATTAGACCAGCCAAAGAACCTAGAAGGGTAGAAGGAAAATTTTTCCTCCCCAATATTATATAATTAGGTTTCTCCATGATAAAGTTACTATCTTCTTCTTTGTAATGTAACTTCTATGGAGATACTTTGAATCTAATTTGTGGTGAGATACTTTATGTCTATGTAAGTTTTTTCTCCCTGATCAAAATTTTACCCACTAACTTCAGCATCCATTATGATTTTCCAACTCCATCATTTCTTCTATAACCATCAGAGTTCTACCATAAGGAAGTGCTTTTCTTATTCACCTGTTTATTCATTTATTTAAACAGACTTATGGGTTCTTATTTCATTAAATGATTTATAATCTACTAGTATTGTTATTTATTTACTATCATTGTTTATTACTATACTCAATTTGCCCCAGATTTGATCAAGTTTGAGCCGCTTCAATTTACCTCTTGTGTCTTTTGGACATGTCCCCAATATTCTCCCAGCCCTTGATTAATTGTGCTGCAAGATGTTTAGGCATATCTTGCCCTTTGTCTGCCATAGACCTGAGATTCAACCATTTTTCCAAACATCCGTGGTTCTTTTTACTGGAAAATGATATTTAGAAAACAAGGTTGTTATAATTGCTATCAGTGTTAGCTATTAGTTGATAGAGGTAGCAAACATATGTAAGTGTGCACCTGTGTGCGTTTATGTAATATAAATAAATATATAAATATAGGTATATTTATATGTAATACATACTATATGTAATATGTATGTAAATATATTCATACATATGTGTATTTTATATTTAAAATACACATGGAATTATTTTATATTGATACGTTTCAATTCTAATCCAATGCCACAGGATACATTTAGTTTTCCCCCTTTCTGTATTTACAACTTGCTTCTTCAACAGAGAAACCTGCCTTCCATTACCCTTAATATATTTCCTCATTCACTAATGCCTAGAATACATAGCATATACTTTCAGAATTGCTAATCCATGCCACTGTGAAAAGCAAGCCTACTGAAAATTCAAAGTTTGTATTAATTTATAGGTAAAACTTATATACAGTGAAATTTACAAATCGTAAGTACGAAGTTCTATGAGTTTTGAAAATCGTACACTCATGAAACCCACACTTCTATCAAAATTTAGAATATTTATGTCATAAAGCATGATGGAATATACAGTATGTCTCTTTGGTGTTTGACTTTAACTCAGTCTAATGTTGGTAAGATTTGTTCCTGTTGCTCCATCTATTAGCAGTCTTTTTCCATTTTATTTCTGATTAGCATTCTTATATATAATGTACTACTCATTTATTCATTCTCCTCTTAATGAACACTTGGGGTTTTTTTGCTTGTTTGGTTTGGCTTTGTCAGGAAGTAAAACTTTCCTGAACCCTTTTAGATGCAGTCTTTGGTGTTCTGCAAATTAAAAAAACAAAAGAAGACTAGTGGGGCTTCCCTGGTGGCGCAGTGGTTGAGAATCCGCCTGCCAACGCAGGGGACACGGGTTTGAGCCCTGGTTTGGGAGGATCCCACATGCCGTGGAGCAACTGAGCCAGTGCTCCACAACTACTGAAGCCCTCGTGCCGCAACTACTGAGGCCTGCATGCCTGGAGCCCGTGCTCCGCAACGGGAGGGGCCGCCGCAATGAGAAGCCTGTGCACCGCAACACTCGCCGCAACTAGAGAAAGCCTGTGCATAGCAATGAAGACCCGACACAGCCAAAAAAATAAATTAATTAATTTAAAAAAAAAAAAGAAGACTAGTGAGAGGGAAAACATATAACATGGGAGTTCACAAAGAAATGTGACTCAAGGAGGTTAGAATTTGGGGTTTATATACCATTTTAATAGGGAATGGCAAGGAGCTGAGGGCACATCTGGGAGAACAAATGACTTTTTAGAAGAGAGAAGAGAAACGAGAGTTTATGGAAAAACAGATGACTTTTTGGAAAGACAAGTGGACCCTTAAAAGAATAGATGGGAGATATGATAGTTTTGTGACAATGTATGTTGAGTGTGGTGCCAATAACTTCTTATCTCAAGAAGATTAGAAGATTAGATTTGCTCCTGGGGGAGGGGATTTATGACAACTGAGCTCTTTTGGGAGGTTCTGCTTTTAGGTAGATAAGGGATTTCAAATGCCTTCAGTTCAAAATAATTCTTATGCCTCAGTGGCTTTTCTGGACTGTTTCAGCTTTTATGACTAAAATGCCAAAATCAATTCTTTTTTTTTTTTTCTTTTTGCTGTACACGGGCCTCTCACTGTTGTGGCCTCTCCCGCTGCGGAGCACAGGCTCCGGACGCGCAGGCCCAGCGGCCATGGCTCACGGGCCCAGCCGCTCCACGGCATGTGGGATCTTCCTGGATCGGGGCACGAACCCGTGTCCCCTGCATTGGCAGGCGGATTCTCAACCACTGCGCCACCAGGGAAGCCCCAAAATCATTCTTTAAAACATCTTTTTGTACACATATGTTTCTACTTCTCTTGGAAAGTACCTAGTAATGAAATTACTGAGTCATATGGTAGGTATAAGTTTAACTTTTTAAGAAACTGCTAAAATCTTTTCCTAAATGGTTGTACCATTTGCATTCTCAGTGGCAATGTGTGAGAGTTCCAATTGCTTCAAATCTTCACCTACATTTGGTATTTTCATTTTTTTAAGTTCAGTAATTTGAGTGACATCTCATTATGGCTGCAATTTATATTTTCTAAATTGTTCATTTTATTTCCTTATAGTCATTGTTTATTGTATCCTGTCTGAGAAAATATTTGTCCACCCATTTTGCCAAGATAATCTCCTTTGTTTGCCTTCAGAACCATTATGACTTTAGCTTGAGCATTTTGGATTATACTATATCTTAAATTAATTTTTATATTTGGTGTTGAGTAGAATTGAGTTTCATGTTTTTCCATACGATATTCAGTTGTTCAACTTCCTCTGTTGAAAATCCTTTCCCCAATGATTTGCTTTAGTGTCTTTGTGGAAATGCAATGTACTGTATAAATGTGAGTCTATTTCTGGACTCTCTAGTCCTTCCATTGACCTAGTTATTATTATTAAACAAAGTTAAGATGTCTTAATTACTGTAACTTTATAGCAAGTTTTAAAGTTGGATGATATAAGTACTCCATCTTTTGTTTTCCTTAAGAATTTTTGGCTGTGTTGCATTTCCAAATAAATTTTGAGTTAGTTTTTATATTTCTGCAAAAAAGTCTGTTGTGATTTACATTGGGATTGTATTGAATCTATAGTCCAATTAGGGGAGGATGCAGAATGAACATTTTAACAAACTTGAATGCTCTAATCCACAAACACGGTATGTCACTCCATTAATCAAGATTTGTCTTAATTTCTTTCAGGAATGCTTTATAATTTTTAGTATAGAGGTTTTGCAGTCCTTTGTTAAAGTTCATGTTTTTAGACACAATTGTATATAGGACTGATTTTTAATGTATTTTCTACGCTCTGATATATTAACCTTGTACCTGCAACTTTGCTAAATTCACCTACTGGCTCTAGTAATTATTTTATAAATTCCTTGTGATTTCCTATGTAAATGGTTATGTTATGTGTAATTAAAGACAGATTTTATTTTTGGTTTCCAAACTTTATTTCTTTTGATTGCCTTATTGGCAAGATGTGGAATAGAAGTGGTAAAAAGAGACATCTCACCTATTTCTAATTATATGGAAAATCATTCACTATTTCACCATTATGCATGATATTAGCTGTAAGTATTTTTGATATGCCCTATATACAATTAAAAAAATCATTCTCTGTGTCTATTTAAAGATGTCAAGCTATTTCTCCTTCAGTCTGTTAATACAGTAAATTATAATAATTGATTTTTTAGTGTTAAGACAACCTTGTATTTTTTTGAGAAACCACATTTACTCATGTTTTATCTTTCATATATAGTTACTGGTTTCCTTTTGCTAACATTCTTTTAGGAATTTTTACCTTTTCATTCATGAAGAATATTGGTCTTAGTTTTTTTCTTTTGTAATGTCTTAATCGGGTTTCAGATAATGCTGCCCTCATAAAATAAGTTTGAAAGTGTTCTCTTCATCTCAAACTTTCTGAAATATTCTGTATAAGATTTACACACATATTATTACACTGTAGTAATTGGCAATGTTTTTAAAAATACATTTCAGAGATAAACTTAGCTGGACTTGATGTATTATTTTATGGTTCTTGTAGTCTGGACATATTTTATGATTTTTAATAATTTACACAAAAGATGAAGATCTACTTTTTAATTTTTATAAATTTCTTGTATCATTAATGACAACATCCTTCCATGTTTGGCTACAAAATTAACAAATAAGATATAGTAATTCCCATATTTGAAAAATTGTGAAAAATGGGTACATTCTTTTAGGGGTAATTCTTTGAAAATTTTCCAGTTCTCTTTTGAATTTTTGTTCTTTATTTAGTGAAATATGGTCATTCATATTTTAAACAAATAAATCCAATATAACATGTTTTCAAATTAATTAGAAAATATCTATACACATAGGCCCACAATTTTTAATCTCATTAAAAAAAATTATTCTCTTTTTAGACCAAATTTTGGGGTATGGACTATATAAAAATTTCTTATTCTATTTCCCCTACAAAAATCAAGTTCTTGGACTTACCAACTTTATACTTTTGGTGTTTTGTTAATGCTTGGTGTCCTTTATTGCATTTTTTATTTATGTTTTATTTTATGTTTATTATGTTTTTATTTATGTTTGCTTGTTTTGCTTGTTTTCCAGTGTTCAATGTTTAAATTATTCATTTCCATATTTTTATTTGATAACATAGTCAAACTTATGGATATTCATTTCAGTAAACTTTGGCAATATTCCATAAGTGATGACAAAAATATTTGTATTTTGTTCTTTTTCAAGAGCTTATAATTATATTTTTGCTTCCTTTTTTAAGCAATTTCATAATATACATTTTTAAAAACTATATGTTACAAGTGATTTTTGTTTAAATATTTTATATTCACATTTCCTTTTACTGCATTATGGTTAGAGAATGTGATCTGCATGTAGTCTGTAGAATTTGAGGTTTTATTTGTGGACTAAATCAATTTTGTTAGTATTGCATTGTTTATGTAAAATACATATTTTTTTGTTGTTGGTTATAATCATCTGGTATTATATTAATGTTAGTCTTTGTCAATCAGATCTGCCAATACCTTGATTTTAGCCTAGTGAGAACCATTTCAGACTTCTGAATTACAGAACTGTAAGGCAATATATTTTTATTTTAAGCCACTAATGTATGGTTATTTGTTACAGCAGCCATAGAAAACTAAGATACCACTGCACTAGAAAATAATAGATTTAGATGAAATACTATTAAAAAATAAACTCAGAGGGTCGTTGACCCATAAAAGAAAGAAAATTACAAAGAATGCAAATAAATTATTTTCCAAAGAAATAAGGATAATAGAGAAGTCAGAAAATAACTTCAAAATAAGTATATTTTAATATGTGGAAAAATAAGGGAGAAACTAGGATTCATGAGATAAAAACAGATCATCATAAATGAATGTTAGAGTTTTGGTATGAAAAATATAATTACTTTTATATAAATAAAGAACAACAATTGCACACTGGTAAAAAGCAAGTTAGAGAAATAAATAATCAAGGTGAAGAAACATGTCAAAAGACTTTAGAAATGTAATTATTAAGAAGAGAGGAAAACATTCTTATTTATCTACTGTCTAAAGTAGAATAGAAGAGCATGCATGTAAGGAAATATTTAAATAAATGTATTCTCAAGAGTAAAATGAGAGCCTCTCTGGATGAAAAAGAGCAAACACTCAAGAATATATTCTTCCAAGAAAAACATTGGCAGAACACTCTATGACATAAATCACCACAAGATCCTTTTTGACCCACCTCCTACAGAAATATAAATAAAAACAAAAATAAACAAATGGACCTAATGAAACTTAAAAGCTTTTGCACAGCAAAGGAAACTATAAACAAGACAAAAAGACAACCCTCAGAATGGGAGAACATATTTGCAAATGAAGCAACTGACAAAGGATTAACCTCCAAAATATATAAGCAGCTCATGCAGCTCAATATCAAAAAAACAAACAACCCAATCCAAACATGGGTGGAAGACCTTAATAGACATTTCTCCAAAGAAGATATACAGATTACCAACAAACACATGAAAGGATGCTCAACATCACTAATCATTAGAGAAATGCAAATCAAAACTACAATGAGGTATCATCTCACACTGGTCAGAATGGCCATCAGCAAAAAATCTACAAACAATAAATGCTGGAGAGGGTGTGGAGAAAGGGATCCCTCTTGCACTGTTGGTGGGAATGTAAATTGATACAGTCACTATGGAGAACCGTATGGAGGTTCCTTAAAAACTAAAACTAGAACTACCAGATGACCCAGCAATCCCACTACTGGGCATATACCCTGAGAAAACCATAATTCAAAAAGAGACATGTACCACAATGTTCATTACAGCACTATTTACAATAGCCAGGACATGGAAGCAACCTAAGTGTCCATTGACAGATGAATGGATAAAGATGTGGCACATGTATACAATGGAATATTACTCAGCCATAAAAAGAAACAAAACTGAGCTATTTGTAGTGAGGTGGATGGACTTAGAGTCTGTCATACAGAGTGAAGTAAGTCAGAAAGAGAAAAACAAATACCATATGCTAACACATATATAGGGAATCTAAAAAAAAAAAAAAAAAAGTTCTGAAGAATCTAGGGGCAGGACAGGAATAAAGATGCAGATGTAGAGAATGGACTTTAGGACTCGGGGAGAGGGAAGGGTAAGCTGGGACGAAGTGAGAGAATGGCATTGACATATACACACTACCAAATATAAAATAGATAGCTAGAGGGAAGCACCTGCATGGCACAGGGAGATCAGCTTGGGCTTGGTGCTTTATGTCCACCTAGAGGGGTGGGATAGGGAGGGAGGGAGGGAAGCTCAAGAGGGAGGGGATATGGGGATATATGCATGCACATGTCTGATTCACTTTGTTGTACAACAGAAACTAACACAGTATTATGAAGCAATTATACTCCAATAAAGATGTTAAAAAAATATATTCCTCCACAAGGTAAAATGAATTTATAAGGGTACAAGGAGAAGAGAGAATGATGAGCATAAAATTAAATAAATTGATTGTTAAAACTCAATAAGTATAAATTAGAAGATGACACAGAAGGAAGAAGAGAAAAAGAGGAAGACAGGAGGAGGAGGAGGCAAAGAAACTAAGGAAGATGTTTTTAATATTAATCTGAAAATAAGATTCAAGATGAGAGTTATAAATGAGTTGGGGAAAGGTGACAGGATCAAGGAGAGGGAGAGAAAGGAAAAGAGGGAAGAAGATAATGATAAACTCTTGACCTTTTTTCGAAAAATATATTTAAGTATGAGTATTGAAAATTAAGCAAAACTGAAAGAATAGAAATAGAATATAGAGCTATCAAAATAGGGACCGTATGAAATTCAGTTCTTCTAGTAAAAAGTAGGAAAACATAGAGTCTAATGCATGACAAAGAAAAAACACAAAATGAGATGACATAGTAATCGTTGATCGGCCCGACTATAAATGAGCTAAATTCTCCTATTCCCAGACAGACTATATGATTGGATCACATATAAGAAACCAAACTACAATGCCTAGATTTCTTTTCTCTTTCTTTTGTATTTCTATGGAAAAGTACGTGTGCATAAAGAGCCAAGAAAAAAAAAGACAAAAAAGGACAAGTTTAAGGTATTTTCCAAGCACATGTCTAGACATAATGTAAAGCTATAATAATGAGAATTGTGTGGCATTGAATCAGTAAGGGATAAATAGATCAATGAAACTGAAGTAAGCCATAAGTGCACATGGGTGTGCACATGGCATACAATAAAGTTTCAAAATACTAAAAAAAAAAAAAAAAAAAAATTAAGTCTTAAATTGTCTGCAAATAAGTTATTTTTAAATTTTGATTATTAGAAGGTAATCTATCTTTGGCTAAAACTTTTGACATGAGAACAAGTTTGTTGGAAACAAATGGATCTTAAATAGCATATATGTACATACTCATTCACTAATATAAATCCAAGTGATAAAAATATAATAATATCATATAACTGAAGGAATAATTTCTTTGTCTTCATAATATTGGGTGAATTATGTAGAAGTAACATAATGCTGACAAGAGGTGAGACTATGTATAAAAATAATAATCTTGCTAATTACCTTGCTGTAATAAAAACAGAATAAAAATGCTACAGCTATTCTGTAGCATAGCTTGTCCTTAAAGCACTGTATACAGAGATATTATGGCCATTAAGTATTAGCCTTGATGTGGTATTATGATGGAGAGCTAGTCTGACAAATACTGGCCCACGTGAAAAGAGATGTATTAAATTACTCTTAGATTCATTGCTGTCTTTTTTCAATATGTAAGCTCTGTTTTTAGATTTTTATTCATGTATCAGAGAACACATATATAAAGAATTTAATTTTACCCCAACATTATTCCCTATTCTTTACCTTTTTAACTAATATGCCCAAAGTGTGAAAAATTGTTTCAGAAGATATCTTAAAATATCCAGACACAAAAATGAGCCCTTCAAAAAATGTCAAAACAATTTTAACCTGGAAATTGCTATGGGGAACCTTTAAATGTTCCCGTATATTGCTGGCAGTCTACAAAAGCTTCTTGATGCATTTTTAATGAATCACATTTATTATCAAATATAGGATTTCACATTCTATCAGCAGGGTAGTTGAGTTGGCAATAACAAAAAACAAGTTTTCCTAAAATGATATATAGACTCCCATATTTCAGCATTATAACTTTGGAAGTCACAAAATACTAGATGCACAGTACCCTTGCCTTTTAAAGGTTTGGCATGGACACATTGTAGCTTTTCTATCTACTTAACAAATATACTGGCTTTCTAATCTCTTCTGAATTATTGAGAATAATTTTTATAAATCTAGATGCAATGAAAATCTTATAGGCTTGAAGGTACCATGTGAATGAAAACCAAAACCATTTGCCACTAATTCATTATTCTGCACGAGTTCAGTTTCTCTGATTCTGAGATAGTGCTGGGAAAGAATATGACAAATCTTTCATTTGATGACAAAAAAAAGCACAGCAATGAGGTTATTTCTAGGCACTTATACTAGAGTCTCTTTTTTTTTGTTTTTGTTACTTTCAGTAATATTTTATTAAGCAAAATTCCTTTTAAAGTAAGGCATTCTAATCGCCCCCCAAATCTATATTTACCCCCATCCTTGTCCCCAAATAAAAGCCATCTCACACTTTTCTCCGGAGAGTAACTACAAAGGGTTAAGCAAAATCCACCCTGACAATACTAGAAACAGTTCTCTCTCGGTGTGTGTTGGTTCACTGCTCCACAGGGCATAGCAGATGTTGTGTCTGGTAGTAAGAAGGGCCCAGGAGGTGTGGGCTGTCAATCACTTGGGGGGTTTTTTTGTTGGTTTTTTTTTTTTTCTTTTTTTTTTTTTTTCCTAACTACAGGCTACGCTATGGATCTGAAGCCCAACTGAAACAATCTGCCTCAGCTGGGGTGTGCGAGGTATCAATAACCCTTGACAGAGGTGTCAAGAGCCTCGCTGGAGCTGAACTACCCTGCTGACCAGATGCTTAGCAAGTTAACAAGATAGCATTGAGCATTCACCACTTTTCCAACACAGCAATTAACACAACTGGAAGATCACTGCACTGATATTCGGGAAAAGAATCTCACCATAGTAGCCTTTTATGGAACAGAGGCAAATAAATATCGGACCACTTTGGGGAGAGGAGTGTTTTGAAGTTTCAAGTTGGACAGATGCTTTGGCTAAATAAATGTGAGAAACGGGGGGAAAAAAAAACTACTCTCAAAAGTATTTTCTCGGTCCATTTCTAAAAATAATTTGTGAGTACACTAACACTATATTATCTTGGGGAATAACAGTCATACATTTTTTTTCAAAAGTGATCAGGACTAAAACTTGGTCTAAGAATAGAACCTAAATAGGCAAAGTTTTGCTAACGTGAGGAAAATTAGTCAGCAACTCTATATAAACTATAAGAACATATTCAGAAGTTGCTCAGTAAACAACATTTAGATATCTATAAAACTTGAAAAGAATAAAGCAATCAAATTACTGATTAAAAGAAAAACATCCCCTTTAAAAGACTGTATACCATGTTGATAAATGTCCTGACTCGAGTATACTTTGGGTTTGTTTTTTCAACTTATCTTACTTTAGGGTTATTTCCTACCTTTTCGTTCATAATTCCATTAGATAGCAATTATATATTTTTTTCTGGAAAATAGATTATATACTATTTCTAGAAAAATACATGGTATACAGGAAAACATGAATATTCGCTTTAAACAATTTGATGTTGTTTGTCTTTGCTTTGAAATTCAATAATGCCATCAGCCTGTAAGACCTCTTAGAGCCCAGCATTTCACACAGTGAAAGCTGCTTTCTGTTACAAAAGCACAGCAGCTGTGGCTCCCGCAGATACCCTTAAAGACAGATATAATAAAACACTGGGAGGGAGTAGGTCGACACAGGAGCATGAAATGGACGAGATGAAGCCCCTTTGTCACAGCCAAACAGGCTATAAAGTTACTATAGTAACATACAGTATTAAACTCCAGGTGGATTGACTTAATCTTCCCCAAACAAAAAATAAAGGTTAACAAAAACCAAACCAATAACGATTACAATTACTCTACCCAAATATTTTTCAAGCAGTTGATTTTGGTTGAGTCTGGATAGATGAGGAACTGGGTACACTGGTGCATGTTCTGATATGAAGAGACAATCCCAGAAATTCAGGGTTTGGGGGAAGAAATGCAGTTTTAAAATATTTTGAAAAAAATCAGATGAGTAGCAAGAAAATCAAAGTGACAATGAAAGAGCAGTTAGATTATGTGGATCCTCAAGCCCAGCTTTTTCTATATTCATCACATTTTTGTCAAATGCTGAGATTTTTTACATGGTAATACCTCTGGTACTAAATTCACTGATAATGCAACAGCCTTTTCTTAACTTTACTTAAAGAGTTTCGGTTCCACCTGTTTTAGACTGTGTTCTCAGCAAGAAAATAATGGCAAGATACAAAGTGCAGAAACTATGAAATAAAAGCTACAGAACTAGTCTGTGGAACATGAGAGCAAAAAAAAAGAGAAAAGGACAAGGAAATGGAAAACCATCTAATTTTTAAATTTCATGAAAGAAGTAAATCTAAGTGTTTAGGATATACAATTACAACTCAGGGTAGCTGTTAAGTCCTGCTATTCCTTTCTTGCACGTTTAGTACTTACTGTTATTAGTTTGCTGTGATCATCAACCATTTCACCTACAAACCACTCCTATAGGGTAAACCTCACAAACTTTTTTTCTACCCAAACTATAACACATACACACATACTCACAATCTTACTCCTTTTTGCTTTAGTAAATGGCTATTTTTTGTGGTTCTATTTTCAAGTGTGAAATTTCATGTCTTTAATGTAGATGAAAACTTGCACTGATAAATAAACCTTACCGTGTAGATATTTGCACTTAGGATTAACTCAATGATCATCTGAATTGCTCCTTTTGAATACTGCTTTAATGATCTGAAAGAGTTAAGAGACTTTCTCTGAACCTTAATTTATGCCATGGAGCTAGGCACCAGGGCATGCCGGACTCAGTATGAATATTTTTAGTAGGATTTAGCTAACAGTGTGAGACATACCTTTAATGGATTTAGTTTGGGTAAACAACCTTTGTCTAGACAGCCCAAATGTCACAGGTATTGGTGCTCATTTTAAGTGGTAACTTCTATGCAAATAATTGCAAAGTTGCATTTTGTTCTTTGTACTGATATTCTATGAATTAAAATGTTTGACTATATCAAGAGCTGAAGATATACTCACCAGTGGAAATTTTAGTCATAGACCTTTCTTACTGGTCATTCTTGTTTGACAACAGTGAAACAATTAGATTTCAGATTGCACTCTTAGATTTATGATGTGGTTGCTGAGGGCTGATTCCTGCTAATATTAAGAAATCTATAAAAGAAACGTGGAGCGGAAGAGCTAATAGATTAGCAGACTTTGGGGGAAAGCAAAGAGCAGAATTAAGGTTAAGAGATGAAAAAATAGCCATAGTAGAGAGCAGAAAGAACACATTTGTTATAGGATATTCATTCACTAAATCTCTTTGATATATCCATGCATATAAGAAATATGAAATTTTGAGAACCTAGAACAAACTGTATCATTTTTCACAGCTGAATTTAGTTTATTCCGCTTCCTTGTAATGTATAACTAAAGATATTTTATATGAAATGTGTTTTCTTTTATTATTTAAAAAATCATATGGCTTTTACTAGTTATTTTTAGATTTACCCATAAAGTACTTACATAAACTCCCCCAGACCCTTATTATATTGTTGAGGAATCATAAGAATGAGGGAAAAAAAATCAGTCCTTGATGTGGAAGCTTTCAAACTAACACATAGATTCTAATGTTAGAATTACAAATGTAATTCACATTTACCTAGAGGTCTAACTTTTGAGTATTGTACAAAACTGTCCACAGGAAGAGCTTAATGTGCCCTCAGATCTGGCTCATTTTATAATAGTTGCTTCATGCTTATCTGGGGGTTTTCATAGATTCTAAAGTTCTAGGAAAGAAACAATAGGTTGTTTACATAATTTGAAAGAATAATTCCAAATCATTAAGAGTAAATTCTGACAAATGCAATTCTGTGATGTGATAGGTTATAAAAATAAGAGTAAGATCAATTCTTTTCAGGCATATAGTTTCATTCTAAGGAGAAATGCACTTAAAACTTTCAGTGCAGGCTAAAGTTTTTGCTTGTACTTAAAAACACTCAATTTTTTATGCAGGCAACATTATATTCTTCACAATTTTATTTTGTTAAGAACAATATGTCATCTGAGGCTGCAATTAATTGTTCTGGTTGGTAACATCAGAATCCCCCTCCCCCAAATAAAGCAAACTAAAAGGGATATGGGGTCCAGAGCAACTATGATTGCATTAAACATTGCCTTAGATGAGAATGAGTTGCTGATATCCTCTTTGCATATTGCATAGCCTGTTATTTATTTTTTTTCTTTTTTTTTTCCCCTTCAGTATGCAGTCCACATTCTACTAGAAAGGCTGTGGTCCAAACCAGTAATTAAAAACCCAGGGCTCTAATAACTTTGATAAACATGGATCTGCTCCACTGTATAAGTTGCTCTCAAAGAAGGAAAAAATAAATGGATTTTTATAAGATAAATCCGTTCAATTCATAAAAACTCACATAATGGGTAATAGTTCATACAGAGCATTTCTGCTATCTTCATTCAAAGAAGCAAACAAGGAAAGAAGAGGAGGCTACAAGTCATGTTTTCAGTGCTATCAGCTGGAAAGTGTGTCAGACTCTTAAAATTGCTGTAATTTTCACCTCAGGCATCCCAAAGTGCTCGGTAAACCATAGGGGATGAAACCTACAACAATCTGTGAGCTCCAGCACCCTCCTCACAGCCTTGCAGGATACCTCAAACTCCCCCAGACCCTACCGGCATCCTTAACAACTTGGCTCTGACCTCACTGATCATTTCATCAGAAGAACAGAGCTGCCCTCATCTGACTGCCTATTAGGATAGGAAAGAAGAATTGGAAACACATGACAGAGCCATTGAGACAATTTATGCATAGGACACGTATTCTAATGACTCTATAGATTGCACCCCAAGTTCCCTAACTCCAAAAGGAATGATGTAAACTGGAGGTTCTAGTCAGCTAATGAGCAAAGATAATCTTTCTATGGGCACATCTATGCTCTCTACGGTGGATATCTGTGAACAAGCACAAAGAGTGGTTGAATAAGATTTATTTCTGTATTACTAACATTTAGTAAGGCCAATAATGATCACTTTGCTTTTCTTTTTCAAGAAACACAAGCCCCTCTAAAGACTATTGCTATTCTCTAACTATATCCATCTCAGAAAATAAGTTCAGGAAGCTCATAATGAGGGAAGGTGTAAATATCATTGTGTTAGTATTTTTTTCTTTTTCCCCCAAATTAAAATGGGGTTTGCAATGATTTCTGCATAAATATTGAGCCAAATTCAGTCAGTGAGCAAGTTGCTTCCTAGATATTTCTAAAAGCTGACTTAGCATTTGTTTTAATGGAGTGAATGGAGTCACTCTAACAGTTTAAAACTTTTTCATGAAGTTGTTACCTAATTTGTTAATGACTTTCCTTACTGGACTGTTCCATTTTTCAATCTTATCTCAAAATGCAAAGGTTTAAAAATAGGTATCAGCCATCTTAACAGCCATCGCATTCAAAAGGGGTCACTAAGTGCTTCTACTCTCTGTGTAATTAATAGGTCCTCTACTTCAGAGTTTGCTTTTCAAGTAATGGGTTCCTATGAAAACAGTAGAAAGTAATTTCTGAATGAAATCTGGAGCCCCAATTGCTTAGCTATGTTTGTGCTACATAAAATCAACTAACCTTAATATTACATGTAATTTATGATATATTAATAGTTTATTAGAATGTGAGCCCCATGGGGACAGGTCCTGTGTTTGTTTTGCTCACTCCTTCACCTTCAGTGATTGAAATAGTGTCTGGCATATAATATATATTTGTTGTTTGTTGAATAAATAAACAAATGATGAAAAGACTGAATTTGACATAATTTTCTGCAGCTGCCTAAATATATGGAGAGGAACAGAACATTTTATTTCATATTTCAACAGGGTTAAATAAACTGAAATTCACTTTAGAAAAGAGGTTTAAAAGCTGGTCCTCCTTAAAGAGTGTGGAATTCACAGTTAAGGTTACACAGAGTTTGTAATTCTCTCTATTTGTTTATAAATTAATGCTCTCTTTTGAATATGTCACAAGTTAGTGTCAAAGGAAAAACCTATTAAGAAAAAAATCCATATTTATTTGCAAAAGCAAACTGTTTATGAGGAAGTCTTCTGAAAAACTGGCTTCTTGAACACAGTTTGAAACGGATGTGTAAAGGGAAACTTAACATCCAAATGTAAGGTTACCAAGGTGGAAGAAAAACAGTTATTTCCTCAAATAATTACCCTATTTCTAAGAGTCTTCACCTATCTGTAGGTATCAGTACTGCAAAGGTAGGATTAACTTTGCTAGGAAGTTGGCCACTTTGGGGAAAGGACTAAAGTCTTCATTGATTTGAAGGACTGGCGCTAGACGGGTTTTCTATTTTGTTTGTTTAGTTTACCCCATAATGCAAAGGTGGTTTTTTTTGTTTGTTTGCTTCATTTTTATTTCTGACTGAGCTACAATATGCTTAGTCATAATGCAGGCAGGACAAGATGACAATTTTGCTTTTTTCACTGCAGTTTTGTGGCCAGAAAATAAATTATTCAAAATATGTTTACTGCAGGCCACACGTAAGTCTGTCTAGTCTGTTTGCAATGCTCTGGATGTTTAAGTCAGTCTGCCTCAGCCAGGTTGTTTCGGGCCAAGAAGAAGAAACTGGACATGCTGGAATTTTGTTCCCTAGCAATCATCTAGGACTCACCTCAGTGCACTGGAAACACTAGAAACTTTGAACCCACTCTGCTTGCCCCCTCTATTATATTATTACATATTATTCTATTATACTATTGCTATTATACAATGAATATAAATGAATAAATATTGCAATGGCTATGAATTAACCTATCGATTTTTAGTTATAATTGTAATAATCAACCTGAAATTATATTTCATTATTTGGTCCATCAAGCAAAGGATTTAAGAAGTGCCTGCCGTAGTTCAAGGCTCATATCACCTGCTTGACAAATGCTTGTTGAATGAATACTTTTTTTTTTTTTTTTTTTTTTTTTTGTGGTACGCTGGCCTCTCACTGTTGTGGCTTCTCCCGTTGAGGAGCACAGGCTCCGGACGCGCAGGCTCAGCGGCCATGGCTCACGGGCCCAGCCGCTCAGCGGCATGTGGGATCTTCCCGGACCGGGGCATGAACCCGTGTGCCCTGAATCGGCAGGCGGATTCTCGAACATTGCGCCACCAGGGAAGCCCTAATGAATACAGTTTTATAGAATGCTTATAATAGAAACTCACTACAGTAGAAACTTCTAGAAAATAGGGCTATTTCAGGAATTTAGCAGGAGTACTTGGTCAAAGACACTCTTCCATATAAAGGGCTTTCACCATTTCAAGATATTGACTGACAAGATGTCCTGAAGTGAGGACACCTTACTAGTCTAAATCTAGGAATTTCTACTGAGGTTGTAAAGGCAAGCCTTCAGAAAGAACTAGCAAACCAGAGAAAAGAAGAAACATGCATCACAGAGCGTCTTAATGCCCAAAGGGAACTGTGTGACACCCCTGGATTTTGCCTGAATAGAGACATCTGAAAATAGAACTTCCATGGAATTCTTCATATAAAATATAACTAAAGTTGCATTCTTTGCTTTGTCACAAATTTATTTGTAATAAATAACTCTTTATGCAGCAGAAAGTGAATAAGTGGTAAACAGATGTGTGTAGCTATAGAGCTTTGGGATGATTATTGTTAAAAAAACCAAAAACCAAATACCAGATCAGCCAGTGAATTTATTGTAAACTTTGTTTCTCAGCTTTCACTTTACAAAAGCTATCAATTATTTGGATAAAGTTGGCTGAAAGGCAAATAATACGACTAAGGGAAACTGTATCTTAAAGCACATGAGAGTGAAATTTCCTGTTTGCATGAAGAGAATCAGTGGCCAATCCTTTCAAATAGATCAGAAGTTTCATTGTCATAATAAGAGTGACAATGGAAATTCATAGAGGGGCTTTTTGGCTGTCACCTTGATGGGGGGAACTTTTGGCATTAAGTAGAGACTAGAGATTCTAGATATCCTGTGAAATACAGCCCTGAGCCCTGCACAAGTTTTAATGCATTGCCCAGATACTAATATGGGTGTGAATGGCACCTAGAACCTACATAACTTTTATAAATAAATTCAAGCTATTATTTGTATAGTTTCATCATCACTGGAACTTTCCAGGAATTGAGCCATTATATAAAGTGATGGAAGTATGCCCTTTATTTATTCCAGACTAATAAAAGTTATTTACCATTTAGCAACACATTTCATAACTAGGGCAAGATGCTTATTCTTGCACTGCTACTACAACATGCCTGACTGAGTCTGTCTTTGGTAGCTGTTGCCTTCCATACATAGGGTCAGGCATATGACCACAAATCACTATTATAACCTTATAGAGATGTAACTCAAAGCAATGCAGAGAGAGAGAGCAAAAGAGAGACTGACTCTCTGCAGATACTTCTTAATCTACATTCCAATGTAGACACAGCAATGGAAGAACATCCTCCCAGAACACAGTATTTGCAGTTCCTGGTGCTCTGATGGTTTCATGAAAAGGACTTTGGCTCTTTCCTGGCTTTTTGCTGCTGTGGTCCCTTCAGCACCTCTCTTTTCTGTCTACCATCCGGAGCACAGTTGAAACATCTTTTTCCTTCATTGCTTGTCAACTTTCCTCCTCAAGCAACGTACATAGGCTGTTCTCACGGCTTCTTATTCAAGTGCAGGAAATGATCGAATGTGAAGATTATATTGATGGTCAAATAAACCCTCCTGAGTGTATGTTGCATAAGTTTACATGTGTTCACAAGAAAAACTATGCTGTTCAAGTTATTAACCACCATCACACAGAATGGAGCTGAGTTTCAGGATTTTAAGAATGAACTATCTTTCTTTCATTTTAATGTCTGTGTCATGCAATACAACAATGAATGTAAATTACTGAGCACAGGACCTAGCACAGAATGAAAGCTTTGTCAATTATTGCTATGATTATCAGCTGTTTCTTGTTGCTCTTCTATATATTCAAGATAAAAGCACCTTGCAACTTGATGCCCGGAAAAATCATCCTTCAGTTCTTGCAAGTCTCATAGGGAAATGAAAGTTGCATTAGAAGGAAAGCATACAATGACAGTGGTAATATTTGTAGGTTTTACTCATGAATGGCAGTGATAATAAAGCGGAAATCCAAATTACATAGACATTTTATCTTCTTTAATTTAAAATGTAAACTCCTTAATTCTCTCCTCTGTAAATAAAAAGTCAAAGTAAGTTTTCAAAGCACCCATACTTGTTTGTAAGTTATCTTTTTTTTTGCGTTACATGGGCCTCTCACTGTTGTGGCCTCTCCCGTTGCGGAGCGCAGGCTCAGCGGCCATGGCTCACGGGCCTAGCCGCTCCGCAGCATGTGGGATCTTCCCGGACCGTGTCCCCTGCATCGGCAGGCAGACTCTCAACCACTGCGCCACCAGGGAAGCCCCTAAGTTATCTTAAGTGTATGGACTAAATGAAAATTTAACAAGTGCCTGAAACAATCTAGAAGCAATGCAGGCTATGTGATGGTTTTCGTCTTAGTGTAAAGCTTCGGTTCTGGTTTTGACTTTTGTCCTAATTTAGTGTGGTTCAAGACTTGGCCAAGAATTTTTTTTTTTTCTTTTTGCAATAGTCAGACTTCTTGGTGACAAATGGCCCTGAATAACAAAGTATGTGTCAACATTAGCAATGGGATAAGTTAAAAGTCTCTTTTATACTAATATAACACAAGAGGCATTATTCAATCACGACTACTTGTTAGCCAAATCAGTGTTTACAATACAGGCTTTTCTCTATCAAAATATCTTTGGTGAGACCTTCAGATGACCTTTAAACTTAATATATATCTGATTTATTGTGAGGTTTCTGAGAAATAATTGAAGTGACTTCACGATGTTCCCAATCAAATCTTTTTTTAAGGATAAGAGTGTGAATTACATCAGGAACTTTTCATAGCCAGATGTGGCCCATGCCCATGCCCATGCACAGAGACTCTATGGGACTCAGAATATTGGAGGTCTACCTTTTCAAGGAGGCTAATATTGCTCAAGTATCAACAGGTCATTGATGCCTTGATCAAAAGCTATTGCTGCAATGCAAAGCTATGAGATTTTTCAAAAGGAGTTATGGAAAAGTGCAATGAAAAAAATAAACAAAATTTCCCAAGTCCTGCTGAGAATCTGACAAATGGATTCAATGAGTTTTCAAGGTCTCTGCATGTGCCAGAAATCTGTAATTGTGTTTCTGAATTCTTGGAAAATTGGAATTCTAAACATGCTTTAAAAACAGGATTGGTTAATGATGAGTGATATACACATGGAAAATTTTCTTTTTCATATAGGTACGTTCCCCAATATGCAAAAATAATTCAAAGGAAAATCTTCCCATCAACCAAGCATATAAACTGCACTTGGGAAAAAAGTCATCCTTTCCCCCTATAAAGAAAGGCAAAAGTATAATTGGGATTATTTCCTCACAATACTTTAAAATTATTTTTGACCAATAATAATACTTCAATGTTGTGCTGTATTTACTCATTTGGAGCAAGGTTAAATTTAAGTTTCAATCCATTTTTTTGTCAAATCCAATTCCCATTAGTAAGAGTTAAAAGCAGCTGTCTCAAGCAGTCTTAACAATGAGGATGTCCTTAAAAATATCAATTATATATTAGATTTGCCATGGGATAAACATTAATTTTTTTACTGGCCTCCACTCACCATACTTCTTTTAAGATTACTCTGTTATGAACAATATGTGACAAATTTTCTGTAGTTTTTAATCATTGAAAAATATATAAAGACACCGAGTGGTCTTTACGGCCGACATACAGATTAATAGTTCATTAAATAAGGATAGTAACTTAAAATCTTGATACACTTTATAACTTACAAATCACCTTTATATTTATAATATAATTTTTAAAATTTATCTTAAAAATGGGGATTTTTCCTCAAATTAATATGATTCTTATGTCCAAAACCAAAAAAACCCAAAAAACCCTGCCAATTTTCTCAGTCCAATTCAGGATTTTTTTCCAAATGCACTAAATTATTTAGAACAAGTCAGTTTTAAATTAAATAGAAAACCCTACAGAATAAATCGCAGGTTCTCTCCTTCTACATATTAAACTTTTGCCCTTTTTGAAGACTTTTTCTACATTAAAATTATGCCTGATGTGGAATCTCTTATGGTATCAGGGCAGAAGATTTTTGTAAGACTTTTTACTAAATTAATGATGTTTGTAAAAAAGATAGATAAAATAAAAATGAGCCTGGTCGCTACTAGCCTAAGATTCTTGCTTTCAGTTTAGCATAATGTGTGCAGATCAAAAAGAAAATCATAATAAATAAGCTTCAGAAATACACTTGGCAAGAATTGTTAGTGTAAGGGTTAGTAGATTATGCTTATTCGATAAGATTTAACAACAAAAACGTTGTGCAGTATTTTGTTGATTATGCTAAAGCAAGTGTTTTGAAAAATCACTAGCTTTTTCAGGTCTCTAATGCTTGCCTTACTGGGGGAAGGGGAAAACAAGAAAGGAAACATTTCTAGAAAAGCCATTTTGGTAATATCTGAGACAACGCCATTCTTATTTCACTGGGATTTTATTTCATTCTTGTAGGCTTAACATCTCACTGTATGAACAAAGAAAATATCATGTGAAAAGAGCTTCAGGCTAGCTACTTCCAAAAGGATTCAACCTCCCGAGTGCTATCAATATCATCCATACACCCACACATTTAGCACTTTTGAATACATTTACTGAAAACCATTAATAAAGCAACAATCTTAGTCTGGCTCTTAACCATGTGTCACAGTGAAATAAGTTCATGTAAATCTGTGAACTGCACGACAATGATCAAATTAACACTCATTTTAAGAAAAAATGCCCCTCAGGCTGAAAAATAATTAGGAGTCTCTCACTATCTTTTCCTAATAAAAAAATCACGATATTATTGTTGACTGTGCTAATAAAACACCTCCCGTGACCCTGATGCAGCTTGATGTAAAATGTAAGGACTGTTCCATTGTGCAGTCTCGCACATGTTTTATTGAACATTTCCATTTGGCTCTTCATCTATGAACACAAGGGCCATAGAAACTGCAGAACTTTTGTCAGAGTGCAGTGCAACTCTCACTTGTTTATTACTGCCCTTAATAAAACCTCCACTCTGAAATTCGGTATCTTTGAAAGTTAACTTTTAACTACATAAGCTGAATATTCAGAGCTTTGGAAATGAGTAGGAATAAGAGCAAGGGACAGAAAAAGCAAACAGAGAAATTCTATTTAGTGCAGAAAGCAGCCCACAGTTGGCACCTATGTTGCCATAAGCGTCAAGTCTGGGATCTTGGTTTTCAGAAAAACATTATATTGAGGAAGTCATAATGGTCACAGATTGCTCAACATTTTTCCCTTTTGGTGACTCATATCCACTCCACCACTACTTCTTGAATGTTTTTGAAGGTCTAAGAGGGACAAAAAGAAGTAAAAATATAATCCCTGTCCTCAAGGAGCTTATCAAGAATTTGACAGATTGGGGTTTTGTACTGAAGTGGGTGATGAGCGGATGTTGGTTACTGATGTTTCCAATATGCAAATTGAGGATGAAGTATCACTTTATCTTTGAAAAACAAAACAAAACGCATAAGCCTGATAAGGTCAGCAAACTACTGAAGCGTGTGAATTTTTCACATTGAACAGCATCTGGACATTGATATCATGGTTCAGGGAAATCTGGTTATAGGCATCAACACAACTCAGGAAAGGCTTTTGAACAAAGGTGAGCAAGATATCTTTTCCCTCGAGTAGCTTGTAGTTGAGTGAGGGAAAATTCATGTCGATAACTAATTATAATACAAGCCAGGATATGGCGAGGTATTCTACTGACCATTTACTTTATAATGAAATATTTTGATTCTTTTTTGTAAATTCTTAGAATTAGACCTTTGAAGTAATGAGTAATACATATGTTCCTTGGAAAACACTGAACACTTCAGGCACACGTACAATTTTAAGGTAATTTCTAGTTTTTAAAAACCATTATATTCAAAAATATATATTAGTTTATAGCAGAGAGTAAGCAATTGGAAAGAAAAAAAAGGTCAAGCTTACAGGAAATGTTATGAGTACATGAGGAAATATTTTTGCAAACCAAAGAAAGTTTTGTTTTGCTTAATTTTAATTGAAGGAACATCTCAGCATTCTTCTAAACTTTCTTTTCTCAAAGTGTGCTCCATGGAATACTATATTAAAAAATGTTTTGAAGGTACGGTAAGTCCGGAAATACTTGGTTAAGTCAAGTTAAATACATTTCAGAATTTAATATGACCATGTGCATTGTGTCTCTCTAGGAGAGAATGTTCCTTTTACAGAGCATCTCAAGGCATTGTAGTTTCATGGAAGAAAGCTTGGGCCACATGTGATGGTAGACGAGAACAATAGCAGATTCTCAGGTCCCATTACAGCAAGGTGTGGATCTAGAATTCCAGATTTTAAACACACTCTTCTGTGATTTCAGTGTAACTGCCTGGCATCAGACCTTGGACAGATATTTGAGAATCTCTGATACTAAAGCTGAATTTACATTTAGATGCTACAGGTGAATCAAGGTTTACAAATACTAGTTTCAATATAATACTAGACATTAAACCATTTTTTAGAAAGTCTCTCAATGGGCAGAAGAAAGTGAATGCTTTTCAAAAATACTCTCTGTTGTTGGGAGATTGGGACTGACATATACCCAGTACTATATATAAAATAGATAACAAATAAGGACCTATTGTATGGCACAGGAAACTCTACTCAATACTCTGTAATGACCTATATGGGAAAAGAATCTAAAAAAGAGTATATATACTCTAAAGGAATCTAAAAAAGGGGATATATATATATATATATATATATATATATATATATATATATATAAAACTGATTCACTTTGCTGTACAGCAGAAACTAACACAACATTGTAAATCAACTATAATCCAATTAAAATTAAAAAAAAAATACCCTCTGTTGGAAGAGAGAAAATTTCTCATTACTTGGGCAATGCTCTTCTTAACATCATAACAATGTTAACAATCTGGTGGGAAAGAAGAAGGAGGATGTTAACGTTCAAGAGATGTGTCTGGTTACACTTAGCACAGTTGTCACCTACACTGCTCACTGCTGCTTTCAGCATGGGGTGAGTCCCATTGGGCTTTTTCTCTTTTCCCTCCCCCATATATCACCTTCTATCTCTCTTCCTCTCCCAGGTTCTAAGAAGCCAGGTACTCACTAAAGAGAAACTAGGGGAAGTGTGTCATTGCTTTAGCTATTACAAGCTGCTGGTGTCTAAATACTAAACATTCCACCCTATGTCGCTTCCACTTTCGAAGATACACAGACTGTTTTGATAAACTATTTCCACTCTTTGAGTTTTACAACTTTAGGTATAGCAGGAAACAAGCCCACGAAGGTGATAAAGAAAAGGAGATGGAACTGTCAAAGAAGGCCAAAGGCAAGGAGCAAAAGGAAAAATGTGTATGTTTTGAAAAAGTCAAGTCCATAAATTAAATTGTTTTCATCTACTTTTTTCCCAAAAGGTATGATTTGTATGACCAGTGTTGTCCACAGCACATAAGATGGTATTGACACTGATCTTTCTAGAAGATCAAGAGTAACACCACTGCTCTTAGGATAATTTTATAAAGGAATTGTGGGGGAAATAGATGTTATTGTCCTAACAGCTAGCCAGAGTTTTCCATTCTACTTCTCACGAGAATGTGAGAAACACTGACAAAACTAAAGCCTCTGTTCAAAGAATTCTTGAAGGAATGAGTGCAATTCAGAGTTAATAAATCACCACAATTCAAAACCTGGTATCTCATATCAGTTCTTAAAATAATTCATAATGGTTTATTAAAAATGTATATCTTAAATCTCATTTTGTTATTTGTAAAATTTATTTTGATAACACACATTTCTGAATCAATATACTTTGAGGAACTAAACCTTTTGTTTATAAAAATTCTTCAGTGTATGTAACAAGCAAAAATTCTGGCTCATGGTAGTCAAATGATACATGGATGGATGAATGAGTGAAGATAGGTGATATACACAAATACAATTCCTCACTCAATTATTCAAGTTCTAGCTGTGAATTTTATCTTGATTTGTCACTGTGATGTAAAAAGTTTAAATTATGCTAATATGCAGCTTTGTTGTTGTTTCATTATTCTGTCTATATAACAAATCATCCCCAGTCTTAGTGGGTTAAAGTAATACTTTATTATCATCTCTCACATTACTGTGGATCAAATGGACTCAGCTGGATGATTTTCACTCGGAGGTTCTCATGGGGTTGCAATCAAATGGTGGCTGGTGCTGGTGTCATCTAAAGGT
Source organism: Kogia breviceps (assembly GCF_026419965.1). Lineage (NCBI taxonomy): Eukaryota > Metazoa > Chordata > Mammalia > Artiodactyla > Physeteridae > Kogia > Kogia breviceps. Next base: position 31,443,665 of record NC_081322.1, on the reverse strand, counting down.
TTGATTGGGCTAGGCATCCAAGATGATGGTCAGTTCATGCTGGATGTCACATGGGAGCTCAGCTAGAGCTGTTGACTAGAGCATTTACCTGTGGCCTCTCCATGTAGCTCTTTTATGTAGCTTCTTATAGATTCTTAGAGGATACATCGAAAGTACAAGCATACAAGTGATCCAGGGGTAACTGCAAAGCTTCTTACAACCTAGTTTGAAAGTCCTGGGACATCACTTTGTTGCAACCATAGAAAAAGGCAAGTCACTAAATCCAGGCTATATTCAAGAAGCGAAGAACTAGACTCCATCTCTTGATGTGGGAAGCAGTGTATACACACAGGGAAGGCAAGGAATTAAAGGTATTTAGCTTGACTATAACTTTTTAATTGTTCTTCCCTCTTCAAAGATATAAACGTCTCAAAGATATTTCGGTGAAAACAGTTCTTTCTTTTGATATAAAGAGGTCCAACACCCTTCCAACTCTTTCCGTGTTTATCTTCTGAGGCAGAGGAGAATTAGCAAAACCTACGAACAGGATTTAACCTCATTTCAATCAAGTATAAACATTGCCAATAATTTTATGCCCTGCCATAGATGGGCAAATATGGCAAATATTTAATAAACTGTGAAGCACCAAGAAAATACATCTACCTTTGTTCTACCAAGAGTAACAGACTATTAAAGTGGATGAAGAATCGTATTTCCTATTTCATTTACATCTCCATGGAGCAAATATTAGTAATTTTGCAGAAGAGGCTCAATAGGTTAAGTGACTTTTTTTCCCCCTTAAATTGCACTATTAATGAGTAGTAAAACTACTACTGGAAATAAAACTTCCAGCCTGAGGACTGTGGTTTTGTTCACTACACATGCTGCTTCAATGAAAAGTTAACAACCACTGTGAAAACCTGTGGAGAGATCGGAGGTGAAAGAGTGAAGTTGGAGGGGAAGAATACGACGAAGTATGAGCCAGGGATCACTGTACTGAGAAACTTTTGTTTTACTCTTAACTGTTCCAACAAATATTTTCTACCACCCTATATACCCAGAGTGACAGTCTTATAGCAACCACTGTCTGGGAAAAATTAAAAAACAAAACAAGACTGTAGATGTGGGGAGTGGAGGAAGAGAGAATAATGTCATGGAGGTCATGGAACCAGCAGCCAGGATGAGGCTCCGAGTGGCTGGAGATGGTGTGTGGGAAATACATTGACAAGTGATGAACAATGAGATACATGGAGAGATGGGAGAGGTGACCCCTTCCCTCCCTCCATGCTCCCACCCCTGCTGCTGAATAGCCTTTTGGGTTTGTATAGAGCTTGAGGAAGACTGAAAGAAAAGATGAGAACATCCATGCTGCCGGCTGCATGGCACTCCCTGATTTTTTTCTCTTCCCACTGTTTGAAAACAAAACAAAACAAAACAGCATGCCCGTAGCAAAATGAATTAATTTAAAATTTCAGTAACAGCCAAGAAATATAATGTAACAAATGAAACACGCTACTTCCTAATTATATAAGTATTATGTTTCTGTTTCAGAATTATGTTTGTAGTTCAATCTTAAAACAGGGAAAACGGTATGAGCAAGCAGCTACTTTGATTCATTTCATTTCTCTGAACAGTATATAACTGTTTTAAAATGGAGTTAATTTTTTTCTTATGAAAAACACTCTGACAAATAAAGTTACAAAAAATAAAGAATATAATGAAAGTGCTAAATATCACCTATTACTCTATTATTCTTTACAAGTGATTTATACATGTTACTAGTTAGAAGACTAATCTAGGCAAAATATTGTTCATAAAGCTTAAAATCTCAGCAAAACCCACTTCCAAAAAATGAGGTGAGGTCAAATAAGCAACTTTTCAGTTATATATTTTTAAGTAAACTGATTTATAATCTTCAGGGGTTAAGCGGTCTCAAATTCTTTTTATAACATTGCTGTACATTTTAGTTCATGAGAGAAAATTGCATACATTAAAAGGATACCAAATTTAATGCCATTCTTTATCTCCTTCTAATTCTTATCTATGCATTCATTTATCTATATCCATCTTAACCTATTATGAATAATAATTTCTATTCTATGATCCATGCTTTTTTTTTGCTGCAAAATGCACAAAAGTAATTAAGCTAAACTGAAACAATTATAGAAATACACTATTCAATAACGGAGTTGCCAAAAAAGTTTTACTGTACCCCAAGGAGGCAAAAAAAAATGCCTATACAGCAGTAATATCATTCCACATGTTACATTTATTCCTGCAAGCCAGCCAAGCTCAAATTAATTGTACTGACTAAACTTTTCTTCCTGGAGAAAATTAAAGATATGCTGTTGTCAACACTTGAGCACAACCTTGCCGACACTTAAATGCAGAGAAGGGTGTGACATCCTGCCCCGGCTGCCTTGCGCTAATTAATCACTCTGGTATTTAGGACCATTCAAGCAGACAAATTAATGGGGAATAATTAGTGTATCTTTGTTCCAGCTCAGCTTTGCACACCAGACACTCTCGGGGAGAGAGGGGAGTTTGCAGAGCGCGAGCCATTAGCACGTGCATAGTTTCACTTCTGTTCAGCAAGTTCTTCCGAGATTAAGAGAAAAGCCAAATTAGCAGACGTGTGACTGGGGTTAGGACACCCTTCTGGAAAGAAAGCCCTCTGTTTGGGTATCAGCTTTCAAGAGCAAGTTGTTAATACAGATACTGAATTTCATGAAACAATTAAACCTCAGGGAAAAAATAATTTCGGAAGCCAAAAATAAGTCTTTTAAAAAGTACAGTGAGCAAAGTTACTTTTAGTTATATCATTTATATTTATATATCACGGAGATAAATCCAATCTTCAGAAATTCTATACTTTCCCTTATTATTGTTTGGTTTGGTGCATTTTTATTTAAAACAGATTTTTATCAACAAATAGTACTGGTAAATTTTATAATTAAATAGTGTAGACCATTTAACCTCTCTGCAGTTAGTGAGAACTCTCTGCAGATACTCCCTAGGGCCATAAAACTTAATTTGTTTCTTCAGATAGGAATCATAGGGTAGAAAATTCAGACAAAGTCTCCATACACAGTCAGTGTGACCAGCACAGTACTGATTAAACTCTGTCCCAGTTTACACCTCTAACTGGTTACGGCGTGCACATGGGCTGAGCTAAGGCACAGTTTCTTACCAGAATATATTTAAAAACTAAAACCTGTTGAAGGTTACTAGATTGAGAAAATTTCATGATTTGGTCTCACAACTAAAAACAGAGAGAAAGTCAACTGATTTATGATTACCAATTCTCCCAGATTAAATCTGTTTTACTGTAATATGTAGATTCCTTCCCTCACCAGACAAAAACATCTGATTTTTCCACAAATAATACTTCAAACACCAGATTTTATTCTGATGATAAATTATTTCTGAACTTTTTATTGAATAACAGGTTGTTATATAAAGAACTCATCTAAACATACTGCAAATAATAGTGTGAATATATGTAGGTACATTCACATAATCACACTTATTTTGATACCATATGTGTGAGTAATTTTTAGTTCCGTTTTTTCATTTTTTGGAGGTTTATGTAAGGGAGGAGTTTGAATACATAAAATATGTTTTCTGTGTTCAATGGCTATTTTCTGCATTTCTCTACCTAACTCTCCTGCTTTGTTCCTTAAATAATCAAGGCAAGAATGACTGCTGTGGCAGCGGAGAACATTCCTGCAAATTCCAAACCCACTGTAGGAAGGTTCAGACCCCTGATGGCCTCACTCTCAGAGAGCAAATGTACCGCGTGAAAGGGCAGGTCTGAAAGGGTCAGGCTCTGATGTAAAGGAGACCACACAGTGAGAAAACAGACCACATTTGGAATCAGGTTATCCATCCTTTTGTAAAGAAATTCCACCAGCAGAAATACAAAGATGAACTGAGTGTGGGTCGTCTGTGAGTGGGTTTAGTCTGCTTAGTAGCACATCACATAATCATAGTGTCAAAGAGGAATTTCCCTACCTGAGATACGTCATAATTTACCACACCTAACTTCCAGGTGTCATAAAAAGATGACAGTGTTAGGCATAATGCTCTTGAATTTGTGCTGGTAGAGAGGAAGAGGGAAAAAAAGTCAATTACAAAACCACACAGTCCCACAATTTCTTAGAGGCGAGAAATGAATCTCTCTCCATTCTCCTCTGAGATACTAAATTACTGCCTACCATAAGCCCAGATGCCATTAGAAAGGCTTCCATCCTGGGAGTGGGTCCTCCTAGATCTTTGAAGGTGCCTAATCCTCATTAAAGGCAAACCCTGGGTGTAGGAGGGGCTGCGCTGGCATCAAGGCACCTGGCAATGACTACAAGCACTGGCCCCATGGGCGGCTGCCGCTGAGCAGCAGAATCTAATTTAGTCGCACCAGCGGGAGCAGGGGTCAATGATTTTATATTAATGGGGATCACGACAGTTCTAAGCTGTGGCGTGCTTTGAAATAAGTGTTGTACAAGGCAGCAAAGAGAGCTCGGCTGAGGAAATGAGCTGTGTCACTGTCTCCTCATGCCTTGCAGCAAACACCGGAATGATTTTAGTTGTACAGACTCGGTGCCATCATAATATTTTATAAACGACAATTACCTATTTCATTTGGAAAAACTCATACTCTTAAAGTATGCTGCTAAAGATGCCTCTAAAGATAAGAAAATTACTTTCTAATCCAAATAGAGCCCACGTGTGTGGCCAACGAATGAACGATGAATGGGATGCTCAGAGATGAAAACGAACTTATGAAAATAAGCCTGGACATGTTATGGGTAGTCGTTGTGATGCTATTGAAAGATAGTATATCACTACAGACTTTGACATATTATGTAAGTGTCTACACCGAAAACAAAAGAGATGGAGAAGGCGTTAGAGGCAATGATTTTAAATTATGATCAATTATTCAATCTTTGAAGTTGAAAGCACTATTACCACACTTACCCAAAATTTCTTTAAAATACAAAATTTTCAAATTTATTTTCAGGAATACCAAGTTTAGACTTTCTATTCAATTTTCAGCAGATCAATATTAATTTTTTTTCAATTAGTAAATGGGGGCAAGGAATTATTTTTGTCAGCATCTCTGAGAGTAAGGGAAAAAAGCAAAATAGCAGTTCTCCCAGGCCTCAGGGATGGTCAGATGAGAAGGCATAGGATGCACTATATGTGGAAAACAATAAAGGTGTAACAGGAAAGGAGCATTAGATTTTCCAAATTTCTTTGAAGTAAACAGGTCAGAGATAGCTGAGCCAACAAGGATAAACATGTAAGCTGTTCCAAATATGATTGATTAGGGGGAACTCTTTCATTAAGAGGATAATAGCTACCTGAGAGTTACAAAAAATATTTAGCTGTGTAAAGGTTGGCATATTGATCAGAAAATTAAAATCTATTCTCATAAATGGCCACTTGGTAAAACAGTTAATTAATGTTCAATATTTCTCCCATGCTCAAGAAGAGTCTTGGATGATCTTTGGGATAAGTCAACCATTACTGGAAGATAAAGTGGTATCACAGAACACTGAATTACATATCATCTAAAAAATACTTTCTATAAAAGAAAAGCCCATCTTGACTAGTCTATTAGAGATGTACTTTCCAAAGATATCTGTGAAACAATAGTGCCATGACAGATGTTCTATGCAAAAGCTCACACACATTCAGACATATATATTCTGCAGTCAGATACATTTAAAAAACACTGCATTCTAAGTTCTTTGTATATGCCTGGAGGACATTAGCATATTAAAGGCTCTGAAAAGTCCTAAAATAAAGACCCATTTTAGTTTCCTTAAGATCTTTATCCATCTAATTAATTTTATGACTATATTATTTTTTCTCCCCTGAGTCTATTAACATCCCCTTCTCTGAAACACATTTTGGGAAATGCTGTAATATTAGAGTTCACTGAGCTAGTGACATGCATTTTCATGAAGTGGAACTAGTAGATGTAATCTCAGCCCCAAGCTTATTCCCTTGTACACAGGAACTGGTTAATGGAAGATCTGGGTTGTTAATTATAATTTAATTAAAATTGCAGACTTTCAGAAAGTATGCTATAATCTACATGGTATTTATAAATTAATATACCAAAAAATTGGAGAGACACTCTAAAATTCTCAGGAATAAAAGGGCAGAGGATAGTTGGTACATTTCTATCTATAAATGTGAAGAATGGGAGCCACCAAAGGTTGGGTTTTGATGTGGGGACTTGACTAGTTCATCATGCTTTTAAATAATTTGGAATATGGAATGATTTGGATATTCCATATCTAGAGATACATGTAGTTTTGTTGGGACAATCCAAGCCATGTCTAGTTAGGCAAATGACTTCTCTCCAGCACAAAATATAAAGGGCAACAAAAAACTCAGTAATCAAGATACATAATATTTTTAACAATATTTTTCTTAATTAAAATTTATACAGATAAATCAGTGGAAAACAAAATATCAGTATTTTAAATAAAGACAGGATTAGTGTTACAGATTTTTCCTTTTGCTTCAGGCTCCAGTATGGCTCAGCATGGCACTGGGTATAAGAAAGTACCAGAAGACAAATGGCAGGAAGAAAGAGCACTTAATTGCGAGTCCAAATTAGTTCTGATCATTTCTGCCAATTAATAGCCATTTAACTTTAGAAAAAAATCTATCAATATACCATGTCTCTGTTTACTCATCTACAGGGAGAACAGCATTTGTCAAACAGTTCTGAGAAGCATTCCTTCAACGAGACATTAATAGGTGTTCAGAAAAAAAGGAAGATGGGTAATATTTTTATATCAAATATATTTGGGAATAGCTATATTAAATTTGGACAGATTTCTTTACTACAGGACTTCCCAGAATTTTTAACATGCTAATATATTTCATTTTTGCCTTATAGGAAAATAGAGTATACAACAAACAGAACATTTATTATCATCTTGCATAGAGTATGCAAAATGCTAAACCAAGCAATCTAAGTTCCCTCCTCCCTATGGAACTATGAAATTCTAAAGAGGTTTTTCTTTTTAGAGGTCATACGCATAGATGAAATAGGAGTTTAGTATAAATTAAAACTTTATAGAAAAAATAACTCTAACAATGCTTACAGAAATCTTTGTTTCTGCAAACATTTATAGCATAACAAAATGACTTTAAGTTCTCTAAAAACAGAAGATCTACATGTTGGCTTCAATAGCCAAAAACAAATGTTAGATTAGGATTGACATTCTGGTATTGAAACCTTACAGGACACATGTGAAGGATGGAAAGTAAACAGAGTAGAAAAATGAACCACCGTAAGCAGATGAGAGTAGATAGAAAGGGCTATTTTACAGGAACATATGTTTTTAAAGATGTTTCAGTATTTGAATATTAGTTTCAGAATTAATGTTACAAAATATTATCAGTCATAAAAGAGATAGATAGATAGATAGATAGATAGATAGATAGATAGATAGTTGACCCTTGAACAACACGGGTTTGAACTCCGCAGCTCCACTTAAATGCGTTTTTTTTTTTTTCTTCCAATAGTAAATACTACAGTACTACTTGATCATCGGTTGGTTGAATCCCCGGATGTGGAACCACGGATGCATAGGGAGGGCTGACTGAAAAGTTATACTTGGATTCTTAATTGCACAGAGGGTTGGCGCCCCTAATCCCCTGGGTTGTTGTATATACACATACATAGACATAGACAAAAATGTATAGATAAATATATGTAACAAATGGGTATTGAAACTTGAAAGGAATACTTTTAAGGTATATAAAATAAACTCATACTCAGAGGTCATAAAATGATATCACCCTCAAAAATTATATCAATGGCTCCTAAAATGATTTAGGAAAAATGATAAAAATAGATCTATGGTGGATTAATAGTACATTGAGCAGGTTTTCTGAAGGAGTTCAATATTGAGTAGCACAACTAAATATTGTGCAAAGAATCTCTTGGAACCTATGTCCCAAACAAACTACTGAATTGGAACTTTCATGAATATCAACAAAGATATTATTTTTCTGTTTAAACTTTGTGAGAATTCCAACTGTTTTCTTCTATAACCCCGTGTTGATTTTGTCAATCTATAACTACCACACCTAATGTTTTCAGCTCACTCTCTTAAACCCCATTTTCAACAACCCTTGACCCCAGAGGACCTATAATCCAGTGATTCTACTTGATTCTCATGGTCCTAATCACCATCATGTCCCCACTTTCCTCCTTACACAGCTAACTTCCTCAGCCAGTTATAGTTTCTCCTCTCCCTCACATACACTTCCAACGCCCTCACTCCTCTTTTAATTCATTGTACCAGATGGAAAAACCACCAACCTGGTTAGATTCAACTCTGCCTATTCTGGCACATATGTTTGTACTGAATGAAACTGGAGAAACACATGCAGACACACAGACACACACAGCCAGTGCTTTCTGAACTCACTTTACATTTATAATCAGAAACCTCAGTTGTGTTCTCAGTGCTCAATGATACCATATTTTCATTCATTCCACTCTCTCCATCACCTAGAATGATGACTTCTTCACACCTCCCACCTCCTCCAGTTCTCCAGTATTTCCTCCCCCATATGCGCTCACAGCAATGACTGGGAAAGTAAAAACACATAGAAGAGAATTTCCACAAGCTTATCCCAATTTCTTCATAATTCTAGCAACATGCTTTAGTGACTATATATTTTGCCTTTTCTTCTATTACTGTGGATGACTTGTCCTTACTGCCACATAAGGCCAACTCCTCCATTTGGCCATTGGATTGCATCACATATGGCCTAATCAATTTTATTATTCAAACAGTACTTTCCTCTTTCTCATATCACTCATCTTATTTTCTCTACAGCTCTTCCATCTCTGGGCCCCATCTCCCTTTCCAACTTCTGTCCAATATCTCTCCTTCCTTTTACAGCAGAATTCCTCCTTTAAAGACATCTACTCTCATTTTCTCCTCCCATTTCAATTTGAAATACTCCAAAAAGTTTTTGCCACTATCCACTACACCAAAACTAGGTCACCAATAAACTCTATTTTGCCAAATCTAGTGGTCAACTCTTGCCATCTATTGTATTTCAGCTATAGGTAATATTTGACAGTTTTCAAATCCATTGCTACCTCAAATCAAACCACCATTATCTCCCGTCTAGATTATTAAAAAAACTTTCAGCTGTTCTCTTTGCTCCTTCATTGCCCCCTACAGTCTATGCCTCACTGCAGCCAGAGCAATTCCAAGATAAGTTAAAATATACCATCACACTTTTATGCTCAAATTTCCCTTTCCTACTCACAGTAAAAGCCAAAGACTTCATAATGTATAAGGTCCTGTTTTGGACCCCTATTACCACTTTGGGCTTGTTACCTAAACTTCCCCTACTCTGCCAACTCAGCTCATTACCCCTATAACCACATTGGCTTCTCTGTTATTCTCAAACAAACGAGCATGCTCCCAACTCACTGCCTTCAAATTTGCTGTTTCCTATTCCTCTATAATCTGGACTTCAATATTCACGTGATTTGCTTTTTTTTTTCTTCAGGTCTTTAGTCACCTGTCACCTTCTCAGTGAGCAACTCCCTGGACACCTTGTCTAAAATTGTGCACACACACACACGACATACTTCCTATATCACTACTCTGGTTTTGTACCACTACACTTATCACTCTCTAACATACTATATATTTTACATATTATTTTCTTTAACACCTATTTTACTTATTTTATTGTTTATTTTATTCTTTATTTACTATATATTTACTTATTATCTATTAATTTTACTTATTTAGAATGTGAGTTCCATGAGAGCTAGTTTTCTCTCTTTGGTTCTATTTACTGCTGTATCTTCAGCAACTAGGACATGGCTAGAATATAATAGGTGCCCCAAACATATTTGTTGAATAAATTAAATGAATGAATAGTAACTTGAGTTGAAAACTTTCATCTAATTATAATAATTAAATAATTTGTTCAAACCTAATATATAATATTCTAGTGAGAATGATTAGAAACAATGTAAATGAGGTCCTCATTTCTCTTATTCTAACTTCATATTGCTTCTTAAATTTTGGAAATCGTTTGCTATGCAAAGTTTTCATTTTTATATTATCAAACATGCTTATCTATTATTTTTTTTGGTAACTGGATTTCCATTCTTGCTTAAGAAGACCTCTCACAGAAACCCAGATTGTATATATAATCTCTGAGATATTTGTGCAGACTCTTTTAAAAACCATCTAGAATTTATTTTGTACATGTTGTATTATAGTAGTCCAATTTATTAATTAATTACTTCTACTAACACTCCTAATTATTTAGTCTTCCACATATAGTTTAAGATCATTTTATCCAATTTCCATAATAGTTCTGTTTGAGTTCTATTGGAATTTCATTAAATTTAATAATCAATATTTGAAGAATTAACATTTTTACCATATTAACTCAAGACTAATAAATGATATGGGTTAATAGTTCTCTAGTTTATACTCTTACATGTGTCCTAGTTGACAAATACATACATCCATGTAACTACAACATCAATCAAGTAATAGAACATTTCCATATCCTCAGAATACAGAAAGTACTCTTTTGTGTCTGGCATTTGTATGTAGCCTCTCCTTAGAAGAAAAAAAATATTCTTCTTTTTAGAGATTCATCCATATTTTTGGATGTTTCAGTAATTTGTAACTTTTATACTGCTAAGTAGTAATTCATTGTATGAGTACATCATAGTTTGTTTACAAATTCACATATTATGACTCATTTTGTTGATTTCAGGTTTTATATGTCATGAATAAAGCTGCTATGTATATCTTTGCACAAATATTGTATAAATATATGTTTTCAATTCATTTCATAAACATATAGGATTGAAATTGCCAAATAGTTTTCCTAGGTTTTCTACGTCCACTAGAAATTTAAGGAAGTACCTATTGCTCTGAAACTTTGCTAATAATTGGCACTGTCAACTTTTGTTTCTTTCTTTTTCTTTTTTTCTTTTTTTTTTTTTTTTTTTTTTGATTTTTTGTTCTTCTAATAGGTGTGAAGGAATGGTCCACTGAGTTTCAATTATTTGCACTTCTCTGGTGGAGAAAAAGTGTCGATCAAATTTCCATATTCTTATTAGCTTGTATATTCTATTTTGTGAATGTTTTGTTCCATTTTTTAAAACTAATTTTAAAGGGTTAAAATCCTTTCATTTTAAATAATTATTCTTTTATTATTGATTTTTAAGTGTATTTTACATATTTGGGATGCATATCTTTTATATATTGTTTTCATTCAATTTTATCCTTGTAAATTTGAAAGTAATACTATTATTTAGCATTTGATTGATGTCATCGTCCTTATTATATTAGCATAATCAGGCACATATTTCTCTGTCATGATTAGAAAAGAAATTGCTACATATTTCCCCACTCTTATGTACATCAAAATGCTTTACTTTCTTTTCCCCAAGACTTTTTCCCCATGCAGTAAGATTAGTTCAGCAGAATAAATTCATTTCTTCCTGTTCTTCTCTTTCACCATTCACATGAACAGGAGAGGTTTGGAAAATTTTACTTTCTTAATTCCCTCACCTGCTCATTCTCACTTTCAAGCTTAACCTCTAGATTTTGTTGAGATAGTTACATATTTTTAATTTAATATTATAATTAAAATTTCCTGTGCAGAATATTTGTTCTTTTTCAAGTCTTAATTTAGCATTTTTATTACACATTCCCAGACAGTTAATTTACTCATTTGAATATATTTGCATGTATCTTTCTCCCACCTTCATATGTGGATAAAACAATTCTTGGTATGGTATATCATTTTACCAGAAATATACATTTTTCCAAAGTCAGGATTCAAAATTGGGTACATTTGAATAAAAAGTCTAAGTTTTAAACAGGGTGCTATTTTTTCCCCCTTTTAATCTCTCCCCTAATACCTTTAATAATCAGTTATAAAATTTACATATAATGAATTTCAATGTCAATAAAATAATAAAACTGATAAGTATTTTAAACCAAAACCTAATAATTTAGTTTTATTACTAAATTTAAAGTTTTATATTACTAAATTATATAGAGTAAGATGAAGTATATGATATATATTCTATACTATGTGGTAATATATATCATATAAAATACATATTACTATATTATAGTTTTAAAATTGTATATCACCACAACTTAACAAGTATTTAAATAGACATAAATTGCTCTTGGATATAACAGTAAAATTTTAAATGATATCAATTCTTTCTTAAAATTAATTTAGATAGTAATGCAATTCTAGTCAAAATCTTAAAGAGAAATTTCTTGAACTTGATATCCTATTTATTTTAATAGATTGATTTTTTTAAAGCAAATGGCAAAATGATCCTGAAGTTTACCTGCAAAAGTCACTACAAAGAATAGATGTATTAGTCAACACTCATACTTCACATCATAATCCAAAATTATTCTATAAGGATTAAAGTGTTAGATGATAAAATAAAAAGTAGAGGAAAATTCTATCAGTTTATCTCTCAATTCTCTAGATGGGGACAGACTCAAAAAATAAGGGCAAATCAAAAAATTATGATCAGGCTCCCTGACTTCAGACTATACTACAAAGCTATAGTAATCAAAACAATATAGTACTGGTACAAAAACAGACATATAGATCAATGGAACAGGATAGAAAGCCCAGAAATAAACCCATGCACCTATGGTCAATTAATCTATGACAAAGGAGGCAAGAATGTACAATGGAGAAAAGACAGTCTCTTCAATAAGTGGTGCTGGGAAAACTAGACAGCTACATGTAAAAGAATGAAATTAGAACATTCTCTAACACCATACATTAAAAAAACCTCAAAATGCATTAAAGGCCTATAAATACTATAAAACTATACTATAAAACTCCTAGGGGAAAACATAGGCAGAACACTCATTGACATAAATTGCAGCAATATCTCTTTGGATCCATCTCTTAGAGTAATGAAAATAAAAGCAAAAATAAACAAGTGGGACCTAACTAAACTTAAAAGCTTTTGCACAGCAAAAGAAACCATAAACAAAACAAAAAGACAACCTACAGAATGGGAGAAAATCTTTGCAAATGATGTGACTGATGAGAGATTAATCTCCAAAATATACAAACAACCCATACAGCTCAATATTAAAAAAACAAAGAATGCAATAAAAAAAATGAGCAGAAGATCTAAATAGACATTTCTCCAAAGAAGACATATAGATGGCCGAAAGACACATGAAAAGATGCTCAACGTCACTAATTATTAGAGAAATGCAAATCAAAACTACAATGAGGTATCACCTCACACTGGTCAGAATGGACATCATCAAAAAGTGAAAAATAATAAATGCTGGAGAGGGTGTGAAGAAAAAGGAACCCCCTTACACTGTTGGTGGCAATGTGAATTGGTACAGCCACTATGGAGAATGATATGGAGGTTCCTTTAAAATCTAAAAATAGAGCTATCGTATGATCTTGCAATCCCACTCCTGGGCATATATCCAGAGAAAATCATAATTCGAAAAGGTACACGCATCCCAATGTTCATTGCAAGACTATTTATGATAGTAAAAACATGGAAGCAACCTAAATGTCTATTGACAGATGAATGGATAAAGAAGATGTGGTATACATATAATATATATATGTATATATATATGGTGAAATATTACTCAGCCATAAAAATGAATGAAATAATGCCATTTTCAGCAACATGGATGCACCTAGAGATTATCATACTAAGTGAAGCAAGTCAAACAGAGAAAGACAAATATCATTTATATTGCTTATATGTGGAATCTAAAAAAAAGATACAAATGAATGTATAAACAAAATAGAAATAGATCCACAGACATAGAAAGCAAACTTATGGTTACCAGAGGGGAAAGGGGTGGGGGAGGGATAAATCAGGAGTTCAGGATTGACATATGCACACCACTATATATAAAATAGATAACCAACAAAAACCTACTGTATAGCACAGGGAACTATACTCAGTATTTTGTAATAACCTATAAAGGAAAAGAATCTGAAAAAATATATATTCTTTTTCCTATACATATATACATACAACTGAATCACTTTGCTGTACACCTGAAACTAACACAGCATGTAACTCAACTATACTTCAGTAAAAACATTAAAAAAAATAATTATGATAGAAAACTCCAAGGATTTGAGTTTGGTCAATATTAAGTATGTTGAATATATATAAAGAACAATAAAAGGCAAACAGTGTTTGAGGAAATGTTACAAATTAAAAAGAGATTTATAATATTAACATGTAAAATGTTCTTTGTAATCAATAAGAAAAAAACTAATAGTTCAAAAGAGCTACTATGATATGAGAAGGAATGTTTAATAAGCATATGAAAAATATTCAACCACGTTTGTAATCAAATAAATGCAAATTAAAACAAAATACTCTGTTTTCATCCATTATAGTGGCAAAGATTTCTTAAGTAATAACTTTTTTTTTTCAGTATTATACTTAGTCAGGTGAGGAGGAACCAAGAATTAGGCATAATTTCAAACTACTGGTAGACATTTAAGTTGACATAATTTTGCTGGATATCAGTTTTACACTCATAGTTACACTTTTGGGGATTTATTATGTGGAAACGTGGTGAAGCAAACCAAAGATTTGTGAATGAGAATATTGACTGTAACATCACCTAAAGTAACAAAACATGGTAAACAACCTAAATGCCCAAGAGTAGGGGAAATACTAAATAAATTTTGGTACCTACACTTGTTGAAACATCATAGTCATTTTAAATCATATTTTAGATATTTAATATAATGGAAAATAATAAAAAATTATGTTAACTTTTAAAAGTAGAGTATACAGCTCAATATTTAGAAGATTTGCAATTCAGTAAAAACAGTTTATGTGCACAGAAAAGACAAGATGCTAAATGTTGGTAATGTTTTGTACTTGAGGATATTATTAAAGATTAAAAAAATTTTCTATTTAGACATTTTTCTATATTAGAAATTTTCTACTTATAAATATTTTTATATCAAAGCCATTATTTTGATATAAAATATTTAATATCAAATATTTTCAATACAAAGTGATTAGTGGCAAATCAGAAATAGATCAGCTTTTAGAATGGAATAGTTGTTCAATAATATTGAATAAATGATTAGCACTCAATTCTTTCACATTTTATTGTGTTTTCTCTTTCTCAACCTTTTGTTTTCTTACACTTTGTTTCTATATCCTAATGTCTTGGATTAATTTCTTCACAATCTTTCTAAATGCTTTTTAAACTGTTGCTCACTGCTTTGTCACCATTTTTGTAAAGATTTAACTAATGACAATAATATACTGAGGAATTTTATACATTTGATATTATCAAAGATTAAAATTGCATTCAATTTTATTTTTCAGTCTTAAGTAAAAAAAAAAAAAATTATTAACAGAAAATGCTAAAGGGAAAAACAGAGGTCAAGGGCCAAGTATAACAAGAGAATACTTAGGTGTTTGGGAAGTTCTTACTCGCTAAGGAAGATTGGATGAACAGTTGAAGTAAAACGTCCTGGGCTGCTAAATTCCTAATCTTTATAAAATTAAGTGATGAAAGAAATATTAGTGTAGAATGATACTATAGGCTGAATGTTTGTGCCCCCCCCCCACAAAATTCATATATTGAAACCAAATCCCCAATATGTTGGTATTTGGAAGAAGGGCTTTGGGAGGTGATTAGGTCATGAGGGAGGAGCTCTCATGAATGGGATTAGGGCCCTTATAGAGGAGACCCTAGAGACCTTGCTGATCTTCCATGTGAGGATACTGTGAGAAGATGACTCTCTATGAACCTGCACCAGAAAACAAAACTGCCAGCGCCTTACTCTTGAACTTCCCAGCCCACAGAACTATGAGAAGTAAATTTCCATGTTTATAAGCTACTTGGTCTGTGGTATTCTGTTATAGAAGCCAGAACATACTAAGACAAGTGAGGTTTAATTTTTCCATGTGATCAGTTAGAAGTATTTTGCTTTGAGCTTGACTTTGATAAAAAGTTAAAGTGCTAGATTCAAAAATGGATTATACAAATGCATGTATTTTCAGTCTTTCCTACTTTTTGTTTAAGAATGGCAGCATATCAGACTTCCTATTTTTAAGCACATGGATTAAACATATCCATAAAAGCAGGTCCCTTACCTTGCCAGAATACAAAGCAGTTTGAACAAAATAATCTTAAGTGATACTTAGAAATTTTCTTAAGATCTTCAATAAAATCATAGATATATTGTGAACATTAGAGTTACTGCAGAAAAAATATTTATCAAATATTTTCTGTCTCACTTACCAAATAGATAATTGATTTCAGTGCAGATGTGGTTCTTGGCATTACCAAGCTGCAAATTCTTAATTATGCAGGAAAGTTGAGCCTGAAAAGTAAAACAAAGAAACATGTATGAACTAATGTCAAATGTAAAAGTAAAGCCTGTTTTATGGAAAACAATTGATATTTCTCATTTTATCAAAAAAGAAGCAAGCTTACAAATTGATCCATATAACATTTTCTTATAAATATAAAAAATCCACTGTCATTGCCTTTATTTTTTCCCTTAGCTTTTCAGGTCTGAATCTGACAGATGTGTATTAAATGTATCAACTGCATTTACAAAAAATCGATTCTTTTAATTGCTAGAATATACCAAAAGATATTCATAACATTACTATTTCATCACAGTATATTGTGATATTTTATTCTTTTACTTGCTAGAATATACCAACAGATATTCATAACATTACCATTTCATCACAGTACATCATGATTTTTTTTTTAACTACCATTTGCATCTTGATACACTCTTTAACATTTTTTTTTTTCATTTATACTGGTATTACACAAGCAGTACAATATGCTGTAGTGGGTTTAAACTCAATACTTGTAAATTAATTCCCAGTTGTCTTCATAAATACTCTAGAGTATTAGAAGGATGCCAACTACATGAGCTATAAAATATTATTAGGAGTATATAGTGAAATATCTTTTTATGACATTTTACAAAATTATTTAATGTCACAATGCCTCCTGATGGCACCTTTATAGAGGATGGCTACTTTAAAAGAAATTGATAAATACAGTAAAAAGCAGGAGTATTTTAATTTTGTGCAGTAAGCATCAAGTAGAAAGATGACTTACAGCTATTTTTCAAGGAATATTATAAAATGTGCCCAACTTTCAAGAGAATACTCTTGAAATAAAAATCTTGAAACATTGTATAAAACCTGCTCCTTTATTCAAAGATGGAAATGTGATTTTGTGTGTGTGTGTGTGTGTGTGTATAAGTGAGCCTGAGTGTGAAAGATAGAGAGAGAGAAATAGAAATTAGAAGAAAATGAAAAACAAGTAAATAAATAAGAAGTCAAATGAAAAATAAAGCATCGTGTCTATTTCATGTTTTAGGAAAATTAAAGACAAAGCATATTAAACCAAAAGAAAAGAGAAAAAAGTTATTTCATTGTCTAATTCATCTGTACATTTTATTTTATTTATACCTCTTGACGGAGGTCAGAATTTATCACCAAATCATCCAACACTGGCTTAATATAATTTTTCATCCTGTTTTGAAATTTCAAAATTCCACAGGTATCTAGATCTGAGTCCTTGTAGGGCCCAGAAGCAAAGGCATTCCTCCCCGTGTTGTTGAAAAAGAAAAGATTTAGTGTGACTCAGAAAGGAAATGAATGTAAAAAGGAGGGCAAAAAACGTCACATCTACAACTTGCCACTGTTGTTGGGCCTATTTTCCTTCCACTGGGTTAGTGACCTCAGTGCTCGCTACTGTCAAGTAAAATGGTCTGAGCGACACCTGTTTTCCCCAAACCCTTGACCCTTACTTGGCCTGCAGCTCTGACATGCCCTCATGCAGTGCATAGCAATGGAGTCAAGGAAATGGGCGGTTGCCAGGGGAACTGTGCCATACTTTTTGACTAACCGCTTATATATAAACTCTCACCTCATTTGTGATGAAGAGAAATGCATTTTTAAAATTGAAGAGCAGTATTGATTAGTCTAAAAAGCTTTAAATTGGGTTTCAAGGTATCACAGCTTTATTCACTGCCACATGTCAGCAATGTGACTTGTAAAATATTTGAGACTTTCTGCAAAAGCATTCCGATTTTGGTACCTCAGTTGTAATACATAATCCAGAAAGAAACAGCGAGCCAGTTTTTTCTCATAGGTTTTATAAATCTGTATTAAAATGTTAAATTTTCAATAAAACAGAAAATTACTTGACTCTGTTTAAAGAAGTGAAAGAATAAATGTTCCTTCCTAAACTGAAACATATAGAAAATACTGAGATGCTGCCACTTACGCACTTAAATTGCTCCAGTCATTTTATTTACTTTTTTCAGACTCATCTTTACCAAAGTCATCCAGGCAGACTATGTGTGTGTCATATGTATTTGGTTCTTATAACGCCAAACTATCAAGAAAACATACCAGTTGGGTTATTTTGGTCATATGGATATGGATTTAAGTCCTAGGCATGACTTATACAAGGTGTATGACATAATGTAATTATCTAGTTAGTAATAAAAAAGAGACTTCTCTCCCAGGAAAGCAGGGTTTTGAAAGTAAACCACAATATTTTTATGTCAAGCATCTGCCCCAAATTATGAAGAAAGAGGAGAACTGGAAATGAAGAAACTAGAAAAGACCACAAAGAAATTAAGAGTTTTCCAGGGATTAATGTCCTAGAAGCAATATGGCAAGAGAATCTTTTTTCCAGCTCCATATCATTGCACAAGGCAGAGCCACTCCCACTAAGGGCTGAAATCTGGATCAGAATAGGAAGAAGCACGGGCCAGCATGGAGCAAGGCTCTAGCCTTGGAGCCAGATCATCAGCCAGTACTCTCGCTTTCCTGGCCAGCTTGACTAGCAAGACCTGAAATGTGTTCAGTAAGGCCTAAGGCCTGCTCCTTTAGGTAGTGAGAAAGTTTGACTTTGAGAAATAGATGTAAAAAGGAATCAACACTAAAAGAGATTGTGGCTTCATTCTTGAGGCTACATTGGGAAAATAAGCCAGGGCAGATTAATGTAGAGCACCAAGTAGAAAGTGTCAACTCTGTCACCATCACCACAACAAACTAGTTATATGTTTTCTTAGTATGTGCTACTCAGTAAGTGCCAGAGTGGAAACAAATTTACCTAATGACCAAACTGGATGAAAAAAGACAGTAATGGCAAAATGCACGAACAGAAGCTATAAACAAGACAAAAAGTCTTGAATTTATAAAGTGGACTTAAATAATGTGGTAGGATCAGAGATGATCTAAAAGATGTTGTTAGAGATAGGACTACCGTGAGGTTATTTTAAAAAAGAAAGAAACAAAAGGGCCACAGTTTTACCTTTAATTGATCTTACTAAAACACCATTAAGAGAAATAGTCAGTCGAAAGTGAACCATAACTCTCTAAAATACATTTAATTATTTAAAAATGTGCCTTAGTTAATTTTTGAAGATCCACACATAGTATCATTTTTGTCTTTTCTCCCAAGATAAAAGTTTCTGATAATTGAATCAGTACCTCTAACATTTTTTATGTATTTGCCACAGACATTCTAGTTCTGGGAATTTATTTTAAAATTTCTCACAAAATATAAAAATTGTGACACAAAGATGTTCTTCACAACATTGTTTATGACTCATTCATTCATTCAATAAAATTTCTGGAGAAATTTCAGTGGGCTAGGCAACGTGTCTGCTATTTAGAAAAAAACCTAAATGCCATTAAAAGAGTAATCGTTAATTATGGTACATGCATATGATGAGCTATTATGTAGTTATTAAAATGATTTTAATGGAATGTTTAATGACTTGGGAAAATGTTAATGATATAATACTGAGTAAAAAATGTACTTACAAAATATCACTTACCATATTATATGAGACATGTAAAAATTGCATTAAAAATAAAGGAATACTCCAAAATATGAATGATAATTGCCCTTGGGTGGTGGAATGATGAATAATCTTCTCCCATGCATTGCTTTTTACAAAGAACATGTATTAATTTAATAATAATTAACAAATACTCATATTTTGGTAAATTAGAAATATCATAACCTGACTCAACTGACCATCTGATTAGAATTTTACTCTGTAGGTGTAAGGACTTGATTGAGTCTGACCGAATGCAGGATATTCAGATAGCTTTTACAGACATGCTTCCCTGGAAAGCACAGTGCCTGATTTTGTGGATTGCCTATATACTTGTTTCACATTTTTTAAATGTCTTGTATTCCTAATAGTAAGTTGATATGTTTAAGACTTTTTGCTAATAATCAAAAGCAAGTTTAATATGCTTCTTATTGTATCAATTTTATGGATGTATTATTTTAAGTGTATATTTTGATGAATTCTAGCAAATGTTTACATTGATACACTATTTTAATAAAAATACAGATTATTTCCATGATCCCCAAAAGTTCCTTTGCATTGTGTGCTTTGTAGGTAATCTTTAGCCCCAACCCTGGCACCAAGCAAATATTGATCTGCTCTATGTCACTATAGATCATATTTGCCTTCTAGAATTTCATATAAATGGAATCATACAATATATACTCCTTTGTGCATGATTATTTCACTTAGCTTAAAGTTTTTGAGCTTTGTTCATGTTGTTGTGTGTGTCAGTTTGGGATGCCATTATATATACTCCAGAATGGTTAAAAATAAAAAGATTTATGATATCGAGTGTTGGTGAGAAAGTGGAGGAACTCAAAATTTCACATAGCGCCAATGGGAATATAAGATAGTTTAGTCACTTTAGAAAACAATTTGGAGTTTCTTATTAAATTAAACAAATACTTATCATATGACTCAGCAACTCAACTCTTAGGTATTTATCCAAAAGAAATGAAAACATATGTCTACAAAAAGATATGTATACAAATGACCATGGTAGCTGAACTAGAAACATATCATTTATAACAGCCACAATTAGAAACAATCCAAATGTCTATTAACAGAAGAAAGAATAAACAAATTATGGTATATACACTCAATGGAATACTACTCAGTAGTAAAACGTTGTCCTTTTAAGCATAATTTTTTAAAAGCTAGTTTAATAAAGTATATTATCCTAAGAAAAAGGTTTTAACAGTGGGAAACTATTGTAGATTCACCACAATAATATACATACCACTACTCAGTAAGGAATTTTTAAAAAATTTTCTTCAATAAGTGGTGTTGGGAAAACTGGGCAGCTTGTAGCTTCTTGCAAAAGAATCAAACTGGACTACCACTCTCTCAACACCATGCACAAAAACAAATTCAAAGTGGATTAAAGACTTAAATGTAAGACCTGAAACCATAAAACTTCTAGAAGAAAATATATACAGAAAGCTCTTTGACACAGGTCTTGGTAATATTATTTTGGATGTGTCTCCTCAGGCAAAGGAAACAAAAGCAAAAATAAACTAATGAGACTACATCAAACTAAAAAGCTTTTGTACAGTGAAGGAAACTATAAACAAAATGAAAAGGGGACCTACTGAATGGGAGAAGATATTTGCAGACAATATATAAGATAAAGAGTTAATATGAAAGAACTCATATAACTCAACATCAAAAAGAAAAACACAACCTGATTAAAATATAGAGGATCTGAATAGATGTTTTTCCAAAGAAACATACAGATGGCTCACAGGCACATGAAAAGATGCTCAACATCAATAATCATCAGGGAAATGCAAATCAAAATCACAATGAGATATCACCTCACACCTGTCAGAATGGCTGTTATCCAAAAGACAACAAATAAGAAGTGTTGGCGAGGATGTAGAGAAAAGGGAACCCTTGTGCACTGTTGGTGGGAATGTAAACTGCTGCAGCCACTATGGAAAACAGTATGGAGATTTCTCAAAACATTAAAGATAAAACTACCATATGATCCGGCAATTCCACTCCTGGATATACATCTGAAGAAAATGAAAACACTAATTAGAAAGGACACATGCACCCCTATGTTCATTGTAACTTTATTTACAATAGCCAAGATATGGAAGCAACCTAAATGCTCATCAATAGATGAATGGATAAGGAAGATGTGGTATGTGTGTGTATGTGTGATGAAATACTGCTCAGCTATAAAATGAATGAAATGTTGCCATTTGCGACAACATGGATGGATATAGAGGGTATTATGTTAAGTGAAACAAGTCAGATAGAGAAAGACAAATACTATATGATTTCACTTATATGTGGAATCTAAAAAACAAATGAACAAATATAACAAAACAGAAACAGAATTATAGATTCAGAGAACAAACAGGTGATTGTCAGAGGGGAGGAGGAGTGGGGAGGAAAGAAATAGGTGAGGAAGATTAAGAGGTACAAATTTCCAGTTGCAAAATAAATGTCAGGGGTATGAAATATACATTGTGGGGATTATAGTAAAAAACTATGTAATTCTTTGTGTGATTGCATATTGTAACTAGACTTAGCTTGGTAATCATTGTGAAATATATAGAAATATTGAATCATTATGTGTGTAACAGGTACTAAATGTGCTGTAGGTCAAGTCTCCTTCAAAAACAAACAAACAAACTCCTAGAAAAAGAAATCAGATTGTGATTATGAGAGGCAGGGGTTGGGGGAGGGGGAATTGGATGAAGGTGGTCAAAAGGTACAAACTTGCAGTTACAAGTAAAATAAGCACTAGGGATGTAATGTACTACATGATAAATACAATTAATGTGCTGTATGTTCTATATGAAATTTGTTAAGAGAGGAAATTTAAGAGTTCTCATCACAAGGAAACATTGTTTTTCTATTTCTTTAATTTTATATCTATATGAGATGATAGTTGTTCACTAAGCTTCTTGTGATAATCATTTCATGATGTAAGTCAAATCCTCATGCTGTACACGTTAAGCTATACAGTGTTGTATGTCAATTATATCTCAATAAAGCTGGAAGAAAAAACCTCTAAGCTCTAATCAAGGTATAATTAATAAATACAGTTATCAATTCTGAAGCACATTTGTCTTTTATTCATTTTAAAGATGAAATAAAAGTTTTGATAACATTTGTTATCTATTTAAGGGAAGGTAGTAAATATGTTAAAGCAGTCAGGAACCTGAAGTGAATAATTATGACACAAGAACTTGTATATTTTATATTGTCTCAAACTCCTGCTGTGCAGTGTTCTATCAACCTTTAGTGAAAACATTATTTTTCTTAAATGAGAAACTCCGATAGTCAGAAATGAAATTGTTTCATTTTTTTTTTTTCATTTAAAAATCAAGTACTGAACACAGAATTAGACATGGTCCCTGCTCAGTGGGTTTCACAATCTACAGTGCTAGCCTGGTTTTCTTTCTGCTCAGACTCTATATTAGAGCACACACTCGACAGGAACCTGTTTACTATTGCTAAGATATACTCTTGTGCCTCGATATACTACTGAAAGAAAGTTCACAGTCCTTTGAAAAACCAGGGCCTTGGGCATTCTGGAAAGCCAGGCACAATAACATACACTTGTATCAAATAAAGGAGAGTTCTGTGTCAAGAATGGAATTTTGTTAATGATTTGTCTTTTTCTAGTTTACTGTTTAATAAAACTTGCCAGAAATATCTAGAGCCAACTTTACTTCTGAATGTGTGCAAGCTTAAAAGTCTAGCACAGTGCCTGAAATGTAGGAAGTACTTGTTGAATGGTGAAGCAAATTAAAAATGTGTTTGAAATAAAATATTCTATATCAACAATAATCCCAGTATTCAGTCATAGTCTAAAATTACAAAATGATTAAATTCTAAAATCAAACCCCCCAAATTATCACTTTGATTTATCCACATTCATGACTTTCACAACACTGTTCAAATGGGCTCAGAAATCTCTGGCCATCATGGAAGTTTCTTACACCATTTTCTTGAATTTTTTTCTATCAGAAAATTCATTCTTGGTTTGTACAATAACAATAATATACACAGGAGGAAAATGTACTTGTTCAGACTCTGGGGAAAAATGAGAAATTTCACATATTCAAAACCGACTGTATCTCAAATACTAAGCTAAACAAGTTAATTCATCTACTCATCAAATACTGTTTAAGTGTGGCAGGCATAGTTCTGGTGACATATAGAAGTAAAAGATTCAGAAATGCCCCTGGGACTCATGGATCTTACATTCCAGTGGAGGGAGCATGGGGTTAGGGGAGGGGGAAAGGAAGTGAGACAAAGAGCAAATAAATTAGTATATAATATTATGTCTAGTTACAGACCTGGTTTCCTTCATTCTCAACATAATCTTGTTACTTCACTATTTTTTAAATGAGGAAATTGCAAACCAGAGGTGTCACCTAGTTTGCCCTCAAGTCATGCTCTAGTATGGTAGTAATTTAACCCAGTTCCTTCTGACTGGAAATCCTTTGCTGTTTCCATTTGTTTATATTAGGGAAAAGAATCCAAAGACAATCACTAAATTCAAAAATTATAACCAACAAGGAAGAAAATGGAGGGGGAACAGGAAAGGACTCCAGAAGTAAACAGCTGTTTCTGTGTGAAAGCCATGAGGCTGTGCCTTGTGTACTTCCCACTATGGGAAGTGTAACTGACCAAGGGCCCCACTGCTGCACCGTGAAACCCACTGTGGCATTGGCACTGAGGCCACATTGCCCACGGGCTGCTCCTAGCCAATCACCGAGCATGGCAAGGATATTAAGTGATGCCTATTCCTGGGAGACACTGGACTCCTCTGATAGCTGACTTTGGCTTGAAGACTCCCTAAAGCCCTTGCTAAAACTTCCTTAGACAGTATCAATTTTCAAGGACACTACCTTCCTTCTTTCTCTCACATTGTGGCCTGAAGGTGCTAAACACTTCCCTCACTATTTTATCTCCAAGGGGTGTTTTCTCTAATAAAATACTTGCATGTTTAATCCAATCTTGGTGTCTACTTCTCAGAAGTACAAGACAAGTGGCATCAACATTCATCTGAACAAATGAGCAGTAAGATGAAGATTTGGGACTGGCTCACCTACCACCTGGCAGGTGCAGAGGAAACCATCCTGGTTAGTATGATAGTCCTAGGCATAGTGTAGCAGCTCAATTGCTAAAGATTTTACCAATGATGACCTGAGGAAATGTCTCAGTGGAACAGAATGCTGTAGCAGGTGCGAAGATGCAGACATTTGAAAAATAGGGGGGCGGGAAACAATGCATACAAAGACAGCAGAGTACAACACTCTTCAGATGGATAATGAGAGATTGAGGGTTGTTAACAAGAAGTTTATGGCTAAGTGTGTGAACCTGGAGAGTCTCAGTGCTAGCTTACAAAGAGGCCCTTATCACCTGTAGTGGAAGTGTAAATACAATTAAGTGACAGGCTAAAGAATTAACTGCCAGAGGCACAGAGCTTCAGACATATTTGAATACTCAGCCAAGGCAGTTTGTTGTGCAAAGAGGAGGGCCCTGGTGGGAAAAACCTATGCTTATGAAAAATGGGACAGGGAACTCTGGGTGGCTGACCTTGAGGACTATTCAAACTTCTGGTCACCCCTAGACTCTGTGAGCTTGCAAAGATAGCCCATATTTCCTTAGTGAGAGCTAATACTCCCACTGGAGGAGAAGATGATACAGAAGCTTCTCTCTCATAAGGTAATAGTTACCCCCTCAGGAGTTGCCCCAACTCCTCTTCTGACTGCCAGGCCAATAACTAAGGTTAAACCCCAGCATAACCTGGCCAGGAGAGTGTTATCCCTGATAAGGGAGGAAAGAGACTCTACACTTAACAAATTGCAAGAACGAGCTGACATGTTCTGGCAATGGTAAAGGGAGGACCCCTTGGATTGGATTTTGAGGATGTTTGATCAAGGGGACCACATATAGCTGGATAAGCAAGAATTCATTGCCTTAGATGTACTTTCTGAAGACATGGAATTTAACATCCTGGCAAGAACTCCAGACAACAGGGCAACTTGCTGCTGGGTGGCTTTTAGAGGTCTGTGAAAAATAATGTCAAACTCTCAGCAAAATAAAAGTGCCAACATTGCCCTGGCAGATAGTAGAGGAAGGAATAATGAGGCTGAGGGAAGTGAGAATGCTGAATGAATATGTTATGTAAGCACAGAAGAGTCAAGAAGATATACCCTTCACCAAGGCCATCAGAAACGTGCTGGTAAGAGGGGCACTGGAATAAGTAAAAAGCTCAGTGATGGTTCTTCAGAGGCCAAGGATGGTAGGAGGGGCAGTTACAGAGCTGTGCTCTTTAACAACCATGGTAATAATGCCCTCCCTCTAAGTAACAGAAGCCAGGTGATGGCACTTTATTGCCAGAGTTAAGTGGCTTCAATTATCATAATGACAGGTGAAACTGGAGAGACAGTCAAGGGATTTAACCTGCTGAGTTGTGGAAATGGTTAATAGAGCATGGCATCCTTACAGGCAGAAGGGACTGGCGGCCAACAATGTTGATGCCTGACATCTAAAATTAAGAAACAAAAAATGAACAAAACCCACAACAATGGAAGAGCAAGAAAGGATGTTGTAGCAGGTCCATGCTGTGAGGCAATCAGCCCCACCATCTGGGGCATAGAATACTTTATAGTGTTGGAGGGTCCAGAAGACTCTATAGTGTTGGCAAAGGTGCAGTGTGGAACTTATGGCAAGCTCTAGTGGAGAATCACAACACAGACCTCTGGGATTCTGAAGTAAGGTCCGACACAGTAGAGAATTTATTCACTCTTTGAGAAATATCCATGTTACTGGCTCTAGTAAACACAGAACACTTGGTTATGGAACACATACTGACCATACATCTGAAACTGCCCATCATGAGCTGGATTCTGTTGCACCAATCAAATCATAATATCAAACAGACCCGGACACACTCCACTGGTCACGAGAAAGTAGCCCAGACCACATGTCACCCACTATGGTTATACCAGTGTCCCTCTGCTTATTTGTATGGGAGTTCCTGTATCATTAAGTAAAAGAGCAAAAAAGTCTGAGATTGACATATGTGGATGGATTACCTCAGTATGTGGGTGCAAGTCAAATATGGACAGTGGTGGCATTATAGCTACATTCAGGATTGGCCTTGAAAAAGTGGAGTGAAAAAAAATCTTCCTAATGGCAGCACTATAGGCAGTGCCCCTGGTCATCCATTTTGAGTGGAAAGAGATGCAACCTTAGGTAAGAATACATATAGATTTCTGGGCAATGACCAGTGGCCTGATCATTGGAGTCTAGAAAGAAATGAACAAGAACCTAAGAGACAAGGAGGTCCAGGAGAGAGCCATGTTGATGGACATAAAGGAATGGGCACAAGGTGTGAAGATTTTTGTATCACCCATTGTCTAGCAGAAAGCATCCACTATGGAAAAGGCAATGAACAACAAAGTAGACAAAATGACTCCTGCAGTTGACATTAGCCAGCCTTCATTATCAGTCACTCCAGAACTGGCATGATGGACACCCAAATGTACTAGCCATAGTGGCAGAGATAGGAGCTACATACGGGTCCAAAAACATGGACCTTACTTATGAAAACTGATCTAACCACTGCTACCTCCAAATATCCAACTTGTCAACAATGAAGACCAACACTGAGTCTCTGATATGGCACTATTTCCTAAAGAATTCAATTAGTTAGTTGACTACATTGCCCCCTTCCACCCTGGTTTAACTTACAGGGGTAGACAGTGATTCTGAGCATGAGTTTATCTTTTCTGCCTACAAAACTTTACCCAGTACTGCTATACAGTGGCTAATAGAATGCCTGAATCAAAGACATGGAATCACCCACAGCCTAGCATCTAATTTAGGGACCCACTTCACAGCAAAGGAAGTATGAGAGTGGGCCAGTTACCATGGGGTCCACTAATCATAACATATACTGTGCCACTCAGAGGCATCCAGCCTCATAGAATGCTTGACTAACCTTCTAAATGTGCAGGTGAAGTGTCAGTGCTGAAAAAATGCTCTGAAAGGATGGGGTATGTTTATCAAACCAGAGACCCCTATATGGTGCTTTGTCCACAGTAGGAAAGACACATGGGTCCAAAAACCAAGGAGTGGCCATTACTGACTCACTGAGGGATTTTCTGCTTCCTGTCCTCACACTCTTGAGCTCTGCCAGGGAATACACGAAGGGTCCCATCAAGCTATAAGTTATGGCTACTACCTAGAAACTTGGGTCTTCTGGTGCCTGGAGAGCACTCTTGAGCTCTGCCAGGGAATACACGAAGGGTCCCATCAAGCTATAAGTTATGGCTACTACCTAGAAACTTGGGTCTTCTGGTGCCTGGAGAGCACTCTTGAGCTCTGCCAGGGAATACACGAAGGGTCCCATCAAGCTATAAGTTATGGCTACTACCTAGAAACTTGGGTCTCCTGGTGCCTGGGGACCAACAGGAGAAAACAGCAGTCATTGAATTGGCAGGGGTAATTCATTCCGATCAGCAGAATGATACAAGGGTGCTTGCACGTGGGGAGACAGGGAGGTATGAATGTGGAGACCATTTGGATCTTAGTAATCCCTTGCCCTACTGTACCTGTGAAAAGTCATATGAAGCAACCTGGACTGTAAGAGATATGATGGTAAGGGTTGAGATATGGCAGGGATGCAAGTTTGGTTCCTACCATCAGGCGAGCCACCCGGACCTGCTAAGGGCCTCAGTGAGAGTGAAAGGAATTTAGAATGAAGGGTGGAGGAGGGAGACAAGTACTGGTTACAACCCAGAGACCAGCAGTAATGATGGGAGAGTTAGTTCATTCCACTCACCTCCCTCTGTTTCACCTTTTGCTCAGGAAGAAAGGCTCATGGAAACATGGAGGAGCTGCTCCTGGACCTGTGGGGAGAAACAGATCTGAATGGGTCAAGGGGCTCATTGCAGTGGCTGAGAGAATGAGCTTTGCAGACCCACCACTACAGGGAGTGTTGCTGACCAAGGAGACCAGCCACTGTGCTCCAAAAGCTATAGCCTCATTTATGCTGAGGTCATGTGTTCCACGGGCTGCTCCCAGCTAATGACTGAAATGGCAGGAATACTAAGGCAGGCACATTCTTGGGAGGCAAAGTGACAGCTCTGAAGGACAGCTTCAGTTGGAGAGCACCCTTCGACAGCCTTGCCAAACCTCCCTTAGCTTCAGGGCAGTCTAGGACACTGGCAACCAACCTTCCCTCCTTCCCTTCACTGAGGGTCAGATTTGCATGTGGTTTTATTATCACCCCAGCTTTATCCAGCTCCCTTCCTGTTTTATTTCACATAGATATTTCTCCTAATAAAATCCCTGAACATTTAAATCTGCTTTTTCATCTGCTTTTTGAGGGCCTCTGTGACATCCATATATGTTATTAAGGTTGAGATTTATGGATAAGCCGCAGGTCCTTTATAACATGCTGAGGAAAGTACTGCAAACAAGTGAAATGGCACATGGCAAATAAGTGACAGTAGGATAGTGTGACCATACAACACATTCTTTAAAAACCAGCATATATAGTGTTATTAACGACACTGCAATTATTTGTACTGTGGCTGAATTGCATCACTGGAGGGACAGAGAGCCTAAGTATTCTTGTCTCTATAAAAACATGCAACCTAAGAAAACAGGCTGGACGAGGCTCAGACTGCTGGGCACTGCAACCACAGGTGGTAAAAATTCTTTTCCAACACTTCTCTTCAGCTCTTTAAAAAATTTAAAGGATTGGATTCTCATTCCATACCAACACTTGGTAAAATCTCTCACTCTGCCAGTTCCTTGCTATTTTGTTCCTGTCTCCCTTCCACAAACCCCCCTTCAAATTGCTCCACATCTACCTTACAGGGGCTTCCTCCCATCTACTTTCTACCAGACTTCTCACTTTCTTCTTTGCACTCTTTACCCATTTTCAATGCACTCATTACAACAGATTCTCTGGAGAAAAGACAGCCTCTTTAATAAGTGGTGCTGGGAAAACTGGATAGCTACATGTAAAAGAATGAAATTAGAACACTCCCTGACACCATACACAAAAATAAACTCAAAATGGATTAAAGACCTACATGTAAGGCCAGACACTATAAAACTCTTAGAGGAAAACATAGGCAGAACACTCTATGACATCAATCACAGCAAGATCCTTTTCAACCCACCTCCTAGAGAAATGGAAATAAAACAAAAATAAACAAATGGGACCTAATGAAACTTAAAAGCTTTTGCACAGAAAAGGAAGCCATAAACAAGACAAAAAGACAACCCTCAAAATGGGAGAAAATATTTTCAAATGAAGCAACTGACAAAGGATTAATCTCCAAAATATACAAGCAGCTCATGCAGCTCAATATCAAAAATAACAAACAACCCAATTAAAAATGGGCAGGAGACCTAAATAGACATTTCTCCAAAGAAGATATACAGATTGCTAACAAACAGATGGAAGGATGCTTAACATCACTAATCAAAAGAGAAATGCAAATCAAAACTACAATGAGATATCACCTCACACTGGTCAGAATGGCCATCAGCAAAAAATCTACAAATAATAAATGCTGGAGAGGGTGTGGAGAAAAGGGAACCCTCTTGCACTGTTGGTGGGAATGTAAATTGATACAGCTACTATGGAGAACCATATGGAGATTCCTTAAAAAACTAAAAATAGAACTACCATATGACCCGGCAATCCCACTACTGAGCATATACCCTGAGAAAACAATAATTCAAAAAGAGTCATGTAGCACAATGTTCATTGCAGCTCTACTTACAATAGCCAGGACATGGAAGCAACCTAAGTGTCCATGATAGATGAATTCATTAAAGAAGATGTGGCACATATACAATGGAATATTACTCAGCCATAAAAAGAAACAAAATTGACTTTTTTGAGGTGAGGTGGATGGACCTAGAATCTGTCATACAGAGTGAAGTAAGTCAGAAAGAGAAAAACAAATACCATATGCTAACACATATATATGGAATCCAAAGAAAAAAACCAACAAGGTTCTGAAGAACCTAGGGGCAGGACAGGAATAAAGTTGCAGACGTACAGAATGGACTTGAGGACATGGGGAGGGGGAAGGGCAAGCTGTGACAAAGGAAGAAAGTAGCATGGACATATATACACTACCAAATGTAAAATAGATAGCTAGTGGGAAGCAGCCACATAGCACAGGGAGATCATCTAGGTGGTTTGTGACCAACTAGAGGGGTGGGATAGGGAGAGTGGGAGGGAGACGCAAGAGGGAGGGGATATGGGGATATATGTATACGTATAGCTGATTCACTTTGTTATACAGGAGAAACTAACACACCATTGTAAAGCAATTATACTACAATAAAGATGTTAAAAAAACAAAAAACAAACAAACAAAAAAGATTCTTGACCAGGGTTGAAAAGTTTCCAAAATCAGTTATATTACTCTTATCAAAGAAACTACTAAAATCGTTAGAAAGGACTTCTGAATGGTTAAAAATGACATTGAGTTGTTTGAGAAGCTGAGAGTTCATCCTGAAAGTTTTCAAGTTAAGGCAATCTCCTCAGTTCCCAAGAGCTTTCATTTTCAATGATTTTTAAGTCTTCCCTACAAAAAACCCTTAGGAGATTTTCTTTTTAAAAAGTGGGAAAATGATTAGCCATAGGTGCTTCTATAACAGTGTGGAGAATTGATGGTTTTTGAAAGTTCTTTAATCAGGTAGGTTATCATTTTATTTACATTACTTTATTTTCTTCTTCTGCAAAGAGCTAAAGATAAACTTTAGTCTGTCAAGAATGTCATAAACTCTGCATCATCAGTGTCAGAAAAAATGGTATTTTTGCTCTCATAAACTTGTTCTCTTTTGGTTTGTTCTTGTGTTTCCTGAAATGAGAGTTTTCCAGGATTCAGAATTCAAAAAGTTTAGCATAATTGTTTTGAATTAAATCACCACTATCAAAGGTTTCCAATGTTAATATTTTTCTGTCAATCACGAAAGGTAAAGTTTTGGGGAATCATTCATTTTAGGTCTTCATCAATATGAGCAAAAAACATGAAAAAAGGAACATTACTTTTTCTTTCTTCAAGCATTAACTTTTTATTCATAGTTTCCTTATGTCTGCACTTACCTCTTTAATGTTCCACTTAAGGTATAATGGAAGGGTCTCCATGAAATAAGCTAAGAACTCTGGAACTAAGTCATAATTCATTTCCTTTATCAGATACCTCTTCTCAATGTAAGCTCTAAGTCAAAAATAAATTTCATAACACTTCTATATTTGCTGAAGCTGTTGTTGTGATGACAGAAATTACTTCTAAACACTTTGAATTACTTTTATCTACTAAAAAAATGTTACATGCCTTTTTTTAAAAAACATCTTTATTGGTGTATAATTGCTTAACAATGTTGTGTTAGTTTCTGCTGTATAACAAAGTGAATCAGCTATACGTATACATATATCCCCATATCCCCTCCCTCTTGCATCTCCCTCCCACCCTCCTTATCCCACCCCTCTAGGTGGTCACAAAGCACCGAGCTGATCTCCCTGTGCTATGTGGCTGTTTCCCACTAGCTATCTATTTTACATTTGGTAGTGCTTATATGTCAATGTTACTCTCTCACTTCATTGCAGCTTACCCTTCCCCCTCCCCGTGTACTCATGTCCATTCTCTACATCTGCATCGTTATTCCTGTCCTGCATTTAGTTTCATCAGAACCTTTATTTATTTATTTATTTTTGGATTCCATATATATGTGTTAGTGTACGGTATTTGTTTTTCTCTTTCTGAATTACTTCACTCTGTATGACGGACTCTAGGTCCATCCACCTCAATACAAATAACTCAATTTCATTTCTTTTATGGCTGAGTAGTATTCCATTGAATATATGTGCTACATCTTCTATATCCATTCATCTGTCAATGGACACTTAGGTTGCTTCCATGTCCTGGCTATTATAAATAGTGCTGCAGTGAACACTGTGGTACCCGTCTCTTTTTGAATAATGGTTTTCTCAGGGTATATGCTCAGTAGTTGGATTGCTGGGTCATATGGTAGTTCTATTTTTAGTTTTTTAAGGAACTTCCATATGGTTCTCCATAGTGGCTATATCAATATACATTCCCACCAACATTGCAAAAGGGTTCCCTTTTCTCCACACCTTCTCCAGCATTTATTGTTTGTAGATTTTTGATGATGGCCATTCTGACCAGTATAAGGTGATACCTCATTGCAGTTTTCATTTGCATTACTCTAATGATTGAGCATCCTTTCATATGTTTGTTGGCAATCTGTATATCTTCTTTGGAGAAATGTCTATATGGGTCTTTGGCCCATTTTTGGATTGGGTTGTTTGTTTTTTTTGATATTGAGCTGCATGAGCTGCTTGTATATTTTGGAGATTAATCCTTTGTCAGTTGCTTCATTTACAAATATTTTCTCCCACTCGGAGGGTTGTCTTTTTGTTTTGTTATGGTTTCCTTTGCTGTGCAAAAGCTTTTAAGTTTCATTAGGCTCCATTTGTTTATTTTTATTTCCTTTTCTCTAGGAGTGTTCTGCCTAGGTTTTCCTCTAAGAGTTTTATAGTGTCTAGTCCTACATTTAGCACTTTAATCCATTTTGAGTTTATTTTTGTGTATGGTTTTAGGAAGTGTTCTAATTTCATTCTTTTAATGTAGCTGTCCAGTTTTCACAGCACCATTTATTGAAGAGGCTGTCTTTTCTCCATTGTATTTTCTTGCCATGTTTATCAAAATAAGGTGACCATGTGTGCATGGGTTTATCTCTGGGCTTTCTATCTGTTCCATTGATATTTATTTCTGTTTTTGTGCCAGGACCACACTGTCTTGATTACTGTAGCTTTGTAGTACAGTCTGAAGTCAGGGAACCCAATTCATCCAGTTCTGTTTTTCTTTCTCAAGATTGCTTTGGCTCTTCAGGGTCTTTTGTATTTCCATACAAATTGTGTAATTTTTTGTTCTAGTTCTGTGAATAATGCCATTGGTAGTTTGATAGGGATTGCATTGAATCTGTAGATTGTTTTGGGTAGTATAGTCATTATCACAATGTTAAGTTTTCCAATCCAGGAACGTGGTGTATCTCTCTGTTTGTCTATCATCTTTAATTTCTTTCATCAGTGTCTTATAGTTTTCTGCATACAGGTCTTTTGTCTCCTTAGGTAGGTTTATTCTTAGGTATTTTATTCTTATTGTTGCAATGGTAAATGGGAGTGCTTCCTTAATTTCTCTTTCAGATTTTTCATCATTAGTGTATAGGAATGCATGAGATTTCTGTGCATTAATTTTGTATCCCGCTACTTTACCAAATTCATTGATTAGCTCCAGTAGTTTTCTGGTAGCATCTTTAGGATTCTCTGTGTATAGTATCATGTTATCTACAAACAGTGACAGTTTTACTTCCTTGTTTCCAATTTGTACTTCTTTTATTTATTTTTCTTCTCTGATTACTGTGGCTAAAACTTCTAAAACTATGTTGAATAGTACTGGTGACAGTGGGCAACCTTGTGTTGTTCCTTATCTTAGCAGAAATGATTTCAGTTTTTCACCATTGAGAATGACGTTGGCTGTGGGTTTGTCATATATGGACTGTATTATGTTGAGGTAGGTTCCCACTCTGCCTACTTTCTGGAGAGTTTTGGTGTTTTTTAAAATTAATTAATTAATTGATTAATTTATTTATTTTTGGCTGTGTTGGGTCTTCGTTTCTGTGTGAGGGCTTTCTCTAGTTGTGGCAAGCGGGGGCCACT
Organism: Kogia breviceps; assembly: GCF_026419965.1. Lineage (NCBI taxonomy): Eukaryota > Metazoa > Chordata > Mammalia > Artiodactyla > Physeteridae > Kogia > Kogia breviceps. The sequence goes on along the minus strand of NC_081322.1, from coordinate 31,408,975 downwards.
CTTCATCATAGGCAGGCCTCTCACTATCGTGGCCTCTCTTGTTGTGGAGCACAGGCTCCAGACACACAGGCTCAGTAGTTGTGGCTCACGGGCCTAGTTGCTCCGCATCATGTGGGATCTTCCCAGACCAGGGCTTGAATCCATGTCCCCTGCATTAGCAGGCAGATTCTCAACAACTGCGCCACCAGGGAAGCCCCCTCTGGAGAGTTTTTAATGTAAATGTTATGAATTTCGTCAAAAGTTTTTTCTGCATCTATTGAGATGATCACATGGTTTTTATCCTTCAATTTGTTAATATGGTGTATCACATTGACTGATTTGAATATATTGAAGAATCCTTGCATTCCTGTGATCAACCCTACTGGATCATGGTGAATGATCCTTTTAATGTGCTGTTGGATTCTGTTTGCTAGTATCTTGTTGAGGATTTTTGCATCTATGTTCTTCAGTGATATCAGCCTGTAGTTTTCTTTCTTTTTGACATCTTTGTCTGGTTTTGGCATCAGGGTGATGGTGGCCTTGTACAATGAGATTGGGAGTGATCCTCCCTCTGCTGTATTTTGGAAGAGTTTGAGAAGGATATGTGTTAGCTCTTCTCTAAATGTTTGATAGAATTTGCCTGTGAAGCCATCTGGTCCTGGGCTTTTGTTTGTTGGAAGATTTTTAATCACAGTCTCAATTTCAGTGCTTGTGATTGGCCTGTTTATATATTCTATTTCTTCCTGGTTCAGTCTCGGAAGGTTGTGCTTTTCTAAGACTTTTCCATTTCTTCTAGGTTGTCCATTTTATTGGCATATAGTTGCTTGTAGTAATCTCTCATGATCCTTTGTATTTCTGCAGTGTCAGTTGTTACTTCTCCTTTTTCATTTCTAATTCTGTTGCTTTGAGTCTTCTCCCTCTCTTTCTTGATGAACCTGGTAATGGTTTATCAATTTTGTTTATCTTCTCAAAGAACCAGCTTTTTGTTTTATGGATCTTTGCTACTGTTTCCTTCATTTCTTTTTCACTTATTTCTGATCTGATATTTATGATTTCTTTCCTTCTGCTAACTTTGGTTTTTTTGTTCTTTCTCCAATTGCTTTAGGTGTAAGGTTAGGTTGTTTATTTGATATTTTTCTTGTTTCTTGAGGTAGGATTGTATTGCTATAAACTTCCCTCTTAGAACTGCTTTTGCTGCATCCCATAGGTTTTGGGTCATCATGTTTTCATTATCATTTTTTTCTAGGTATTTTTAAAAATAAATTTATTTATTATTTTTATTTATTTTTGGCTGTGTTGGGTCTTTGTCACTGCACACAGGGTTTCTGTAGTTGCGGCTAGCGGGGGCTACTCTTCATTGTGGTGCATGGGCTTCTCATTGCGGTGTCTTCTCTTGTTGCAGAGCACGGGCTCAAGGCATGTGGGCTTCAGTAGTTAGTTGTGGCACGTGGGCTCAGCAGTTGTGGCTCGCAGGCTCTAGAGCACAGGCTTAGCATTTGTGGCACAGGGGCTCAGTGGCTCTGTGGCATGTGGGATCTTCTTGGACCAGGGCTCAAACCCATGTCCCCTGCACTGGCAGGTGAATTCTGAACCACTGTGCTACCAGGGAAGCCCCTCTAGGTATTTTTTGATTTCCTCTTTGATTTCTTCTGTGATCTCTTGGTTATTTAGTAGCATATTGTTTAGCCTCCAAGGGTTTGTATTTTTTACATTTTTTTCCTTTAACTGATATCTAGTCTCATAGTGTTGTGGTAGGGAAAGATACTTGATAGGATTTCAATTTTCTTAAATTTACCAAGGCTTGATTTGTGCCCCAAGATATGATCTATCCTGCAGAATGTTCCATGAGCACTTGAGAAGAAAGTGTATTCTGTTGTTTTTGGATGGAATGTCCTATAAATATCAATGAAATCCACCCTGTTTAATGTGTCATTTAAAGCTTGTGTTTCCTTATTTATTGTCATTTTGGATGATCTGTCCATTGGTGAAAGTGGGGTGTTAAAGTCCCCTACTATTATTGTGTTACTGTCAATTTCCCCTTTTCTGGCTGTTAGCATTCACCTTATGTATTGAGGTGCTCCTATGTTGGGTGCATAAATATTTTCAATGGTTATATCTTCTTCTTAGATTGACCCCTTGATCATTATGTAGGGTCCTTCTTTGTCTCCTGTACTAGTCTTTATTTTAAAGTCTGTTTTGTCTGATATGAGAATTGCTACCTCAGCTTTCTTCTGATTTCCATTTGCATGGAATATCTTTTTCCATCCCCTCACTTTCAGTCTGTATGTTTCCCTAGATCTGAAGTGGGTTTCTTGTAGACAGCATATTTACTGGTCCAGTTTTTGTATCCATTCAGCCAGTCAGTGTCTTTTCGTTGGAGCATTTAATTCATTTACATTTAAGGTAATTATCGATATGTATGTTCCTATTACCATTTACTTAATTGTTTTGGGTTTGTTTTTGTAGGTCTTTTCCTTCTCTTGCATCTCCTGTGTAGAGCAGTTCCTTTAGCAATTGTTGTAAAGCTGGTTTGGTGGTGCTGAGTTCTCTTAACTTTTGCTTGTCTGTAAAGGTTTTAATTCCTCCATCAAATCTGAATGAGATCCTTGCTGCATAGAGTAATCTTTGTTATAGGTTCTTCCCTTTCATCATCACTTTAAATATGTCCTGCTACTCCTTCTGGCCTGCAGAGTTTCTGCTGAAAGATCAGCTGTTAACCTTATGGGGATTTCCTTATATGTCATTTGTTGCTTTTCCCTTGCTTCTTTTAATATTGTTTCTTTGTATTTAATTTTTACACTTTGATTAATATGTCTTGGCTTGTTCCTCTTTGGATTTATTCTCTATGAGACTCTACATTTCCTGGACTTGACTATTTATTTTCAATTGTGCAACTATAATCTCTACAAATATTTTATCAGTCCCTTTCTTTTTCTTTTTCTTCTGGGACCCGTATAATTCGAATGGTGGTGCACTTAATGTTGTCCCATAGTTCTCTAAGACTGTTCTCAATTCTTTTCATTATTTCTGTATTCTGCTCTGTGGTAGTTATTTACACTATTTTATCTTCCAGGTCACTTATCCGTTCTTCTGCCTCAGTTATTCTGCTATTGATTCCTTCTAGAGAATTTTTAATTTCATTTATTGTTTTGCTCATCTTTGTTCATTTACTCTTTAGTTCTTCTAGGTCCTTGTTAAACATTACTTTTATTTTCTGCATTCTATTTCCAAGATTTTGGATCATCTTTACTATCATTACTCTGAATTCTTTTTCAGGTAGAGTGCCTATTTCCTCTTCATTTGTTTGGTCTGGTAGGTTTTTCCCTTGCTCCTTCATCTGCTGCATATTTCTCTGTCTTCTCACTTTTTTTTTAACTTACTGTGTTTGGGGTCTCCTTTTCGCAGGCTGCAATTTCATATTTCCTATTTGTTTAGTGTCTGCCTCCACGGGGTGAGGTTGGTTTAGTGGGTTGTGTAGGCTTCCTGGTGGTGGGGACTGGTGCCTGTGTTATGGTGGGTGGGGCTGGATCTTGTCTTTTGGTGGGCAGGGCCATGTCCAGTGGTGTTTTTTTGTGTCTGTGAACTTAGTGTGATTTTTTCTTGTTGTTGCTGTTTTTGTTTTTTGTGTTGTTGTTGTTTTGTGCCAGGGAGACATACCTGCTGAGGGTGCTGCTGGTGAGCACAAGCAGTCCAGTGTTGCCAGAGTATGAAGTTTGCAGCTGGAAAACATAAGAGTGGTTCAGAAGAGGCAGACCCAAGGCAGGGTCCTGGAGCATTTTGAAGACTGAAGGAAGGAGCTCGGTCTTTTCTGGAAGGCAGTGAGGAGAGTAATGTGATCTGTTGCCTTAGTTTGGTTTCCACAAGAACAGGCCTTTTGACAAGGATTTGGGTCATTTGTTTGCCAGGTGATTCTAGGAAGCAGGTCAGGGAGTAGGGAAGCCTTCCTAGTAACTGGATATCACATGCTCTCAAGACTCTCTTCTAATGGGGAGAGTTGTGTTCCTGTCTTGCTAGTTGTTTGGCATGGGGCATCCAGCACTGGAGCTTGCTGGCTGTTGGGTGGAGCTGGGTCTCAGTGTTGAGATGGAGATCTCTGGGAGAGCTCTTGTTGATTGATATTATATGGGGCCAGGAGGTCTCTGGTGGTCCAATGTCCTGAACTGGGCTCTCCCACCTCAGAGGCTCAGGCTTGACACCAGGTCAGAGCACAAAGACACTGTCAGCCACACAGCTCAAAAGAAAACAGAGAAAAATGGAAAGAAAAATAATAATAAATTTTAAAAAGTTTTTAATTTATTAAAATAAATTTTTTTTTAATTATTAAAACAAAAAAGTAATAATAATAAAAAAGACGAGGACAACTGAACCAATAAACAAATCCACCAGTGATAACAAGCGCTAAAAACTATACTAAGATAAACATACAAATCAGAAAGAAGTCATTTGCAGACAGCAAACCCCAAGCCTAGAGTTGCTCCCCAAATCCACCCCTCAATTTGGGGATGATTCGTTGTCTATTCAGGTATTCCACAGATGCAGGGTACATCAAGTTGTTTGTGGGGATTTAATCTGCTGCTCCTGAGAATGCACAGAGAAATTTCCCTTTCTCTTTGTTCACACAGCTCCTGGGGTTCACCTTTGGTTTTGGCCCCACCTCTGTGTGTAGGTTGCCCTAAGGTTTCTGTTCCCGCCCGGACAGGACAGGGTTAAAGCAGTGGCTGATTAGGGGGCTCTGGCTCACTCAGGCCTGGGGGAGCTGGGAGGAAGGGGTATGGTAGTTATAACTGGAATGCGGTGCAAGCCTGAGGCAGAAGAGGTTGGCGTGAGTTGCAACAGCCTGAGGCATGCCGCGTATTCTCCCAGGGAAGTTGTCCCTGGATCACAGGACCCTAGCAGTGGCAGGCTGCACAGGCTCTTGGGGTGGGGGTGTGTGTGGATAGTGACCTCTGCTTGCACACAGTATTGTTGGTGGCTGCAGCAGCAGTGTTAGCATTTCATGCCCATCTCTGCTGTCTGAGCTAATAGCCATGCCTTGTGCCCACTTCTGGAGCTAATTTAGGTGGTGCTCTGCCTTCTGTGGGCAGACGGGGAAGGAATCCCCTCTCCTTGTGCACCATGAAACAATGGTTTCTTGCCTCTTAGGCAGGTCCAGACTTTTCCCCAGACTCCCTCCCAGCTAGCTGTGGTGCACTAGCCCCTTTCAGGCTGTGTTGATGCAGCCAACCCCAGTCCTCTCCCTGGGATCTGACTTCCGAAGCCCAAGCCTTAGCTCCCAGCCCCCGCCTGCCCCAGCAGGTCAGCAGACAAGCCTCTCGGGTGCTGGTCGGCACCAATCCTCTGTGCGGGAATCTCTCCGCTTTGCCCTCTGCACCCCTGTTGCTGTGCTCTCCTCTGTGGCTCCGAAGCTTCATCCCTGTCACCCCCAATCCCTGCCAGTGAAGGGGCTTCCTAGTGGAAACTTTTCCTCCTTCACAGCTCCTTCCCAGAGGTGCAGGTCCCTTCCCTATTCTTCTGTCTCTGTTTTAACTTTTTTCTTTTGCCCTACCCAGGTACCTGGGGATTTTCTTGCCTTTTGGGAGGTCTGAGGTCTTCTGCCAGCATTCAGTAGGTGTTCTGCAGGAGCTGTTCCACATGTAGATGTATTTTTGATGTATTTGTGGGGAGGAAGGTGATCTCCATGTCTTACTCCCCCGCCATCTTGAAGGTCCCCCCTCACCTTTTTCTTTCGTAACGAAACTTATCAACCATTGTTGGCAATGCAGCAAAAGTTAAGACTGAATGCTGTGTTTTTAACACAAATTTCACAGGTAGCACTAAGATATTTTTAAAACATATCAAAATTATAAGTTTATGGAAATATAGTTTCTCAAGATCAAGATTAAGCAGTGTATATATTGGTAACATTTATATATGTAATATATATGCCATTGTATATATATATATATGTATATACCTATATCTAAGTATCTATATCTATACTTGACTATAGTGTCAAACTATGGCATCCATTACAACATATGGATATATATTCTGAATTTCTCAGTCGATAAAATAGGTTGGTCACTTGTATTTTTTCCTTTCATTCTTTTTTCAAGAGTCATGTAACTATTTAAGGTAGAGAACTATCTAGCATAACATCAATTTCCTTTTCATTACCTTCTTGATGTCCCCGTGAAATAAAGGCTTGTGTTCATCCTAGGACATACCTAAAATTTCCATGTACTGTTTGATTGTTTCTGAAATAATTCTTGAGGCCCTTAATATATCTGTGCCTCACATCTAAAGATACATTGTATATATTATACTTGATCAAACACTTTCCAAGAAAAATTGCAATATGTCTGGTTTTAAAACTATCTTATAACTTTGTGTGTGTGTGTTTATATGTCTACTAGATAAGCCCAAAGTTTTGAAAGAAACCAAATTTATTCAAAGATTGATTAATTCAATGTTGTTGAAATAGTTTCTGTCTTCCCAAAGAAAGCATTATTCTATTTTTATGCAGGAGAGTAAAGATCCTAATGTAATCATTCCTCCTCCTCTTCAATGCCCCCCACCTAAAAATGCACACAAATCTTTTGGTTACAAGGGGAAGTTTAAATAAATGCATTTATCTCCTCTCTTCCCTGAGGTCCATTAAAATGAAAGAAGGAAAAAAATGATAGTAAACTCATAAATGAAAGAACAGGTGAGGGGCCTCAGTAATTAAGAAATTATAATACATTTTTAGAAGATATGGAGCAGACAGAAAAAAAAGAAAGAAAGGAATATATTTCCAAGGGAAAGTGAAAAGTAAGTAGAGACATAAAGGGAGCCTATTTTCTCTTGAGAATCTCAGAACATTGGGAGTTGAGAAATACCAGCTAAGATGGGGTCAGATAGGTGACTAGGTGCTAAAAATGCATTAATTAAAAGTCTATGTAAGGGAGACTCACTGCCCTAAACACAAATCATTCCCCTAATTTGGGAACAGAATGCCAAGCAGATAAGAGTCCAGCTCTGACAATAAATAAGTCAACAAATTAAGTTAAATCTGCAGTGTCCTCTCAATCAAAATTGAAAGACATAAGTGTCTTAGTTTAGGCTGCTATAACAATGTACCATAGATTAGGTGGCTTATCAACAATGAAAATTTATTTCACACAGCTCTGGAGGCTGGCAGTCTGTGATTACAGTGCCAGCATGGCCAAGTTCTAGTGAGAGCCCTCTTCCAGGTTGTGGACAACTCTCTTCTCATTGTATCCACACATGAGATAAGAGAGAGCTTACTAAAGAGAGCTAGAGAGCCCTCTGGGAGTCCCTTCTATAAGGACAGTAATCCTATTCATGAGGGCTTCACCCTTATGACCTAATTACCTCCCAAAGGTCTTACCTCCTAATACCATCACATTTGGGGTTAGGATTTCAACATATGAATTTTGGGGGATACAAACATTCAGTCCATTGCACTGAGATCATTGATTTTTGCATTTTGGTGACTTCAGAAAATTGGCTTATTCTTTGTATCACCATCATAAAGCAAACCTGCTTGTTAATAAAACTAAAGAATTGGCTATTCTCACTGCCTCCACTTCCAAACTTGTCATTCTCTCTTGGACCTATTCCATGAAACAGCTTTTGACAGGGTCACCAAAGACCTCTATATTTTAAAATCTTATGCTCAGTATTCAATTTTCCTTTCTTTTTCTTTTGTTGTTGTTGTTGTTGTCTTTCCTGTGAGCCTTAATAGTTGCTCTTTCCTTCTTCCTTGAAACACTGTTTTTACCTGGATTCCAGATTCCACACTGCTGGTTAATTTGTTACCTCACTAGCTGATCCTTCTCAGTGTCCTCTTCACTGGATTCTTCTCTTACCAACTCCTAAGCATTGGCGTGCCTCTAAGCTCAGCACTGAGACCCCTTCTCTCTATCTACACTCTTCATAGGTGATCTCATGTGGTCCCGTGCAACAAACAGAATTGTTAAAAATGTTTTAAGTCACAACATTTTGAGCTAATTTATTTCACAGTAATTCCTAAGTGAAATATAGGATTAACTAAGGGATTGCATATATACATATTTGCATATCCATTGCTATAAACGCAGACCTTTAAAATATAAAATGCAGCATTCTGTGAAGGTTGTCTTGAAAATTGCACTTTGTTGGTTTCACTTTTTATAAATAGGATTTAGGCCATTAAATATCCATCAACATCACTGATGGTGGTTGCATACTTAATTATTTGGATGTGCCAACATTTATTTAAATAATACTTTGTCATTGGACATTAAAGCTGTACTCAATTGTTTCACTATTGTAAACAAACATTTAATGAGCATCCTTATAGCTAAATCTTTGCACATCATGATACTTATTCATAATAAACATTTGGAAGCATAGTTCTTAAATCAGTTAAATAAAGACGTTTGCTAAGTTCCTGTGAAGAAAGTCTATAACCAATTTACATAACTACCAGCATGCAAAAGAAATATCACTGGTTCTTAATGCCCAAGTTAATTTTTGACATCTAGTCTTAATACTTTATAAGAAAATAAATATATTTGAAACTTGAACTTGTGATATTGAGAAGAATATCACTAGAAGGCAAAAAATTTCATCTTTATGATGAATGATAGACTATTCATTAAAGACAAATTCTTTATCTCAGAAATTGAAGAGAAGGGCACTTGAAAATTAGTTCTCACTTACAATTTGAATAGAAAAGAACTATATTCAGGAAAAACTCTATCATTTTAATTTTATTATAACTTCCTTTAATCCTGGATTCTTTTTATTAAAAAATATTGATAGGCATTTAAGGCTCAGTTTAGCTGCTTTCCTGACATACATTAATTATTTTAGTTATACTGTTATAACTAAACTGTTAGCTAAAGAGTACCTTATGCTTGTGGAATTATCTTTACTATTCAGATTAAAAAACAAGGTTTCCAAACCATTTGGCTTTGTGTGTGTGTGTGTGTGTGTGTGTGTGTGTGTGTGTGTGTGTGTGTGTGTGTTACACAGGCCTCTCACTGTTGTGGCCTCTCCCGTTGCAGAGCACAGGCTCCAGACGCGCAGGCTCAGCGGCCATGGCTCACAGGCCCAGCCGCTCCGCGGCATGTGGGATCTTCCCGGACCGGGGCACGAACCCGTGTCCCCTGCATCGGCAGGCGGGCTCTCAACCACTGCGCCACCAGGGAAGCCCTGGCATTTTTTAATACTGGTCTTTTTAAAGGTTTCATTGAGGTATAATTTTTATACAATAAGCCATATATACTTAATAAGTACAATTTTATGTTTTGATACATGTATAAACCTATGGAAACATTACCAAAGTTAAGATAAGGAACATATTGATCACTCTCCAAAAGTTTCTTCACTTCCCATTTTTATGAATCTTTCTCATTCCTTTTTGTACCCCACTCCCCAACTCTCATCCTGGGTGATGACTTATCTGCTGCCACTAAAGGTTACTTTGCATTTTCTAGTTTTATATTTATATACATGGAATCATACATCACGCAGTCTTTTTTTTTGCCTGGTTTCTTTTACTGGCATAATTATTTTGAAATTCATCCATGTTGTTACCCATATCAATGGCTCATTCCATTAACATATACAGTCTGTCTTCAAGTGATATTATACCACTTCCTGTACAAGAATTCAACAACAGTGTACTTTAATTTTCCCTTCCTTGCCCTTATTCTATTGTTGTAATATAGTTTACTTACATATATATGTGCATATATATATATACTCAACATGACATTGAAGTTGCATCTGTTTAAACAGTTGTATATTTTAAAGAAATTTAAATATAAGGAAAATATTTTATATTTACACATTGTTTACCATTTCTGATGTTTTGCATTTTTTGTGTAAATCAATATTTCTTTCTCATATAATTTTCCTTCTGCCTGAAAAATTTGTCTTTAATATTTCTCATAGTGTGGGTCACCTGATGATGAATTCTTTTAGCTTTTGGAGGTCTACAAAAGTGTCTTTATTTCAATTTCATTTTTGAAAATTATTTCCTTTAGGTATAGAAATATAGGTTGCCATTTGTTTAATACTTTAAAAAAAATTTATTGTATTTATTTAGCTTTTATACAGCAGATTCTTATTAGTTATCTATTTTATACATATTAGTGTATACATGTCAATCCCAGTCTCCCAATTCATCGCACCACCAGCACCACCACCCCCTTTCCCCACTTGGTGGCCCTACGTTTGTTCTCTATGTCTGTTAATACTTTGAATGATGTTGATTCACTGTCTTCTCACATTTTTCCCATTAAAAATCTATCCTCCTTGTTTTGTTTTTGTGCATGTAATGTATTCTTTTTCTCAGGCTGGCTTTAAAGTTTTCTCACTATCTTCATTTTTAATCAACTTATTTATGATGTCTTGGTGTCATTTTCTTTATGTTTCTTGTGCTTAGCTTTTGTTGAGATTCTTGGATTTGTAGGTTTATAGTTTTGATACCCCTTTTGCTTCAGGTATTCCAAGTATATACCTATTAGTCCACATAAAGTTGTCCTATAGCTCACTGATGCACTTTCCTTTTTTATTATTATTATTTTTTCCTCTGTTTTATTCTAAATGGTATCTATTTTTATTGCTTCAAGTTCACTAATCTTTTCTTCTTCAATGTCTAATCTTCTATTCATCCATTCTAGTGGGATTATAGTTTTCATTTCTTATGGTTTAATTTGAAATTTTTAATAATATCTTTTATGTCTCTACTGACCTTTTTGAATATATGAAATTTATGTAATACAGTTACAATTACTTTTAATATCTTTGCTTATTTTGACATCTGTTTTAGTACAGGATTGGTTTCAATTGATTGACTTTTTTCACTCATCATGTGTTATAATTTCCTTCTTTGCATGCTGATTAATATTTGGATTCAAGACGCTGTGTCTTTTACCTTGTTGGGTGGTAAACAATTTTGTATTTCTAAAATATTCTTAAGCTTTGCTTTGGGATGCAATTAAGCTTTAGAAACAGTTTGAGCCATTCTGGTCTTGCACCTACTTTAGAACTGGAGGGTGTTTGTCTAGGGCAAATTATTCCACAATAATGAGGGAAGACTATTCAGAGTACTCTGCCCAATTATGAGGTCTTTCCAGTCTGGCTGGTGGGAATGATACTATCATGAGTGTTGGGCACCATTTCCTCTAATATTGGGGCGTGGATATTTCCCAGGGCCTGGCTTTTTTCCTCACATGAATGCACTGATCAGTACTCTACTGCCTACTTGAGGCGACCCTCTGTAGTATCTGGAGGTTTTTCTATGTGAAGCTCTCTCCTTTTCTGCACTCTGTTCTGTGAAGTTCAACAACCTTGGTGCCCCTGGACTCTCAACACTATCTCTTCATTTCAGGGAAGCTGGAAGACTCAATGTGCCTTTCTTCTGTGCCGTCACATGGGAACTCTCTCAAGGCAGTTAGCTGGGGTAGTTATTAGGCTCACCTTGTTTGTTTACCATCTCTCAGGAATCCGTGTCCTTCATTGACAGTTGTCTAGTGTCTTAAAATCTTTGTTTCAAATAAATTTTTCCAGTTTTGAATGCTTCCAGTAGGAGGGTAATTTCAATCCTTATAACTCCATCTTGACCAGAAGTGAAAGTTTACACTAATTTTTTAAAACTATTACTTACTTAGCTTAAGCTTTTTACTTTCTAGGGCTGTTAATTACATGAAGGGAGGGGTTGAAATTACAGACTTATCTTCACAATATACTGCTTTCATTGTGTCACTCTCAACTCCAAAACCCAAATGGCTCTTCTAGCTCATGAAGTTAATATAAATATAAACACAAGCCAATAAAGGCAGTTGTATAAAGCACTAAAACAGGACGTTCATTGTTTACAGCTTTCTTATTCTAGCTTGATGCAAGGAGACACTTAATACAGAGGACTGGATAGACTATATAATCTTTATTCAATCTCCATGACTAACATTACTCACAAACATAATTTTTATACGAACTTCACAAGAAGTTATAGGTTGTATTCTCTGAACACAACCTGGACTCCAGATAATCTGTCAGATGAAAGAATATTAACCCCCACAAGTGTAAAACTTAAGGACTCTAAACAAGACATTTGCCTAAATAGTTGATCACCTCACTTACATATATAGTGGGAACCAGTTTTAATCTACTACAAGTATAAGAGTATCTTTCCTTAAGCATTTACAATATGAGTTGTGATTTTTTTCCACAATGTTTGCATATATTTGTAGACTTGTACCCTCTTTTCAAAGGTGACACATAAACTCCTATAGAATGTCAAACTCCTGTAATTAACACTTCTCTTAACACTTTTCAAAATAGAAGGACTTTCAAGTAACAGAGTTTTTGTTGGAGGTATATTAATTTCTTTATTAAAGAATAGTAGAATACTAGAGAATGAAAAACTTTTATGTGGATTAAATTCTTTAGGAAATATTTCAGAGAAAGCATTTTAACCTTAAAAATTCATAGAATTTTAGTAAACAGGGAAGCTGTAAATAGTGCTTCCACAAAATAAAATTACTAAATTCATGGTTTAGTTCCTTATTACTCTATATATTATTCTTGGAGCCAGATTTCAATACACCCTAATTATGTCTTAATGACTAATTCTTTATATACAGGTGCAGAGTTGTTTTAGAATTTTTGTGACTTAGGATATGTCCCTTTTATACAGTGATGAAATCAGCAAAGTCAGTACCTTTCAATATGTCTATGTGGATGAACTGTACTTAATCAGTCCTACTAGAGATTACCATTAGCGTGTATTTCAGCCAGCTATTTCCATAATAGTGCTATATAATGAACCACTCCTATTCTCCTCAGTGTCCTAAAATAACAACAATTTTTCCATGCTCACCAATCTTCAGGTTGGCTGGAGGTCAAATGATTTAGGCTGGATCTGACTGAGCTTCATAGTAAGCTTCAGGTTGAGTTTAGGACTGTTCTAGCTGGATCTATTCCTCATTGCTTGCACTCTTTTTCTATCTCATTAACAGCCTAATAGAGGTAGAAGAAATCTGTTCAGTGGTGAACTAGATTATTTTCTCCACCACCAGAAATGGATTTTAGAGATGGTTAATGTGAGAGTATTCCAGGGATGTGGGAATGTTTGCATAATTTTACCTGAGAATTTCCCAAGCATCTCCACCTTGTCTTTGACTATGTCCTTCTATGTCTCCTGAGCCTTTGCCAGGAGACTATACACAAAGCAAGACTGCCTTTTTTGAATTCTTGATAACTTTATGTGTTGCAGCATATTGTTTCCTACGAGCCAAATATCATAATACCTTTAATGGCCATAGCCAGTTGCCTACCAAGTTAACTCTAAACATGAAACCTTTCTCCAAGAAGAAACATCTCAAAATTTATAGCCTATAAGAAAATTTACCTTAGAATATCTCATTTTAAGTCTGAAATTCTCAGATACCTGTTAGGAATATAAAACAGAGTCTTTTTTTTTTTTTTTTGGATGGGAGAATAATAAACAGCAATAAATAATGGTTTGGAGTTTTAGTGGCTTATCAATACCTGACTGAACTCATTAAGTAATCTGTCTTCAGTCTTATTTAGTGCTATGAAGTCCCCTAATAGCTTATAAACCTGAACACAAATGTGTTCAGGTTTATACACAAATACACAAATGTGTACTGCTCATTTACTTTTTGCCAGCCACATCACTAGTAAAACATTTCTTCTTTTATAAGAAGATATTTATAAATCAAAATCATATTTGGACCATTACTATTTAGGTTCCTTTGGAACCTTATCTACTATGACACTTTAAACAGTCATGTTCCTTATGAACACTGCTGTACAAAATGTAGGGAATTTGAGGGTCATGTGCATAAATGTGTGATTTATCCTTTTTTTTAAAAAAAAATAAAGAATGAAAAATAAGAATTTTGCGAATTTGCCTAATATATAAATTTTCTGCCCTCTGGCACTGGCCTATACATTTTCCTGTTCAGAGATCTTGCCTGGTACCCATGCAAGAAGGTAGACCTACTGACTCCTATAATTTGGTTACCACTTGAAGATAGTAATCAAAACTTTCTTGGAATATAGTAACATAAGAGCATTGAATAACAGAAACCTGGAGAGGACTTGGGGAGAGAATAAGGAGCACTGGTTTTCCTGGGGATGGCAAAGCTCTCTTCTGCTCCAGTCCTTTCATTGTCCTCCATGGATCCCAGTTCTATGCCCTTGTCAGGATCCCTCTACTAGATGATTCAGAATTCCTCCTAAGAGTAACTTTTGAAAACATAGTTTTAATTCTTCAGTGTCTATCATTCCTCATTGATTATTATTTCTTTCTAAGTTTTGCTTTTCCCTGAGGGAAAACCTTGTATACTAGCACATTGGAACATTTTGACCAGACTAGAGTGACTCAGACTTATTTAAACAATGTCATATGTCTTTTATTCCACATTAAAATGCTGCATCAACATAGGTAAAATATAAGAGACCTGGATTTGCTTCTCTCTGATATTGCTATATTTCTCTAAAGGTCTCCAAATAAAGTTGTGATTTTATATGGAAACTGAGAGTATTCCCACTGGATTCTAAAAATCGTGAATGTCTGTGCTTATCTACAGTTGGAGTAATGTCTAAGCTCTTAAGACTTATATACACATGTCTTCATTCATACAATAAACATTAATTGAGTGCTTACTATGTTTCAGGCACTGGTACTACAGATAAGAAGGCAGAATTTAAAAGAGGAATATTTCTCATTCTAAGAGGACAAGAAATAGGAAAAAGACAAAAATAAAGACAAGAATGGGATGGAATAAACTAACACATTCTGACTCATACTCACTTATGAGCTGCAAAGATCATCCTGGCTTCAAAATCACCATGTGCATGACCCTGTTGGCACCTGCCTCTGGCCCAGTGCCTAACACATTGTATTCTCCCATGTTAAATTCCTCCTCTCTGGCCTGCCACAATGGAAAGCACTCAGCCTGGTAACCTCTATGGCCACTGGTTAAGTTGCGGCACAGACCAAGTGGCTGAGATCTATAGCTAAGGAAGTAGACAGTTCTCAGACGCCACAGCTGAACTGGTGTAGTTGCACGACTGCTAATGCAATGCTCTTGAGTACTGAACTGTGCTGACATCCTGAGAGGGATCAAGGGAGTCAGCATTACACTGAATTACATTATACTGTATTACATTACATTACACTACACTACACTACATTACATTACATCTGATGCCTAAAACTGGCATTATTTTACATTCTTGGGACACATACCTTGCAGAGGCACAAATACTTAGATGGGGACCCCAAAGACCCATACTTGAAAGAAAAAGGAATGGACAAACAAATGTAGGTATTTTAAAATGTTATTTTTAAGTTTATAGAACATTTCATCCTTTCAGATTAAAACGTATTTAGGGACCTCTGCACTGCTATCACATAGAATAAGTAAATTTCAGTTAAAATAAGAGTATTAACACCAGCCTTAACAATATCATTAGCTAGAAGAGAAATTTTAGCTAATGATACCCAAAGGTCAAAAGACTTGATACCCAAAGGTCAAAAGACTTCAATTCATAGGTCACTTGGAAGTTCCCGCTTAGGAACTTGAGAAAGGCATTTAATGCTGTACTTGGATTTAGAAGCACTTTCTCAAGAATAAATCACTAATAAGAATCCTCCCTTCCATCACATTGGGTTACCTCACAAGTCAGTCCAAATGCCAATGCTTTTTGCTTTGATTTTCCCAAAGTATTAGTAATATATTGTTATTCACTTCTGAATGATATTTCTCTGAGTTTTAAAAAAGTAAACCTAATTTAAGGTATTGCTGATATATTAAAGACAAGTTAATCATAATGATGTGATTTAGAACTAGGTATTTGAAGAAACAACTTTTTCTACATCATTTCTGTAAAAGCATCTCTTGACCTGGAGCTGTGCCTGGGACTTCTATATACAGTCAGTGTAAAAACTGGGATATATTTCCCCCAAAGAACTTACAGTCCAAATATATGACACAGATCCTCAGGAAGAGTTAAAATTATTTTAGAATTGGTACTAAAAATTAGAGGATGGCAATTGTTAAGATAAGACATTTCAATTGTTAAGACAAAACTTTAAAGACAGATTTTTTTCCCCCCATCATCTTAATGGTCTGGTGTCATATGTAATTCAGAGAAGGTAACTCTACAACTAAGCACACTGAACACATGTAATCTATCAAGAGAGTAAATAATAACACTTGCAAATTTCTTTAAGCCCTGAAATCAATCAAGGGAAAAGAAATAAATTATGATCTATGACTCGAATCTTTTACTAACATTTCTACTTTTTGAACGAATGGCATCGTACCACTGAATGCTTCCTCTCGGCGGGGTGGGGGGGTGGGGGGATGAACTGGGTGATTGGGATTGACATGTATACACTGATGTGTATAAAATTGATGACTAATAAGAACTGCTGCATAAAAAAATAAATAAAATTAAATTTAAAAAATTAAACAAAGAATGCTTACTCTCTCTTACAGTTAGAAAATGTGTAATGGCATCATAATTAAAATATACCTATTGGTTATAAATTTACATATAATGCTACAGTAGTCATTGGACAAGAACTATTCAGGCAGAGATTCTACCTTCTAAGAGTTTAAAATCAGAACTTATGACACAAACTTGAATAAATCAGTGTCAGTCGTATAACATAATAACTGAAAAGAAGTAGATACTAAACTATGATCATAAATTCATCTAAGGAGACTCAGTGGCATATGGTGGAGGTTACAAAAAGTTTAGGTGAAATGTAGCAGGAGTATGGGGATAGGGAATGTGTCAGCTCTCTTCTGATCACGACTCAAAGACTTCCTGGAAGATGCAGGGCTTCCAAAGAGCTAAGTTTGGGGCAAAGTGACAGGATGGAGTTCTCTCTGATCACATAGTTATGGGACTGGTTTGAACTATGCTGGGAAGTGGGAGTGGGATAATAGGACAGAAGAAAGCTGAGAGACCTTGACTGAAGTTAACAGAAAGTACACAGCAAAATAGGAAACAGTGCCGAAAGGGGTCCAGAGAAGTTTGAGCACCTAGAACCAAAATTACAGCTTTCCAGGCCAAGGAGAAATCAATCTCACTCTTAGTTTTGACTCAAGAAACTGAATTAGAAATAAACAAACCTGAGAATTATTCATTAAGAAATTCCCATGTGGACAGTTTCTATTTCAAAACCACGAATTTCAGTATGCAAAACATATGAGCTAAAGGCAGAAGAACAATGCTTACTATATGAGGTATGCAGAAATGATTCTAGTAAGAAAACAGAAAAATGCAAGAGATAAAAATTATAATTTTGTACCCACTTATTCAGGACTTCCTCTTGAAAGTGAAGAACAATCAGATTTAATTATGATAGAAAAGAAACAAAGCATTTACCTGTTTGGTTGGTGGACTGTTTATTTATTGCTCTGTTATCTAAATATTTATTATAGATACTAAACTAATACAACACCCAAGTCAAACAGACTACTCTCCATCAACTCAAAAGTGAACTATCCCATCCTGGTCTATCTCCCTCTTATCCACATTTCAAGCTTACAGTGCACTTTTTAAATGAACTGACACTTGGGATTTGAAGAATAATTCATTTTCTATTGTAAAAAGATTTTTAGAGGGAAAAAAGAAAAAAGGAAAGAAGAAAAGATCAAGTCATATCTGTTAGTTCCTTAGAACAGCAAATAATTTTTCTGGAACATAATATCATTATATTCCCTTTTTCATGGTGGTCTTCTCTCATGTATACAACCCCCCCCCCCACACACACACACACTAATCAATGAAAAACCAAGTCAGGTTGGCTTTCCTGAGTTACAGAACACCATTTATAAAGGGTCACAACCATCCCCTCTTTTATCTCAAGACAAGAGATCCTTAAAGTAGCAACTGGTTTGGGTCTTGAGAAGTCAAAACAACACAATAGCAAAAACAAAACAAAAAAAAAATGAGAGAGAGAAGAGAAAGGAAGACAGAAAAAGAGAATTTTGACCACTTGAATATATTTGTATTCAAATTACACATATTAGAAGCTTGTTTACTTAGGGAAATTATTACATATTTTTCTGAAGTTATGAGTAAAAATGTGAAACAGTTGGAAATAGTCACTACTCAAATTAAAGATACTTTTATTTTTTATTAGGAAACCTAATGGCTGGAACACAGTTTAGCATTTGAAAAAGACTAATAAGATTCCTTGCTTGGAATCTTATAATAAACAATGTAGTTCAAGGGGAGGGTGGATTATTTGACCCAGCTGGTGAAACAGGTGAGCAGTGGGTTGATGAGCGCTAGCAGTATTATGACTGCCATGGTGCTGAATTCAGGAAATATTTGCACTTCCTTTTCCTATTCCCCTTTTCTTTTAGTCTTTGATGGATATATAATAATTATATTTTATAAGAATGCCAGTGGTGACGGAAGTGCTTCTCCTAATGCAGAGGCTGTAAAGCTATCAGAAGAGCTTTAAGCAAATGTTATCTGTTTTACAGAAGAAATCAATTACCCGCAGATTGCTTAAACCAGTGACAGGAATGGTAAGGAATAAAATGTGTTAAGTAGAAAAGTTACAGCCATCAACATGTAAGGAATTACATGATATATGAAAGCAATCACTTGTTCAATTTACCTTCAAAACTAAAACACGTTCTTCTGCATTGGAAATAAACATGAACCTCTCTCTGAAAAGAGGCCAATTTCCAACTCAATGGAAAAAGTACTGTATAAATTTTAGCCAGCAATAGTGCTATTAGGAGCACACAACCAGGTTTTCAGAGATAAAGTATGTGAACTATTTCACATACTTATTTCAAAGTAGGCATCAGTTTGTCTTCATCTTCCTGCAATTCAGCATTATGTAATTTTCCAGATATGCCTGGAATAAAAGGAGTCTGCGAGAAAATACTTCACGCTTTAGAACATTCCTTATATTTATGTCGAACTGCAAAGGATTTTATTCAATTAAAACTATCTTTAGTATATTTAAGTTTTAATACTCATTATTCTCTGTTGGTAACATCTTAGTACCTATATTAGCAAGACGAGATTCAGAAGTGGTACTTTTTTCTCTGCTTAAGAAAAGTAAATGTTTCAGAGAGGCTCTGACAGTTCTTATGGAGGACTTCATGGTTCAAAATACTCATCAACGCTGTTAATTACTCAGGTGGAGTTGGCATCTTGCTTGTGAAAAAAGGTCACCATTTTTAGTTCTTTATCCTATCGGTCCTTTAGGAATTTTTGCCTTGTATCATTTAATTTTTAAAACAAATTAATTCAAATCACATGTAACATAAAACGTGATTTCTTAATATTGCAAAACAGGAATCATTTTACCAGATGTGCCATTAGTGACATCACAGCATAAGCATCACATTTCTGTCATTGTGTGCAATGACAGCCATAACGAGAGACACCTGCCTAATGAAGAACTTATGATTTTCTTTTTACTTTCTTCTTTTTTTTTTTAGACAGGGAAGTGTTTAAAAGAATTTGCTCCCATGATCTTTTAATAGAATCAGGAGTAATATACCAGCTGGTGCATATCATTCTTTTACAATATTTTGAGGGAGAGTTCTACACTGATTTAATTTTCTTGGGAATAAAATAGGTATATTCAGATTTCATGCAAGTCAATTGTCCTTAATGGACATGTGTTAATGATAAATTCAAAGTACTACATTTTTGGAACATTTTTAAGTTAAAATTTTTAAGAAGAGTCACACTAGTAGTTTTTTTTTTCTTCTCCCCATTCTGACACAGAAAACAATATTTTGAATATTCCCAAATGAAAGACAATACAGCTAGTGCTTTTCTCTCTGCAAAATTATCAGGTTCATATAATGGTGATGTCCTACTGATTATTCACCACAGACGTTCCAGCAGGATAATGCATTCTTAAAATATGAACTTGAAGCTAAAATATTAAATATGCATTTTCTACTCCTATAGGACATGTTGAAATGCCACATGCTGTTGGTGAGAATGACCCATGAGTGTTGGATTTTTCTCCCCCTTGCTCTTCTTTTCCAGAAACAGTTAGTGTGGCGTGCAGTGAACCAAATCAACAATGTGATTCAAGCTGTCTCCGTAGCTTCTTGGCAAAAGAAACCCCCCCCTGCTACAGCTTCCAGCTCTTGCTTCCCACACTTTAACATCTTCTGTCACCTCTGGCGCTTTTACTGACCCATGCTAAGCTAAACTAAAGGATGATAAGTTTGCTGCCTTTGCCCTTGTCCTGAGGGGCTGCACATTATCCTATCAAGTATCAGTAGCCATTTCTGTGGGATATTTGTCACCCCACGAAGGCCTTTGGAACAAATGAAATGGGCAGCGAATTACAAAAATGTCATTCTCTAAAGGAAATGGATGAAGCCTTTTGTTCTCCAGTAATAAATAGATGCCATAGGCTTATAACACTATTTTTATATGAATTGACAGGGTTACTATTTCTAGTTCATTAAGGAAACAGCTTGAAAACATTTCTTTCTGTATTTTAAAAAGTAATGTTGTTTCCCTCTTTTCTTCTCAGTGATAAATATAAACAATACCTGGCAATAGATCCTAGAAATCATAGCTCATGATTCATTTCAAGTAACTTTTGGTAATAATTGTTTTAAGAATGTATAAAAATAATTTTAGGAGGGATTTTGAAATTATAAATGGATTATGTGAGAAGTATCTATGAACGGATTTTAAAAGTCTGATTTATACCTATTTCTCCTTTCTTCATAAATCACAAATATATTACTTCCTTTTCTTACTTTTCTCACACATTATAGTTTTACAGGGCATCATGATAAATATGCCATGGACAAAGGTCAAGCAAAGAATAATAACTCAACTCCTTAAATGAAAGCTTCAAAATAAATCCTCTGTGTTTAACAGTGGTATACGGGGGTCAAGATGACTATGTCCCAGACTAGAGAATAAAATGTGTGTTATATCTTTTAGCCTCAGTACATTTGTTAAATGGGTATATTTGGACTGACATACTTAGATGTTCTTTGAAGTAGAATTTGAGAAAGAAACATAATACATGGTAATAAATTAAATAACATCACATGTTTTTAGATAGACTTGGATTGGGTGGTTTATCAAGCTGAGCTGAGTAGTTATTAACTATTTCTAATATAATAGGTATATTTCTTCTATAAATTCATGTAACCAAGGATTTTAGAATTGAGCTGCCTTCTGCTTAATAAGCTTATTTTGTTAAGCAAAATTTGTAAGATAAGGTAGTGAAAATCATGAGTGAGAATTTTTAAGTGACATATTAATATATCGATGAAGACTAGTAATAGTTGTGATATACTCTTTGTGAACATAATTTAAGAGTGAAATACATTATCTGGATTTATCTTCAGATTTTCTGAGTCTACGTTTTAAATCATAACTCTTGAGTAGACTGACTGCTTTGCATACCTTAGGTTTAGTCAATAGATGCCAAGATTTTGAGAGAATTGATTAGCAAAAACTGGGCAAACCAATTCTCACTTTCAATCAGGTCACAGTCACCATTTCCTGGAGGCAAATGATTTAAAAATTTCAGCTATATCTTATACATCTTCAGTGAACATCTGCCTTATTTTATATTTTTTAATTTCTTTTTGCTTCTTAAAATGGGAACACATGCCTTGCTCTGTGAACTCCCCAACTGTATGATCTGTGATAGGGCACTATGGGAGCCAAAGGTTCTTCAAAGAATACCTAAGTTTGTCAGTCCACATATATTCATTTAATGCGTGCCAGAGCTCCAAGTACTAAAGCACGATTTAATCTCTAGATGGATCACTGTCATTCTGACTCCTGTTTACTGCTGTGAGCCATCCGATACTCACCCTCTAGAGTCTTTTTTCTGGCAAGTTCGTCTCCATTGCTTGCAATGAAGAACTCTTTAAACACTTAAATTCCTTAACTAAATCTAGCTGGTGATTCTTGCACATTAAGGGAGGGGAAAGTGTTTGAAAACACAAAGGAAGAAAACCATAAGTATTTTTTTTCTCTGCAAATGAAAAATGATGGCTAATATTCCCCATCTTTGTATCACAAATAGCTTAGGTAGGTTAAACAGAAGCATGGTACATAAAATGATTTTCATTAAGAGAAAAATTGTTAAAAACATTACAGTAGGTTACTCAAAGAGTTGAGTGATTTGGTTTTCTGTTGATCTTTAAAAATAAAGCAGATTTCATCTTATTTAATTGTATTTTGTTCTGTCTCATTCAAAGGAATTAAAGTGAAAACTATATGCAATCTTTTCATCATCTAGATACTTATCGTTTAAAATTTGGCTTCTATCTATATCTGACTTCGCAAATGAAGACACTTCTCAAGGGGCATCAGTGTTCTCTTAATTACAAAATGTAAAGTCCATTTAAAATTGATTAATTTCCCTGATTTCTAATCTTTAATTTAGTCAACAGATCTAAATCTGAGCTTCTTATTTCCCAGAATATCTTCCTGCTGATTCCTCATTGTTACATCCTAGGAAGCAGTAACTGTAAGCCCAGAGAACATCAGTGGTATTGTGAGAAAGGCCATAGGAAAGGATGCTATATTTCCACCTAAGAGGGAAAAAAAAAAAAAAGGTAACAAGAAGCAAAAAGAAATGAGTTCCCCCACCTACTGGTGAAACTGAAGATTGTTTGAGCCACATTTGAGCCAAGGGCTTCAAAGCAAGAAAACCAAATGAAAGCTAAAGGTACTGGCAACAACTTGCAGCCTCTGGATCCTACCAGGACAGGAGATGGGCAGACGGGTGTGTGGCTGCTTTAGAGCCGTGGCAACCTAATGGAAAGATGTTCTAACACACAGACACCCTGATCTCGTTGACGGGCTGATCGGCACTCAGGAATATAGAATTTGGCAGAACGAGGTGAGGGTGGGGGGAGTGCAGTTTATTTTGGCATTTTTTTGTATAATTTATTGAACAAATGATATTTTTGATAGTGAATGATATAATGAATTACATTAAGTTATTCTGGGTAAGAATACCTACCTGCCTATATATACCCATGTTTTGGAGGAGAGAGGGCAGAAAAAGTTACAATATGTCAATCTGGACATATTTTATAAAATCACTTAGGAAATTTGCCCCCCAAATGGCAGATTATTTATATCAGAGGCACTTGTGGCATTTGGACATTTAATTTGACTAAATATAGCTAGTGAGTCTTCACTATAAGAGAGGGAAACATATTTGAAAAGCATATAGAAAGAAAACATAAGAAAAACTTAGAGTTTGAAGAACTAAATTTTCTAGAATAATCAAGTCTAAAGAAGAAAATTTTTCTTTTTTTTTAACAAATTAGAAGCGTGGTAGGTAAAAGGAGATTCCTTTAATAGAAAAGTGTTAAAACATTGTGGTAGGCTACCAGTTTAATTTCCTTTTGCATTGATCTTTAAAAAAATAGAGTAAACTTTGTTCTATTTAGTCAATTCTCTTCTATCTTGTTAGCACATCTCTCCCTTCAATTCCTGTCCAGTCAGTTGGCTAACACTCTTGATTTTGACCTTCAATATTTCTACCATCTGAATATAATTTTAAATTTCAGTTGCCTCTATACTAGTTTGGACCCTCACGATCTCTCTCTTATGTAGATTGCTACCACCCAAAAACAAAAACGAAAATTTTTTAGAATCATCAAGGCTTACTTTCATTCTCCCTCCATCTCTATTGTACTGTATTGTATAATAAAGGAGACTTTGTAAATCACCTCTTCCCCTCACACCAAAAAGCCTGGAAGCAGTCTAGTACAGGATTCACACTGTTGCATCTCTCACTAGCTCGGTGAATGTGGCCAGGTTGCTTCAAATCTTTAAGACTCAGTTTCGTCATTCAGAAAAGCAGGACTGATAATAGTTGATATTTTGAAAGCACCTGATTTTTTTGCAAGCTTTTCCCAAGCCATTTGTCATAATATGTTCCCTCCCAAGACAGAGACTTTTGGTAGGTGTGTTTTCTAACAACACTTAAACAATATGAAATGCAAAATACGTTATCTTTTGAATTTGATGACATTTAGAACATGTATTCAATAATATTTAAAATAGTACTTATTTACAAAATGATTTGGTTTTCTTCATAAAAATAATTGTATATGCTAATTTCATTACCTGATATTTATACACATATGTATAAATATGTAAGTGCAAGTGGTTTAAACTCGTGTACTGAAATGGATCTAGGTGATTTTTTTTCTGTAAATACTTTCTAAAAAGATGGGAACAATCAGAGTTTATGAAATCTGAGACCAGTTTTGAGTAATATGGTCGAGGGTTAATGAGATACTCTAAACCTAGATCTTTAAATGCCTTTTTTATAGCAGCATTAATATATTTTTTTGTTAAGAACACAATAACTACCACATTTACTCATTCCTGGGGAATAATCATGAAGGTTGATTTTCATTACCATCTTAATTTTCAGATGATAATATTAAAGTGGAATCACAAACTTGGGCTGTTAACACTTAGTAAAATGAAATGTAATTTAAACCCATAATGAACAATTTTAAAAAGGAAGTGAACTACTGCTTTTAAATGGCTCAGCTTGTATTGATAAAAGTTGGCACACATAACTAATCTTTTTAAAGTTTACTTTCCAAATTTAACTTTGAGCTGTCACACAGCAACTATTGCTGGTTAAAAACTGCTTTGCAAAATCAGCCATAAAATGTGTATTATATATACATTTAATATAGAGAGAATTCTTCAAAGCATAATATATTAATTAGCTACATGATATAGCAAGTCACGATTAGATTACTTATTGAACTAATTTAATTTGCACAGTGGCAGCTAATTTAAAGGAAGCATTTTCTTTTCAGCTTGTTTTTAGAAATTGTTGGGTAAAAATTATTAGTCTGGAATTTGAAAACAATCTTTCTCCCTCCCTTTCTCTCTTTGTGATAACTTCTACCTTTGGTGATAACTTCGACCTTTGGTGGATAGAGAGAGAAATATTTTTAAAATGATAAGAATAAACTAGATGATGAAAACCCACTGGAAGAAGAAAATGAATTCCAGTTTCTAAGATTAGCATCAGATTTTCATCTCTTTATGCCCTTTTCAGTATCCTTTTGAAATCAGTGGGAGATCTATGCATCGGGGTAAGAAAGCTCACCTTAAATATGCTGTTGGGATATACTCAGAACAAACAGATGGAAATGGAATCCTCCTGCCCACGGGTCTACATGCTTGTTTCTGTACTCATATATTCTGAAGAAGCAAATGTTCTGCTTGTTCCTAAGAAGTAGGAGATCAGAGAGAGAACAAAGAAATAAAGGGCCTTGATCCAATAATAGTGGGCCTTAACCAAGCTATTAATGCAAAAAGACATGATGGAAAAAGTTTGTGTATGATTACTAATATATTTTGAGACTGATGTATAAATGTCTAAGGGGACATGGGGATATGGGGATACACATATACATATAGCTGATTCACTTTGTTATATGGCAGAAACTAACACAACATTGTAAAGCAATTATACTCCAATAAAGATGTTAAAAAAAATGTCTATGAAGAGTCTCCCTGAAAAGAACAAGTGACCCAACTGTATTAATGCTAACTGATAAGGAGCAAAACTTGGCCACATTACAGAGCCCCAAACTTGAGGAAAATAAAACTATTCCAAGGATGTTGCAGGTATACTTTACAAGACATTCTAATTAAATAATAAATATCCATAGTCCAAATACACCAATGGGTTCATTAGTGGAAATGAACAAAAGAAAAAGTGATATAAGGAAATAGGAAAGCTGTTTATTAAAATTTAGTTTGGTATACAAAAGGTAAAATATGTCCCAATTCAACTAGCATTGTCTCTCTTACCAATCTGTGATCATCCTGCTATTAGTATGGCTCTCATATTCTAACCACAAATTACTCAGAAATAAGTGTATTGATGGTTTAATCAGATATTTGCCAACTTAGAAGTCATTTGTCAACATGAGATGTACACCTTGTATAGTTTTCAAATGATGGAAACTGATAACTGCACAGGCAAAGCTCTGATCAGATTTATTGATCTGTGGATTTACTGACCATTTATTTTGTGCTAGCACTATTAAAAGCCCACAAGTAAATCCTATGTGGTTGATACTCTTCTTAGACGGAAAAGTTCACTAAAATTTACCTATAAACCCATTTTGTGAAGTCTAGAACCCCTCCCACATCCAGTGGTAACTGTAGCCTAAGATACAAAAATACTGGTCACCCAAACCACTTATACCCTTTGAGAGAAGCATTTATGCACACTGCAAAGACTAGGATCTAATTCCAGTTAATGTATTCAGAAATAATGAAATTCATAAATTCTATTCTGGTTTAAAATTTTATTCTCTTAAGTAAAACGTGTTGCCTTATGGCCCTCAATTTAATAGAAACAATTTCAATTTCACATACACGTTTCCCCTCTCTGTTTTGTGCTTTACACTATAATGGAGATAAACAAAATATTTTTGAATTAATTAAACAAATAAAAAGCCTGAAGTCCAGAAATGTAGGTAGAAACACTCTTACTGAGTTATCTCATTTTTTTGGTTGTTGTTCCCTGTTGGAGTTATTATTTCAAGTTCATACTTTGATGTTGGAGTATAGAAAATATTCAGAATAAAATAAAATTAATGAAATTAATAATAAAAGAGCTGGTAAAATCAATTTGAACAAGAAACAGGTTGATATTCTCATGGGACTTGTGAAATAAACTAAGTTGATTAAATTTTTTTTTTTTTTTTTTTTGCATTACGCGGGCCTCTCCCTCTGCGGAGCGACAGGCTCCGGACGCGCTGGCTCAGCGGCCATGGCTCACGGGCCCAGCCACTCCGCGGCATGTGGGATCCTCCCGGGCCGGAGCACGAACCCGCGTCCCCTGCATCGGCAGGCGGACTCTCAACCACTGCGCCACCAGGGAAGCCCGATTAAACATTTTAAAAGAGGGTATTCTAGAATGTTTTGGAAAATGGTAGCATCCTTGAAAAAAATCATACATCCATGAAAAGTGGTAGCTCTCATCTACAGGTTTAAATTTAAGACAGGACATTATTGTCAACCTCACACACATATTTAGATGTTTAACGATTTAAGAGGGAGTTGTCTTCCATATTCTTTTAACAGAGCACAAGTGTTATTTTTTTTTTCTGTTATCTCATATGTTTTAATAGGTCAGTGATACAAGAAGACAATTACTTCTCCTTTGCCTGTTCATATCTAGAGGAAAATTATATGGTAAAAGCAAGGATGCAAAATAGGAAGAAAAAAATGAATACATTATGAATAAAGAAGAAAAAGAAAATATAAACAAGATGCTAAACAAGTATTCATGAATCAAGGATCTTGGGTTGGCCTATCCATTTCTCATTTTTCTTTCCTCTCTCTCCTTTCTTTTATTGTCACAATGATTGTCTACAGTTCCTAGTCATCCATATCTCTTACTCTTTATTTTCTACTTTGAACCAAGTTCAAAGTATTTGCCATGCAATAAAATTTTGTATAGATAAACTTTTACTTCTTACTTATTTCAGTTCTCAAGTCTGATACTTCACACACACCCCCATCTTCCCAATTAGGTTGAAGTAGAAATAGAAAAACATAAATAGTAATAATTCCCATCCCAAAAGGAATTACCAAAAGGAATGATGGAATACTTGGATTTTTTTAAAGGGTGACCTATGATCGCCTACCTTATCCATTTTTGAAAGAAAACTCACAAAGATTTTCCATATGTTTTCTAGTTTTCTGAAGGTATTCAATAAACTGAAAAAGAATCAGCTCATGTTGAAAAGAGCACAATGATTTTGCCAGGGGGACAGTAGCTCCAGGACCTTTCAAAATAGCAACAAGCAGAGAAGAACTCAGAGTATGCTGTTGGTGGCCTTGTCTCAGCTCATTCAGGACAACCCAGGAGACATGAAATTTCAGACAATAAGCTGTTCAATTGGATACCTGAACTGGCTGGAATGACTGTGCCACTGTGAGTTCTGGCTGTCTGAGCAGCTTATTTCAGCAATTCATTACTTGTGGGCTTTGAGTGGTAGGCACAAAATAAATGCTCAATAAATCTACAGTAACAGAAATTTTGATCAGAACTTTGCCTGTGCAGTCATCAGGTCCTAGTTCTGTAGTCAATAACACTTCACTTAGTGTTGAACAATTCAGTTATCACCATCACCAATCAGAATGTTTCCAGAACAATCAAAGCCCTGTACCTCAAGAGGTTTGATAACAAACTAGAACTTTGAGAATCTTGACAAACACTCAGTTTCTCTTTATTAGACCAGCTTTTGACTATTAAAAAAAAAGGTCTACTTAATGAACTAATTTAGACAAAAATAAAGATGAAGGCAGAGCAAACAAGAATATAATGGCTTTTACATGATATATGCCAATATTTTACCTGTTTCTATTATTCACCTTTCTTCCAGATTTATATATTTCTCCATTTACACATAAGGAATTGAGGACTTTTAAAAGTTCTTTCTCACCCTCAATAGATGCAACAATGTTTGGGATTCTGTGAGACACCTACTTAATTCTTTAAAAAGAAATTTACCACGAAAAAGTTTGTTCTCAAAAACCATTGTGAATTTAGAATCCTCTTTTGCTCTTTTACTAATAGATCTTCTACTGCAGTGTGGCTAGTTTCTCGGCAAGAAGCTTGCCCTTCTGATGCAATCTCCCATCTCCAGGGTTTCCCGACCATGGACATTCTGAGGTGGAGTGGAAGAGGAAGCCCGAAAGTTGATGCTAATGTTAAAGTACAAAGAAGGAAATTGAAATTCCCCCTAATATTATGAACACTGAAATTCAATACACTCATTTTTATTATTATTTTTTTCTCTCTGAATCCTAGCTGTCCTAAATTCTACTTTTCAAGGTTGCAGGCATTTAAAAAAAAATCTCAATTAGGCCATCAACTATTATAACTATTGTTTGTCAAGATCTGTTTACCCAGAAGCTAGAGTACAGAAAATGCAAGCAGAGTAATAGGAAGCACATGTTTTTATTATTATTTAAACAACTTAATGAGAAACTCCTGAGGTAAATGTGTTAGCCTTTCTGTACCCTAAAGGATGGGCAGCTAGCTTTCCTGCCCACTGACGAGTTACTTTTGACCTGACTAAAACCATTTCAGAACCTCTCTAGTGTCTACTCATTCACAAAGGCCTCCCCCACCCCCATACCATCTCCATCCAATGAGCTGTCTGCCTGATCTGCATGCAATATTGTCCGCCAGCATGAACGATTTACAATGGGCACTTTATTTCTGTAATTTAAAAGGAAAAAGAGAGAGAAACAACTACTGATGCAAAATATCATTTTTTCCTTTCTAATGGATGAGTAATAACCAGGAGATTTCTGAAAAGCTGTCCAGGGTGCCTGTCAGCATTGGCAAAATTTCTGACCTAGAGAAATATATTCACAAACAGCCCCTGTGATTATGAGTTACAAGCCCCTTTGGAGAAAGCTACTTAGAGAAGCACCAGAGAAATGATAAAACTAGTCTAAATACTTGGCACATCGAATTCACCATTCATACATACATAGATTTTCACAGAAAATATATACAATTATGTGCTCTGAATTAAAATTAAAACAACATATATGGAATACATGTTATACGAGAAGTCTATAATGAAACCCTATTTCAATAAATGCCAAAAGGCTGGAAATCAGGAAATGGACGTAAATTAGATCAGACTTGGCACCTTGCAAATCCATATTCCCATCAGCCCCCGTGGTTGTGCTCCAATTTAACTTCATTCTGAAGATCCTCTTTGTGGTCTGATTTGGAACCTATTACTTCTCTTTTGAAAAGAGAACAATGAGGGAGGAGAGAAGGAATATGTGAAGAAAGGTAACAATAATTCACTTGAATTAAGGGATCATTTTGCTTCGTGTTCCCTTTCAGTCCCTCCTGCCCTTGCATAGATCTTGGCAATGGTTGCTGTGCTGGTGCCAATTTAGTGAAGGCAGTGGGTATCGTGCTGGAGTTGAAGGAGCAGTGTAACGCCTCCAAACGGAAACTGCTCGTCAAACACCAGAAACCAACAGAAGAAATTAGGAAACCAGGGGTTAAAACAACTGAGCTCATTCAAATCAGAGCTTTGTCCTACACGGGATTTCTCTTAACCAGGGCTGTTCAGCAGCGGGCTCCTCCGGCAGGTCCCTTGGGAAAACTCTGCGACTTGGGCATAACTGTCCTCTAGGCGGTCTCTCTGAGTGCCGTTCACTTTGCAGAATGTGAAAGCTGTGTCTCCAATAAGTGAGGAAGTGTGCACTTAGCAAGGTATGTGGGATCTACATGAGACTATTTACATGGACTCGAAATGAAAGTGATTAATGCAGTGTTTATACAATCCCCATATACATAGTAAGTTTCTTGGATAAAAATCAGTTAAAGTAGCAGTTTGGCATCCTGTGGAAGAAACATCTGGTTGGTTGACTGCAATTTCATTTATGAATCAGCAGTTTTGGCACTGTACAGACACAGAGATTAATTTTGTGACATTATTTGAGCTTATTTGTACTCCATTTTAAAACACGGGCAAATGTCCCAGTGTGATGGTACGGGGGCTGATATAGTAGTAACACTGTCTAGTGAGTAAATCTTGTAAATAAAATACTAATGGGATAAATCATATAAAGAGTAATTTATGTCATATTTATTGTCTGCAGAGTACTTCTATAGGTATTATATCATTGGGTTCTCATATAACCCTCTGAAGTAGACAAAGGAGATATTTTCAATTTCACAATTGAGGAAACTGAGGCCAAGAAAGTCACTTTGCCCAAGGTAACTTTCTTTACCAGAGCTTTAATTCAGGTCATCTGATTCCAATTCCAGTGCTAATTTTCAGCTCATAAGAGGTAGGGACATGAGCTAAATTGAAGAAAGAGTGCTTTAAAGCCTGGTCAGGGTTGTTGCTTTGGGTTCAGAAGTGGAAGAGCAAAAAGGAAAAAAAATGCATCCTCAGAATTCAGAGTCTGTTTTGCAATAACAGTGTGTGTTTGTGGATATCGGGTATCAATGGGTACGGCACGTATGTACACAAGTGTGCACCTTTGCATTTCATGTGTGACCATGCCCAATAGATACTGATCGGTATTCACAAGGTTTGTGTGGTTGAAAACGCATCAGTAACTCTGGTCTTAGTCACTTTTTTACATGCCCTACAACAGTAAAGGTAATTCTTAGTTAGCTGCCACCATCATCTTATTATCCTTTAAGAAGATTAAAAAGTAGAAAGGAGGAATAGAAAGATGTTTGCTGTAGCAAACACCACCTTCACTTTCAGCGTGCACTGGATAAGAGACAACTTTCATTGTCTATCCTGTGAGAAGCTAGAATTCGGATTCTCAACTTTTATATTTGAAAAAGAAGGTTGACCATCTCTTTACTTCAACATGTTTATGAATGTACCACTTTCATTTTAAAAAAATTCCAAAATGTCAAACCTCTTTTTGTCCTTTTTTTAAAGATGTAGTGTTCGCATGGCATTCTGAACATACAGTGAAACTCAGACTGGGAGGAAACTGACTTGGTTATTGACTAACTTTTTCCTAGCAGTTCAATATAAAATTCAGGAAATAGGTTCTTCATGTGTTATGCACCCAGAAGCACATCAAAAGAAGCCATACCTGTGCATAAGGGCATAAGGACATAAGGAGATAACGGTAAAGGATACAGGTGCCACAAAACATGCTTAGCTTCATAGACTTGGTTTTTAATTCTGCTTTTTTTTTTTTAACGCTTTAAGAGTAAAACAAAGAACAAGCTAGTGGCAAAGATTAATGCAAAAAAGGTGGCTCTTCCCCAAACATTCTGCCTTTTTATCCCAGTCTGGAAAATGCATTGAGGTTTCTGAAACTAGCTTTTGCATTTCTCTTCATTAGGGAGTGTATTTGTAAAACAAGCTCCCAATTTTTGCCGTTCATGATTCCTGGTCACAGGGTGATATTCTTCAGTCACACAGTCTTCAGTGTATATGAGCCAAAGGATCATTCCTCATCCAGGGCTCACGACGGAGTTCAGGCGCAGCTGAAACCGCCCCTCCCTCCCTCTCCTTTTCCACAACAGCAGCTCATTATCAGGAGCACGTTGCAAAGGGCGGTGCAAGCACAAAAATCAATCTGATTGCCTGTATAGCTCTGCAAAATCATTCCAGGGGAGAAAAAAGAAATGTCGGAGAGGAAGGAGAAAAGGGGCTGGGAGGGTTGAAAAGAGCAGGAATGAGGACATAAGCCCTCACAGGCCCATAAGGACTGAAGTTTAATGGCTGAGCGCTTGTTTTGAACTGTGACCTGAGGTTTGGCTGGGCACTAACAGTGGCATGCCTCATCAGCCACTGTCATAGCCACCCCAGGGTATACCTCCAGCAGGGAGTCAGCTCCATACCCTGAATTCTCAACTACCAGCTACCCACTGCCGCCTCTGCACGCACTGCTGAGACCCTGCCGAGAAATCAGCATGCAACCCAAGGAAGCATCCTTTCCTCTGGAATAAAAATTAATATTACTTGTCATATTTCATGTCTGAGCTCTTTTCATGCTTTATCCTCTGGTAATGAGGGCTAAATTACCAATATTAGTAGATTTTCATGGCTAGCACAGAAAGAGCTGTTACCAGAATAAATGTTTGCCTTGCTTCTGTTGGACACAGGCTCTGCTAATGCAGCTTTGCTAATTATTTCTAAATAGGCAATAATCTGCATCCCCTAGTGCTGGATAGCGGATTGGCCACGTACCTGCTATTTCCCTTATTTACATGTTTTACAACTTTATCAACTACACTAATTACACTCTGAGCACTGTTTAAAATTTTCTGTTAATAGAGATACAATGATGCACCAGAGGATGTGTATTTATGCCATAATTACGCCTCTGTTCCTACGATGCAGTCTCCAATTAGCTGTCTACGGTGGCACAAGCAGCTGCCTGATATTCTAAAGCAGTGAAACATCTGCACGGCGGATGATACGCTCACATGGATTTTTTTTTTAAGCGTAGAAATTTACACCCAAGGGAGTGCAGACAAATAGGAGCCTGTCATGTGTAGGGATGATTAGAAATCCTCACCATGGCAACATTGGAGCAGCCATGTCACAGAGTGAGGGGACACATGTCTAGATGAAGGCGCTAAAAACATTTGCCATTTTTTTTTTAGCTTCAGTCTTCCAAACTTCCCTCCCTCCCCCTTTCTCTTTTTCATATTCTTTGCTTTGCATCTAAAGCCAACCAAAACAGCAGGTGAAAAGGCCAAAGTCTGCAGCCATGCATATGACGCACGGGATTTAGTGTCAGGAAAAACAGTGTGCGATCAGAAATGTTAGACCCAGGAAATGTGCAGGGCCAGGAAAGGGTATGTGTGTGGTTTCTTTGAAACATTTTGTAATAATAATAATTTTTTTATTTTTAGTTTTTAGTGGTGAGTTGTGTTCAGAGCAAGAGGCAAGATAGAAAATAAATATTAGACAGAATATAACAGTTGAGGTACCTTACTCAAAAGATGACACCTAATTTAAAATTTCCTTTTAACCCTCATTAACAGTTACAATTTCTGCATGAACAGTTGGCTAGCACACATTAGTGAGAGTAGGGGAAGGCACACAAATGTCTTCTAGTCTAATATTGAATATATTTCTTAATGGCTGCTCCTTTGATAAGCCTGCTTCTATAAAGGCAGTGCATGGATGTGTTTAACTATACATAAAGAAGTCATTAAACCCTATAGGCAAATATGGAGGAAATTCAAAAACACATCATCATGTTTCCTAGAATTATTTCGATATGTATGTTATATTATAATTATACTTTCATTAGGAGTAACATTGTACTTTGCTTGTGTTTTGACCACATAGGCTTCAAAGATGTAGCTCATGGTACATGAGCTCTATTATTGTTTGGCTCTATTATATTGCCTTTATTTCTATATGAAAATACTGAAGTTTAAATTATTAATTTAAAATTGGTTTTCCAAATAATTATCTTATCAGATGGCCATGGCAACACTTCACAATTAATAACAAAGACATGTTTAAAGGTATTTAATTAGCAGAGAACTGAGAGGTGAAGGGGGCTACCACTAGTGAAATAATTAGAGGGAAAATGCTTTAGTATGAAGAGTAATTATAGGTTGGAGCAAAAATGTAACATATGTGCTAAATTATAAGTGTACCACAAGCAATGTGAATTGCATTAAGGATCAAACCTAATCAGTTAAAATCAGTAGTTGTTCTGTGACAGCAATCCTAGTGGAAAGGCACTAGGTTGTCCATACCTGTGTTCCTTAACATCATTTTGGATGCTACTTTAGAATTTCTAAAATGTCAGGGTAAGGTCCAGATCATTCTATCACAACTAGACTTCCCTTGGGAACAAGTCCCAAGAGCGCACATTTCAAAAAGAAAAATCCTTTAATTCATTCTTTTGAGAAAAAAATACAGTATTAGGAAAGCTTTAGTTATTAAAAGGCATACATAATACCTTTCGCTAATAAACTAAATATTTGCATATCTGCATATATATACATACATATGAAAAGCTGGCAATGCTTTCAAAATAATTGCATAATACTGTATGCCCATTGTATAAAATCTCAAAGTTGGAGTTGTATGTTTTAGAAGCAGGGTTTTTATAATTCCTCAATGTGTTTAAAATAACTTCTAATAATTCTAATAAAAATTTTAAAGAAAAGATCATTTTCAGTTAACAGACTATATCAGCATTATCTTGGGTTGATGGCAGATAAATCTCCTAAGCCCACTTCTTCTAATTTCCCAACACTTTGGTACCACTGGGTAAATGGTGATCAATATTTCAGTGAGCTCCCTCAGGCTCCTGGCTTTTAGAGACCATGGCACTAAGGCACCTTACAGTGCTTACCAATGAAATCATAAGATGTTATGTTAACAGTGAAAATGTCTTTCCTCTGCTTAATACTTTAGGTAACATGGGAATTAGTTACTTATTCAATTCCAAAAGAGACACAGAGAGTTGCCTTCATTTCCCCAAACCCAGCAAGTGAATTCTGAGTGCAGTTGGAGAGTGGCTACATAAACAATTCTTGTCATGACTCTGGGTTTCACCGTCCCTCAGCATACCATATTTTGTACAAGCCTTAGAGTAGAGAAGTATGATACTGAAGATCCACCATCCACCACATCTGTCAGCATAAGGACAGAGTTTATCTGATAAACAAGTCATTTTTGGAAACTGCAGATGCTCCCACTGTGAAGTATTAAATGTGGCCCCGCTTAGATACATAGAATAGGGTTCCAGTCGACTGAACGCGGGCTGATAAGCTCTGCACAGCTCAGAATGCTGTTTGCCCACATACTAATGTTAAACAAAAGAACCGCAGACTGCAGAGAAAGGATGCGGGTCAGACCAGTAAATTGCTTAAACCCTTAGGCAGCCTTCTGAAAAGAAAAGGCATGAAAGAAGCTGATATGAGCTTTTATGCAGAATTGTTCTGTTTATTATCCCTGTTAAGGAAATGATGGCAAGTGTCTCGTTAAACTCTATATTCCCAACAAGGCAAGAGGACTGTCTCCCTCTAAACAAGATGCAGTATGCCACTGGTCATCACTTGATAAACCATACATCTCTTCTATATTATTTCTACATTATGAATACAATAAAAAGATGATAATAAAGCAGTACACATGATGACCATAAATGCTGTTAAATTGTGTCCTAGTATTACCCTACCTGAT
Organism: Kogia breviceps; assembly: GCF_026419965.1. Taxonomy (NCBI): domain Eukaryota; kingdom Metazoa; phylum Chordata; class Mammalia; order Artiodactyla; family Physeteridae; genus Kogia; species Kogia breviceps. Next base: position 31,373,249 of record NC_081322.1, on the reverse strand, counting down.
TTTTCACTGAGCATTCCAAGTTAATAACAATCTGTCATGGGAGAAATCCATTTTGCATAAAAATTTCACAATCTTACAGTAAAACTTTTAGTTTTCAATTGTGATGACTCAATTTCAGATGAATTGCTGAGACAGTTTAATAATAAAATCAGATAAAATACGTCATTGTGGCAACATGATAACTTACCCCAAGTAGAGCTGGGATATAATTTTATTAGTAAAATTCTCCGGTGGATAACATGACAGTCAGTATTGAATCTCCCCTGTGTTAGGGGTTTGAGCTGGGGGAAGGGAGGGGAAGATTCATAAGTTTGCTAGACTTTCAACACTTCCCCTCAGGTCTGACCCCTTAAGAAACAGCATCTTTTCTGAAAGCAGATTTTTTCTTCTGCTCAACTCTCCTCTCTTCTCCCTCCCCTCCCACAGAGACACTCTCATTCTGATTCATGTATTGGGACAAAGGAAATGAGGGAAGATCCCAAGGCTTAAGGAAAATCTGATGAGAGAACCCTAAGAGAGAAGCAATCCACTCCATCCAAATCACAGAGCAAGAAAGGATTTGGCAATCAAAAGGCCACTGTACAGGACAAAGAAATAAAACTACATGATATAAAGATACAGAAGAAAGAAAAACACACACAGGCAATTGTACTAACAATAAAAAATTAAAAATTACCCTTTGCTTAAAAGTAGTCTAACATGTCATTGAGTACTACTTTGACATTTCCCTGCGGCTTTTCTCAACAGGCAACAAATGAAAACAATCTTGAAACCATTCTGCTAAAGGCTCAGTGCAGGAGGCCTGTCCGTACATTGTCATCAGATAATCTTACAATCATGGTCAGGCTTAAAGCACTTACGCCTATAGGAGCAACAGGTTTTTAATAGAAAATACTCAATCCTGATCTGAAATGTTTAAAAAACAAACAAAAATTAAAGATACACACATATCTACACAGACACAAACACATACTAATATGATTCTTCCCTGTTATAATCAAATTTTAGAGACAGTAAAATTTAAATAGCTGAACCATTAGGGATGTAGAAACTGAGAAATATTTCCAGACAGAGTACTAAAGTAGTAACAAAGAGAGCCCCAACCAGCAAAAGGCAGGTGGAAGGGGAAAGTTGGGCCTGCTGGCGCACAAGTGACTGGGGATTGTGCAGACTCAGTGTGACCAGTAGAGAGTTCAGCTAAGAACAGACATCAAAGAGAAAGGGAGGGTCACAGACATAAAAAAATATTTATCTCTAGATTTAAAAAACAAAACACACACACACACACACACACACACACACACACACACACATACACACAAGCTTCTGACACTGTGACATTGCAACTCTAGCAAATGGTCCATGGAGGGAGCTGTTGACACAAGTTCCTGGGTGGAGATAAAATGACACCATTACATCCAGCTGAAAAGAAGAAAAGGGAAGAGAACTTAACTAACCAACACATTTGACATGATTTGGCAGAAATAACTTTCCTTTAAGCTACAAATCTGCTCTCCAAAAGTGTTGCCTAATGTAGATCCCTCCCCTGTACCTCTGTAGGCCCCCGCTGTGCATGGATCAGAACCCAGTGTCACAGCTTCTATCGGTCCAGAGCAGAAGCAAAGACTCTCCAAATCACAGAAATAACCCACCACTCCAAAGAGGAAAACGCTGAGAAAGGCTGGGAAGAAGTGAGTTAACCCCTGCAATGCCAGCCATTCTGTTATGGTAAATATTGATTATAGGCAACACGTTAGGTAAATAGATTGGAGGGAGGCTGTCATCAGAAAGGCCACTTTCAGATGAAGGGACAGGGCCCACGGGAGGAGTATCTTTTTGCATAATGTCTGACCCCAGAATGCATAATGGGTGCATCACTTCAAATAATTTTCGTTTTACACATTTTTCTGTATAGTAGTTTTGCCGAGTAAGCCTTTTTTTCCTTCTAACTCCTTGGTAATAGGCGTTGACAGGTTTCTGATGCTGAAAGTGGAAAATTATACATATGGACCAGGGATCCTAGCTGCTCAAGATTTATTCCCAAGGACCTTCACCCACCTAACCTGGGGGGTGGTTCTTCGGGGCATAGGACTCACTGACCCCCTGAAGCGTGACTGTGACCGAGAGCAGGGCCAGGGCAGAGCAGTCTGTCCTCAGCTGCCTTCTGTTTCAGCTTATCTGAGGAAGATCTGCTGGAAGCTGCGCACTTTCATGGGGTCTAAGAGCAAAAGTGATAACATTGGTTCACAAAAATGGGATAAGATTTTTTTTTTTTTTTTTTTTTTTTTTTTTTTTTGCGGTATGCGGGCCTCTCACTGTTGTGGCCTCTCCCGTTGCGGAGCACAGGCTCCGGACGCGCAGGCCTAGCGGCCATGGCTCACGGGCTTAGTTGCTCCGCGGCATGTGGGATCTTCCCGGACCAGGGCACGAACCCGTGTCTCCTGCATCGGCAGGCGGATTCTCAACCACTGCGCCACCAGGGAAGCCCAAGATTTTTTTTTTAATTGCAGACTTCCTCCTCCTCCCTTTTCGTGTCTTTAGATCTCTAGATGTGAGGGGGTAAAGCGAAGTCCAGCAAGGACTATTATGTAACTTGGAGTAAACCTGAATGATATCATTTGGAAAATAAAACTTTTCTTTAGCAGCACATGTATATTTCCTTTTAGAAAACCTACCACAAAGGTTATTATCTGAGGTTGAGGAATCTTTTTGAAAGTGCAAATATTGAAATGAGAAAGATATTCTTCTAATTTTCAGTTTCTATGGAATTTACACTCATATTCAGCCATTATCACAAATCATTTTGTCCTTAGGTCATAAAAATTATGTATATATTTTTGAGATATTAAAGATTCTCAGGACTAACATTTACTAAAAATATAAAAAATACAAAAATACCAATATTAAAACCATGGTTTGACCCTACCTACTTGGAATGGTTCTGAAGAGGTATAGGTAGACCAGGGAAATTCTTTTCCATGGAATTTCAGTAACAATTCATGAAATGGTGAGGCCTCTACTTGAATTCTTAAGGACTGCCTTGAAATAAAATGCTCTTTTGCCTATAATATCACATTTGTTCTCATAACAAACTTATGATGTGGGACAGAAGTTATTATTAATAGCATGGGTTCAAATGGAGAGACTATGATAAGAAGTTAATGATTATTAATGATGCCTTAATTAATTAAGAAGAATGCTTTTTATTCTGTTTGCATTTTTCGGTAGCTTTGCTTTTTGTTGAGTAACTTCAGGCCTTGGGGTAATTACCAAAAATTACTTTTGATGTATAACCTAAAGTTGGTTCTCAAAAGCATGATGCCTGTATTTTAGCACATAGGATTAAGGATTTACATGTTGATCCATTAAATTGTTTTTATTTTCTAATAAAGAGTCCTTCCCAGTCTGGCTTTCTTGTGTCTGAATTGCTGAGTTGTTTGTGAAGTGTGCTAATTGGTCATCCTGCATGAACATTACTTATTGTTCTGTTACTTATTGAAATTTAGCCATACATAAGAATGGATGTGAAACATAAAATGGGACAATAAAAGGAAAATAGAAAAATAAAGTTACTGATGGAATAGTTTGGTAATTTTCTGTCATATGAACATATTTTCACACCAAACATATTCCTAGAATAGTATCAAAATAAGCAACATGGGGCTTCCCTGGTAGCGCAGGGGTTGAGAGTCCACCTGCCAATGCAGGGGACATGGGTTCGTGCCCCGGTCCGGGAGGATCCCACATGCCGCGGAGCAGCTAGGCCCGTGAGCCATGGCCACTGAGCCTGCGCGTCCGGAGCTTGTGCTCTGCAACAGGAGAGGCCACAACAGTGAGAGGCCCACATACCGCAAAAAAAAAAAAAAAAAAAAAAGCAACATGTTTTAGACTTTAAGAAAGTTTGTACATAGATTGTGTTTACATAAGTTAATACATCAGAAAGCTTTAGACTGAGTGTTTTGGAATCAGTAATATATGTATATTTAACATATCCCCACTTCCTAGCTATGTCTCCTCTTAACTAACTTGTCTTCTCTGATCTGTTTCCTCATGTATAAATGGTCATTCCTCCTAGCCATAAGGTTGATGTGAGAATTAATTGATTAGTTAATGTGACTAGTACATGTGATCAAAACTCTATCAGTTCAAAGAACTAAGGATTTTGTACTGAATTAATTTGATATTTTGATCTTATTTAGAACAAGCTATTAGAAATTTTAAAAAATTATTGGATCAAAAAAAGAAATCATGCATGTGTACCTAATATTCCTGATTATTTTTGGAATGAAAAGTTTAAAAATTTACTGAAAAAGACATAAAATAGTTACCTTGATATTTGGGTTCTAGCCTTAAACTCCCCTTAAAAGGAAATCTTGTTCCTCAGTGTCCCCCTCTGCAGACCCAGTGGTTCTGATATGCTTTCCAGCAGTGGGCACTTATTGCCAAGTTATATTCCTCCCTATCTAGAAGACTCTGAATATGGGACAGAAATTTCTCATTTAGAAATCCATTACTTTGGTTTATAGGTTTATCAGACAAATCGGAACCTTTGGGAATAAAAGGGGGCACTGTTGACAACCACTTTCTAATAACAGGAGTAAACCTAGATTCTCTCTAGTAATCAGGGGCAGGTGGTCCATCTACTGATAAGTGTCATCCTATTGGTGAGCCATTTGTTTTAATTAATACACAAAATCAATAACTTGTGAAATATTTTCCCCTTCACCATATGTTTATCACTTGAATGATGTGGAAATTCTGTCTTTAAAAAAGATTTGGGGTGAGTGTCAAGGAACTACTTCTTTAGGTTATGAGGGACATCTTTGCGATACAGAAATTATCTTCTGCGAAAGTATTTTTTAAAGCAGAGACCTGTAAATATTAGCTTACATTAATTTGGTGATATTGATATAATTATTCATAGAAAAGGAGTTTGCTGAATGAAACTAAACAGGATCCCCCCCCCCATTTTTAGACAATTTCAAAAGGACATAAGAGTCTGACATTCATATTGTACTTATTGATGCTTGCCTTAATTTAAAAATGCAAGCCATTATAGAATATTGACAAGGCTCTTATTTTTAATCTCTTTGGTGGTATCTCTATTGCCTTTAACTTACACAGAGATCCTGAACTAATGCTATGAAATTCTCTTACATTAGCAATGATTCCCAAACATACCTTTCTGGCCAGATGAGGTTAACAGAATCAACTCATGTGAGCTGCTGGAGCTCTTCTAGTTGGGCACAGGATCATCTTGCCATCAAATGTGACCTGACACGCTCAACAACCATTGATATATGTGCAGTAGTTACTAAGGCTAAACTCTTGATCAATATGTCAGATTTCAAAAGCGATTGCAACAAAGTAGACTCTGGATTATGAGAGAGCTGAATGCACAAAGGCAATGGAAGGACAAATCAGGCAGGACTGCCTGCATTTTGCATGTCAAAGGACAGAGCGCATGATGCCGGATCTATAAATGCTCCAAGTACTGAGGGAGGCAGTAGTCTGTGGATCATTTGGTGGGCTAAACATGTTAAACATTACAAGGTAATTATTAGTAAGAAGAAGAAAGAGAAGAGGAGCATGAGCACACAGAGTTCTATAAACCCCAGTAATTCTGTCCAGGCCTGTGACTTGCTCAGACCTCACCTAAGCATCCATTAACATGATAATGCACATTAATCCCGCCAAACACAACTCATCTGTCATCCTCAGTGGCAACCCATCTGTGTGCATGTTGAGGGGGGGGAATTTGCAGTCTTAGCTGTCGAGGGATTAGCTTCAGAGGAAAGGCTGATTTTCCGTAATTCTTTGCTAGGAAAGCACTCATTTGTTTGCATTTATTGAAGCACCTATTTACTTTTCAGCTTCATCATCTCACCAACATCTTAAGCAAAAGCTAAGCAGAGGATGGATAAAATGGCAATAAAAACATCTCAGGACGATCAAGCTGAAACCTAATTTAGTTCTCTCTCAAAGTTTGTGATATTATTTATTCATATTTCTTTGGCTGATCTCAGATATGCTTTCTATCCGAGCAAAGGAGAAATAAGTACATAGTTTTATATCTTTAAGTGTTGCTTATTAATGGGCTATGATCTTCTGTATTGCTTTGATCTAATTGATATAAAATGGGTAAAAAAAACTATGTATTTTTATTACCGTATACATTATCTGTTGTGTGAACAAGAAAGAGAAGATACTGCTTCAGAGAAGGTACAAATAAAAGGAGCTTAATTTTTTTTCTCACTAATTGTTTAAAAACAAGCACAGTGATTTCTCTCCTTGCCCTGAAACGTTATCCAGTGGTTAAATGGTCTGTTCTTTGGGCTATATCTACTTTGGACAAAATTATATGTGTGTAATAAGCAACACAAACTTCCTTCAAATGCAAACCTACAAAAATTTAAAAAAGCATAGGCAAGAGAAATACCATTAAAATGTTTTGAGGGTAAACTATTACATTCAGTCAATTTAGTGAAGAGAAAAATATGGCATCATGACTGGTTGGTTGACTTAATTGTTCACTTTTCAGTGGGTTAGGTGGGTGGGAATAATCCAGCAATGATCCCCTGTGCTAAGGAAAAGATGCAGATAACCATTAAAAAAATAGCCATCAGGAGAGACCTTCAAGATGGTGGAGGAGTAAGACATGGAGATCACCTTGCTCCCCACAAATGCATCAGAAATACATCTACATGTGGAACAACTCCTACAGAACACCTACTGAACACTGGCAGAAGACCTCAGACTTCCCAAAAGGCAAGAAACTCCCCAGGTACCTGGGTAGGGCAAAAGAAAAAAAGACAAAACAGAGACAAAAGAATAGGGACAGGACCTGCACCAGTGAGAGGGAGCCGTGAAGGAGGAAAAGTTTCCACACACTAGGAAGCCCCTTCATGGGTGAAGACTGCGGGTGGCAGAGGGCGGGGAGCTTTACATGGAGGAGAGCACAGCCCCAGGGGTGCAGAGGGCAAATCAGAGAGATTCTCGCACAGAGGATCGGTGCCAACCAGCACTAACCATCCGAGAGGCTTGTCTGCTCACCTGCCAGAGCGTGTGGGGGCTGGGAGCTGAGGCTCCAGCTTCAGAGGTCAGATCCCAGGGAGAGGACTGGGGTTGGCTGCGTGAACACAGACTGAAGGGGGCTAGTGCACCACAGCTAGCCAGGAGGGAGTCCAGGAAAAGGTCTGGACCTGCCTAAGAGGCAAGAGACCATTGTTTTGTGGGGCGTGAGGAGAGGGGATTCAGAGCACTGCCTAAACAAGCTCCAGAGATGGGCTCAGCATGGACACAACAGATGGGCATGAAATGCTAAGGCTGCTGCTGCAGCCACCAAGAAGCCTGTGTGCAAGCACAGGTCACTAACTATCCACACCTCCCCTCCCAGGAGCCTGTGCAGCCTGCCACTGACAGGGTGCTGTGATCCAGGGACAGTTTCCCTGGGAGAACACAAGGCATGGCTCAGGCTATTGCAATGTCACACTGGCCTCTGCCCCGGCAGGCTCACCCTGCACTCTGTACCCCTTTCTCCCTTGGCCTGAGTGAGCCAGAGCCCCCTAATCAGCTGCTCTTTTAACCCTGTCCTGTCTGAGCAAAGAACAGATGCCCTGAGGTGACCTATATGCAGAGGCGGGGCCAAATCCAAAGCTGAACTCCAGGAGCTGTGCAAACAAAGAACAGAAAGGGAAATCTCTCCCAGCAGCCTCCCAGGAGCAGCAGATCAAATCTCCACAGTCAAATTGATGTACCCTGCATCTGTGGAATACCTGAATAGACAACGAATCATCCCAAATTGAGGCAGTGGACTTTGGGAGCAACTGTAGACTTGGGGTTTGCTTTCTGCATCTAATTTGTTTCTGGTTTTATGTTTACCTTAGTTTAGTATTTAGAATTTATTATCATTGGTAGATTTGTTTACTGATTTGGCTGCTCTCTTCCTTTTTTAAAAATATATTTATTTTTCTCTTTTTCTCTTTTTGTGAGTGTGTATGTGTATGCTTCTTTGTGTGATTTTGTCTGTATAGCTTCGCTTTTACCATTTGTCCTAGGGTTCTGTTTGTCCGTTTATTGTTTGTTCTTTTTTTAGTATAGTTTTTAGTGCTTGTTATCAATGTGTATTTGTTTATTGGTTTGGTTGCTGTCTTCTTTCTTTCTAAATGAATTTTTAATAATATATTTTTTAATAACTTTATTTTACTTAATTATTTTTTTTCTTTCTTTCTTTTTTTCCTCCCTTTTCTTCTGAGCTGTGTGGCTGACAGGGTCTTGGTGCTCCAGCCAGGTGTCAGGCCTGTGCCTATGAAGTGGGAGAGCTGAGTTCAGGACATTGGTCCACCAGAGACCTCCCGGCTCCACATAATAGCAAATGGCAAAAACTCTCCCAGAGATCTCCATCTCAATGCTAAGACCCAGCTCTACTCAACGACCAGCAAGCTACAGTGCTGGACACTCTATGCCAAACAACTAGCAAGACAGGAACACAACCCCACCCATTGTCAGAAAGGCTGCCTAAAATCATAATAAGGTCACAGACACCCAATACACACCACCAGATGTGGTCCTGCCCACCAGGAAGACAAGATCAAGCCTCAACCACCGGAACACAGGCACCAGTCCCCTCCACCAGGAAGCCTACACAACCCACTGAACCAACCTTAGCCACTGGAGGCAGAAACCAATAACAACAGGAGCTACAAACCTAAAGCCTCTGAAAAGGAGACCCCAAACACAGTAAGTTAAGCAAATGAGAAGACAGAGAAACACACAGCAGATGAAGGAGCAAGGTAAAAACCCAAAAGGCCAAACAAATGAAGAGTAAGTAGTCAGTCTACCTGAAAAAGAATTCAGAGTAATGAGAGTAAAGATGATTCAAAATCTTAGAAATAGAATGGAGAAAACACAAGAAATATTTAACAAAGACCTAGAAGAACTAAAGAGCAAACAAACAATGATGAATAATATATTGAGCAATAATAAATGAAATTAAAATTTCTCTACAAGGAATCAATAGCAGAATAAATGAGGCAGAAGAACAGATAAGTGACCTGGAAGATAAAAAAGTGGAAATAACTTCCACAGAGCAGAATAAAGAAAAAAGAATGAAAAGAATTGAGGACAGTCTCACAAAGCTCTGGGACAACAGTAAACGCACCAACATTCTAATTATAGGCGTTCCAGAAGAAGAAGAGAAAAAGAAAGGTACCGAGAAAATATTTGAAGTGATTATAGTTGAAAACTTCCCTAATATGGGAAAGGAAATAGTTAATCAAGTCCAGGAAACACAGAGAGTCCCATACAGGATAAATCCAAGGAAAAACATGCCAAGATACATATTAATCAAACTGTCAAAAATTAACTACAAAGAAAAAATATTAAGAACAACAAGGGAAAAGCAACAAATAACATACAAGGAAATCCCCTCAAGGTTAACAGCTGGTCTTTCAGCAGAAACTCTGCAAGCCAGAAGGGAGTGGCAGGACATATTTAAAGTGATGAAAGGGAAAAACCTACAACCAAGATGACTCTACCCAATAAGGATCTCATTCAGATTCGATGGAGAAATTAAATCCTTTACAGACAAGCAAAAGTTAAGAGAATTCACCACCACTAAATCAGCTTTACAACAAATACTGAAAGAACTTCTTTAGGCAGGAAACACAACAGAAGGAAAAGACCTACAATAACAAACCCAAAACAATTAAGAAAATGGTAATAGGAACATACATATCGATAACTATCTTAAATGTAAATGGATTAAATGCTCCAACCAAAAGACATAGACTAGCTGAATGGAAACAGAAACAGGACCTGTATATATGTTGTCTACAAGAGACCCACTTCAGACCTAGGGGGACATACAGACTGAAAATGAGGGGATGGAAAAAGATATTCCACTCAAATGGAAATCAAAAGAAAGCTGGAGTAGCAATTCTCATATCAGACAAAATAAACTTTAAAGTAAAGATTACTACAAGAGACAAAGAAGGAAATTACATAATGATCAAGGGATCAATCCAAGAAGAAGATATAACTATTGCATATATTTATGCACCCAACATAGGTGCTCCTCAATACATAAGACAAATTCTAACAGCCATAAAAGGGGAAATAGACAGTAACACAGTCATAGTAGGGGACTTCAACACCCTACTTTCACCAATGGAGAGACCATCCAAAATGAAGATAAATAAGGAAACACAAGCTTTAAATGATACTTAAACAAGATGGACTTAATTGATATTTATAGGACATTCCATCCAAAAACAACAGAACACACTTTCTTCTCCAGTGCTCACGGAACATTCTCTAGGATAGATTATATCTTGGGTCACAAATCAAGCCTTGGTAAATTTAAGAAAATTGAAATCGTATCAAGTATCTTTTCCAACTACATGCTATGAGATTAGATATCAAATACAGGAAAAAAAATCTGAAAAAATACAAACACATGGAGGTGAAACAATACACTACTTAATAACCAAGAGATCACTGAAAAAATTTTTAAAATACCTAGAAACAAATGACAATGAAAACACGATGAACCAAAACCTATGGGATGCAGCAAAAGCAGTTCTAAGAGGGAAGTTTATAGCAATACAATCCTACCTCAAGAAACAAGAAACAACTCAAATAAACAACCTAACCTTACTCCTAAAGCAATTAGAGAAAGAAGAACAAAAAGACCCCAAAGATAGCAGAAGAAAAGAAATCATAAAGACCAGATCAGAAATAAATGAAAGAGAAATGAAGGAAATGATAGAAAAGATCAATACAACTGAAAGCTGGTTCATTGAGAAGATAAACAAAATTGATAAACCATTAGCCACACTCATCAAGAAAAAAAGGGAGAAGACTCAAATCAATAGAATTAGAAATGAAAAAGCAAAGAGTAACAACTGACACTTCAGAAATACAAAGAATCATGAGAGATTACTACAAGCAACTATATGCCAATAAAATGGACAACCTGGAAGACATGGACAAATTCTTAGAAAAGCACAACCTACCAAGACTGAACCAGGAAGAAACAGAAAATATAAACAGGGAAATCATAAGCACTGAAATTGAAATGTGATTAAAAATCTACCAGCAAACAAAAGCCCAGGACCAGATGGCTTCATGGGAGAATTCAATCAAACATTTAGAGAAGAGCTAAAACCCATCCTTCTCAAACTCTTCCAAAATATAGCACAGGAGGAACACTTGTAAACTCACTCTACGAGGACACCATCACCCTGATACCAAAACCAGACAAAGACGTCACAAAAAAAGAAAACTACAGGCCGATATACTGACGAACATAGATGCAAAAATCCTCAACAAAATACTCGCAAACAAAATCCAATGGCACATTAAAAGGGTCATACACCATGATCAAGTGGGGTTTATCCCAGGAATGTAAGGATTCTTTAATATAAGCAAATCAATCAATGTGATACACCATACTGACAAACTGATGGAGAAAAACCATATGATCATCTCAACAGATACAGAAAAAGCTTTTGACAAAATTCAACACTGATTTATGATAATAACCCTCTAGAAAGTAGGCACATAGGAACTTACTGCAACATAATAAAGGCCATATATGACAAACCCACAGTAGACACTGTTCTCAATGGTGAAAAAGTGAAATCATTTCCACTAAGATCAGGAGCAAGACAAGGTTGCCCACTCTCACCACTACTATTCAACACAGGTTTGGAAGTTTTAGCCACAGCAATCAGAGAAGAAAAAGAAATAAAAGGAATCCAAATCGGAAAAGAAGAAGTAAAGCTGTCACTCTTTGCAGATGATATGATACTATACATAGAAAATTCTAAAGATGCTACCAGAAAACCACTAGAGCTAATCAATGAATTTGGTAAAGTAGCAGGATACAAAATTAATGCACAGAAATCTCTGGCATTCCTATACAGCAATGATGAAAAATCTGAAAAAGAAATTAAGGAAACATTCTCATTTACCACTGCAACAAAAAGAATAAACTACCTAGGAATAAACGTACCTAACGAGACAAAAGACCTGTATGTAGAAAACTATAAGACACTGATGAAAGAAATTAAAGATGATACAAGCAGATGGAGAGATATACCATGTTCTTAGACTGGAAGAATCAACATTGTGAAAATGACTATACTACCGAAAACAATCTACAGAGTCAATGCAATCCCTGTGAAACTACCAATGGCAGTTTTCACAGAACTAGAACAAACAATTTCACAATTTGTATGGAAACACAAAAGACCCCAAATAACCAAAGCAATCTTAAGAAAGAAAACTGAGCTGGAGGAATCAGCTCCCCGACTTCAGAGTATACTACAAAGCTACAGTAATCAACAGTATGGTACTGTCACAAAGCAGAAATATAGATCAATGGAAAAGGATAGAAAGCCCAGAGATAAACCCACATACATATAGTCACCTTATTTTTGATAAAGGAGGCAAGAATATACAATGGAGAAAAGACAGCCTCTTCAATAAGTGGTGCTCAGAAAGCTGGACAGCTACATGTAAAAGAATGAAATTAGAACACTCTGTAACACCATACACAAAAATAAACTCAAAATGGATTAAAGACCTAAATGTAAGGCCAGACACTATAAAACTCTTGGAGAAAAACATAGGCTGAACACTCTATGACATAAATCACAGCAAGATCCTTTTTGTCTCACCTCCTAGAGAAATAGAAATAAAAACAAAAATAAACAAATGGGATCTAATGAAACTTAAAAGCTTTTGCACAGCAAAGGAAACCATAAGCAAGATGAAAAGACAACCCTCAGAATGGGAGAAAGTATTTACAAATGAAGCAAATAACAAACGATTAATCTCCAAAATATACAAGCATCTCAAGCAGCTCAATATCAAAAAACCAAAAAACCCAATCCAAAAATGGGCAGAAGACCTAAATGGACATTTCTCTGAAGAAGATATACAGATTGCCAACAAACACATGAAAGGATGCTCAACATCACTAATTATTAGAGAAATGCAAATCAAAATTACAATGAGGTATCACCCCACACCAGTCAAAATGACCATCATCAAAAAATCTACAAACAATAAATGCTGGAGAGGGTGTGGAGAAAAGGGAACAGTCTTGCACTGCTGGTGGAAATGTAAATGGATACACTCACTATGGAAAACAGTATGGAGGTTCCTTAAAAAACTAAAAATAGAACTACCATAAGACCCAGAAATCCCACTACTGGGCATACACCCTGAGAAAACCATAATTCAAAAAGAGACATGTATCACAATGTTCATTGCAGCACTATTTTCAATAGCCAGGACATGGAAGCAACCTATGTCTCCATCAACAGATGAATGGATAAAGAAGACGTGGCACATGTACACAATGGAATATTACTCAGCCATAAAAAGAAATGAAGTTGAGTTATTTGTAGTGAGGTGGATGGACCTAGAATCTGTCATACAGAGTGAAGTAAGTCAGAAAGAGAAAAACAAATACCATATGCTAACACATATATATGGAATCTAAAAAACAAAAAAAAATGGTTCTGATGCACCTAGGGGCAGGACAGGAATAAAGACACAGATGTAGAGAATGGACCTGAGCACATGGGGAGTGGGAAGTGGCGAAGAGAGTGGCATGGACATGTATACACTACCAAATGTAAAATAGATAGCTAGTGGGAAACAGCCACATAGCACAGGGAGATCAGCTCAGTGCTTTGTGACCACCCAGAGGGTTGGGATAAGGAGGGTGGGAGGGAGACGCAAGAGGGAGGAGATATGGGGATATATGTATATGTATAGCTGCTTCAGTTTGTTATAAAGCAGAAACTAACACACCATTGTAAAGCAATTTTACTCCAATAAAGATGTTAAAAAAACCCAGCCATCTTCAAGCAACCAATTTGACTGATTTCTCATCAAAATGATCTGTCATTTAACAAAACCGATCAGCAAGTTTCCCCCAAAATCATATTGTTCTATGTTTGTGCATGGATAGGCATTTTTAAATTAAAACCTATAAAGGTGGTAAATCTTTTATTTTCATTTTCCTAAAGTGTCATAAAGTAAGTCCTGTGTGATGTAAAAAAAATCTTACATGCAAATGTTCCATCATATAATAAGCTTGGGAAAAATTGAGCTAAATAAAATTAACCAGGTTAATCATGACAGGACTTTTTAGTTAATGGATTCTGTGCATCTTTATGTGGGAAATGCACGAGGAAGTTATTTTACATTTTAAACTGTTTCCTCATCTGGAAAAGGGGGTCAAACACAGGACCTCAAACCAATTAATGCAGGCAAAGCATAGAGTAAGCACTTAATCAAAGTTAGCTAATATTGTCAGCATGTATATTTTTTCCAAACATATCTGGCAAAGTATCTTTTTCCCAAGTAACATTGCCTGGAATTAAATTTATAGAACTTACTCCCCTAGACTAACATTGTAAGATTTCTGTGAGAAATTTCTATCAGAAGAATTTTTCCAACTAATAAATCCTCAATGTGAAGTTAACAGCTTATTTTTTTTTAAGTGCCTATTAAAGGAAGGCAATTAAAACGAAAGCCAATGCATTCAAGAAAAGAGGATCAAACTGTAAAACTTGGTACTTGAGCAACCTCTTTTTTGGGTACCTGGTACTGAACATTTATTACCACATGTCCATCACACCTGGAAAATGAAACAGATGTTAGAAAGCTGACACAGTAAAGCAAGGACTACTATTTAGCTTTTGTTTTCTTTTTCTTCCTTTCAAGATGCTACTAATGGAAATGACACAGAAATCTGTGTATGGCAGCACTTCTAAAAAAGAACATTTATGTAAATAGAGCATGAAGGAAGCATGAAAGCAGCTAGCAAGACCCATTTGGGTCTTTAGGCCTAATAGCCCAGATTTGGCCCTCAGATGTGCATGCATGCACAAGGTGATACTGAATTTGACTGAAGATGTGCAAACAATCCTAAAGCAAAATGAGTTCAATGCTTGATGCTTAAAGAGTTGAAACTGCAATTTCCAGACAAGACAGTCATAGAAAAGCTACTCGGGCACAGAGGAAATGTCCTGTTTCATCCTCACTGAGACCAGAGTGACATTTTAAGAAAAAAACATGTAGAGCTTTTTAAGTTTTTTTTTTTCTTTCGGGAATTTAATAACCAGATTTCTTTTCAAATTTATTTAAATCCATCAAAAGTAAAGTTTGTGGTATAAAACACTTCATTTCAATCATTTAAAAATATGTGGGTATCTGTGATCTATCAAAGTCAGTGAAAGATTTTAAACTTATATATGTGTATAGAACTTCAGCTCCACCAAAGTGAACTCAGTGCATTTGCTTGAATATCCAATGGTGCAATCACTAAAATAAATGTACTTGCTGCACTCAATTAAGCATTGTATTGTACATGTGTGTTTATTCAATTGTGTGATGATACAGTGATTGAAACACACACACTTGGCGCATTTGTCTCAATCTGTAGTGCATTTATTTAAACGTACAATCAATCATAGGCCTCTGCTTTTAGTTTTCCTTTGTGTTTTTAGAGAATACTAAATATAAACCATTGTGTGTATGCTGTGACATGGTGAAGAACTGAAATGCACATTAAATAAAAGAATATAAAATAGGAAATTTCAGGGCAAGAAATAATACAACTAATATGTGTAAATAGGCAACTGCTGTCAAGTCTAATATATAAGGTCAGAGTTTTATGTTCTGAACTGCTCCTGTTGATTAGCAGCTGTTAATTACTACCATACGGTGGTATTAATATATCTTTAATATAACTAACAAAAAGGATGTAAAAGATATTCAAAGCTATATTAAAATATTTGCTTCATATTTGTATATAGCTTTATTGAGTCTTGCTCTAAATCATTAATTATTTTAAACATGCTTATTATTTTATTCATCAGGCTGTTCTACTGTCTGAATTTGTTGTGCCTCTCGTCCTTCCGCTAGTTATGTCTGTGAGTTCTTACTCGGTATAGGATATCATATTGTGTAATTTTAAAGAGTAACCTCTTCTTCCTAGGGCTCTATCTGTGTCTATTCTATGTGGTCTGAGTTGAGGGAACGTCTCTTCAGAGCAACATTTCCTGCCCGATATTCTGGCCTGGGACCCGAATTCAAGGGTTTCATATTCTGAGGGGGCATTTTTCCCTCCATCCAGTGCCAAGGCAGAGAATGATAAACTTCCTCGCCCACTTCTGGATTTTTGTTCATGTATTTTCTTTACCTAGAAAGTGTTTTTTCCCTGTATGTGACATGGTCAACTCTTCTCATATTTGATTTTATTTTTTTATTTTTTATTTTTTTATTTTTTTGTGGTACGCGGTCCTCTCACTGTTGTGGCCTCTCCCTTTGCGGAGCACAGGCTCCGGACGCGCAGGCTCAGCGGCCATGGCTCACGGGCCCAGCCGCTCCGCGGCATGTGGAATCTTCCCGGACCGGGGCACAAACCCACGTCTCCTGCATCGGCGGGCGGATTCTCAACCACTGCGCCACCAGGGAAGCCCCTTCTCATATTTTAGATCTTAACTTATATCTCACCTCTTTAAAGAAGCTGTCCCTTAAGACATTTCTACTCTTTTTTTCCTTTCATTTATATAATTAATTCAATTAATATTTCTTGAATGCTCATAATATTCCAGGCATTGAGGATACAGTGATGAACTGGACAGATGCAACCACTATACCCATGGAATTGGTAATCTGTCACTGTGACCGTTTCATTTCTCATCTCCTTATTCCATTCCTTGTATAGCACATGCTGTAATTTGCTGTTTTTCTACCTGCTTACATTTTTTTTCTGTTTCTCTATCTTGCTTGGCTACACATTTCTCAAGGACCAGAACCATGCCTCTTTTGCTCACCTATGTTTTCCTTAACACCAAGAACAGTGCCTGGAACATAGCAGGTGGTCAAAAAAAATGAGATGAATTAATGAGTCAAGAGGAGAGATGAATTTAGACCTTGCAATGTCCCAAAGTAGCCTCTATTGTCCCTAGTTTGCAGTTAAAGATGCAGAAGCTGAGTGGTACAAATGGCATGTCCAAACCATGCTGCTGGTCAGTTACAGGACCAGAAATTAATATGAAAACAGTGTGACTGACAGTCCCCACTCTTCTCTGTGGTATGCTGAATTAATTCGTTTTGCACCTGTGAGTGATAGCAAATAGTTAAAAGAGTAACCTCTGAAGAGAGTCAAGTCCAAATTGAGGAAATTTTCTTAACCTCCCTCATCTCTGTAGTGGGGATAACAGTAATACCTAACTCATAGATACACTGTAAACTTTAAATAGATGATAGATGCAAAGTGTTCAGAACAGTGTAAATATTACTGTTCTTGGTGTAGTGATTATTATTACAACCTAAAAACAAAAACCATGTAATTGTCAGAAGTGTCTTCTGTGTGGAAGCTATTTGAATTGTATCATTTCGATGAAAAGGCTAAGGATCATTTCTTATACTTCTGTTGTATCTAGATTAGCACATAAGTCTGTGCCATTCCTCAAAAGGCATTTGAGCTATATGTGTTGGTTGGATGGCTAAATGGAAGATAAAGAAAAGAAGGAATGACTTAATTCCTTTGCTGAAGGAAACAGATTGCAAATGATAAATCCAAACTTAAACAATACTACGAAAATTATTAAGCAAGCACGGTCTCTTTAGAGTATGTTTAAGCACAAACGTGCTGTGTGTTTACTGAATGTAGAGATATCCTCTAGAGATCAGAACAGTCCAAAATTTTAGTCCAGACTCTCCTCTTAACTTTCATATATAAGTCTTCTTGTACTACCCAATGCCTATAAAGTAGAGTTAGCAGTAAACACAGAAAAGACGATGATACTTAACAACACATCTGACAAGGCCATTGTCATCAATGAAAGTAGAGTTTTAACAGTAAAGCATTTTGACACTTAAAATACTATACACATCAGAACTATGATTACCTTTAGTAAGAGTTGACAACAAACACCTGACTCAGGGGAAAGAGAAAAGGACCCAAGTGCCCGTCATGACTTCACTCACACTTAGAAACTTTCACCTTTTTTTTTTTTCCTGTGAGACTCAAGTAGAGGTTTACTTCATTATCCCTATTCAGAGGACTCTGTTATCAGGGGCTTTCCCCTAATCCAAGGCAGAGGGGGAGTTGAACAAGGCGGTGGAAAGCTCAAGAGAAGGGAGACGGGGTGCTTGGGAAAACAGGACCTCAACAAGAGCAGTCCAGAGACTCTAAGGACTAAAACCTCACCCAGTCTCCGAGGAGCCTTAACCACTCCCTGCCAATCACTAAAACCTCAAAAAGGCACGAGGTTACTCTCCTCATCATCCAGCCTGAGCTCACTGTGGCCTCCTCTTCCTCCACGAAGGACAGCTACCCGACCAACAGGGGCCAGGCTGCTGAGCCAGGAGGACCCACATAAGGTTGAAATCTGCCCGCCTTGCAGCTGGGCAGCGCAGGATAGAAACAGCCAGCCCCCGGCAGCTTACTTCCATCAGGACAAGAACTTTTCAGTTGACTCTGAGCTACTTTATTTATGAATCTGGTTTAGCCTTAAGCCACTATCAATCCTACCCTGTCCAGACGTTTACTACTTGGGCTACATCATTTTTGCCTAATGCTACCTACATGAAACTACATTGACATCAGCGCTGCCTGCCAGAAATGCCTCTGCTCAAGTCCCCAATTACTGGGGTAATTGTATCTCCCTAGTTTACCTGAGACAGTCCCCATTTGCATCTATTGTCCCTATGTGATACCCACAGCTCCCCCTTCACTCCTAAAAGCATCCTGGTTTGGTCCATAAATTATATGATCATACTGCTATATCCTGACTGTAACCCAACCGCCTTCACATTCATTCAGTAGGGGAATACATCCATAGCCATGTGGATAAATCAATCACTGCTTTAGGTTATCCAGGAAAACTACCAATGATTGAAAAAACAAAAAAACAAAAAACAGTAATTTGACTCCTAATGCCACAGCATTTATCAATAGCTGATATACCATATGTTCGTTGCTTTTTTATTGTAGATGTTCCCCAACTGGAATATAATTTTGATAAGAGCAGGAGCTTTGTCGGTTTTGCATACTGTTGTATCCCCAGCACTTCGAAAGTGATTAATAAATGTTTAAATACATACACTGTATTTTTCAATTCTAACAACTCTATTAGTGAAAATATTACTTTTAAAGATAAATAAACCAATGAAGACCAAGGATAAATAATTTGGCCAAGATCACATGGCTAGAACACCTTGGGCCCAGGTTACACATGCAACTGTGCCAGAGTGCTTGGATAGGCTGCTGATGTTATAGCTGAAACATACATCCCTGACTTTTCACTTCCAAGTATGTTATAGGAACAGAAAGAGACCAGTCCTTTTGTTTTGTTTTGTTGTAGCAGATCTGAGGAAATTCAGGTTTAGGTAGAGTTAAATACTTATTTTCAGTATCTGAAGAGATATATTTTGATTTTTAAAAAATGAATAAACACGTAACTTGTCATGCTTCCAAATCTGAAGAGTTGTTAATAAAAAAAGCATACGCCTCATTTCAGCACTTCTCTAAGATGGTTAAGATAGCAAATACTATCAGGCAGTGTTGACTGCACTATCACCATCTTGCTAATAGACAGTAGAGGGAACTGTTACTACATTGAGCAGCAAGGTGTAAACAGGCGACAGGAAAGGGGGGAAAAGCAACCAATGACAGTGTACATCGCACTTGGATCTCTTCTCCTTTTAAATGTGATATCATTTTATCATGAACTTCTCCTACCTGACAACTCCTTCTAGTCAATTCTGAGCCATATCTCTAAAAGGTTGGTTTTGCATGCTAAAATACTTAGAATTTCTTTTTTATTGGGTTTCTTGACTGGAATCTCATTGTCATTCAGATGAAGCTGAAGCTACCTGTCCAAGCCCCCAAGGATTTTCAACACTTCTCCTCTTCTTTTTCTCTCCAGTCATTGCCTCCTCTGAACTCTTCGCCTTCTTCTCACAATCTCAACCATCTGGAACAATTTTATTTTTCTCTGACAAGTGTCATATCTTACTTAAGACTCTCCACAAAACTCTTCTCTTCTGAGGGGATAATTTCAAGCTTCCTTTGATAGATGTGTGGCCCTTCTGGTCAGGACATCTACCACCCCACTGATAGCCAGGGGTTGACGGCACCAGTCTACTGTCTAGTCAGTTGATCCCTCCTTTCTCACTACCCTATGTCTTTCCCCCTCCAAAAAGTGCCTGATAAGTCAAAGAGACTTATCTTTCCAAACAAAGGAGGAATACTTTTACTCAAGAGTTTGGGTATCACAACAGTCTACTATAAGAAGCACCAAACTTCTCCTTTGATAGTTGAGGAAATGATTCCACCTTCAAATACCAGCTGCATGTCGTGTGAGCTGAATGCACACCTTATTTGTCTTTCCTACATGGCTTTTAATGTATCAGGGGAAACGATTCCATTGAAATTCTTGCAATTACCACCTAAGTTTCTGAAGTTACATTGCATGGATCACCTAAAACAGAAAACCGAGGCCTATTCCAATTTCAGTAGAGAATCTATTATGTATAGTGGCAAAAGAAATAAAGTACATATATTTCATAAAACCCTGACACCAAGAGATGTAAGCTAGAAGGGTCTATGGTCACATAATCTTGGAAAGCAGTACACATATACTTTCCACCTTGGAAATGTACAAAAACCATTCATGAACTTTATCAGGATAAGGCTCTGAGAAATCCTCTCAAAAACAAACTATTACTGTTTTACTCAGTGTTTCCTAATACTCTTTGATCACAGAACTCTTCTTCTTTTAATTAACATAGCACATGTTATTATCTAGCAGAAATAGCATTCAATAGAACACAATTTAGAAAATATTGATTCAGAAAATAAAAGCTAGAGCAGGACTGTAAAATAAATCAAGTCCAGTCCATTGATCTTATTGATGAGTCAACTTGGACATAGAAAGGATGTCTTGCAAATTCATGAAACATAACATATTTTACTTTCTTTGTCAGCTTCCTTGAAGCTAAGTTTCCCCATGCCAATCCATCTTCCTCTGACTCCTGCCCAGGTAACTTCTCATTGCCCAGCATCCATCATTTTATGTCATAGTCAAATATCTCAAAATTACCTACTGACGTAGCTTAAAATTCATACTCCTTAGCATGGTCTGCTATTATCTGAGTGAACTGAACATGCAATTTGTGTCATAGAAATGCTCCTAACATGCTGGCCAACGTGTAGAGCTGCTTCTCAAAGACATTCAGTGCTTTCTCACCTCTGGGGATTCTGCTCATCTCCACGTAGCAAGTCCTGCCCATCCTTTGAGGCCCTCTCAATGGTGTTTTCTCCATAAGTACTTCTAGGACTCTCTTAGTTGGAATTTTACATTCACTTATGTTCCTAAAGCACAACAAATGTGTACTCCAATTTATGAGTCTTCATCATGTATTTAAGGGTTTGTTTGATATCTTCCTTAAGGGCAGGGTCTGCATTTGGTTCATCCCAGAATCCTGTTTCCCGAAGCAGGTTCACAGTAAATATTTGTAGCGTTAATCATATAGTTCACAGTCACACCAACATGTAATGACAGAGTGACAGCCAGACCCTAATATCTTTCAGGATTGGTCTGTTGCAAATAAAACCTATAAAAAGCAATGGGAATGTATATGTTGGTAAGATACCATACTTTCAAATTTTCATAGAACCATAATATGCCACCAATAGAACAATTGCTATACACTCATATATTTCATTTTGACTATAGTTCAAGATGATAAATAAGGATGTGTGAAATTCAAAACCCATTGCTCTATTTTCTGGCTTGTTCTGAGTGGTAGCATGTTTCTCTGCACACATGCTCGCCTGAGCGTGTACACACACAAACCACACACACACAGACACACAGCAATGAAATGCCAAAAATATGCAGATGTAATGTGAAAAACTCAGCCAATCATCTAAATGTTTAAAAAATATCCAGATGCTGGATTTAATGTAGACAAACCATCTGGCAGATTAGCTTAGTTTTCTACTTTACATCCAGCTGTTGGATGCTATGGAAGGACGACCTAGGTCTGTACTTAAAGATGATCAAGGAAAGCGGTGTCATATGTATATCGCTAATCCTCTAGAAAACACTTCCAGTTCAATAGGTTCTAGGTATCGATAATATTCTTGAGGCAGAAAAACAGAAATTCCATAGAGCAATGATGTGTTTGAAACTGCCCACTTTAAAACACCTTTCATGAACAACTATTTTTCAGAAACTCATCATCTTAAAATAATACTGAACTTTGAAGTACTTGATTCCTACCAGCAAAATCTCCAGATTTTTATTTATTATCAAATATTTCACAGAAGAAAAGTACCATAGAATTATTTTATTTCAACAGCAAGTTACCAAATATAACTGCCAGAAAGCAGATCATCTTTGACAGAATGAAAACGAGTGGTGCATCACGTTGTAGACCAAAAGATATTCTACCAAACACTTCTGTTCCTCTACTTCCATGAGCATATTCACACGTGATGAGGCACCAATGTCAAGGTTCAGAAGCAGAGGTAGCCCATCAGTCATTAGGATTGAAGTTGGTTTTGATTCTATTTTGCAAAAAAGTTAAATACCTCTAGGTTTAATCATTGATTTTAAAAAATTCATAACTAAAAGAAATGAACATCTCTTTTTCTTTCCAGATAATATATCATTCACATATCATAGCGCTACATTTTTAATGTTCTTTTTTTTTTAAAAAAAAACTACATATTAAAAGAGAAAACTAACCAATGGGATAAATGCTACTTTCCTCCTTAATTTCCATGAGGCAGATTTTTTTATATTTATAAGTCATAAGGGGTATAAAAATGTCCTATAACAAAGCAGTGAAAGGGACAGTGAAAAATCAGCAAATATTATTTTGTTAACAATAAAGTAGGCACAAAATCATAGTACATATACCACCTCTAAAAATTATTAAAGGATGCCACGAGATAAAGCAGGGGAAAATGGTGTACAAAAAAATCAGACATTCTGGAAAAAGCAAGGTGAAAAAGATGGGCATGAAAATTTATAGACAGTTTGAGGGTAGGTTTTCAAAGTTGCATGTGACAGAGCCAAGCACAAATCCTCTTACTTATTAACGGGATTTGTCCCTGTACCTGTCACACATTGCTTTGAAAATATCTGCCTCTGTGAAAGGTATACTGCTTCTCTCTGTCAGTTTTACTCTTAAGAGACTAATGTATAATCTCTTTAGGTTTCATCTTTTGTATTTTTGTGCACATGACAAATTGTTTTGAACACTCTTCATCCATACACATAAGAAGGTAGGGCTTTATCACCACATATTTAAAATCCCTGTGAGATACTACTTTCCTCATTGGGAATAAGTGTTCTATTAAAATAATCTCTAGATTTATCACTGAAAAAATTTTCTAACTAATGCATTCACGCCTTGATGCCAAAAGGCAATTGTTCTCAACCTTATCAGACTTAGTGCCTCCTTTTTATAACAAATATTTTATAATCCATTTACTATAGTGACATAAAATTTGTAGATCTTATAACCATTCTAAGCACATCATTTAAAAAAGTCAGTACAATGCCCCAACTATAAAAGAGAAATAAAAAGAAAGTTCTGTATAATAAAACAGCAATTATTTTGCAATGTAAATACTCGAGCATTGCTACATAATGAAGACACAAAGAAGTCAAGTCTGATACCTATGCAAAGAACCTTGCAAATTTGTAAACACATCAGCTACCAAGGCAAACCTACTCGAGATTGTTGTATTGATGCAGCAAACATCATGAAGGTAGTTGCTGCCAGTGACCAGCAATTGGTAAAGTTCAAGACAACAATTTTCTCTAAATTTACATAATAGTTTGAATTTTGAAAAATTCAGTGTACATGAAAATGTGAACAATCTTTTAAAGTTACATGTAAAATAGAAGTAGGTTTTAATTGTAGATAATAATACATAGGTTTTTCATCTACATGAATATCTGATAAGATAATAAGAAGTCCTTCAGGCATGGAACAATATTTCAATGTGCTGAAAGCTCCTGCAAGTTGCAAATGTCTAGCATTCCTTGGTTCACCAAGTCAGTGGTGCTCCTGGTGCCACTCGACCTAATATTTGTAAAAACCTAATACACCCTCACAAATTCCCCAAATTCTCTTTACAGTGATATTGTTTCCCAGTAAGAACTACTTCTATAGGATTACAGAAGAAGGAGGGCTCAAACAAATGATGGTACCTGTGGTTTTTTTGGCTTTTATTTTTTATTTTTTTGATAAGGTGAGGCAAAGCTTGATTTTGTTTTTAAATCCACCATGCAATTGACATTGAGTTTACGAATTCTGTGGCTGGAGCACACAAGAGTCCTCTAATCATAACTTTTAGTTAAAAATAAATGGACTGAGCACATCAATTGGGGACATTTGAGTGAAATTCACTTAATGGAGCATCATGAATGCTAAGGTTGACTATCAACATAAAAAAAATAAAAAGAAGAGATTTAGTCCTTAGGAATTACATTTTACATGCATAAACAATTAATCCAGATACAAAAATATAATTTATAAAACAGAAGGACAAATGAGATGCAGAAGGAATCTGAGGGAAAAGAAATAATGGTGTAAAAGCAGTTGTTTAAATGGAAAAAAAAAGAAAACTTTGCCACATGACATGATATGGTGTGAGATTTATTATTCCATTTATCCATTTATCCTTAAAACAAGCCAACCATAGACATTTACCTTAGAAATCTAAAGTTCCTTATTTCTGTGCAGTACAGTTCCAGAGAACTATGGATTGATGGTTTCATAAGGTATCAGTTACACTTCCATAGCATGTGCTGATATAAATATAAAAGCTTCATTTTAAAGGATAAATAAAGCCACACTATTATCTAAACAGGGTAAAATTTAACATCCTTGTGGTTTGTGGAAATTTTTGATGTGCCTGCTGGCTTTTCAATAAAAATCAATTATGCCTTAAATGCAAGCGGTAGTCAACATACTACAGACTATAAATTCAATTTCATACTCAGAAATATGGATTAGCTGAACTTGATGCCCTTCCATTGATTTCAGAAAGCAAAAGCTGATAAGGTAAATAACAGTAAGAGGCTCTCTGACACTTCACATCAAGTTCCGGATTTCCATATTATTTTTGTAAGAACTTTGCAGTCACCACAATATCCTCCTTGTGAAATATGTATGATGAATAGATATTATATGGATTGCTGATTCATCTCTCCATACAGAATGGATATTCAGCTTTCATAAGTCAGGAAGGAACCACACAGAGAAAAGAATATGCTTATTTCCCTTGGCTTAGTGCAAGGTATATGTCAACTGATTGTGAATAAATCCAGTGGATAATTAGAGAACACACCGATTAAGCACTGAGGTCCCTCCTAAAAAATAAAAATTGTATAAACCAGGAGCAAATGCATACTCTTCAGTTCTTCAGTGTCGTGTGTGGTGTGTGTGTGTGTGTGTGTGTGTGTGTGTGTGTGTGTGTGTGTGTGTATAGAGAGAGAGAAAGCATTTTAAAAACTGAAAAACATTCAGTCCTTCTGTTCAGTCAAAAGAGCACCTAAACTGGCAAGAATCTCATGGAAGGGGAATCATGAGAGGGGAGAAAAAGAAATGATTTGGTACTAAGAAATCTAAGGACTAATGATCATGAGGAAGAAATTTAGAACTGTTCTCAATATAATGGGAAATCCAATCACATCTGCAACAATTTTCTTCTTTCCTCCTTTAATGTGAAGAACATTTGAGTTTTATAGAATTACTCAAGTCCACATTTTTTTTTTTTTTTTTTTTTCGGTCTGCAGGCCTCACACTGTTGTGGCCTCTCCCGTTGCAGAGCGCAGGCTCCGGAAGCACAGGCTCAGTGGCCATGGCTCACGGGCCCAGCTGCTCCGTGGCATGTGGGATCTTCCCGGACCAGGGCACGAACCCGTGTCCCCTGCATTGGCAGGCGGATTCTCAACCACTGCGCCACCAGGGAAGCCCTCAAGTCCACATTTTGAGCATTTATGGCTCAACCATTCTCTTTTACAGTAAGCCTAGTGCATTCAGCTTAAATCCCAAAAAGTACTTAGGAAGCTTTAGTCCACAGGCCCTGGTCTCACCTTTTGTCAAGATGAGTTCCTGCTTTCCTGACACAAACAAGGATTGCTTTCTCACACACGTAGCATGCTAAGAGAGCAAAATGCTATCTCATATTAGTTCAAAGATATATATTCTTTAAAAGAAGTGATCCTAACAGCTTCCCTAGACGCCAGCATTTTCTTAGTTCATATAATCATTTTGGTAAAAATACATGGCTTAATGTCTCTGCTACTCCAAAGAAATTAATTATATTTAAATTTCTCAAGATAGAGGTAATTTATTTATTTATTTATTTGTTTTGTTTTGTGTTTTTTTGCGGTACGTGGGCCTCTCACTGTTGTGGCCTCTCCCGTTGCGGAGCACAGGCTCCGGACGCGCAGGCCCAGCAGCCATGGCTCACGGGCCCAGCTGCTCCGCGGCATGTGGGATCCTCCCGGACCGGGGCACAAACCCGTGTCCCCTGCATCGGCAGGCGGACTCCCAACCACTGCACCACCAGGGAAACCCTAGAGGTAATTTATTTAAAATAAACTTATATGTCATTTATTTTACTGAAGTACAAATAGTTTTATTAAAGGATGTTAAACATAAAGGTAGCCTATATAAAATGCTATTAATTCCAAGGGGGACAGATCCTAAAGAAAAGTATTTCCAATAGTAAATAATTTTTTCATATATGCATCTATATAGTATCTGTTACTCATCACTATCAGTTTATGGAGAAATCATAAATAAAAATGGCAATGTAGTTGCTGTGGACTCCTTTCATGAATAAGAAACTGTTTACACAAGAAGAATAAAATCACAAAAGAAATGCTACAGTCTCATTTCTGACTTTTTCAGTTATTTATCGTCTGAGGAAAAAAGTCAACAAGCATTTCTTTTTTGCAGCTCTTAAATATCTATGTGTATGTATGTTCATTTATAAATATATTTTCTTTCATAACAGGGAATATAGGAGCAAACATTTTTCGGCAAAGACTTTTCACACGTTATTTAAATGTAAGTTAAAAAGTACAACTAGAATTTTTTTCTTATACGAATATATACTCATAGATCTGTAAAACATGAAGTTTCTTGGTAAACTATTTACTATGTGTATTATAAAATTTTAAGTTTCAGTGCATGAAATAACACTATCTTTGAAACCTATCTAATACAAAAATGCCACAACCAACAGTTTTTATCATATGTTGTAACGCGACTGTAGCATATGATGGAAAAAGGCATCACATTGTTTATGAAAAAACAATTCTTGTAGATACACTTGGAAAACTGCAAACATTCATAAACAGTTACTCTTTGGGGATAGAGAAAAACTGCCATTAAACAGGTGTTAGAATTTAAATGACATCTCATTAGTGACTCCTTTTTGCGGCTTGGAGACAAATAAAACCTTCATTTAAAAGCATTAGTGCTATTCCTAAGGGTTTCTGGTATCATAATGTTTTGTTTTATGAAGATACTTAGTTTCTTCCAGCATTCTTGCTTATTTATACAAAATAAACCAATTGCATTTCCAAGTTTAGCTGAGCGTCAAGTCAGGGAGTGAATAAGGCCTTTGCGGTGCTGTAAATACCCTTGCTCCTCCCTCCACTTCAGCTAGTCTGGGAGATTAGACCACAGCCTGATAATTAAAGGTACTTTTGAGCACCACTTCCACATGGAGAGTTACTCCTTGTGTCCTTTGCCCTCAATTAAAGAACAGTCATATAAAACTCAGATTTTCTCAATGTCCAAAGCCATTAACTATTTTTCCAATTCCTCTCAATGAGAAATGTGAGATGATCTTTATAATTTAAGCATTACATTAGAGTGCATAGCTATTGAAAAGTTACCTGCAAATTGGGAAGTTTATGTGCACTATCATTTTACACTATCCTCACAAAGACAACCTCAGGTCACAAAATGTGAATGTGAAGAATAACACACAGAATGCAAGTCCCAGTAATCAAGGTGGATTACAAAAATTTCTCCATTTCATCACCTTGAAAAGTTATGCAATCCACAGCTTAATTCAGCTGACTGAGAACTTTGGAACTCAATTCATTATAATTCTGTATTGTATTGGGGAAGCATCTGCTAAGACAAACAGCAAGGAGATAGAAACTTTGAGTAGTTGCTTTCCTTAAAAAATAATAATTGTTATTGAGTACTGGGTTTAGGAACTGCAATGATATATTTTGGAAATGTAAAGATAATTAGACCAGATCTGGCCAGGAAGGAGCTTAAAGTTGAGTGGCAGCAAAGATGGTGGAAAAACAAAGGATAAGATAATCTCCAAGTATGATGAGGATCACTGAACAGTTAGAAAATGCAAGGGGGTAAAGTTCACAGAAGAAAAGAAGACACTGGGCTGGTAGAATCAGAAGAGGAGATGCCATTTGAAAAGGAGTTTACTGGTTGAAGGTGATTTTGTGAAAAGTGGATGGGCTTGTGTAAACATAGGCTCCGTTCAAGGAATTTTCAGGAGATAAAACTGGCCATGACATAGAAGACCATCAGTGCATGCTTAAGAGGATACCTTGAATTTGTTAGGGACAAGGAGTCTTTGAAACCTTTGGGAAGCACAGAGATATGAGGTATAGAAAACATATTTTAAAGGAGTGAAGGATGAGAAATTGAAGGTGAAGAGACTTCTCAGAAAGCTAATCTTTGGAGTGGAGGCAAGAAGTCAGAAGCCCCGATTCAGGAGATTAATAATGTGAGACAAAACTGTGGAGAGAAATTACAGATATTGTAGAGCTAGATTCTACTGAATGTGGCAAATGATTGAAGAATGAGGAGTAAACAGGGACTCTGAAGACCCTTGGCTTGAAGTAGAAGGAGTTGCTGGTTTGTGCGGAGATGGAGAAGGTGTTTTGGACATATTGAGTCTGAGACATTAGCAAAGAAACTGAGTATATAAAGTGACAAAGCTGGTAAATTTCCCAATTAAAAGGTAAGTTTTCAGTAGCCTTCCACTCAGGTATATTAGATTGTAGGAAAATTATGGTGTCACACCTGACATGGAGTGATTGAGAAGTAAATTAGTGACTTCTGACTTAGAGAAAATCTGAGCTTTATGTGACTATTAATCTAATCCTCAGTAATAAAAGTGAGACTGGAGACAGAATTCTCTGAGCTAGATTTGCAAGCATTTATCTGCATAGGAGAAAAACCACAGGATGCAATAGTATC
Organism: Kogia breviceps; assembly: GCF_026419965.1. NCBI lineage: Eukaryota > Metazoa > Chordata > Mammalia > Artiodactyla > Physeteridae > Kogia > Kogia breviceps. The sequence continues at coordinate 31,343,930 of NC_081322.1, read as the reverse complement.
CAGAGAGAGAAAATATAGAGATGGAAAAAAAAAGAAAAAAAGTAGAATGATAGGGACATATGCACAAGGGAAGAGGGAAGAATGGAATTCAATTTTACGACAGAGTAGGATGCATTCAGTTACTGTTTATACATTTGGTGAATAAAAATAACAATAAGAAATGATGAAATTACTTATGTGGCATTGCTTATTAAAATAATTGCTAAACATATTCCAGTTGATTTTGACAAGGTTATAACACTGTTATCATTTCAAATTACCATCCAATTCTCATTTAATCACACAGCTTAAGCAAAATACAGAGCCCAGAAAAAAAAAGGGGGAAGAACAGTGAACCAAGAGGCAGTTTAAACACAGTAACTGACATTTATTCAAAAAGGAAAAGTTTCAGGCTGCAAGGGAAAAAAAAAAAAGTTTTAGCTGAAATCAGCTTATATTGCTGAATACATGACCCTGTGACCTAAACATTGGAACACTACTCTAGAATAAATCTAGAACAGCAGAATATAAATACGTGTATGTGTGGCATTTAAAAAATATTCCCCTTTGAATATAATGACTAGGTATGTTCTCTTGTTCATTGGCTTTATCCTCATTCTTATCCAGGAAATGAATTAAAAATTTATGGGGGGGCTTCCCTGGTGGCGCAGTGGTTGAGAGTCCACTTGCCGATACAGGGGACACGGCTTCGTGCCCCGGTTTGGGAAGATCCCACATGCTGCGGAGCGGCTGGGCCCGTGAGCCATGGCCGCTGAGCCTGCGCGTCCAGAGCCTGTGCTCTGCAACGGGAGATGCCACAACAGTGAGAGGCCCGCATACCGAAAAAACAAACAAACAAAAATTATGGGAAGGATGAAATCAAAGAAGAGAGAAAAGGTACATAATAAAATTCTTTGTACATCTATAAACACCCTCATTCACTCTTTTGCACAGATTAAATGAGATGTTATTAATTATTATCATGTACATTGGCATCTTCTGATTTACCATGACTTTCATATGCCTTGCTAGATTAGTAAACTGTGAATTGAAAAAGAAATGATTCTCCCTGAGACCATTCTTATTATTGCTTAGGGTTTGTGTATGCCTAATTGTTGATTAAAAGTCTTTACCCACTTCACTGAAGAATCTGAGAGATTACGGAACAGATGGAGATGTTTGAGCAATGGTGGTGGGGGGTGACAACAGGAAACCCTGAACTCCCTCACACCACGTAGGAAGCTGGCTATTCTAGCTACCGTGTCTGAACGAATACAGTACTCGGTATAGAGGACCTGAAGTGTGGAGAGCTAGAGCATTTTAGTGGTTGCCACGGAAGACCCTCCCTATTGGGGTAATGAAAAAGGTGACTCCAGCAAGAAAAGAGTAAGCTCCTCATCCCTGGTTGTCCTAACTTCCTCCTTTTTTTAAAACTTTTTCCTCCATAGAGGAGAAATCTTAGTTCTTTGGTTGTGCATATTTATGCTCTATCTCCCTTCTTTCAACCTTGCAATATCTTTACTTACTGATTCAGTCATATTACATAGTAAATGAGCGTTAATTGTCACGATTTGCTTAGTTTTGTGCCCACAAAAGTCACCTCTACCAAGAACTGTAATTTCCTCATGCTCGACCTAGTCTAGGGGCACTGAAACTAGCCCTAGTTGAACAGATTTAGGAACTTTCTCTCTTTAGATCTAACAGACACCCCATCAAACTGTCATTCTGTCAATTCTGTTCTGACCTTGTATTTTTCTGTGCCCAAACCTCCACGTCAGGCTCCTCCTGTTCCAGGATCAGGCCCTGCTGGTTCCAGCCCATACACTGGTAACGCTTTAACGCTAGGACGTGGAGTCTGCAATTTGTAGCCTTGCAGCCATGAAAACTCACTTCCAAGCTGTGGCCTGGTTACCTGCTGCCCAAATCCCTGATGCCTGCTGCTCTCATCCCCACTTGTTGCCCATTTGTCCTCACTCATATTTACAAACAGGAGAGTCAGATGTGAAGAGGTTATACAACCGATTTCAAGGTAATACAAATAACAAGCGGCAAAACCACAATACAAACCCAGATCGGGTTAATTTTAAAGTTCATAATCTTTCACCATACCTCCATCTCACCCAAAACATACACACACACAAACAATATTTTCCAAAAAGGCTGCTTTTCATAACCAACTAGAAATGTCAGCATCACAATCTTCAAATAAAGATAAAACAAACATTAAATTGAATTCAATAAAAGTAATAATGTTGCTGAATAGATAAGTTTCAGGTTCCAGCTAAGCATTTAATTCCTAATTTCTCCTTTCTACAACTCTTTTGGAAGATGCAAGTGCTATTTTAGAGATATTCAGAAAGCTTTTTTTCACATTTCAAGAGAAATATGCACCTTTGTGAATAGAGCTAATATCTGCCATTATAGAATCCTTGATTTTCAGCCCTTATAATTTTCTTACATGTGATTCAGTGTAGTTTTAAAATATATATTCACATTTATATTTTTCCCATTAGAAGTTTTTATATATGGCCACATATCTGTCTCAGTTTTACCACAGAAATTCAGATCTTTAATTTTCTCCTGTTTTACTTGTCTACAAGAGAAAAAACAAAAGACAAACTTGACCCAAAATAATTACCAACACATTAAAAATTCTACACACTCTTAGGTGTAACTAGATTGCTCCTTAATTAAAACACTGTCCTGAATGTTTGGCGAGTTAGAGTCCCACCTGAATGCAATAGTGGTTAAAAGAGTGTTTTCTGTGTCAGAGAATTATATTCAGAACAATGCCTTTTAGACTTTTAACAATTGTGTCAAAGGGAACAGAACATTTTGTCTTTTAAAAGTGATAATTAGTTTGTTATTTCATTTAAAAATAGATATATCTAATACAATTGTCTAATGATGTGTTGTAAATAAAATTAAAACTAAAGAGGAAAAGCCAGAAAAGCAAAAAATTACTAAATTAAAAATATTTTAAGCCAAATTGAGCCCAAAGTCTTTTTCATTATTTGATGGTCTAATATCCCTATCATAATATATTTCATCACACAAGTTCAAAATTTTACCTTTCTTTTAATGAATGGTCAAAATTCTCACTTCTTTATTTAAATGTCTTATAATGCTAACCCTTTTCATTCGTATTACCTAATCATTCACAGTTGTTTAGAAATATTATAAGAAAGCTTCCCCAGAACAACCACCACCACCGGCTTTCTAAGAAGCTAAAATGCTGCATCACTTCCATTTAAACTGTAAATGCATCCCCCAGGAATATGTGCATTCTCTCTGTCTTTGTCAGGTACTCTAGGCCACCAAAGTTCTTACATAGTAGAGACTGGTATGAATATCGCTTGGTATTACACACAAATCACTAAAGATCTATTCCAAGCAGGCTTTTTGCTTTTTCCCCTTCCTTTCTTCCTTCTTTTTTGAAAGGGGGGAAAAACTGTTTTATATCGACAACCATCTGTGAGCCTGTCTTTCAGGCCATCAAACTCTCCCATCCATTACGAAGCCTTCCTCACCTCCTCTGCATGACAGCACAATAAAGATGACATACTAATTCAATGACTTGTAATTTCAGCTAAACAAAGACAAGTGCTGCAGCTTCTTCTTTTGTGTTAACAGTGCCATATCGGTGAAGCCAGCTATGCAAACATAGCACTGGGAGGGTTTTATGACAGCAGTTGAATAGGGAGACTAGCTTGGTGTTGCTTTTTATGGTTTTTGGCTCCATAATTTTTGGCTCTGTGCTGCTGGCCATGGCTATTGTGTCTGGATTCTGTGTCAGCAGCAGCTAATTGTTCCAATAATGTTTATCATAGGGATCCACCAGGGAGCTGTATATGTGGAGATAAGCTACAGGGCAATGATACACACTATCTTACTGATCTCTATACACAGTGCTTTTGCCTCATGCCAAAAAGGTTTTTAGGTTCCCAGTCTTAAAAAAAAAAAAAAAAATAACAGCTTAATCATCGTGCCAACAATAGTGTCTAAGGGGATGTAATCAGGTTCCTCTGATAATCTTAGCAACACATGAAAGTCATGCGCAAAAGCAGTAATTGAAGCAGTTGGTTCATTCTACCACCTGCTGTTGAAGTCACAGGTTAATCTAAATGAGGTCCCCTTCCGATGAAGCAGTATGCAAGGCACTTTTTATATCATAAATGTGCATTACAGAAACCTTACAAAATAATAAAGTAACAGTTCATTAAATGAACTGTATGAAGTATCCCAGGCTTGTCTAGCTTCTCCTGCTGCTGTCAGATGGCATATCCAAGTGTAAATTCTGTCCTCCTGTCTATACCCCAATGCACGCTTCAGTTTGCAATGGTTCCAGACAATGGGAGTTCCTGAGACAGATGCCCAAATGTAACTAAACGTCAGGCAATCATGGGAATCAGCTGCAGGAAAGTGAAACATTTTTCTTTGTCTGCTTTTGATGCTATTTCCCCCAAGATTACTAAATAGAATGTTGACAATGTTAAAATAACCCTAGAATCAACAATTAAGCAGCTTGCTATTCTTTACATTAGCCCATGTATAAGGGATGAATTTTTCTAATTAAACTTTTAACACCTGATTTCCATTTAAAATTTTCCTCAACTGGTTTTCATGAGGTCCTCACCTGACAAAGAATAATAAGATTTGTAGTATGCTGCTCTTCTAACAGGCAGTTTCTTTAACAGAAGGGGTTTTAAAAATTATGAGAACTGTAGAATTAAGACTAATGAAAAATTTTAAACATAGAAGAAACGACACTTTCAGATTAAAATTTGTGCTTGACTTTAAGTTATTTCATTGAATAGTAATAACCACCATCTATTGAGAGCCAACTCAGCATCAGATGCTAACTAGTAACCTTTTCTTAAGTCTCACAACCATTCACTGGAATTGGTATTAAGTCTGGAAAAGTTGAGGAAACTAAGTCTTAGGAATAGTGCATGATAATCCAAATTTCTGGGTGAATAAGTGGTAGTGCTAAAACTGGAAACCAAGGTCAGCCTGATTCCAATGCATGCACTTCTCCCACCAAGTTAAACTGGTATAATATATTTAGTATAAAAGAAGGGAAAGAAATACAGTGTTTATGTTGAGAAAGAAGTTCCTGGTTTGAATTAGGCACCTACAAGAGGGCCACAAAAGAAAATAAATTTGTGAACATAAATTAGCATATTCCTGAATTTAGTCATGTGTGTGAAGTTGGGGGGTAGGGGTACAGTAGATGTTGTTACAGGACCAGAAAAAAATTTTGATAAAAATAATAGATTATATTAATTTAACCTAATTCAGGAGCACAAGGCAATAATAAGCAGTCAACAGACTATAATATTGAAGGTTCTTAATAAATGCTTGCCAAATTTTAATTGGTGAATGAATTAATCAAATAATATGAATAATCACAATGACAGAAGCAACTGCATTTAGGAGTGCTTACTTACTATGTGCTCTCACCATCTCAGCAGTTCACACATATTTTGTCTTGCACCCTTACAACAATTTGCTAAATTTGGAATTATTATGCCCATTTTATAGGTGAGGAGATTGAGGTTCTGAAATATTAGATCACCTGTTCATGGCTACATTAACAGGAAAGTGGGAGAATCAATATTTGAGCCAAAGATAGACTCCTCAAAGTTTTTGCCCGAGCAAATTAATAAGTGAATTTAAAAATAATAAGAACATTACAATTCTCTTCAGTTGTCAAATTCTTATGTTGCCTCCAAGGAAAGCAGCCCTCTGTCCATGGACTTAATCAGAAGAATTGTATTCATGTCATAGGAATGATTTAGTTTAGGCATTTGGTAAACTTTCTTAATGGCAAGGATTGTTAAGATCTGGACTGTGGTACCAGAGAAGGCTGGAGAATATTTGAATATTCCAGAGATCTTATTTTACTTATACCTGTCTCAATTATTTTAGTTGATGGCTAAAACGGTAGAATAAGTAACCTTTAAAGACATATCTAGGACAAAGTTACCGTATTAATTGGATGCAAATTCTTCTAGAAATTCTTTCTGTGATAGATAATATATCAGTTAAAGTCTATGAACCTAAAAAGTACTGTCCCTAGGAATGTCCATAGCTTATAATATCATGTTGAAGTATGTTTCATGCAAATGCCTAACATAAAAGGTACATTCATGAGCCTTGAGTATTAGTTTCCTTTTAATTCAGGCCTGAAGAGGATTCAGGATGGTATTCTCTTTGGAGAGATCAAAAACAATAAAAAATAAAAGGAAAAGTGAGGCACTTTTCCCTAAACAGCTTCTTCCAGAGGTTTTTGTTTCTGCTTTCCTTTTCATTGATATGATGTTTTGAAGATAAAATTTATGTCAATTTACCTGGAATTATTTTCAAGTAATCAGATTATTATTTAAAGTCTACCCACCTATTACTACAGTTGTTGGGATTGATTAAATTACAAAATTCACAGCAAAGATGGATTATCTATAATTCCTACAGGTCCTATAATAACACCCTACAGTTTTCCATTACACTTTGGTCTGCTCATCTTTACTATGTTACTGGAAAAATATGTTTGACAAAATTTATAAAATAATATTTTGCCATTTTGAACTCCTCATTTTCTATTTAGCATTAAACATTTTAGGCTTTTAAAGTACTACTAAAGTCAGGGCTTCTGGTTTCTAATCCAAAAGTAAGGAGCTTAGAAGTCATCATTCCATCCTAACAACAAGTAAAAACCTAAACAAATTGAGAAATCAACAACTTTCTTTGATCCATCAGAGAAGTGAGATCATAGGGCAAATTTATGGATAGGAAGGCTAAATATTGTCAAGATCTCAGTTCTTCTGCAATTAATCTATAGATCCAACATAATTCAAATCAAATTCCCATGAGTATTTTGTGAGTATCTACAAACTGATTCTAATGACAGTGTGGTAATGGTGAAAGAATAGACAGATTGATCAATGGAACAGAATAGAGAGGCCAGAAACAGACCCACCTAAATATAGGCAACTGATCCCTGACAAAGGAGCAAAGGAAATATAATAGAGCAAGGATATTTTTTCCAACAAACAGCACTAGGACAATTTGACACCTAAGTGCAAAAAATGAATCTAGACACAGATCTTATACTCTTCAAAAAATTAACTCAAAATTGATCATAGACCTAAATGTAAAATGCAAAACTACAGAACTCCTAGAAGATAACATAGGAGAAAATCTAAATGACCTTGGGTATGGCGATGACTTTTTAGATAAAACACCAAAGGTATGATCAATGAAGGAAATAATAAGCTTAACTTCATTAAAATTTAAAAGTTCTGTTCTGTATATGACACTGTTAAGAGAATAAAAACACAAGCCACAGATTGGGAGAAAATATTTGCAAAAGTTGACCCAGCAATTGCACTTCTTGGTATTTTCTCAAGGAGTTGGAACTTCTGTCAACAGAAAACCCTGCACAATGATGTTTACAGCAGTTTTATTCGTAGCTGCAAAAACCTGAAAGTAAACCAAGATGTCCTTCAGTAGGTGAATGGATAAATAAACTGTGGTACATTCAGACACTGGAATTTTATTCAGTGCTAAAAACAAATGAATTATTAAGCTATGGATGGCCATGGAAAAGTTTTATTTATTTATTTGTAATTTTAATGATGTATTTTATTTAACCTAAATACTATCATTTTCAAATGTAATCGATATGAACGATTTTTTTTTTTTTTGGCTGTAGAGTCTTTTAAAAATGTTTTATTGGAGTATAGTTGCTTTACAATGTTGTGTTAGTTTCTCCTGTAGCAAAGTGAATCAGGCATGGAAGAAAATAATATACTCAGGTTGCAAGAAACCAACCTGTACGATTCCAACTGTATGACATTGTGGAAAAGACAAAACTATGAAGACAGTAAAATGATCAGTGGTGTCTACGGTTTGTGTAGGAGGGAGAAGTGAATAGGCAGAGCAGAGGATTTTAAGGGCAGTGACACTGTTCAGTATGATACAACAATGGAATTTGCATTTGTAAAGACCCAGGGAAGGTACAACATCAAGAGTGCACACTAATGTAAACTATGGACCTCGGGTGATAATAATGTGTCAGTGTAGGTTCATCGATTATAATAAATGCACCACTTTTGTGGGCGATATTGATAGGGAGGTTGTGTGTGTGTGTGTGTGTACAGGGAGTATATGGAACTCTATACTTTCCACTCAATTTTGAAGTGAACCTAAAACTGCTCTAAAAAGTAGAATTTATTAATTATGAAAAAAGTAAAAGTCAAGAGGTTTTGAAAAACATTAATAGGAAAAACCTACCCCTCACTTAGTTGTCAAGCAGCCTAGTTAAAATGTAAATCTTACTGTATCATTACCTGCTGAAAACTCTTCAAGGACTCCCCATTGCTCACCTGAACGAGTGTGGTATGTGTATCGTTGGTGGTCCCTGAGATGATTTTATGCAATACATGGGAAACTGTTCTCTAAAATTTTAACTGTAATGCATTTACTGTAGAGTGTATTAAAAAAAATACAACTAGCATAACAAAAAAGTAGAAGTTGAATAACTATTTGTTGATTCTGATAATTGGATTATTTATCTCTCTGCAATGGTATCCTGTATGTTGCTGTACAGTCCTTTAACGATTCAGTTCCTTATAAAGCATTATTTTTCTTCCATTATTATCTGTTATAAAATTAGGGGTATTTTCTGCTACTGCGGGAGAATTTTAACCACTTGAATGTTAAGGCAGTTAACATTTTTAAATGATCTAGCTCATAGACTAAGTTCCTAACAACAACATAAAATGTTTTATAGGCCTCAAAATATTTTTTAAATGATTTAAAATAATCATAAAATAAGCATAGCTGCAAGTAAAATATATTAGAGTAATAGAAAATAGAGCTCTCATATCTGGTGAAATCAAATCAAACATTTTCACTAGCCTTTACAACTCAGTATTTTAAAAAAATCGTATACAAGGTAATTATTTATATTTACCTTTTTACATTTTTTTAGTGTTATCATCTCTCAGATTTATTGGTCTTTTTCTATTTGGTTTAACAGTAATACTCTACATTGCTATGCAGTCATAGCTTGATTTTTCCCTTGTCATGGAAAGATGGCAGTTGCTAAAACAAAGGACTAACACTTCCAATCTTTGAAATTAAATGAAATCACTCCCTTTCCAGTGTCTTGAAAGATCATGAAATGAAAAGGCTATTTGTCTTCTTTCCCTACGTGATGGTATCGTTACACAAGAGAAGACTCCACCTATCCAGGACTATACAATTATTGCTAACAGAGCCTAGCAAAGTACTGTGTGGCCTTGGAAGATGAGTGGTTATAGAATATTATGGAATGTTTCATGAACCATGGTAAGGGTGCCAGGGACTTCGAGCAGAGATCATGCTGCAGCTGGAGCAATGGCACAATCTAGAATCTTTTGAGGCCAAGGAGTCAAGTTTCATAAAATCAGTAACCTGTTAATTCCTCCAGTTCATAAATATACTATGTAATTTCCACTTAATAAGTAATGTCTATATCTTACATTTTATACAACTTGTATCTTGGAGCCTGTGTCTCTGTTCTTTCAAGTATGCCCTAGGCTGCAACAGCAGAAACTAAATCAGAGTTCTCTCCTTATCCTCAGCACATAGCCGTGTGTCTACTACATTAAAAACAAACAAACAAACAAACAAACAAACAAAACATACAGAAACACCAATTTATTTCAAATTTAAATCTCTTTGTCAATTTTAGATATATCTTGTTCTGTCATATTAAGATGCAACAATTGGTAAGATTGCTTTATATATACTCATACCTACAATGTCATGTACTACACATGAACATATTATTTATGCAATATAGAAAAATCTTTTGAAACTACAATTGCGACCTAGAATATTTCATTGGTGTCTTAACATTTATGCTTATAAAAGCCATGCAGAATATGGTAGTTCTTGATTTTCCATTACATTAAATGTATGCAGAAACCTCTTTTCTTTGTCATAGCCCAAAATCTTTTGAAAACTCTGTATTTTCATAACTCTCCAATTACACCTTTCTTTTTTCATGGGCAGAATCTCAAAATATTATTTCCTGGTGTGATAGATTTAAGAATTAGTCCCAGTTCTTCATCCCTCCCTTTACCCGCTCCCTTTGCCATGTGATCTGCAGCCCCTCCCACTAGAGGTGGAATGTACTTCATCTTGACTTTGGACTTGGCCGTGTGCCTTGTATTAGGCAAAGAAACAGCAGAATGAGAATTTGCTGATTCAGGCTGTAGGCTGTAAGAGACATTGTGTGTTTCTGCTTGCTTTCCTGCATTCTGCCATCACCATGAGAAGTGTTTTCCCTTCAGCTTAGGTCCCAAAATGAATACAATTTGGATCCAGAATGAATTCAACCCACATCAAACAGCCTACTCCAGCCAGATTTATATCATGAAGCAGAGCCACCCAACCAAGCCCCAACTATAGCAGCTAACCTCAGCCACTGTGTAGATGTGTGAGCAAAAACAAATGAGTACTCTTTTAGGTCACTGAGTTTTGAGGTAGTATTTTATGCTGCAGCACTATAGTAGATAGAGCCTTTGATAAATTCATTCATTCAGCAACCTTGTCACAAGCTTACTAGCTTCTATCTAGTAAGAATTATAGGGCTAGAGTGAAGATTGAAGAAGCTTGCACAGTTCTGGAGGCATGGTGTTTCTACAGTGGCTAAAACTGCTGGTCCTGTAAGAGTTGAGATGCAGGCAGCAGCAATAATTGAGTTTCCATGAAACAATCTCTTGGTACTGTTTGGTATTACTAACTTGGTAGTATTTAAGCCTGCAACATTGGCCTTCCCAGTACTTCTGTTAGCTAACTGATACCCTGAAATATGTATTTTCCATTAAATAACTAGGGTAGATTATGTTACCTGCAACCAAACCTTGAATTGAGACAGTGATTGTCTTACTTTTACATTTTTTTAAATGGGTTAACAAGCTTAATGATAGTAGTAAAATAAACTGAGTTAGAACCTACAAACATTAACGAATAGTAAGAGAACACTATTAAGAACTATGTGCCAACAAAACTGACGAAACAAAGTTTACAAAATTGACAGATTCAAATCAAAAGTTAAATTTTGATTTGTAGATTTTTTTCTCTTTAATTTCTATTCTTTTTAGGTACTGAAATACTAGTCAGATAAACAGAATTCAAGGCCCATGTCTACTTCTTATCAAAATTAATCAGTCTCGAGTCATACAATATCCCCCTGCCCCATTTTCCTCATTGGTAAAATATGGAAAATACCTAACACCTGCTTCTAAGAGGATTATTATGAATAAAAAATAATATGATTAAAAGTCACTTTACTTTTAAACGAGGTCAGGATAAGTATATGCATATATATATTTACAAATGTACATATTCAAATATGTGTGTGTATGATTTAGTGTTACTATCAGCTCAAATGCACTGAAAAAAAATGACCCATGGGTTTATACCTATTTCAAAACTGTTTCCAATTAGGAGAACTTCCCATCACAGTTTATGATTTCATTTACTTGTGCTCTATTCCTGCTTTCTGTTTTTTTGCCCATGGAAAGAGTATTATCACTAAACATGGTATAAAATATAACTAATTCACTAGGAAACAGTTGTTCATGATATTTAATGTCAATCTTTTTCTCAGTTTACCATAAAAGGGCATTAAAAGTGATTGAGCTTTTAAGTGTGAGGTTATAATCACATTTATTAAACAATCTATGTGTTCACTTACTAATAGAAAAAAAAAATTACACGATTGATTTAGAAGAAATGAGAAAAAGTCATGTAAAAGCACTGTGTGAATGATTTTAGGTTATGAAAAGAAAAACCTTGGAGATGTTTTTGATTTTGATTTCCTTGTTAATATTCACTTTTATCCAATAATAAATGTCTGTAAATGGCTGAAATTAATAATTAAACAAAATGTGATATTTTGCGAATACACATAGGAAAACGTTTTGAAGACCTTAAAACATAAACTGCTCACATGTAACCAAAAGAGAATAATATTTTTAATCTTTTATCTTATTTATATAACTTTCTAGAGGAAAGGAAGCATATTAATGGTAATAATTTTCAGTTTAGTTACACTGGAACCCATTTGAAAAGCTCTATAGGAAAGTAATGACTAGAAACAAAAATATACTGCTTTCATACCAGGAGAACTGCAGCCAAGTGTGAGCATGATGTCATCGCCCTGCTAATTGTTAGCCCATCGTTAAGTACCTAGTGATTACTCATTCAACCAAAATCAAGTGAGCCTTATTCCATGCGCAGTACATAAATGCCAGGGGGAAAGGTGGAATAAGTAGATGAGTTTCATGCTCCAAGGTATCTTGGAAAGAAACAGGACACATGTAAACAAGTAAATAATGTAAATTTAGATAATGAAAAACATTTTGAAGAAAATATAAAGTCAGCAATCACTACAGAGAGTAACTGGGCAATAGTAGGTAGTATAGACAGGGAAAGTCTAAAGAGGGTGAGATTTGAGATAAGACAAATAACTATGGAAGTTATGCAGCATAATCAATTATTTTCTGCCATAGGCACAGCTCTCTAGAGGGAAATATTAAGAATTATTTAAAGCCATTTTCACTCAAAAGAAGTATGTCCAGGATTTAGACAGGGGTAGGGGTATAAGGAAGGAGGGCCAGAAATAAATAAGGACATTTAAAAAGTGGGTACAAATGTCTAAAATTCTGACATATGGACAAATACACTTGGGCTCTGGAGTCAGACAGACCAGAATTTAAATCTCTCTCTGAGGCCATCAACTGAGTGGCTTTGGGCAAGTCACTTCATCTCTCTGACAGTACCTACTTCATAGACTTGGATTCCATAAGAGAGATTCTTAGCCTTCTTACAAGGTGAAAACCAGTTTAACATACAAAATAACAGCAGTTTGCAAATGCCTGCACCACTGAAAAAGAATTAGAGGGTACAAAGTAGAAAATGCTAAGGTTAATTACATTTTCAACAAAAGGCAAGTGATGAGTGGGATTGAGATTTTATATAGGAGTCAATAGGAAGTTCTAATAAGTAGAGGCAGTAGAGTGCTCTTTCCCTATAGACTTCCTTCTATCATAGCACTGGATACAGCTGCCATAACACCACACTCTTCTAACGAATGGCCCTTGTTCTACTGGAATAACCCTTAAGAACACTAGCAGATTCCCATGAATACAGGCATTTCCCAGACAGTTTCACCCATATGGTGATAACAATTTTTTATTTCAGTTTTAACTAAAATATAACTTAGTATTTGAAAGAGTGACCTCAAAGCATCTTTGCAGTCAGACTATATGTGTTTAGATTAAGAAAAAAGCAGCTAGCCTTAATTTTGCAATACCGTGTAACAATAAATTCAAGCTATTTTATATTCTGACTCATGTATCTTTAACATAGCCTGTAGCTAAGCTTTGGTTGTAAGATCGCCGTGGCTAATGAAAATATATGACTCGGCAAAAGTTTTAGCAACTACATTCATCTGCAGTTCTGGCATATAGGGAGAAAAACATTGTTTTTTACTTTTAAAATTAAGAAAATCTAATTTGCAAGTTATTTAGGAAGAAAATAGATGCTATTTTAAAAGTTTTGTTAAAGGATAATTTCTAATACTGTTAGAAATACCTTCCAAATATGCTGGTTAGTATCTGCCCACATTACTACATTGGTATCTTTGCATTAGGCTGAAGTTAAAGTTTTCAAAATACTATCTCAACAGTAAGGAGTAAAGCAGGGCTCCAGGGGACAGAAGGATGAGTAAGTACATTCAAGGAGTTGACAATCCAGGTGAGAAAGCAGAAAGATGATACAGAAATAAATGGCAAGCCTGTCTGTGATCCCAGAAAGATGGTTAGGAAAGCTACTGCCCTGCCCTTTCCTTTATTTGCTTCACTCTCTCTGAGGGAGATGTGACCATGAAATCACTTGAGATTCAACTCAAAACCCTTAGAGTGAACTCTAGCCAATGGCTAGAACCCAAGCTGATAACCTGCGTCTTTGGACCACTATGCCTTTCCTAAAGTCTTTTCAAGGTCTCCATGGTCTCTAACTCTCTGGGGAACTTTCAACAGGTGAGTCTTTAAAATGGCTGTGCACTCTCCAGCACTTTAAAACAAGAGAAGTGGCTGCAGGACTACTCCTCATTTTCTGGGTACACACACTCTCTAAACCCTGGCCTTCTCCACATACTTACAACACTTACCACAAAGGCCATGGCAGATACCTCTTACTCAATTTCCCAATCAACTGTGTCCCTACTCTATTTTGAAGTAAGTGACTAGGTGGCTAATGCCATGACATGCAGCTTTAAAAAAAAAATAATTTCTTACTGATACTTTTAAGAAAAATTTAAATTAATTTTATTGAGGTATAATTTCCATAAAAGTATCTATTCGGTACCAAAGGTATATGATTTGATGAGTTTTCACAAATTATATTCCTGGTTAATTATCATCACATCAAGATATAGAATATTTCCATCTTTGATGACTTGTTCTTTTCTTAGGATAAATTACTAGGAGCTAGAATGTGGAGTGAGAGGTATGTACATTTTTAAAGCTTTCACTATATATTGCCAAACTGCCTTCCAGAAACTTATTACAATTAGCCATGCTCTGATATAGACAAGAATGCTAAATTTAGATGAGATTATTGCCCTATTGACAGTCGTGTTGTCCCTTCCAATAAGATCTAATTTTGATTAGAATGAATAAAAAGAGGATTAAAAATTCTTTGCTTTGATAATTAATATCACTGAATTATTATAAAAGTGGAACTCTTAGAAGCAAATTAAAAGCATGTTAGGAATAGAAACTTTTGATATGTTTTTTAGACGATGATAATTTAATATAAAAGTTTTAAATTATCTATTTTTTCAAAAACAGAATTTCTGAAAAAAGATTTTTGTTCAAAACGTAATTGAGATAACATTTACATATGATAATTTTTTCTTGCAGCAATGCTATTCCAAAGGTAATCCATGGGCCTTAGTATCAGTGTCACCTGGGAACTTGTTAGGGAGGCAGATTCTCAGGCCCCATCACAGACCTCCTGACTCATAAACACTGGGCTTCAGGCCCCTCAGTGTTTTAACCAGCCCTCTATTTGATTCTGATGCATCCACAAGTGTGAAAAAGATGGTTCTTTGAGAATATTTTTAAAAAGAGAAAAAAAATAAAACCCTTTCCAACACTCAGGAGTAAATCTGGTATTCATTAATCACCAAATATCTTTTTCAGCATTTACTTTAAGCTTTTAGATCTAGGTCTCTTATCTGTCTAAAACAGTTGCGATTTTCTTAAGATTCCTTCTAGATTTAAAAATTCATGATTGCTGTGTGCAAAATTCTGAATTAAGGGCTATAAAAGATATAAAGAAGTCATGAGTCATGATCTTTATCTTCAATGAACTTACCATGTGGTTGAATAGACCTAACATAACTAAACATACAGGCTCTATTGGTAACTGTGAATAGGCCAGACAATAGGCCATACAGGTGGCAGAGGAGATGGAGATCACTGAGGGTCTTGGGGGACATCTTGGGCTTCTGTAAGAACATGTAACATGAGGTGTGCATCAAAAGTTGTGTAGGTTTTGCTTTAGTGGAAGAGGATGAAGGAGGGCATTTCTGGTGAAAAGACAGCCAAAGAGAATAAAAGGTGTTTTAGAAAGAATATGTAGCTGTTTGGCTATGTTGGAAACTACACGTAAGTGCATAGCTTCAGATGAGCCTGTGTCATCTGAAGGCTGAGTCAGAAGGTTATTGGAAACTTACATCCATTTTCTGGGTATTTTATAAAGTAGGCAGTTCTTAAAAGAAGTTTTCCTGATCAAATGAGAATCCCCCTGTAGGATGGTTTGGCTATGCAAATCAGATCATGAGATTCTTACTAAGGAAAAGCAAGTCACTTAACCTATATGAATCAAGATTCCTTTTGAGCTGACTGGAGAAAGGTAGTCTCGATAACCATGTTCTTGGAAACTTTTGAAATTACCTGCTTTCAGAATAATAAAACTTGAAAATTTGCATGTTCCTTACAAAGAGAATTGTAGCTAATGTTTGGTATATTATATTATAAAGGCTGTGTTATAACCATGTTTTCCCGTACAAATTTAGAAATCCCAGTATTTAATGATGACCTAGTTTAATAAAATTCAAAACCCTTTTGACACTGCTATAGGACACTAGGCTAGGCACATGAAAAAATTAGATTCAATAACCTACACAAACCACAGTATGTGTATCTCATATGATGCTCAGGATTCTGTTTTTCTTTAGAGAAATTGCAATGAAATTAGAAGTATATGCAGGAAGGTCAAGGAGAATCTAATAAAATATCTACGAACTTCCCATTACTAGTAAGGGGAGATAACATTTTTATGCATAGGAATCTGATAAAGATTTTAAACACCGGTTCATATCAGTCTACTGATTGATAGTTGTAAGTTAGCAGTGGTTTGTTAAAACAACTTACTTGTGTGGAAAATGCTGCATCCAGTGATATCTTTTACAAACTCTTCACATCTTATGGGTATGATGTTCATGTCTAAAGGCAAAAGATAATACAAAAGTAGATGTAACTTAAAATACAAAGTAGAGGTTTTCACTTTCAAGTATACTGAGTTTATTAAACTTGTCTATAGGGCTTATGATTAAGTATTGACAGTGCCATGAATCATAAGCATGTAGTGTATCACACCACAATTTGTAGTGATGTTTGTGGTGCTGATGGTCCAATTTAATATTTAGATAGTTCTCTTAAACTAAGGGGCTATGTAATTTTAATCTATAATAGTAATTTCTGGAAAAAATTAGACTTGAACTATTTCATTTGGTATCTTGTAAACGGAGGATTAAATAAAACAAAGTGTGCGGCTTTGTCGATACCCTGTAGAGATTTGACTGCAAAGTGTTCAGTTGAGTGCTTGACTGCCTGGACTGATGCTTTATTGAATTGATCATTGTGAAAACACAATTCTGCCTTTAGATAGTCATTTGTTGGCCTCCCCTAGTCAAAACCACTTTGCTTTTAATAAAGCTTTGAACTAATAGAGTTTCTAAAGGTTTCTTTGAAAACCTCCCTATTATTTATCTTTATAAATAATAACAGTATTTATAACAGCTCTCTCTGAGCTGTTACCTCATTTTCCTGTCTAATAATGTGACATCTGACATATTTATTTGAAAAGAAAAGTGACCACGAATTAATCTGTTGTAAACCACCAGCACTTGAACAACTTTGCAAATATATGGCTTTATGTAACAATTTTCTAATACCGTCTCTCCATATAGTACCTATTTTAAGCAAGAGTAAAAAAACTTAGCTCTAAAATATTCCTCGGATATATTTATTGTAACTTCCACTAAAAGCAATTTTCATTTTACTGTTATCTCAAAGCTGTACACTAAAACCTCAGTAAAATTGAAACTAGTAAATAAGATTATAGCTTTTACAGAAGAAACTTTAAAAATTAAAACTGAGTTCCTACACTCAACGATAGAATTACAAAATTAATAGCTATTATACACAGCAATGTAATTGACATTGCTAGGTCTCTGTAAGTCAAGCACAAATAATCACATAATATGTGGGACCAAAATATGAAAAACTTCCTAAATAACTGTAGGTGGGTATTTTTCTATTATTATGTGACTGTATAGATTCAAGTTTGACTTTCTAATAATATAACTAAAATAAACTCTAAATTTCAATTCCTTCTTAATCACATCATTAGTATAAAAAGTTGTATGTAAGTAACAGTTTTGCTATTTGCATCTAATAACTTGCATATATTTATAATTGCTTACACATATAATTTTACTACGTGCAAGTAGTATTACAATTTACATTAGTCACTTACATATGATTTCACCTATAATCCTAATAAATTTGAGCCTATGTGGCTCAGTCAATTCATGAAGTCATACTCATAAAACCACAGTCAAACCACCAAATGATAATTTAAAAGAAAGTTCAATCTTTGTTTCTTTCAAATAAGTTTGAAAAGGATCTAATCCATAATTCATATCCATCAACAGATCTAAAACAAGCAAACCCAAAAGCTTATTCTCTCACAATTTGTAGGTGTCTTTAGGCAATTTTAAAAATAATTTTAATTTGAAACAATCTCAAAGTTACAAAAAATAACAGTAAAATATTTTTTCTTGAAATATTTGAGAGTAACCTGTCAACCTGATGCTCCATCACATCTGAAATATTATTTATTTCTTATAAATAAGTACATTATTTTACATAACTGCATACAGTCAGGAAATAAACACTACTGTCTAATCCTCAACCCCCCTTGAAGTTTCACCAACTGTCTTACAACAGAAGGATCTAGTTCAGAATCATGCATTAGTTGTCATGTCTCATTAGTCAACTTTAGTCTGGTATAGTTCTTCAGTCTTTTTTTTTTTTTTTGTAACCTGACACTTTTGAATGTCACAGGCCAGTTATTTTGGAGAATATCCTCCAATGTGGGATTGTCTAATGCTTCTTCATGATTAGATTTGTTATGCATTTTCAGCAGAAATGTCATATGCGATATTGTGTTCTTCCAATTGCATCTTGTATCAAGTGGCACACACTTTTTATTTATTCTGTTATTGATGATGATCACTTTGGTTTTTTGTTCATTTGTTTTTGGCTTAAACAACAGAAATTTACTGTCTCACAGTTCTGGAAGCTAGAAGTCCAAGATCAACGTGTCAGCATGGTTGGTTCCTTCTAGGGGCTGTGAAAGAGCATCTGCTCCATGCCTTTCTTCTAGCTTCTGGTTGTTTGCTGACAATCTTTGGAATTTCTTGGTGTAATCCTTATTGCCTTCCTGATACAAGACTGCTTCCCATGGTTGGTTAGAATATATTTTGTTCTGATGTTTATATTGGCATGTTTAGATGTCAGGTTTAGTCTTCTGAAGATGAAGTTCAGCCATTTTGTATCAAACAGCACAACCAGTGTCTGTCACTTGCCATGCATTAAGTTTAATGAGATGTTCTATGTAAGATCTGATTTGCTAGTTCTTCCTTGTACAAGAATCACTCTGGTTTCTGCATTAACCTTCACATGGTGTTCTCCTACTTTCATTGTGTTCTCTCTGTGTCCAAATTTCCCTCTTTATAAGGACCCCAACTATATTGGATTAGGGGCCAACTCTACTCTAGTATGACCTCATCTTAACTAATTACATCTGTAATGACCCTATTTCCAAATAAGGTCACTTTCTAAGATACTGGGGGCTGTACTGCACCGTTTGAATTTTGCAGGGGACACAATTCAACCCGTAACAGAGGCAGAAGGGATTGCTCCTTCCAGTCTACATCTACATCTTCCTGTCAGTGCTACGTGGTTCCAGAAACAGTAGTTCTTGTTTCCAGGGATTTTTTTTTCTTCTCACATTCATTTCACTTAGCATAATGCCCTCCAGGTTCATCCATGTTGTTGCAAATGGCAGGATTTCCACTTTTTTTAAGGATGACTAATATTTCACAGATTTTTTAAACAGATATTTATTTCATTTTCTTTGTATATATATCCAGGAGTGGGATTGCTGGATTATATGATAGTTATATTTTTAATTTTTTGAGGAACCTTCATAGTGTTTTCCATAATGGCTGCACCAATTTACATTCTCACCAACAGTCCACAAGGGTTCCCTTTTCTCCAAATCCTTGACAATACTTGTTATCTTTTGTCTTTTTAATAATAGCCATCCTAAAAAATGTGAGGTAATATGTCACTGCAGTTTTATTTGCATTTCTCTGATGACTGATGATATTGAGCACACCTTTCATGTACCTATTAGCCATTTGTATGTCTTCTTTGTAAAAATGTTTATTCAGGTTTTTCTGTCCATTTTTGAAATAGATTATTTGCTATTTTGCTGTTGAGTTACAAAAACAAACAGAAAAAGTGATTTTATATATAGGACACCCTAAAGATTTCACCAGAAAAACTGCTAGAACTAGTAAATGAATTTAGTAAAGCTGCAGAATACAAAATCAACATTAAAAATCATTTGAATTTCTGTACACTAACAAACTATCTGAAAGAGAAATTAAGAAAAAAAATCACATTTACAATAGTACCAAAAACAATAAAATACTTAAGAATAAATTTAACTAAGGAGGTGAAAAACTCATACACTGAAAACTATAAGTCACTGGTAAAAGAAATTGAAGACACAAACAGAAAAATATCTCACTGATGACTCTTCTGTTCCATCCTAACCCCTAATTTTTAAAAGGAGAGCATAATGGATAAGACACATCTTGTTTAACAAATTGTCTTTATTTGTTTGGAAATAAGTAAAAGGGGCTCTATTTCTCTCAGCAGTTTACATTAACTCCATCGGTGCTTTACAGATAACTTTTAGAGCAATGATTCCCAACCAGTGGCCTGTACCTCTGTGGCACAAGATATATTTGTGAAGAGTCCCAGAATGCATATAGAAATAAGGTTACATATACTGGCTGAAGGTGTTTGTTTATTAAGCATACACACAAAAAGTCACTGAAGTGTCTTATGGTGATTTAAGTAATCAGTTATTTAATTAAATGAATATATGTATAAGTGTATAAATATGTACACGTATATGTGTGCATATACATGTGTGTATGTATGTGTGTATGATTAGAATACTACCTGGTATACAGTAAACACTTAAAAACGTTAGCTAGTATTATTTTTAATTAACACTTAAAACATTTTAAGAATGTTGGAAAGGAAATACTAAATATTGAACTTACAGATAATATTTGAACATTTGAAAATATTTTATAAGAAACTTTCAGTTTAAGAACATACCCAAAATTTGATTTATCTTATTTACAAAACTATAAATTCATGGAAAAAAATCAAACATGTAACCTGAGTCATTTCTATAAGCCTCTTATTAGAATGAATGTATTTTAAATATAATATATTCATTTCTATTCTGGATATTTCCTATATGGATCAATGATATCCTACCTGAGAAACAGTAAAAAGTTGAATTTTTAGTAGATTTCTAGTTGAGAAATATAGGAAAATTTAGTCTGATGATAATGAATTTCTTAATACAACAATTCAATAAAGGTGGCCATAAGCCTCAACTGCTTTTTTTAAAAAAAATAGTGCTACAAATTCCTAATAAACCTTAGTTTGGGACAGAAGGCTGACATTTTGGAAGAACCATATTTGTGTCATGAAATCTAATATAACCTTAATTGCAATACTTTTTGAGTCAGTGTTTAGTGCTTGATTGAGATATTTTCTGCCATAGAAAAATGCTGATGTAAAATAGCCCTACCTTGAAATAATACTTTAATACATTTTACTATTTGGAGACTTTAAAATGAAGAGAAATACAAAAGATAATACAGAATATCCCACTCAAAGTAAACAAAGGGCAATTTTTAAAAGTATATATTATCCCTCCTTTACTTCCTTTTTCTATTTAAGAAATAATAACTTACAGATAAAGTTGAATCCCCAATATTCTTTCCTCTAATTCTATTTCTCTCCTTCCCTCTCTAAAAAGAACCACCACAATGAATTTGATCTGTATCTAGTCCACATTTTTACACTTTTACTACATATAAGTATATAGATTTATAACTATCCCATAAGCTTCAAGTTTTGATATGCAGATGTTTTATCACTCAGTTTTATATATTATTTCATTCTCATTGCTATTTTCTTCTTAATGTTATTGTTAACGCTGGGAAGGGTTTTATCTGATCTTTTTAATGTTTATTTTCTTGTTGATTTATTTTGCAGTTATATTTCAGTAAGAAAATTTGGCCTATAAATACTTAATTCATTGAAATCTGTTGAAAATTACTTTTTGATCTAATAGGTGGTCACTGCCTTTCATAAATGTTTTGTGTGCCTTAAAAAGAATGTATACTCACTATTTGTTGGGGCCAGGATAAATCCAACTTATTTTTGTGAATTACCCTTAGACAATTTTGTCATACTTGACTCTTAGGCTCATTTTTGTAGAGCTTGGTGCCTCCAGTTGAATTATTTTATTAATACAGATGATTAGTATCAATCATGTCTACATACCAATTATTCTGTAAGTATCTTGAAGTCCCAGTTCTGTTATCTTTGGAGAAAACACCTTGCATGAAAGTTTCACCGGAAGCAAATATGACAATATTCCAAGGCAGAATTCAGCTAACTGTATCTTGTAGTTGAGGTATCTAATCTAGGGTGCTTTCCCTAAATGGTGGGTTATAGTGCTGGCTGGACTTTCATAACCTGCTCATGTGTACACAAAATTCTAGCCAATCCATCTATGTCAAATGCCACTAATTTCATCAATGAGAACCTGTTTTTAATATCACAATGCGGTTAGCAAGACTTTTATCAATGGAAACTCATTTCTAACATTCATTGTGATAATTAGCAAAGTCTCTGGTGTTGATGGGAGTCAGAGATAGCTGCAGCACTATAGTAGCCACTTCTGGAGTGTGGGTTTTAGATTAAATGCTCTATAACCATCGATGGAGTGTACATTTCTGATAAAACAACTAATCTGAGCCCCTGGGGTATATATCATGATGAACACACCCATTTATACTGAACTGTTTATGTTGAAGTAATTTAAGATAAATGACAGATATCTAAGCAATCTTATAATTTAGACTGTCTGTATCCTGTTGACTTGGAATCTGATTGATCCATCCTTTTCTGACAGAAGGATATTCAATCTATTATGATTGTGGATTTGCCCAATTCCTTTTGTAATTTTATAGTATTAGGTTACATATCTCAAAGTTATTTGATTAGCTGTATACAGAATCATATTTTTAAATCATCTTGGTGGACTGTAACTTTTAGTTATGTGTAATATTTCTTCTTAATTGAATAATGGTTTTGCCTTAAAAACCTGCACTATCCAACAGAGATCTCACTACAATGGCATTGTTTGGGTCATTGTTTGCTATCTTTATATTTTTAACCTTGTGTGCCATTTTCTTTATGTATTTCTTATATATTAAAAATATATATCTAGTCTTTCATTCTGTAATTTTAGTCATGTCCTTTACATACATTTCTATTAGTGATGTATAAAAGATTATTTCCAGACTCATATTTTTGGTTTTTGTTTATACTGCTTTTTTTTTGCTTTTGCCTTCATACCTCTCCCTGCTTTATATTTCTATTTGTGAACCAATAATGTTTATTTCATCCTTGCCTTTTTTTCTCTGCTAACATGGAAGTTATTCCCGTTCTTTTAGTGCCCCCACTTAACTTTCTAGCAATAATAATTATATATTTTCTCTAACCTTTACTGAGTTTTTATAACTTTTATTTTATTATTTATCTATTTATTTATTTATTGGCTGTGTTGGGTCTTTGTTGCTGCACATGGGCTTTTCTCTGGTTGCCGCGAGCGGGGGCTACTCTTAATTGCGGTGCGTGGGCTTCTCATTGCAGTGGGTTCTCTTGTTGCGGAGCATGGGCTCTAGGCGCGCGGGCTTCAATAGTTGCAGCACGCAGGCTCTAGGGTGCGTGAGCTTCAGTAGTTGTGGCATACAGTCTTCAGTAGTTGTGGCACACGGGCTTCAGTAGCTGTGGCTTGCGGGCTCTAGAGCGTAGGCTCAGTAGTTGTGGCGCACAGGCTTCGTTCTTCCGTGGCATGTGGGATCTTCCCGGACCAGGGCTCGAACCTGTGTCCCCTGCATTGGCAGGCGGATTCTTAACCTCTGCACCACCAGGGAAATCCTGTAACTTTTAAATGCCATTCTCTACACACCTATACCATTTAAGATAGATAAGTATTTCTCAACCTTGACTCAACTGACATTTGGACCAGATTTTTCTTTGTTGTAGGGGATTGTCCTGTGCATTGTAGAATGTTTAGCAGCATCCATCTGGCCTCCATCTACTACATACTATAGCCCTTTCCCTAATTGTGACAAAAAAAGTGTCTCCAAACATCACCAAATGTCCCCTGGAGGGCAAAATTGCGCCCTCTCCCCAGTTGACAACCACTGATTAAGTGGATAAATAAAACCAATAAAGCTCCTACTTTGCTATTTTTTAATGACAAGAAAAAAAAAGGTAAAATTTGCAAGTTGATATATACCTAACCATCTTGTACAATTTGCCTCTTAATTAACAGCTAGAGGAATTAAAAGCCAACCATATGTCAAAGTTTTAGAATTACAGTTCTTGCAAAGTTATTTGATCACCAGTTATTTTCCTATTTTCATGAAATTTCAGCTAAGAGCCAAATAAAAAGACGTTTTTACCTTTAATTTATTTCCCTAAAAGTATCTGTGTGTCTACAAAGATTTAGACAGCCACTGGGGCCAAGCCAGGATTCCCGTAGTGAAACAATTGACTTGGCATCACATTGACAACATATAAACAACAGTTTGTCAACAGGCTTCACATTAGTGACAGAAAATTTTTTGGCAAAATGGAGGCATCCTTCTGGGCACCATGGCAAAAACAGCTACTCGCTTTCATTTAGGAACCCTCTGTATGGAGTATCAAATTAATTAAAAGATTATAATTATGACATTTGTTTAGAAAAAAAATTAAGGAAAAAAATACGGCAGAGCAGAATTTCTGCTGAAAAAAATTTGCCTCTAGCAGTTTATTCATAGTTGCTGTAGACCTATAAACTCTGGGTAACTGTTAAAGGTTTTGTGGTTTTGTTTTGTTTTGTTTTGATTTGATTTGATTTTTTTCCTGAGTTAAAACTAACAGTATGGAAGTTATTTGATAACCAAATTTGGGGAATGTATTTTTTCCAAAATGATGATCACAATACTACAACGTATTCTGCCTTCAAAGTCAGTTCATAGGAAATGAAAATGGTAGACAAAGTGAAAGCAAAACTACACATTTATAAAAACAATTTCTGTGAAATAAAATGTAAATAATGCTTCATAACTTTCAAAGAATAGAGTGAGATAAGAAACATGGGAACCTCAAAATGTTCAAAGCAAAAGTAATTCTCTTAAATGTATAAAGAACAAAAGGATTTAAGCTTGAATAAAAACCATTTCAGCACCAAAACCACTTAATAAAGGTGAAAGTAGTTCAATCCAGTTGGGAATATAAATCCTACGCACAAGCCTGTAGCTGGAAATCCCTCAAGATAAACAGAGGATGGACTTTGCTTAGTCTTTCTATGCCCAGGTAAGGTAAGCATTGTATAGAAAAATTTGAAAATTTGAAAATATTCACCACAGGCACGTCTTGTTCTCCTTTAAACCAAAGGCAAAAAGTATTGGAAATCGACAAGGTTATTTAGGAAGATCATGAACATAAATGTTAGTGAAGCTGAAACTGCTAGACCTGAAACTCACTAAAAACTATTAAAAAAGCTATTTTAACATTTGTGCCCAGATTTTTTATGTGTTATTTGAACACAACAACATCTGAAATGATTTTTCTAATCTAATAGATCAGCCATTTTCCCGAAGAGGTTTGTCATATAAATGGCACCTGCCTGTGAACATACATTCTCAATCCCTTAGGATGATATTCAATTATTTAATCTTTTTTTCAACAGTTCTGTGCTCCTAGTCTATCCCAGCACTGTGTTAATTATAAAGGTAAGATGTACTCTCTCCTCTCCAGGAACTCATGGTCTGTAAGAGAAGATCAGCGCATTAACTGGTAACTACATTATAAAAATGTTCCTAGAGAATGTTTAACTAATCCAAACTTAAGTGTCTGTGGTTAGCTCTGTAAAAGGTGGGAGGTCATTCAAGGACAGGTTGTTGCACTAGGGAGGCCAGGGGTAAAACAAGAGGCTCTATGCAGGTGCTTGCAAACCAGGAGTAGAAGGAGATGAGGATGGAAAAGGAAGTAGAGCCTTGTGCATAATTATAGGGAGTTTGGACTTTATTCCAAAGTGTCTGAGATCCCACTGAAGAGTTCTGAGAAAAGCAATGACACAAGTAGCATTGCATGTTAGAAAGTTCATGGTTACAGCAGTATGGATGGTGCTATTTGAGGAAAGGCATCCTGAGACAGAGGCCAGTTAGCAGGCTCTCTCTGGTAGTACAAGGGAGAATGGAAGTAGATGCGAAAGTCAAAGAACTTAGAAGGGAAAATGGGTCAAACTTGGTAATTAATTGAACTTGAGAAGTTAAGAAAAAAGCATTTCTAAGATCAGTAACCTGATAGAATATCTACAGTACCACAATTTGAGATAGCATATATAGGGGAAGAAAATAATGAGTTCTGTTTGGAACATTCAACCTTTAACAAATATTTATGGAATAGTTACTACGTGCCAGACACATTTAGGAGCTAGTGATACCACAGTCAACAAAATTGACAAAAATACCTGCACTCAAATGCTTAAATTTATTGTGGGGTGCAAACAAACAAGGCAAATATGTACAATATTTAGAATGTTAAATTGTGATAAGAAGAAGAAAAAGAGAGAAAGAGATACGGACTGCGGAACTTGAACTTTTAGATAATGTGAGCAAGGACAAACTTCACTGAAAAAATGACTTTTGAGTAATGGATTGGGTTGGAATTGGAAGCAATAGTCATCAGTATTTTCCAAAAGAATGAAAATTACAGAATATAAATTTTTATCTGCAGTTCAAAAATGAGAAATCAGTACGAATAATAATAAGTTTATCATTCCACTCCAGTTCTTCCATCTGTACCTATGGCCCACGTGGGACTATATATGCCCACAATGGTCAGTTCCTTCTCATGGATAGTATATTAAATGTTGGAAGTTTTCAGTCATTTCTAACAATGTCTCATATTGTTCAGTCTCACAGGATGCAAATGATCAACAATGTTATTTCAGTATCTAATTGTTGCTTACTGCAAAAAAAAAAATGCTGAAAACCTAAGAGGTATCATTCTCTATCCATGTTTTCTACAAAATAATCTCTGCTTAAGGTCCCCATGCTCTTTGTAGCAGTTGTGATGGAAGAGTTTAGGTCTTTTTTTCTTCAGATTTTAACTATGTTTTAGGCTGAGAACGTTTTACTCCCATGACTCAAAAGTCTTTTTTCCTATGGATGTTTTCTGTGCTTTAATAATCTTGCTTATCCCTCTGGTTATAGATCACTGTGGTTTCCTCTTATAAGTGTTTATGAATGTTGGCATGTGAAGTATGAAAAAACACTGCATTCCTAAAGGCCAATGGTTTAGGTTATTTGCTTTTAGAAATCTCCAGATTGAGAAACAGAGAAATAAAAAGACTACTATATAATACAATTTCACAAATAAGATTTTAAGTCAGTGCTCTCCCATAGAACTTTTAGTGATGATGGAAATATTTTATATCTATGTCAATTTTTTTTTTTTCGGCTGCATTGTGCAGCTTGGGGCATCTTAGTTCCCTGAACAGGAATCGAACCTGTGCCCCCTGCAGTAGAAGCGCAGAGTCCTAACCACTGGGCCACCCGGGAATTCCCTATGTTGTCCAGTATGGTAGTGACTTGTTATACATGGATATTGAGCACTTGAAATGTGACTGACACTAATGAGGAAATGAATTTTCCAATTTTATGTAAATTTAATTAATTTGAATTTAAATCACTACATGTATCTAGTGGCTACCGTATTGAACAGCACAGTTATAAAGTAAACAAATACAATGGAGGAGAACCAGAGATTATTAGTAAAATGAGTTTTGAATAGTGACACTAATTGAGACAGATGTACTAGGAAAGGGACTTAAAGGGCAGGGGAAAGCATAGTCAAGTTACAAAAGTGTGAGGGAGCATGCCAAGTTTGGAAACCACAAGATTTTCCAGTATGGATCAGCTGATGGTATGTTAGATGCAGAGGCACAGTGGAAGTTTGAAAGAAATAAGGGAGGTGAAGGACTTTTTCTGTCATACAGAGAAATTTAGATTTTATTCTGTTGGCATGAAAGGCCACTAAGAGTACAAAAGGAGGAATAGAGACACAGATGTAGAGAATAAATGTATGGACACCAAGGGGCAGAAAGTAGGGTGGTGGTGGTGGTGGTGGGATGAATTGGGAGATTAGAATTGACATATGTACACTAATATGTATAAAATAGATAACTAATAAGAACCTGCTGCATAAAAAACAAATTAAATTAAATTTAAAAAAAAAGAATTCAAAAGGAAGCAGAACATAATCAGATATGCATATTAGGAAGACTATCTTTTGAAATCAGACAGATCTAGTTAAAATTAAGGACCTAGAATAATTATATCATATAATAAATAAAGTGATTAAACAAATTAAAGGAATGTCCGGGCTTCCCCGGTGGCGCAGTGGTTGAGAGTCCGCCTGCCGATGCAGGGGACACGGGTTCGTGCCCCGGTCTGGGAAGATCCCACGTGCCGCGGAGCGACTGGGCCCGTGAGCCACGGCCGCTGAGCCTGCGCGTCCAGAGCCTGTGCTCCGCAACGGGAGAGGCCACAACAGTGAGAGGCCCGCGTACCGCAGAAAAATAAAAAATAAATAAAAATTAAAAAGTAATGTCCATGAAATATTCATACATCCATGGAATACTTAAAAGAACCAATCAGATAACTGACCACAAAGAAAATATTAAATCCAAAACAAAGAAGAAATTTTAAAGGCTATAGTATCTGATCATAAATACTACAACTATCAATAATATTTAAAAGCGTAGCAAAAAAGTAAAAAAAAAAAAGTATTGCACAACATGTCACTTAAAAAATGTATAATTATCATACTGAAAATACCTCATTTTGTGCCCTGAAAACCCTTTTAAGTGTTTTTAAACTTGTGTACCTTGGTCCTTGGTCATATCTGTACGGCTTGATTCTGTATGGCAGCTGTCATAGAAAGAGGGTTTAGGTAAGGTATTTATACTACTTTTTTTTTAAAGCATAAGTACTGCTTACTGTCCATTTCCAAGTCTATATTTAAGTAAAAATAATATTTAATAAATGCTCATCATGCTGTGAAGAGAATTTTACCCTTATTTGAGTTTTGTCAATTTGGGTTTAGACTATAATATCTCTCAAATTCCCTTTTGTATTCCCTTGATAGCCTAAACAGATGCTTAAATCATATTTACTGTAATTAACCCACTTTCTTTTGTTTTTGATTCTTTCTTATTAATGATTCTACTCTACAGCTTATAGTTTCTACTAAATCTATTCATTGGCAGGGTGCACAGGATAATCACAAGCTTTGAAAAATGGAGCAACTGTTTTACATTACCAAACAACAAAAATAATTTGATTGATTTTCAGTAGTCAGGTTTTCAAAATACTTCAAAGTCATATTACCTGCTTTTAATCAATTCAGTGAAAGGTTAATATTTTGAAATATAAGGGCTCTATATATTTCAACCATTATTTTGAATAATAGATACTCATTTCAAGTAAAATGTATTTCTGATTTTTAGCATTTGGTAAGTACATTATGTGCTTTTTAAAGAAATGTATTTAATATTTAGAATACAGAAACGTTTTAAAAATAACATACTAAACAAGCTAAGAAATACATAAATGTGCAAATCAAATAATCAATTATTTTAAGTATATTAAGAATTATTAACAGACATTCCATAATAATTTTCATGCATGAGTTTAGACTACATTAAACTCGCTCTCTGGTGACATTATTTTGGAGTAGTATTACTTAGCAAGTGAGTGAATTTTATAATTAAAGATCTAAAAACAGTCACTATAAAAAAGTTATAAAAAAATTATGGCATCGTTCCTAAAGAGAGTATTATATGCTGATTTGGCTTTTTACTTCATTCATTCATTCTAAAATACATTTATTGCATACCCATGACACCAGAAAAGAGACTGGCCAGGGGACTATGGTATTTAGGCAATATGTAGGAATAAAAAATGAACAAAGTATGCACCACACCCTTAAAGTGCAAAGTATTGTTACCTACTAGTGATGACACAAAGGGTGGTAAGCACTACAAATGTGGTAAAGGAAGAATCCAACCAAAATTAACTTGTTAAATGCATTTCTTACAGTATCACCAGAGTATTTAAATTTTCATAGCAAAGATTTTATAACTTTCTACTAAATTTTTTACCATCCCTTGGCTACACATTACATTTCAAAATTTAGATGTTCATAATTTTCCAAGGTAAATACCTTTTATTATAAGGTCTAATACATATGACATATGGTTATATAAGATATACTAAGTAATAAATCTTCAATTATTATTGGCTTCATTTGCCTGATATTCCATTTTAAATATCAAATAATTATCTCTTTATTTAAAAAAACCCTGAAGGGATGAGAGGAATCAAGCAATACTTTTCTTAAGGGAAATCAAAGAGAGTGGTTTCAATTAAGTAATCGGACATGTATTCAAAATATTTTTTAAAAAGGAGGAGCTTATAATCTCTCTCTCTTCATAATCTCTCTCTCTCCTCATAATCTCTCTCTCTCTCCTCATAATCTCTCTGTCTCTCCTCATAATCTCTCACTCTCCTCATAATCTCTCTCACTCTCCTCACAATCTCTATCCCTCTCCTCATAATCTCTCTCTCTCTCCTCATAATCTCTCTCCTCATAATCTCTCTCTCCTCATAATCTCTCTCTCTCCTCAAAATCTCTCTCTCTCCTCATAATCTCTCTCTCTCCTCATAATCTCTCGCTCTCCTCATAAACTCTCTCTCTCTCCTCATAATCTCTCTCTCTCTCCTCATAATCTCTCTCTCTCTCCTCATAATCTCTCTCTCTCCTCATAATCTCTCTCACTCTCCTCACAATCTCTCTCTCCTCATAATCTCTCTCACTCTCCTCACAATCTCTCTCTCTCTCCTCATAATTTCTCTCTCTGCTCATAATCTCTCTCTCTCTCCTCATTATCTCCCTCTCTCTCCTCATAATTTCTCTCTCTCTCCTCATAATCTCTCTCACTCTCCTCACAATCTCTATATCTCTCCTCATAATCTCTCTCGCTCCTCATAATCTCTCTCTCCTCAAAATCTCTCTCTCTCTCCTCATAATCTCTCTCACTCTCCTCACAATCTCTATATCTCTCCTCATAATCTCTCTCTCTCCTCATAATCTCTCTCTCTCTCCTCATAATCTCTCTCTCTTCATAATCTCTCTCTCTCCTCATAATCTCTCTCTCCTCATAATCTCTCTCCTCATAATCTCTCTCACTCTCCTCACAATCTCTATATCTCTCCTCATAATCCCTCTCTCTCCTCATAATCTCTCTCTCTCCTCATAATCTCTCTCACTCTCCTCACAATCTCTCTCTCTCTCCTCATAATCTCTCTCACTCTCCTCACAATCGCTCTCTCTCTCCTCATAATCTCTCTCTCCTCATAATCTCTCTCTCTCTCCTCATTATCTCCCTCTCTCTCCTCATAATCTCTCTCTCTCTCCTCATAATCTCTCTCACTCTCCTCACAATCTCTCTCTCTCCTCATAATCTCTCTCTCCTCATAATCTCTTTCCTCATAATCTCTCTCTCTCTCTCCTCATAATTTCTCTCTCTCCTTAAAATCTCTCGCTCTCCTCATAAACTCTCTCTCTCCTCATAATCTCTCTCTCTCTCCTCATAATCTCTCTCCTCATAGTCTCTCCTCATAATCTCTCTCCTCATAATCTCTCTCACTCTCCTCACAATCTCTCTCTCTCTCCTCACAATCTCTCTCTCTCTCCTCATAATTTCTCTCTCCTCATAATCTCTCTCTCTCTCCTCATTATCTCCCTCTCTCTCCTCATTATCTCCCTCTCTCTCCTCATAATCTCTCTCTCCTCATAATATCTCTCTCTCTCCTCATAATCTCTCTCTCTCCTCATAATCTCTCTCACTCTCCTCACAATCTCTCTCTCTCTCCTCATAATCTCTCTCTCTCTCCTCATAATCTCTCTCTCCTCAAAATCTCTCTCTCTCTCCTCATAATCTCTCTCACTCTCCTCACAATCTCTATATCTCTCCTCATAATCTCTCTCTCTCCTCATAATCTCTCCTCATAATCTCTCTCTCTCCTCATCATCTCTCTCTCATCATCTCTCTCTCTCTCCTCATAATCTCTCTCTCCTCATAATCTCTCTCTCCTCAAAATCTCTCTCTCGTCTCATAATCTCTCTCACTCTCCTCACAATCTCTCTCTCTCCTCATAATCTCTCTCTCTCCTCAAAACTCTCTCTCCTCATAATCTCTCTCTCTTCATAATCTCTCTCTCTTCATAATCTCTCTCTCTCCTCATAATCTCTCTGTCTCTCCTCATAATCTCTCTGTCTCTCCTGATAATCTCTCACTCTCCTCATAATCTCTCCCACTCTCCTCACAATCTCTATCCCTCTCCTCATAATCTCTCTCTCTCTCCTCATAATCTCTCTCCTCATAATCTCTCTCTCCTCATAATCTCTCTCTCTCCTCATAATCTCTCTCTCTCCTCATAATCTTTCTCTCTCCTCATAATCTCTCTCACTCTCCTCACAATCTCTCTCTCTCCTCATAATCTCTCTCTCTCTCCTCATAATCTGTCTCACTCTCCTCATAATCTCTCTCTCTCTCCTCATAATCTCTCTCACTCTCCTCACAATCTCTCTCTCTCCTCATAATCTCTCTCTCTCCTCATAATCTCTCTCCTCAAAATCTCTCTCTCCTCCTAATCTCTCTCACTCTCCTCACAATCTCTCTCTCTCTCCTCATAATCTCTCTCTCTCTCTCCTCATAATCTCTCTCTCTCCTCATAATCTCTCTCTCTCCTCACAATCTCTCTCACTCTCCTCACAATCTCTATATCTCTCCTCATAATCCCTCTCTCTCCTCATAATCTCTCTCTCTCCTCATAATCTCTCTCTCTCTCCTCATTATCTCCCTCTCTCTCCTCATAATCTCTCTCTCTCTCCTCATAATCTCTCTCACTCTCCTCACAATCTCTCTCTCTCTCCTCATAATCACTCTCACTCTCCTCACAATCTCTATATCTCTCCTCATAATCCCTCTCTCTCCTCATAATCTCTCTCTCTCTCCTCATAATCTCTCTCTCTCCTCATAATCTCTCTCACTCTCCTCACAATCTCTCTCTCTCTCCTCATAATCTCTCTCACTCTCCTCACAATCGCTCTCTCTCTCCTCATAATCTCTCTCTCCTCATAATCTCTCTCTCTCTCCTCATTATCTCCCTCTCTCTCCTCATAATCTCTCTCTCTCTCCTCATAATCTCTCTCACTCTCCTCACAATCTCTCTCTCTCCTCATAATCTCTCTCTCCTCATAATCTCTTTCCTCATAATCTCTCTCTCTCTCTCCTCATAATTTCTCTCTCTCCTTAAAATCTCTCGCTCTCCTCATAAACTCTCTCTCTCCTCATAATCTCTCTCTCTCTCCTCATAATCTCTCTCCTCATAGTCTCTCCTCATAATCTCTCTCCTCATAATCTCTCTCACTCTCCTCACAATCTCTCTCTCTCTCCTCACAATCTCTCTCTCTCTCCTCATAATTTCTCTCTCCTCATAATCTCTCTCTCTCTCCTCATTATCTCCCTCTCTCTCCTCATTATCTCCCTCTCTCTCCTCATAATCTCTCTCTCCTCATAATATCTCTCTCTCTCCTCATAATCTCTCTCTCTCCTCATAATCTCTCTCACTCTCCTCACAATCTCTCTCTCTCTCCTCATAATCTCTCTCTCTCTCCTCATAATCTCTCTCTCCTCAAAATCTCTCTCTCTCTCCTCATAATCTCTCTCACTCTCCTCACAATCTCTATATCTCTCCTCATAATCTCTCTCTCTCCTCATAATCTCTCCTCATAATCTCTCTCTCTCCTCATCATCTCTCTCTCATCATCTCTCTCTCTCTCCTCATAATCTCTCTCTCCTCATAATCTCTCTCTCCTCAAAATCTCTCTCTCGTCTCATAATCTCTCTCACTCTCCTCACAATCTCTCTCTCTCCTCATAATCTCTCTCTCTCCTCAAAACTCTCTCTCCTCATAATCTCTCTCTCTTCATAATCTCTCTCTCTTCATAATCTCTCTCTCTCCTCATAATCTCTCTGTCTCTCCTCATAATCTCTCTGTCTCTCCTGATAATCTCTCACTCTCCTCATAATCTCTCCCACTCTCCTCACAATCTCTATCCCTCTCCTCATAATCTCTCTCTCTCTCCTCATAATCTCTCTCCTCATAATCTCTCTCTCCTCATAATCTCTCTCTCTCCTCATAATCTCTCTCTCTCCTCATAATCTTTCTCTCTCCTCATAATCTCTCTCACTCTCCTCACAATCTCTCTCTCTCCTCATAATCTCTCTCTCTCTCCTCATAATCTGTCTCACTCTCCTCATAATCTCTCTCTCTCTCCTCATAATCTCTCTCACTCTCCTCACAATCTCTCTCTCTCCTCATAATCTCTCTCTCTCCTCATAATCTCTCTCCTCATAATCTCTCTCCTCAAAATCTCTCTCTCCTCCTAATCTCTCTCACTCTCCTCACAATCTCTCTCTCTCTCCTCATAATCTCTCTCTCTCTCTCCTCATAATCTCTCTCTCTCCTCATAATCTCTCTCTCTCCTCACAATCTCTCTCACTCTCCTCACAATCTCTCTCTCCTCATAACCTCTCTCTCTCCTCAAAATCTCTCTCTCCTCATAATCTCTCTCTCTTCATAATCTCTCTCTCTTCATAATCTCTCTCTCTCCTCATAATCTCTCTCTCTCTCCTCATAATCTCTCTGTCTCTCCTCATAATCTCTCACTCTCCTCATAATCTCTCTCAGTCTCCTCACAATCTCTATCCCTCTCCTCATAATCTCTCTCTCTCCTCATAATCTCTCTCACTCTCCTCACAATCTCTCTCTCTCTCCTCATAATCTCTCTCACTCTCCTCACAATCTCTCTCTCTCTCCTCATAATCTCTCACTCTCCTCACAATCTCTCTCTCTCTCCTCATAATCTCTTTCTCCTCATAATCCCTCTCTCCTCATAATCTCTCTCTCCTCATAATCTCTCTCTCCTCATAATCTCTCTCTCTCCTCAAAATCTCTCTCTCTCCTCATAATCTCTCTCTCTCCTCATAATCTCTCGCTCTCCTCATAAACTCTCTCTCTCTCCTCATAATCTCTCTCTCTCTCCTCATAATCTCTCTCTCTCTCCTCATAATCTCTCTCTCTCCTCATAATCTCTCTCACTCTCCTCACAATCTCTCTCTCCTCATAATCTCTCTCACTCTCCTCACAATCTCTCTCTCTCTCCTCATAATTTCTCTCTCTGCTCATAATCTCTCTCTCTCTCCTCATTATCTCCCTCTCTCTCCTCATAATTTCTCTCTCTCTCCTCATAATCTCTCTCACTCTCCTCACAATCTCTATATCACTCCTCATAATCTCTCTCGCTCCTCATAATCTCTCTCTCCTCAAAATCTCTCTCTCTCTCCTCATAATCTCTCTCACTCTCCTCACAATCTCTATATCTCTCCTCATAATCTCTCTCTCTCCTCATAATCTCTCTCTCTCTCCTCATAATCTCTCTCTCTTCATAATCTCTCTCTCTCCTCATAATCTCTCTCTCCTCATAATCTCTCTCCTCATAATCTCTCTCACTCTCCTCACAATCTCTATATCTCTCCTCATAATCCCTCTCTCTCCTCATAATCTCTCTCTCTCTCCTCATAATCTCTCTCTCTCCTCATAATCTCTCTCACTCTCCTCACAATCTCTCTCTCTCTCCTCATAATCTCTCTCACTCTCCTCACAATCGCTCTCTCTCTCCTCATAATCTCTCTCTCCTCATAATCTCTCTCTCTCTCCTCATTATCTCCCTCTCTCTCCTCATAATCTCTCTCTCTCTCCTCATAATCTCTCTCACTCTCCTCACAATCTCTCTCTCTCTCCTCATAATCTCTCTCACTCTCCTCACAATCTCTATATCTCTCCTCATAATCCCTCTCTCTCCTCATAATCTCTCTCTCTCTCCTCATAATCTCTCTCTCTCCTCATAATCTCTCTCACTCTCCTCACAATCTCTCTCTCTCTCCTCATAATCTCTCTCACTCTCCTCACAATCGCTCTCTCTCTCCTCATAATCTCTCTCTCCTCATAATCTCTCTCTCTCTCCTCATTATCTCCCTCTCTCTCCTCATAATCTCTCTCTCTCTCCTCATAATCTCTCTCACTCTCCTCACAATCTCTCTCTCTCCTCATAATCTCTCTCTCCTCATAATCTCTTTCCTCATAATCTCTCTCTCTCTCTCCACATAATTTCTCTCTCTCCTTATAATCTCTCGCTCTCCTCATAAACTCTCTCTCTCCTCATAATCTCTCTCTCTCTCCTCATAATCTCTCTCCTCATAGTCTCTCCTCATAATCTCTCTCCTCATAATCTCTCTCACTCTCCTCACAATCTCTCTCTCTCTCCTCACAATCTCTCTCTCTCTCCTCATAATTTCTCTCTCCTCATAATCTCTCTCTCTCTCCTCATTATCTCCCTCTCTCTCCTCATTATCTCCCTCTCTCTCCTCATAATCTCTCTCTCCTCATAATATCTCTCTCTCTCCTCATAATCTCTCTCTCTCCTCATAATCTCTCTCACTCTCCTCACAATCTCTCTCTCTCTCCTCATAATCTCTCTCTCTCTCCTCATAATCTCTCTCTCCTCAAAATCTCTCTCTCTCTCCTCATAATCTCTCTCACTCTCCTCACAATCTCTATATCTCTCCTCATAATCTCTCTCTCTCCTCATAATCTCTCCTCATAATCTCTCTCTCTCCTCATCATCTCTCTCTCCTCATCATCTCTCTCTCTCCTCATAATCTCTCTCTCCTCATAATCTCTCTCTCCTCAAAATCTCTCTCTCGTCTCATAATCTCTCTCACTCTCCTCACAATCTCTCTCTCTCCTCATAATCTCTCTCTCTCCTCAAAACTCTCTCTCCTCATAATCTCTCTCTCTTCATAATCTCTCTCTCTTCATAATCTCTCTCTCTCCTCATAATCTCTCTGTCTCTCCTCATAATCTCTCTGTCTCTCCTGATAATCTCTCACTCTCCTCATAATCTCTCCCACTCTCCTCACAATCTCTATCCCTCTCCTCATAATCTCTCTCTCTCTCCTCATAATCTCTCTCCTCATAATCTCTCTCTCCTCATAATCTCTCTCTCTCCTCATAATCTCTCTCTCTCCTCATAATCTTTCTCTCTCCTCATAATCTCTCTCACTCTCCTCACAATCTCTCTCTCTCCTCATAATCTCTCTCTCTCTCCTCATAATCTGTCTCACTCTCCTCATAATCTCTCTCTCTCTCCTCATAATCTCTCTCACTCTCCTCACAATCTCTCTCTCTCCTCATAATCTCTCTCTCTCCTCATAATCTCTCTCCTCATAATCTCTCTCCTCAAAATCTCTCTCTCCTCCTAATCTCTCTCACTCTCCTCACAATCTCTCTCTCTCTCCTCATAATCTCTCTCTCTCTCTCCTCATAATCTCTCTCTCTCCTCATAATCTCTCTCTCTCCTCATAATCTCTCTCACTCTCCTCACAATCTCTCTCTCTCCTCATAATCTCTCTCTCCTCATAATCTCTTTCCTCATAATCTCTCTCTCCTCCTAATCTCTCTCACTCTCCTCACAATCTCTCTCTCTCTCCTCATAATCTCTCTCTCTCTCTCCTCATAATCTCTCTCTCTCCTCATAATCTCTCTCACTCTCCTCACAATCTCTCTCTCTCTCCTCATAATCACTCTCACTCTCCTCACAATCTCTATATCTCTCCTCATAATCCCTCTCTCTCCTCATAATCTCTCTCTCTCTCCTCATAATCTCTCTCTCTCCTCATAATCTCTCTCACTCTCCTCACAATCTCTCTCTCTCTCCTCATAATCTCTCTCACTCTCCTCACAATCGCTCTCTCTCTCCTCATAATCTCTCTCTCCTCATAATCTCTCTCTCTCTCCTCATTATCTCCCTCTCTCTCCTCATAATCTCTCTCTCTCTCCTCATAATCTCTCTCACTCTCCTCACAATCTCTCTCTCTCCTCATAATCTCTCTCTCCTCATAATCTCTTTCCTCATAATCTCTCTCTCTCTCTCCTCATAATTTCTCTCTCTCCTTAAAATCTCTCGCTCTCCTCATAAACTCTCTCTCTCCTCATAATCTCTCTCTCTCTCCTCATAATCTCTCTCCTCATAGTCTCTCCTCATAATCTCTCTCCTCATAATCTCTCTCACTCTCCTCACAATCTCTCTCTCTCTCCTCACAATCTCTCTCTCTCTCCTCATAATTTCTCTCTCCTCATAATCTCTCTCTCTCTCCTCATTATCTCCCTCTCTCTCCTCATTATCTCCCTCTCTCTCCTCATAATCTCTCTCTCCTCATAATATCTCTCTCTCTCCTCATAATCTCTCTCTCTCCTCATAATCTCTCTCACTCTCCTCACAATCTCTCTCTCTCTCCTCATAATCTCTCTCTCTCTCCTCATAATCTCTCTCTCCTCAAAATCTCTCTCTCTCTCCTCATAATCTCTCTCACTCTCCTCACAATCTCTATATCTCTCCTCATAATCTCTCTCTCTCCTCATAATCTCTCCTCATAATCTCTCTCTCTCCTCATCATCTCTCTCTCATCATCTCTCTCTCTCTCCTCATAATCTCTCTCTCCTCATAATCTCTCTCTCCTCAAAATCTCTCTCTCGTCTCATAATCTCTCTCACTCTCCTCACAATCTCTCTCTCTCCTCATAATCTCTCTCTCTCCTCAAAACTCTCTCTCCTCATAATCTCTCTCTCTTCATAATCTCTCTCTCTTCATAATCTCTCTCTCTCCTCATAATCTCTCTGTCTCTCCTCATAATCTCTCTGTCTCTCCTGATAATCTCTCACTCTCCTCATAATCTCTCCCACTCTCCTCACAATCTCTATCCCTCTCCTCATAATCTCTCTCTCTCTCCTCATAATCTCTCTCCTCATAATCTCTCTCTCCTCATAATCTCTCTCTCTCCTCATAATCTCTCTCTCTCCTCATAATCTTTCTCTCTCCTCATAATCTCTCTCACTCTCCTCACAATCTCTCTCTCTCCTCATAATCTCTCTCTCTCTCCTCATAATCTGTCTCACTCTCCTCATTATCTCTCTCTCTCTCCTCATAATCTCTCTCACTCTCCTCACAATCTCTCTCTCTCCTCATAATCTCTCTCTCTCCTCATAATCTCTCTCCTCATAATCTCTCTCCTCAAAATCTCTCTCTCCTCCTAATCTCTCTCACTCTCCTCACAATCTCTCTCTCTCTCCTCATAATCTCTCTCTCTCTCTCCTCATAATCTCTCTCTCTCCTCATAATCTCTCTCTCTCCTCACAATCTCTCTCACTCTCCTCACAATCTCTCTCTCCTCATAACCTCTCTCTCTCCTCAAAATCTCTCTCTCCTCATAATCTCTCTCTCTTCATAATCTCTCTCTCTTCATAATCTCTCTCTCTCCTCATAATCTCTCTCTCTCTCCTCATAATCTCTCTG
Source organism: Kogia breviceps (assembly GCF_026419965.1). NCBI lineage: Eukaryota > Metazoa > Chordata > Mammalia > Artiodactyla > Physeteridae > Kogia > Kogia breviceps. The sequence goes on along the minus strand of NC_081322.1, from coordinate 31,304,541 downwards.
TCTCTCCTCATAATCTCTCACTCTCCTCATAATCTCTCTCAGTCTCCTCACAATCTCTATCCCTCTCCTCATAATCTCTCTCTCTCCTCATAATCTCTCTCACTCTCCTCACAATCTCTCTCTCTCTCCTCATAATCTCTCTCACTCTCCTCACAATCTCTCTCTCTCTCCTCATAATCTCTCACTCTCCTCACAATCTCTCTCTCTCTCCTCATAATCTCTTTCTCCTCATAATCCCTCTCTCCTCATAATCTCTCTCTCCTCATAATCTCTCTCTCCTCATAATCTCTCTCTCTCCTCAAAATCTCTCTCTCTCCTCATAATCTCTCTCTCTCCTCATAATCTCTCGCTCTCCTCATAAACTCTCTCTCTCTCCTCATAATCTCTCTCTCTCTCCTCATAATCTCTCTCTCTCTCCTCATAATCTCTCTCTCTCCTCATAATCTCTCTCACTCTCCTCACAATCTCTCTCTCCTCATAATCTCTCTCACTCTCCTCACAATCTCTCTCTCTCTCCTCATAATTTCTCTCTCTGCTCATAATCTCTCTCTCTCTCCTCATTATCTCCCTCTCTCTCCTCATAATTTCTCTCTCTCTCCTCATAATCTCTCTCACTCTCCTCACAATCTCTATATCACTCCTCATAATCTCTCTCGCTCCTCATAATCTCTCTCTCCTCAAAATCTCTCTCTCTCTCCTCATAATCTCTCTCACTCTCCTCACAATCTCTATATCTCTCCTCATAATCTCTCTCTCTCCTCATAATCTCTCTCTCTCTCCTCATAATCTCTCTCTCTTCATAATCTCTCTCTCTCCTCATAATCTCTCTCTCCTCATAATCTCTCTCCTCATAATCTCTCTCACTCTCCTCACAATCTCTATATCTCTCCTCATAATCCCTCTCTCTCCTCATAATCTCTCTCTCTCTCCTCATAATCTCTCTCTCTCCTCATAATCTCTCTCACTCTCCTCACAATCTCTCTCTCTCTCCTCATAATCTCTCTCACTCTCCTCACAATCGCTCTCTCTCTCCTCATAATCTCTCTCTCCTCATAATCTCTCTCTCTCTCCTCATTATCTCCCTCTCTCTCCTCATAATCTCTCTCTCTCTCCTCATAATCTCTCTCACTCTCCTCACAATCTCTCTCTCTCTCCTCATAATCTCTCTCACTCTCCTCACAATCTCTATATCTCTCCTCATAATCCCTCTCTCTCCTCATAATCTCTCTCTCTCTCCTCATAATCTCTCTCTCTCCTCATAATCTCTCTCACTCTCCTCACAATCTCTCTCTCTCTCCTCATAATCTCTCTCACTCTCCTCACAATCGCTCTCTCTCTCCTCATAATCTCTCTCTCCTCATAATCTCTCTCTCTCTCCTCATTATCTCCCTCTCTCTCCTCATAATCTCTCTCTCTCTCCTCATAATCTCTCTCACTCTCCTCACAATCTCTCTCTCTCCTCATAATCTCTCTCTCCTCATAATCTCTTTCCTCATAATCTCTCTCTCTCTCTCCTCATAATTTCTCTCTCTCCTTATAATCTCTCGCTCTCCTCATAAACTCTCTCTCTCCTCATAATCTCTCTCTCTCTCCTCATAATCTCTCTCCTCATAGTCTCTCCTCATAATCTCTCTCCTCATAATCTCTCTCACTCTCCTCACAATCTCTCTCTCTCTCCTCACAATCTCTCTCTCTCTCCTCATAATTTCTCTCTCCTCATAATCTCTCTCTCTCTCCTCATTATCTCCCTCTCTCTCCTCATTATCTCCCTCTCTCTCCTCATAATCTCTCTCTCCTCATAATATCTCTCTCTCTCCTCATAATCTCTCTCTCTCCTCATAATCTCTCTCACTCTCCTCACAATCTCTCTCTCTCTCCTCATAATCTCTCTCTCTCTCCTCATAATCTCTCTCTCCTCAAAATCTCTCTCTCTCTCCTCATAATCTCTCTCACTCTCCTCACAATCTCTATATCTCTCCTCATAATCTCTCTCTCTCCTCATAATCTCTCCTCATAATCTCTCTCTCTCCTCATCATCTCTCTCTCCTCATCATCTCTCTCTCTCTCCTCATAATCTCTCTCTCCTCATAATCTCTCTCTCCTCAAAATCTCTCTCTCGTCTCATAATCTCTCTCACTCTCCTCACAATCTCTCTCTCTCCTCATAATCTCTCTCTCTCCTCAAAACTCTCTCTCCTCATAATCTCTCTCTCTTCATAATCTCTCTCTCTTCATAATCTCTCTCTCTTCATAATCTCTCTCTCTCCTCATAATCTCTCTGTCTCTCCTCATAATCTCTCTGTCTCTCCTGATAATCTCTCACTCTCCTCATAATCTCTCCCACTCTCCTCACAATCTCTATCCCTCTCCTCATAATCTCTCTCTCTCTCCTCATAATCTCTCTCCTCATAATCTCTCTCTCCTCATAATCTCTCTCTCTCCTCATAATCTCTCTCTCTCCTCATAATCTTTCTCTCTCCTCATAATCTCTCTCACTCTCCTCACAATCTCTCTCTCTCCTCATAATCTCTCTCTCTCTCCTCATAATCTGTCTCACTCTCCTCATAATCTCTCTCTCTCTCCTCATAATCTCTCTCACTCTCCTCACAATCTCTCTCTCTCCTCATAATCTCTCTCTCTCCTCATAATCTCTCTCCTCATAATCTCTCTCCTCAAAATCTCTCTCTCCTCCTAATCTCTCTCACTCTCCTCACAATCTCTCTCTCTCTCCTCATAATCTCTCTCTCTCTCTCCTCATAATCTCTCTCTCTCCTCATAATCTCTCTCTCTCCTCATAATCTCTCTCACTCTCCTCACAATCTCTCTCTCTCCTCATAATCTCTCTCTCCTCATAATCTCTTTCCTCATAATCTCTCTCTCTCCTCATAATCTCTCTCACTCTCCTCACAATCTCTCTCTCTCTCCTCATAATCTCTCTCTCCTCATAATCTCTCTCTCCTCATTATCTCCCTCTCTCTCCTCATTATCTCCCTCTCTCTCCTCATAATCTCTCTCTCTCCTCATAATCTCTCTCACTCTCCTCACAATCTCTCTCTCTCCTCATAATCTCTCTCTCCTCATAATCTCTTTCCTCATAATCTCTCTCTCTCTCTCCTCATAATTTCTCTCTCTCCTTATAATCTCTCGCTCTCCTCATAAACTCTCTCTCTCCTCATAATATCTCTCTCTCTCCTCATAATCTCTCTCCTCATAGTCTCTCCTCATAATCTCTCTCCTCATAATCTCTCTCACTCTCCTCACAATCTCTCTCTCTCTCCTCACAATCTCTCTCTCTCTCCTCATAATTTCTCTCTCCTCATAATCTCTCTCTCTCTCCTCATTATCTCCCTCTCTCTCCTCATTATCTCCCTCTCTCTCCTCATAATCTCTCTCTCCTCATAATATCTCTCTCTCTCCTCATAATCTCTCTCTCTCCTCATAATCTCTCTCACTCTCCTCACAATCTCTCTCTCTCTCCTCATCATCTCTCTCTCTCTCCTCATAATCTCTCTCTCCTCAAAATCTCCCTCTCTCTCCTCATAATCTCTCTCACTCTCCTCACAATCTCTATATCTCTCCTCATAATCTCTCTCTCTCCTCAAAACTCTCTCTCCTCATAATCTCTCTCTCCTCACAATCTCTCTCTCTCCTCATAATCTCTCTCTCTCCTCAAAACTCTCTCTCCTCATAATCTCTCTCTCTTCATAATCTCTCTCTCTTCATAATCTCTCTCTCTCCTCATAATCTCTCTGTCTCTCCTCATAATCTCTCTGTCTCTCCTGATAATCTCTCACTCTCCTCATAATCTCTCCCACTCTCCTCACAATCTCTATCCCTCTCCTCATAATCTCTCTCTCTCTCCTCATAATCTCTCTCCTCATAATCTCTCTCTCCTCATAATCTCTCTCTCTCCTCATAATCTCTCTCTCTCCTCATAATCTTTCTCTCTCCTCATAATCTCTCTCACTCTCCTCACAATCTCTCTCTCTCCTCATAATCTCTCTCTCTCTCCTCATAATCTGTCTCACTCTCCTCATAATCTCTCTCTCTCTCCTCATAATCTCTCTCACTCTCCTCACAATCTCTCTCTCTCCTCATAATCTCTCTCTCTCCTCATAATCTCTCTCCTCATAATCTCTCTCCTCAAAATCTCTCTCTCCTCCTAATCTCTCTCACTCTCCTCACAATCTCTCTCTCTCTCCTCATAATCTCTCTCTCTCTCTCCTCATAATCTCTCTCTCTCCTCATAATCTCTCTCTCTCCTCACAATCTCTCTCACTCTCCTCACAATCTCTCTCTCCTCATAACCTCTCTCTCTCCTCAAAATCTCTCTCTCCTCATAATCTCTCTCTCTTCATAATCTCTCTCTCTTCATAATCTCTCTCTCTCCTCATAATCTCTCTCTCTCTCCTCATAATCTCTCTGTCTCTCCTCATAATCTCTCACTCTCCTCATAATCTCTCTCAGTCTCCTCACAATCTCTATCCCTCTCCTCATAATCTCTCTCTCTCCTCATAATCTCTCTCACTCTCCTCACAATCTCTCTCTCTCTCCTCATAATCTCTCTCACTCTCCTCACAATCTCTCTCTCTCTCCTCATAATCTCTCTCACTCTCCTCACAATCTCTCTCTCTCTCCTCATAATCTCTTTCTCCTCATAATCCCTCTCTCCTCATAATCTCTCTCTCCTCATAATCTCTCTCTCCTCATAATCTCTCTCTCTCCTCAAAATCTCTCTCTCTCCTCATAATCTCTCTCTCTCCTCATAATCTCTCGCTCTCCTCATAAACTCTCTCTCTCTCCTCATAATCTCTCTCTCTCTCCTCATAATCTCTCTCTCTCTCCTCATAATCTCTCTCTCTCCTCATAATCTCTCTCACTCTCCTCACAATCTCTCTCTCCTCATAATCTCTCTCACTCTCCTCACAATCTCTCTCTCTCTCCTCATAATTTCTCTCTCTGCTCATAATCTCTCTCTCTCTCCTCATTATCTCCCTCTCTCTCCTCATAATTTCTCTCTCTCTCCTCATAATCTCTCTCACTCTCCTCACAATCTCTATATCACTCCTCATAATCTCTCTCGCTCCTCATAATCTCTCTCTCCTCAAAATCTCTCTCTCTCTCCTCATAATCTCTCTCACTCTCCTCACAATCTCTATATCTCTCCTCATAATCTCTCTCTCTCCTCATAATCTCTCTCTCTCTCCTCATAATCTCTCTCTCTTCATAATCTCTCTCTCTCCTCATAATCTCTCTCTCCTCATAATCTCTCTCCTCATAATCTCTCTCACTCTCCTCACAATCTCTATATCTCTCCTCATAATCCCTCTCTCTCCTCATAATCTCTCTCTCTCTCCTCATAATCTCTCTCTCTCCTCATAATCTCTCTCACTCTCCTCACAATCTCTCTCTCTCTCCTCATAATCTCTCTCACTCTCCTCACAATCGCTCTCTCTCTCCTCATAATCTCTCTCTCCTCATAATCTCTCTCTCTCTCCTCATTATCTCCCTCTCTCTCCTCATAATCTCTCTCTCTCTCCTCATAATCTCTCTCACTCTCCTCACAATCTCTCTCTCTCTCCTCATAATCTCTCTCACTCTCCTCACAATCTCTATATCTCTCCTCATAATCCCTCTCTCTCCTCATAATCTCTCTCTCTCTCCTCATAATCTCTCTCTCTCCTCATAATCTCTCTCACTCTCCTCACAATCTCTCTCTCTCTCCTCATAATCTCTCTCACTCTCCTCACAATCGCTCTCTCTCTCCTCATAATCTCTCTCTCCTCATAATCTCTCTCTCTCTCCTCATTATCTCCCTCTCTCTCCTCATAATCTCTCTCTCTCTCCTCATAATCTCTCTCACTCTCCTCACAATCTCTCTCTCTCCTCATAATCTCTCTCTCCTCATAATCTCTTTCCTCATAATCTCTCTCTCTCTCTCCTCATAATTTCTCTCTCTCCTTATAATCTCTCGCTCTCCTCATAAACTCTCTCTCTCCTCATAATCTCTCTCTCTCTCCTCATAATCTCTCTCCTCATAGTCTCTCCTCATAATCTCTCTCCTCATAATCTCTCTCACTCTCCTCACAATCTCTCTCTCTCTCCTCACAATCTCTCTCTCTCTCCTCATAATTTCTCTCTCCTCATAATCTCTCTCTCTCTCCTCATTATCTCCCTCTCTCTCCTCATTATCTCCCTCTCTCTCCTCATAATCTCTCTCTCCTCATAATATCTCTCTCTCTCCTCATAATCTCTCTCTCTCCTCATAATCTCTCTCACTCTCCTCACAATCTCTCTCTCTCTCCTCATAATCTCTCTCTCTCTCCTCATAATCTCTCTCTCCTCAAAATCTCTCTCTCTCTCCTCATAATCTCTCTCACTCTCCTCACAATCTCTATATCTCTCCTCATAATCTCTCTCTCTCCTCATAATCTCTCCTCATAATCTCTCTCTCTCCTCATCATCTCTCTCTCCTCATCATCTCTCTCTCTCTCCTCATAATCTCTCTCTCCTCATAATCTCTCTCTCCTCAAAATCTCTCTCTCGTCTCATAATCTCTCTCACTCTCCTCACAATCTCTCTCTCTCCTCATAATCTCTCTCTCTCCTCAAAACTCTCTCTCCTCATAATCTCTCTCTCTTCATAATCTCTCTCTCTTCATAATCTCTCTCTCTCCTCATAATCTCTCTGTCTCTCCTCATAATCTCTCTGTCTCTCCTGATAATCTCTCACTCTCCTCATAATCTCTCCCACTCTCCTCACAATCTCTATCCCTCTCCTCATAATCTCTCTCTCTCTCCTCATAATCTCTCTCCTCATAATCTCTCTCTCCTCATAATCTCTCTCTCTCCTCATAATCTCTCTCTCTCCTCATAATCTTTCTCTCTCCTCATAATCTCTCTCACTCTCCTCACAATCTCTCTCTCTCCTCATAATCTCTCTCTCTCTCCTCATAATCTGTCTCACTCTCCTCATAATCTCTCTCTCTCTCCTCATAATCTCTCTCACTCTCCTCACAATCTCTCTCTCTCCTCATAATCTCTCTCTCTCCTCATAATCTCTCTCCTCATAATCTCTCTCCTCAAAATCTCTCTCTCCTCCTAATCTCTCTCACTCTCCTCACAATCTCTCTCTCTCTCCTCATAATCTCTCTCTCTCTCTCCTCATAATCTCTCTCTCTCCTCATAATCTCTCTCTCTCCTCATAATCTCTCTCACTCTCCTCACAATCTCTCTCTCTCCTCATAATCTCTCTCTCCTCATAATCTCTTTCCTCATAATCTCTCTCTCTCCTCATAATCTCTCTCACTCTCCTCACAATCTCTCTCTCTCTCCTCATAATCTCTCTCTCCTCATAATCTCTCTCTCCTCATTATCTCCCTCTCTCTCCTCATTATCTCCCTCTCTCTCCTCATAATCTCTCTCTCTCCTCATAATCTCTCTCACTCTCCTCACAATCTCTCTCTCTCCTCATAATCTCTCTCTCCTCATAATCTCTTTCCTCATAATCTCTCTCTCTCTCTCCTCATAATTTCTCTCTCTCCTTATAATCTCTCGCTCTCCTCATAAACTCTCTCTCTCCTCATAATATCTCTCTCTCTCCTCATAATCTCTCTCCTCATAGTCTCTCCTCATAATCTCTCTCCTCATAATCTCTCTCACTCTCCTCACAATCTCTCTCTCTCTCCTCACAATCTCTCTCTCTCTCCTCATAATTTCTCTCTCCTCATAATCTCTCTCTCTCTCCTCATTATCTCCCTCTCTCTCCTCATTATCTCCCTCTCTCTCCTCATAATCTCTCTCTCCTCATAATATCTCTCTCTCTCCTCATAATCTCTCTCTCTCCTCATAATCTCTCTCACTCTCCTCACAATCTCTCTCTCTCTCCTCATCATCTCTCTCTCTCTCCTCATAATCTCTCTCTCCTCAAAATCTCTCTCTCTCTCCTCATAATCTCTCTCACTCTCCTCACAATCTCTATATCTCTCCTCATAATCTCTCTCTCTCTCCTCATAATCTCTCTCTCTCCTCATAATCTCTCCTCATAATCTCTCTCTCTCCTCATCATCTCTCTCTCCTCATCATCTCTCTCTCTCTCCTCATAATCTCTCTCTCCTCATAATCTCTCTCTCCTCAAAATCTCTCTCTCGTCTCATAATCTCTCTCACTCTCCTCACAATCTCTCTCTCTCCTCATAATCTCTCTCTCTCCTCAAAACTCTCTCTCCTCATAATCTCTCTCTCTTCATAATCTCTCTCTCTTCATAATCTCTCTCTCTCCTCATAATCTCTCTCTCTCTCCTCATAATATCTCTGTCTCTCCTGATAATCTCTCACTCTCCTCATAATCTCTCCCACTCTCCTCACAATCTCTATCCCTCTCCTCATAATCTCTCTCTCTCTCCTCATAATCTCTCTCCTCATAATCTCTCTCTCCTCATAATCTCTCTCTCTCCTCATAATCTCTCTCTCTCCTCATAATCTTTCTCTCTCCTCATAATCTCTCTCACTCTCCTCACAATCTCTCTCTCTCTCCTCATAATCTCTCTCACTCTCCTCACAATCTCTCTCTCTCTCCTCATAATCTCTCTCACTCTCCTCACAATCTCTCTCTCTCTCCTCATAATCTCTTTCTCCTCATAATCCCTCTCTCCTCATAATCTCTCTCTCCTCATAATCTCTCTCTCTCCTCATAATCTCTCTCTCTCTCCTCATAATCTGTCTCACTCTCCTCATAATCTCTCTCTCTCTCCTCATAATCTCTCTCACTCTCCTCACAATCTCTCTCTCTCCTCATAATCTCTCTCTCTCCTCATAATCTCTCTCCTCAAAATCTCTCTCCTCATAATCTCTCTCCTAAAAATCTCTCTCTCTCCTCATAATCTCTCTCACTCTCCTCACAATCTCTCTCTCCTCATAATCTCTCTCTCTCCTCAAAATCTCTCTCTCCTCATAATCTCTCTCTCTTCATAATCTCTCTCTCTTCATAATCTCTCTCTCTCCTCATAATCTCTCTCTCTCTCCTCATAATCTCTCTGTCTCTCCTCATAATCTCTCACTCTCCTCATAATCTCTCTCAGTCTCCTCACAATCTCTATCCCTCTCCTCATAATCTCTCTCTCTCCTCATAATCTCTCTCACTCTCCTCACAATCTCTCTCTCTCTCCTCATAATCTCTCACTCTCCTCATAATCTCTCTCAGTCTCCTCACAATCTCTATCCCTCTCCTCATAATCTCTCTCTCTCCTCATAATCTCTCTCACTCTCCTCACAATCTCTCTCTCTCTCCTCATAATCTCTCTCACTCTCCTCACAATCTCTCTCTCTCTCCTCATAATCTCTCTCACTCCCCTCACAATCTCTGTCTCTCTCCTCATAATCTCTTTCTCCTCATAATCCCTCTCTCCTCATAATCTCTCTCTCCTCATAATCTCTCTCTCTCCTCATAATCTCTCTCTCTCTCCTCATAATCTGTCTCACTCTCCTCATAATCTCTCTCTCTCTCCTCATAATCTCTCTCACTCTCCTCACAATCTCTCTCTCTCCTCATAATCTCTCTCTCTCCTCATAATCTCTCTCCTCAAAATCTCTCTCCTCATAATCTCTCTCCTCAAAATCTCTCTCTCCTCCTAATCTCTCTCACTCTCCTCACAATCTCTCTCTCTCTCCTCATAATCTCTCTCTCTCTCTCCTCATAATCTCTCTCTCTCCTCAAAATCTCTCTCTCTCCTCATAATCTCTCTCACTCTCCTCACAATCTCTCTCTCCTCATAATCTCTCTCTCTCCTCAAAATCTCTCTCTCCTCATAATCTCTCTCTCTTCATAATCTCTCTCTCTTCATAATCTCTCTCTCTCCTCATAATCTCTCTCTCTCTCCTCATAATCTCTCTGTCTCTCCTCATAATCTCTCACTCTCCTCATAATCTCTCTCAGTCTCCTCACAATCTCTATCCCTCTCCTCATAATCTCTCTCTCTCCTCATAATCTCTCTCACTCTCCTCACAATCTCTCTCTCTCTCCTCATAATCTCTCACTCTCCTCATAATCTCTCTCAGTCTCCTCACAATCTCTATCCCTCTCCTCATAATCTCTCTCTCTCCTCATAATCTCTCTCACTCTCCTCACAATCTCTCTCTCTCTCCTCATAATCTCTCTCACTCTCCTCACAATCTCTCTCTCTCTCCTCATAATCTCTCTCACTCTCCTCACAATCTCTCTCTCTCTCCTCATAATCTCTTTCTCCTCATAATCCCTCTCTCCTCATAATCTCTCTCTCCTCATAATCTCTCTCTCTCCTCATAATCTCTCTCCTCAAAATCTCTCTCCTCATAATCTCTCTCCTCAAAATCTCTCTCTCCTCCTAATCTCTCTCACTCTCCTCACAATCTCTCTCTCTCTCCTCATAATCTCTCTCTCTCTCTCCTCATAATCTCTCTCTCTCCTCAAAATCTCTCTCTCTCCTCATAATCTCTCTCACTCTCCTCACAATCTCTCTCTCCTCATAATCTCTCTCTCCTCAAAATCTCTCTCCTCATAATCTCTCTCTCTTCATAATCTCTCTCTCTTCATAATCTCTCTCTCTCCTCATAATCTCTCTCTCTCTCCTCATAATCTCTCTGTCTCTCCTCATAATCTCTCACTCTCCTCATAATCTCTCTCAGTCTCCTCACAATCTCTATCCCTCTCCTCATAATCTCTCTCTCTCTCCTCATAATCTCTCTCTCCTTATAATCTCTCTCTCCTCATAATCTCTCTCTCCTCATAATCTCTCTCTCTTAAAAAAAAAAAAAAAAAAAAAAAAAAGGAGGAGCTTAATTCTTCTGATAGACAACCATCTACTACAATCAAGACTGTCTTTTTAATCAATAGGGAGCTTGCTGGATAGTAAACATTTACTGCGTAAGTAGTGTTATAAAGTTCTCCAGCCTTAACATAGTTGTTGACTCATCCCTCCATTATATGTTCATAAGTAGTTTAGCAATATCTAGAAAAATGAAAACCTTCTAAAACACTGTAAAATGCTATTTTAGAAAATTTACATGACATGTAAATTGCTTTCCGAGAAGAATTTGGTAGCATATATGAAAAATGGTAGACCTACTCTGAAAAGGTCTGTGAGGTTTTTAGGCTAAGAACTTTTCAAGTGAGATTTTCCAGTTATAATACGTTTTCCATACTGTAAATAGTGACTGAAAATAAACACAGATTCTTCTGAGAGGTAATTTTTCATTTTGCTACATGTTTGTCACAACATTCTGCCTTAAAATAATATTTCTGATTTCTTACCTTAACTGACCGATTAACAGTCTTCCTCCCCAGTTTCATGCTTCAGTGTGATCACTAACAAAACAGTCTACATTTCTTAGCTGGGAGGGAATAGCATTTCTGAATGACCTGAAATCCTTTGGAATTGTACTCTGATTTTCAAGGGTGTTTAATCCATTTGTATGCTCCAAATTTTCCATTTGAATTTGCATCAGGTCATGTAATATCAGTTTCTTCTGTGTCACCTGATGTAGCAATAACTTTATATAATGTGACAATGTGTAATGTACAATTTAAAAACCCTCCTTTCTTCTACAGGAGTGGGATCTGTCAAATGCTGCATCTGTCCTACACCACTGATCTACTTAACGGGTGTAACTACTAAAAAAAAATATCTAGCTAGTTTTGCATATCTCAGTATAACTATTACATACTGACGGATCTTCCAAATTAGCCATTCCATTATATACTATGAATGCATTTTTCTTATATGAAATTAAAAAGAAGCTAATGCATGAAAACAATAAGAAATAAATTACTAAATTTTTTCTCCCTCCTATGGAAGTTGCCAGGTTGAAATGCAAGAAAACAATATCACTACCATTTAATTTCATTTATACACTCATTTGAGTGGTGAATCCTAGAAAAGGAGCATTATTCCTGGCTGGAATTTGGCAGGCAAAGAATAGTGAATTCCATCTTTAAGGCCATACTTCTGTATTATCTTCAAGAGCAGAGATCGGCAAAGAATGGCTCATGGGTCAAATCTAGCCCACAGTCGGTTTTTGTAAATAAAAGTTTATTGTAACACAACCAAACGATTCTTTTTTTTTTTTTTTTTTTTTGTATTGGCTATAGCTGCTTTCAGGTTACAAAGGCAGAACTCAGTAGTTGCCACAGGGATTGTATATCCCACAACGGCACCCAAATTTACTACTCTCTGGTCCTTTATAGAAAATGTTTGCGACCTCTCTTCTAGATTATTTATGAACTGTGAATTGTTGGCTACATGATGTTAAGACAGATGCTATCATAAGGCTTCTTCACAGGTGACAAAATTTTTAAAAGTAAATAAATATGTTGAAATACTAAAAGAAACAAGTTTCCTTTGCAAGCTCTGGGAAACAGAATCATATTCCATTGCTGAAAGAGTTTTGTTTCTTATTTAGTACAATGTCCCATTGCTTTTTAAAAAAATTTTACAATATATTTTATTTAATTCAGTATATTAAAAATTTGATTTCAACATGAAATAAATATGAAAACTATTAAGATATTTAGCATTCTTTTTTTTCTGCACAGTATTCAAAATTCAGTGTATATTTTACCTTTACTGTGCATCAGCATTTGGATAGAGCAATGAACCTTTTGCTAAGGAGGGCTGGTAAGACACTTGGGCCAGAAGGAATTTTCCCTAAGGAGTGAGGCATGTGTGCTTTTAGTCTAATCAAGGAAGTCTTAAAAAATCTTAGAGTGAGTTTTACTCTTAGAAAAGAATCAAAGAGTATATCTAGCACATACTTTGCTAGATATGATTCCTCCATTCAACAAAGTGATCACCTACTCTGGGCTGGATCCTGAAAGAGAATCTGGGACTGATTTTACGTTGCTATAGCGATATCTTTATACTCTATTCCCTAACCACATTGGGAGGGAAATTTCCAGGCTCTTTTCTGTCAAAAGACCATTTATGAAGAGAGTTATAGACTATAATATGATACTGGACTGGGTGATAGATGGGCCACTCAGTAGAATGCACTGAATAAGTTTGTTAAGAGCAGCCTGCAATGAGTATTACAGATACAACCCACCAACTGGTGAAAGCAAATAGACCCCATGGAAGGGACCTTCACCAGTGTTAATCTAGTATAATAAGGAGTAGATGCTAGCATCTAGGACTGGGCAGGATTTGATGTGGAAATGGACATTTCCTTTGCCATCTTCTGATGATGTCTAAATACTATTATTTAACATTTTCTTTTGAAGTAGAAGTGTCCTATATGAGCATCAGTATTTATTTTCTTGGGATATATATTCAGACTCAACTACTAAAGATCCCTAACGATGGCTAACTAGGACACAATTCCAGAAGCCACTTATAGCTGGCCCTGGTCATTTAGCAGGAAGGCAATTGTGATCAATTTGACTATTTGCTGTCTCTTAAAATAATACTCTTTCACAAGGTCTTTAGCCAAATCCTCACCTTCTAGCCATCCCTAGCCATATCAACCTGAGGGCAGCCACATGGCTTTCACCTTTCCTGACTCCACTCCTTTTGTTGAGGGTTTTGCCAACTTGCCTTACCCTGCCTGTCCACCCAGAGAAACCACGTGCTGGAGTCCTGCTTCAAACTGCTGAGAACCTCCTGGAAACACACAGCTTCCATTGCTTGAAGACTCACCTTCATGTCTCTGCCAATTTAATTATGATCCTTGAATTCTATGTTTTATATCCTCAAAAGGTCCTGGCTTCCCTGAGGATCCAGTTGTTGGTGAGCCCTGTACCTAGTCTTACCTCTGTCTTTTTATGCAATTACCAATCACTAAAGTTCTGGAAAGATATTCTGCTAAAAATGTTAGGGCTATGGAAGTATATGGAAAATTTCTTCTTTCCCAGATGATAATCAATTTATCCTGAATGAGGCTTCAAAGTAAACTGAAGCTCTTGGCATCGTTTTGGAAATTGAAAACATGATTGATGCCTCTCCTTGTTTCATAGCTTCTATTGCACTTAAACTTCATATAGAGTATACCTTATAGTACCTTATTCTTTTCTATTTGTTCTGCTTTGCTTTTATCCCTATATTGGTGCTTTTGAGTGCTTCCATCATAGCATTGCCAAATGCCTTGGCAAATATGGTAAGAGGCCTGACTTACTGTGTGTGTCCTTCTTGTTGGATTTCCCACTCATCAGGTTTCTGTGCACTCCCTGAGGATCTCTTGCCTCAGTTAGGATTTGGTTGCCTCCATTACAAACTTCCTCTGATGCTAAAACCAAAAATCAGCCAGGATGTACTGATACCACTGAGGTTGGAGGTGGGGTCAGTAAATACATGAATATCACCCCTGACGGTTACTGACCTGAAACACCCTTGGGGTCCTGCCTCCATGGCTCAGTCTTTCCCTTGAGACACTCCTACTTTGGGTCTGATTACAATATACAGAATTCATTGTTGATAATACACTTTAACTATCTGATTAATCAGTTGTTTAAATTGAAATGAGAACTGAAATGTTCATGTACTTGCAGAAATTTTTACTGGGTGCATATAGTCGTCTAATTCATCCTGCAATTTTTCTTTGTGAAATTAACAGGACCTGGGGGAAAATTCAGTCACTATACTTGACTTTGCATCTGGGGCCTTTCTGGACATTACAGAGTCTCAATCTAGATTTGAAGTTAAAAAGGGGCAGAGCTTAAGCATTAAATTCCCCTTGTGTTCTGCTGACTCTGTTCTATTAGTTTAATATGGGCACAGGACTAGGCATGCATCAAAAGTGCTATGTACATTGATACAGTCTGGAGACCAATCTCTTTGTGCACTTTTAACAAATTTAAATGACATAAAAAGAGTGTCTTTTGGATACCCTACCAGATGTATACAAGGCATTATATTTAAAAAATTAAAGAATCTATTCAGGGGTGTTTTTCAAGTGTACTCTACATATGTGATATAAAGCTGGAGAAGCTCTCAGAAAACTCAGTTGCCTCTACAAGAATCATCTGGAATTTTAAACCCTTTAAAAGTAGCTTCCGGAATAGTAGCTTTCATGGGCAACCTAATCATTCCTTTTACCTTAAATGAATAAGATAATTTGACCTCTGGAATCTAAGAGCCTTGAAGATTGTGCTAGTTTGTTTGCATGAATTTCCCAGAAACAAAGCTTCTCCTTTTTCAAAAGTGTTTGATCATGAAAGCATATCCATCCTCTTTTTCTTAAGTCTTTGTACATCATATTTATATTTTTGATCAAAATGGAAAAAGGGCAGAAAAAAGGAGTATTGCACCACCAGCTACATCACGAGCCAGACTACGCTGGGTGCTTCAGTGATTTCCTGGGAGTTCGGCATAGAGAAGGATAACAGCTCTGGAGGAACAAGGGAGCATTTAGCGCTTTCCTTCTGGGGAAGACAATGAAGAGCGCTAGAGC
The DNA here is from genome assembly GCF_026419965.1 of Kogia breviceps. NCBI lineage: Eukaryota > Metazoa > Chordata > Mammalia > Artiodactyla > Physeteridae > Kogia > Kogia breviceps. The sequence goes on along the minus strand of NC_081322.1, from coordinate 31,289,127 downwards.
TTTCCCCAGCTGGCAGGCACCACAATGCAGCAGCTACAAAACACACATCTGGTGATGCTTTTTGGACTATAGGCTTATACACACTGTCTACAGCATTCAAGACAATACTGTTTTTCCAAGTATTACATTTACTGTGGGCAAAAGAGCATGAGTGGAGCATACCCAGTGGTGTGGTAAAATGCCCTGGCAGTCTTGAGTTAATCTGGCCTCCAACTCCCTAATGGGAGGGAATCACTTAGGCACAAATGAAACATGAGTTATAATTGACTACTGAGTTGGGGTAACATCCTATTCTTATTTCACTGATGAAAATGACTATTTTTTAACAAGAATATAATTTTAGTTTAAGTTCTGTTTTAAAGATTAAATAAAATTGAAATAAGCCTTTCAAAGCTGTATATTTGAGTATTTCCACTGTTTGCCAGTAAGATATTTACACATGATATGATGAAATGTGACAATGCATTTGAAACCACCTTTTAAACTGAAAAGCATTTTAAAGCTGTTAAGATTCTTTTAGTTACCTTAAAAAATAATAATACTAGATTCCCCATCATGGTATGGTTTGGCCTACTGTATAGTTACTAGAATATTTAATGTGTTTGATGAGTCCAACATATGACCTGGTTGGTGGAGTTATTGTGCTATCATGTTAGATTCTTAAAATAGATTGGGGGGGGGGGAGGCTCTGTATTGCATTAGTCATACTCCTGGCAGGAAGCTGGCGGCCCTGTCCAATAGAGTAATTGAGAAAAGTTTAAGGAAGCTTAATGGAACTAGAAATAGAAAGTTAAGTACTCTCAGGCTAATAGTGGGGAGTTGTTGCCACCTCAGGTCTGAAGGACAAATGGGAGGAAGCAGGTACTGGACCACAGAGATTTTTGGGAGAGGAATGCATCTACTGCCACATTGTGGAGGGTGCCATGAGAATAAAGCCCCAGCCTCCCTCCACTTCCACCCTCTAATCTTTTGCCTGTATCTACTATTGGTTGAACCCAATCTTAAGCCAGAGAACAGGGGAGCCCATTAATAAAGTTCATAAATGTCAGTCTCTGGAGGCACAGAGTGGGGTGGATGTGACAGGGTAAATGAAGAATATAAAAAGTATAGAGAGAACTAAACTCAGAACAAGATGAATTTCTGAAATGACTTTTCTATGTTAAATATGAAAGTGTGTGTTAAAAATGAATTTAATTGATATGAGTGAGGTTCATTCATTCTCTTACTCAGCAAAACTTTAGTGAATACCTACTATATGCTCTGTTCTGTGCTGGGCACTGAGTAAAATGATTTGATAAGATTCCTCGCTTCAAGGATTTTATCATTTCTCTGAAATAGAGGTGTGAACAATCAACTATTACAACCCCATGCTATAAAAGAGGAAATCAAAGAGATGGGAGGAGAAGGAACTAATAGGAGGCTTCTAGAAGGAAATACAACATGAGCCAAGTGTTAAGGAAGCACAGGAATTAGACAGTGGACAATAGACAAGTGAAAAAAGTGACAGTATAGGTAGACCAAGTAGAACATGTAAAGATGTTCGGCAGCTCAGTTCAGGAAACTGGAACTTTTTCAGTTTTGCTGGAAGGAAGGGAGATAACAAGGCTGGACTGGATCACTGAGGTGCTTTATTTGATATGCTAGCAGTTGTGTTTTATCTTGAAGTGGATGAGGAGCCAAGAAGAATTTTAATCTAGGAAAAGGCCTGAGAGATTTACATTTGAGAAACGTTAAGTATGGCGGGTGTATGTTAGACATATGGGAAGGGTGAGAAAATGGAAAGCAATTAAGAGAATACTACAAAATCCAAGAAGAGAAGTGCCAAGGACTTTGTATTAGTCAGAGTTCTCCAGAGAAACTGAACCAATAGGATATAATCTGCAGTTGGCAAGCTAGAGACTCAGGAGAGCCTATGGTGTAGTTCCAGTTCAAAGGCCGGTAGACTTGAGACTCAGAAAGAGACTACGTTTCAGTTTGAGTTCAAAAGCAGGAAAAAACAAACAAACAAACAATGTTAGTTTGAAGGCAGTTAGGCAGGAAAAATTCCTATTACTCTTGGGAGGATCAGACTTTTCGCTGTATTCTGGCTTCCAACATTGAATAAGGCCCACCCATACTAGGGAGGGAAATCTGTTTTACTCAGTCTACTGATTCAATGTTTATTTCATCCAGGAACACTCTCACAGACACACCCAGAAAACTGTTTAGCCAAATGTCCGGGATGTCCGGGGCACCCCTTGGCCCAGTCAAGTTGACACATAAAATTAACCATCACAGGCCTGAAATCAGAACAGTTGTGGGAAGAGTACAAAGAGTCTATGTAATAGAAATGGGAGATCAAATGGCTCTCAGAGATGATGGACAAGTGTGATGCCCAAGAGCCCGTCTTGCACACCTGGGTAAAATGTGATATCACTGACCACTGTGAGATGCGCCTGAGGAAGGGTAAATATAGGGAAGTTTGGGTTTGGAAAAATTGAAGTAGTACATGTGAGGTAAACCAGCATGAAGAAGTTTGCACTAAAATAAAGATGTGCTTTACATGGTCATTATAAGCATTCAGACGGACAACTTTTATGTAACCAATTATTATTAGACCCAAATTGTAACCACTCCGTATGGGCCTCTTTCACATGATCGAATATAAGAGAACTTAGAGCACTAAGGTGATCTACATTTCCCTTAGAAAAAGAATAAGTAAAATCAATGTTCCACTTACACTATATATATAGATTCACTATATTATCAAGACATTAATATGTTGGTATTGAAGAATTTTAGTTTAATATTTTCATCAGATATTTTTGTTGGATGTTATACTTTTTCTATTTTCTATATCTTTTCATGCAAGTGTTTTGAAACAATAGTAATAACATTGTTTATTTTGAAAACAAATCAATTCAGGTAAATCGCTATTCAATAAAGGAATACAAAAAAATCCCTTAATTAAATTACCTTTGTTCCAAACTATTTGCATCTGTGTAGATAGCTCTTCCATAACCCTGGACCTTACTCCATATAAAATTAATGTATTTTAACATATATTAATTATATTTTTACTAATCACAAATAATAATTACGTAGCTAATTTTTCTTGTGTGGGGCTCCATGCTATCTGATTATATCAAAAACTGAATACGCTCAATATCATTTGCAAAAAATATCATTTTCAATATCATTTGCAATGGTAGATAAGTTGATATTAGTTGTTTATTCAACACTTAATTGTACAACATATTGTAACTCTAAGGCTCTCTGGGTGCCTCCAACTCCCACTCATTCTTCAGCTTCCACTCAAGTTCATTCCTGCTGTGGAGTCTACCCTGGTTCCTACAGATGCTGTCAAACTTTGTTTCCAAACTTCTCTAGAATATAATCCACATCAAAAATGTATCACCTTGACTTATTGTTTCTTGTAATTGTTTTAATTTTAACTCTGAAAGCAGATGGTAATATCTTTGAGGTCAGGGCCTAATCTCTCACTTGGAGGTCCATAGCCCCTAGCGACCATTTTATTTTATTATTTTGTGCTCTGTATGTTGGCTGATTTATTTATCCTGAGCCATACATAGGAAAGAATGAAAGAAGGGAAATAAGATAATATTCTATATGTTATTGCCAGATAATGTAAAAGTGAAGCAGAAAGTTAAACTTATTGAACACTTCACTATTTTGTACAGAAGAGAAAATAGATAATCTTAGTCAACATTGTAGATCTTAGATCAAGTACCATGTGTGGCAAAATTCTGAGCAGAATTCATGACTTTTAACCTTGGATTATGATTGAAATACATGGCATGATTTTAATATGTGTATGTATAAATCATTTAAAAGAGAAATAATATAAATAAAGTTAACTTCCTTATTATAGAAAAATTAAAAAAATTTATTTTTAGACTAAAAATAATAAACTCTCTAACCACACCAAATTTGTTCCTATTTTAAAAAGATAATTGAATAGGTTTATGTAAAACTAATAAACATATTTTTCATTATGTTACTTCCTTTGCAGATTTTGTAGGATATTATGTATTTATATAGTCCCATAGATAATCATTTCTAAACATAAAGCATCTATGTTCTCATATTCATTACAAAATGAAAATTATATAAATTGAATTCCAATTTTTGGTTTTCTTCAGTAGTAAAAACAAAACAAAACAAAAAAACTGCTTGAAAAGACTAAAGGTTAGGAATTCATCCAGGTCCAGTAAACCAAGATAACAATTTCCTGGTGTATAAACTTCTTCAGCTCTACTAAGACTGATACTTTGCTTCTACAGATATGAATATTGATCAATGACATAAATCTCTCTGCTGGACACACCTAAATTCCATTAAAATTTAAGAAAGCAAATTTATTACTCATTTTGTTGATATTTTAAAGCATAGTTTTCATTTTAAAATGGCTAGGTATTTATCCTTTATTCTCTCTAAAATATTCTAGGATCTTGTCCCAGATGAAATTTTAGGTGAAGGGATTCTTTTTCATATTCAAACTGTTCTGTCGTTGTTGTCGTTTATAAAAACATTATTTGCAAATAGGACACATGATGGATGCAAAGTAAAATTTAAATACAAATATCTAGGGAGGACTAAGTACACTACTCCATTCTCACTAATTTTCATTTGTTATTAATCATTAATTAATCTAATCCTTGCTGTTGCCAAAGTTCAACAGAAAACAATCAAGCTCACCTTCACTGGGAAGACCCCATTTATCTTTTCAATTTTTCTTGCTTTCTTTTCCCCTCCTCACCTACAAGAACGATAAAGGGAAAAAAATTCATATCACAGTGTGATGCTGCTGGTGTGTATAAAAATCCTCGACAGTCATTTTCCCATCAGCGGTTTCCCTGCTGGCCAGCTTCAAAGTCTCTCCCCTTCCACATCTCCTCAGGTAGCTGGCTGCTAGATGTTTACTGATTAATTTGCATCAAATGTTCTCCTAGCAACCAGTGCTAGGATAGGATTAGATACTTTTGCAAAAGACTGTTTTCTGTTAAAGAAGCTTAGACTTTCTACAACACCATAAACAGAAACTAATAGTCTTTAAGCAAAGCTATATGATTCCTTCATATGTTCAAAAGAAATTTCTGCCAATTGCCTTTTACTGTTGTTTTTACTTGGGAAAATCGCCATTTCTTTGATTTATAAGTTTGCATTTGTGGACACACCCCCATTTATAACACAGATAATCTTGACAGTAGAGGAATATATATTATGTATTTTAAATAAATCCAGAATTTATGTCATTTTGTAATTGTCAGTGTGAGACGTAGAAAACAAATAGGTCTGGTTTCTAATGTCCAGTTTAGTTATATACAGAATATAGTAAATTTTCCTACAGAACACTGTAATTAATTTTCATCTTTGAACAAAAATAATATAAACCCCAAATTTTCAATTAAAGTTTACTTTACTTGGAAGTTAATGTACATATTTCTCTCTACTTCTTAAATAATGTTACTGTGTAAATTCCAATAACAATTACTAATATCAACGTATTATTGGATGGAGAATAAACATAAGAGAAGTTATAACATGTATAATAAATCATCTCAATAACATTAAATAAACTAACAGTATACAATGATTATCTTAACAGGTGGTTGAAGCCAGAGGAGGAAATATTTTATTGTGTCACAGTAGGATTTTAATCCAGCAGAGAACAATCGGAGATCAATAATAGTAATTAGGTTATTAAGAATAAAAGTGATAATATTTTATAATTAAAAGATCTAAGATTCAAAAATAAAAACCTATAGTTGAATCATTTGGTGAAGATAATAGAATATTTTCCCAGAGGTAAGAATAAAGCAGCAAATCTTTCATAAGAAAAATAAAATTACTAATTCAGCTGTGATGGCTATTACACCTAGAATATAAGAAAGTGCCATTTCCACAATTTTTCTTTTTTCACTAATAGTTTATTGTTTTCTATGTAGGTATTTCTTAAACTTTTTATGTGCTTTTAAGAAATCTGAATTGTAAACACTACCCACTTATCCTGTTTCAAGAGTTTTTATACTGGAAATCTAATTCAAATTTTAGAAATTAGAGTTATAGATAATGCATTGCTTTAGCATCTTGATAGATCATGGCAAAGCAATGCAATGTTTTACCTTCAGGGTATTAAAGATGTGGAAACTCTTATTTATTGAAGGTCTACTCTGTGCCAGGTCAGTGGCAAGGGTTTTTAATACAAAACCTCATATAATCGTTTTCAAAACAGTTGAGACATATGTTAATATCCCCAAATTATAGATCTTATCTGAGATTTAGACAAGTTAAACAGCTTGCCAAAAATCCCAGAGTAAGGCAAAGCCAAGAGCGAGCTGCACCTCATGACTGTGGGGCCGAATCTGATATCTTTCACCACATCAAACTGCCTCCACCTCATGGAGATGGAGCCATGCATGTTTCACCCTTCAAGCACCTGCTGAGGCCCAAGTTTCCCAAATCACTCACCCAGACTTGGCCTGGACTTTAAAAATACTACTTTCTTCTCTCTGATGGTTTATCAAAACTCACCATTTTCACATAGCAATGGCAAAAGAGTAAACTAAACTACATGGAAATATGAATGACTCAACTCAACTCAAGTGTTTACCTTCAGGTAGAGAATAGAAGGGAATTTGCATGAAGATATTGAGTGTGTGGGTGTAAAACAAAGATTGTTTCTTGTAAGTTCATGCACACACACACACACACACACACACACACACACACACTCAAGGTTGATTTTAATGAGATTTGAGGGATAGATGTCCTTGATACCCATGCACTGACCTGTCAAAGGGTCCCAGATCAATCCTTTGGGTTAAGCCATTGGCCCTTGTTAAAACCATGGCTATACTTATAATGAAGGAGAAAATGTAGAAAGAGAATAACCTGTTGTTACACTGCTGAGTTTTTGTTTGTTTGTTTGTTTGTTTGTGGTACGCGGGCCTCTCACTGTTGTGGCCTCTCCCGTTGCAGAGCACAGGCTCCGGACGTGCAGGCTCAGCGGCCATGGCTCACGGGCCCAGCCACTCCGCAGCATGTGGGATCTTCCCGGACCGGGGCACGAACCCGTGTCCCCTGCATTGGCAGGCGGATTCTCAACCACTGCGCCACCAGGAAAGCCCCACTGCTGAGTTTTGATTCCCAGTTGAGTAGCACTGAGCAAAAGATTTAGACAGAAGTTTGGGGAAACGTTTTCTATTACAAATACACCTGTTTAATGACATCACCTACATCTTGAAAAATACATTATTAAGAAATATGCACTAAGTGCCTACTTTCAAAACATTGGTGAAAAATAATAGCTAAAACTGCTACAAGAGGATGCAACACTAAAGGAGAAAATGATATTTTATATATGCTCTTTGTATCAAAAAAGTGAAAGGTAAAATTGAAAGCTTATGCTCTATAGAGCTAATATGACACCCTTACTAAAGGTAGAAAGGGAAAAGGACACCTAGTGGGAATAGTAAAGGAAATGAAACATAATAAATACTAAAATAAATTCTGGAGAATATATCGCAATACCAAGAATTTGAAAATGTTTAAGAATTCAACAGAGCAAAAATAAGTGGGATATTTCCTTAACTGTTTATGAACATGCAAAAGAGTAAAAAAGATCTCTCTGCAGTGGCCTGGAAGCAGTGGGTTAGAAAAAGTAAATCTTTTTTAAAAGAGACATCCTTGCCACTGTCCCCAACCCATTAGCACAACTGTATGTCAGTTTCATCAGAAATGCTATAGAATGTTAAGCAAATTAAATTTTGCAAAACACTAAAAATGTTTTTACATTAAGAATACTATTGCCTGGACTTCCCGGGTGGTCCAGTGGTTAAGACTCTGTGCTTCCAATGCAGGGGGTGTGAGGGTTTGATAGCTGGTCTGGGAACTAAGATCCCACATGCCATGCGGCGCGGCCAAAAATAAAAAGAAATGTATAACTGATTCACTTTGCTGTACACCTGAAACTGACACAACACTGTAAATCAACTATACTCCAATAAAATTTTTTTAAAAGAATACTATTTCCTTATGCACTCCAGTTCACTGTTTATACCCAGTGCAGCTATAGCTTAAGGATGGCAGTGGCTGGTAAGGTAGCCTTGTTTGTTTATTTCTACAGAAGCCATCCTCACTGAATGATTTCCTTGCACACAAGGAATTCCAGAGCTATCTGAACCAACTCAATGCAGCTCTCCACTCCAACACCCACATCATCCCCATTTCTCCACTTAAACGCCTACATAACTCTCAGTTCTTCACGCCAATTCCTGCCATCATCCCTGGTGCCTTCAGCCCATAAGATCAACTCATCCAACAACCCAAACTGGCAACTCTTCTTCTAATCCTACTGTATCTACAATCATGATAACTTGAGCAAAATCATAAGTACCATATGATCCTCTCAATAGATATATAAAAAGCTTTCAACAAAATTCAACACCCACTTAGATAAAAACCCTCCAGAAAGTAGCCAAAGAGGAAGCTAACCGCAACATAATGAAGGCCATATATGACAAACCCATAGCCAACCTCGTTCTCAGTTTTCCCACTCTGCTGATGCCTTAAAATGTACCCTGTGCTGTTGGATTCTGTTTGCTAGTATTTTGTTGAGGATTTTTGCATCTATGTTCATCAGTGATATTGGCCTGTAGTTTTCTTTCTTTGTGACATCTTTGTCGGGTTTTGATATTAGGGTGATGGTAGCCTCGTAGAATGAGTATGGGAGTGTTCCTCCCTCTGCTCTATTTTGGAAGAGTTTGAGACGGATATGTGTTAGCTCTTCTCTAAATGTTTGCTAGAATTCGCCTGTAAAGCCATCTGGTCCTGGGCTTTTGTTTGTTGGAAGATTTTTATTCACAGTCTGAATATCAGTGCTCATTCGTTCTGTTTATATTTTCTATTTCTTCCTGGTTCAGTCTCAGGAAGTTATGCTTTTCTAAGAATTTTTCCATTTCATCCAGGTTGTCTATTTTATTGGCATATAGTTGCTTGCAGTAATCTCTCATGATTCCTTGTATATCTTCAGTGTCACTTGTTACTTCACCTTTTTCATTTCTAATTCTATTGATTTGAGTCTGCTCCCATTTTTCTTGATGAGTCTCGCTAATGGTTTATCAATTTTGTTTATCTTCTCAAAGAACCAGCTTTTAGCTTTATTGATCTTTGCTATCGTTTCCTTCATTTTTAAAAATTTATTTCTGATCTGATCTTTATGATTTCCTTTTTTCTGCTAACTTTGGGGTTTTTTGTTCTTTCTCAAATTGCTTTAGGTGTAAGGTTAGGTTGTTTATTTGAGATGTTTCTTGTTTCTTGAGGTAGGATTGTATTGCTATAAACTTCCCTCTTAGAACTGCTTTTGCTGCATCTCATAGGTTTTGAGTCACCGTGTTTTCATTGTCATCTGTTTCTAGGCATTTTTTGATTTCCTCTGATTTCTTCCATGATCTCTTGGTTATTAAGTATTGTATTGTTTAGCCTCCATGTGTTTGTATTTTTTACAGATTTTTTCCTCTAACTGATATCTAGTCTCATAGCATTGTAGTCAGAAAAGATACTTGATTCCATTTCAATTTTCTTAAGTTTACCAAGGCTTGATTTGTGACCCAAGATATGATCTATCCTGGAGAATGTTCCATGAGCAGAAAGAAAGTGTATTCTATTGTTTTGGGATGGAATGTCCTATAAATATCAATTAAGTCTATCTTGGATGATCTGTCCAGAGGTGAAAGTGGGGTGTTAAAGTCCCCTACTATGATTGTGTTACTGTAGATTTCTCCTTTTATGGCTGTTAGTATTTGCCTTATGTATTGAGGTGCTCCTATGTTGGGTGCATAAATATTTATGATTGTTATATCTTCTTCATGGATTGATCCCTTGATCATTATGTGGTGTCCTCTCCATCTCTTGTAATAGTCTTTGTTTTAAAGTCTATTTTGTCTGATAGAGAATTGCTACTCCAGCTTTCTTTTGATTTCCATTTGCATGGAATATCTTTTTCCATCTCCTCCCTTTCAGTCTGTATGTGTCCCTAGGTCTGAAGTGGGTCTCTTGTAGACAGCATATATATGGGTCTTTTTTGTGTATCCATTCAGCCAGTCTATGTCTTTTGGTTGGAGCATTTAATCTATTTACATTTAAGGTAATTATCAATATGTATGTTCCTATTACCATTTTCTTAATTGTTTTGGGGTTGTTATTGTAGGTCCTTTCCTTCTCTTGTGTTTCCTGCCTACAGAAGTTCCTTTAGCATTTCTTGTAAAGCTGGTTTGGTGGTGCTGACTTCTCTTAACTTTTCCTTTCTGTACAGGTTTTAATTTCTCTGTTGAATCTGAATGAAATCCTTGTCTGGGTAGAGAAATCTTAGTTGTAGATTTTTCCCTTTCACTTTAAACATGTCTTGCCCCTCCATTCCGGCTTGTAGAGTTCCTGCTGAAAGATCAGCTGTTAACGTTATGGGGATTCCCTTGTATGGTAATTGTTGTTTTCCTCTTGCTGCTTTTTTTTTTTTTTTTTTTTTTTTTTTTGCGGTACACGGGCCTCTCACTGTTGTGGCCTCTTGTTGCGGAGCACAGGCTCTGGACGCACAGGCTCAGCAGCCATGGCTCACGGGCCCAGCCACTCCGCGGCATGTGGGATCTTCCTGGACCGGGCCATGAACCCGTGTCCCCTGCATTGGCAGGTGGACTCTCAACCACTGCACCACCAGGGAAGCCCCTCTCTTGCTGTTTTTAATATTTTTTCTTTGTATTTAATTTTTTTTTTTTTTTTTTTTTTTTTTTTTTTCGGTATGCGGGCCTCTCACTGTTGTGGCCTCTCCCGTTGCGGAGCACAGGCTCCGGACGCACAGGCTCAGCGGCCATGGCTCACGGGCCCAGCCGCTCCACGGCACGTGGGATCTTCCCGGACCAGGGCACGAACCCGTGTCTCCTGCATTGGCAGGCGGATTCTCAACCACTGCGCCACCAGGGAAGCCCCTGTATTTAATTTTTGACAGTTTGATAAATATATGTCTTGATGTGTTTCTTCTCGGATTTATCCTGTATGGGATTCTCTGCACTTCCTGGATTTGACTATTTCCTTTCCCATATTAGGGAAGTTTTCAACTATAATCCCCTCAAATAGTTTCACAGTCCCTTTCTTTTTCTCTTCTTCTACTGGGACCCCTATAATTTGAATGATGGTGTGTTTAATGTTGTCCCAGAGGTCTCTGAGACTGACCTCAATTCTTTTCATTCGTTTATCTTTATTCTGCTCTGCAGTAGTTATTTCCACTATTTTATCTTCCGGGCCACTTATCCATTCTTCTGCCTCAGTTTTTCCACTGTTGATTCCTTCTAGAGAATTTTAAATTTCATTTATTGTGTTATTCATCATTGTTTGTTTGCTCTTTAGTTCTTCTAGGTCCTTGTTAAACGTTTCTTGTATTTTCTCTATTCTATTTCCACGATTTTGGATCATCCTGTCTATCATTACTCTGAATTCTTTTTTCAGGTAGACTGCCTATTTCCTCTTCATTTGTCCTGGTGCATTTTTACCTTGCTCCTTCATCTGCTGTGTGTTATCCTGTCTTCTCATTTTGCTTATCTTACTGTGTTTGGGGGTCTCCTTATAGCAGACTGCAGGTTTGTAGTTCCTGTTGTTTTTGGTGTCTGCCCCCAGTGGGTAAGGTTGGTTCAGTGGGTTGTGTAGGTTTCCTGTTGAGGGAACTAATGGCTGTGTTCTGGTGGATGAAGCTGGATCTTTTCTTTCTGGTGGGCAGGACCACGTCTGGTGGTGTGTTTTGGAGTGTCTGTGACCTTATTATGATTTTAGGCAGCCTCTCTGCTAATGGGTGGGGTTGTGTTCCTGTCTTGCTAGTTGTTTGGCATAGGGTGTCTAGCACTGTAGCTTGCTTGGTGGTTGAGTGGAGCTGGGTCTTAGTGTTGAAATGGAGATCCCTGGGAGAGCTTTCGCCATTTGATATTATGTGGAGCCAGGAGGTCTCTGGTAGACCAATGTCCTGAACTCAGCTCTCCCACCTCAGAGGCACAGGCCTGAAACCCACCTGGAGCACCAAGACCCTGTTAACCATAGGTCATTGCTCCCAAAGTCCACCACCTCAATTTTGGGATGATTTTTTGTCTATTCAGGAATTCCAGAGATACAGAGTACATCAAGTTAATTGTGGAGATTTAATCTGCTGCTTCTGAGGCTGCTGGGGGAAATTTCCCTTTCTCTTGTTTGTTTGCACAGCTCCTGGGGTGCAGCTTTGGATTTGGACCCACCTCTGCATGTAGGTCGCGTGAGGGCGTCTGTCTTCGCTCAGACAGGACGGGGTTAAAGGAGCAGCTGATTCGGGGGCTCTGGCTCACTCAGGACGGGAGGAGGGAGGGGCACGGAGTGCAGGGCGAGCCTGCGGCGGCAGAGGCCCATGTGACATTGCACCAGCCTGAGGCGCACCATGCACTCTCTCGGGGATGTTGTCCCTGGATCACAGGACCCTGGCAGTGGCGGGCTGCACAGGCTCCCAGGAGGGGAGGTGTGGACATTGACCTGTGCTTGAACACAGGCCTCTTGGTGGCTACAGCAGCATCCTTAGCGTCTCATGCCCGTCTCTGTGGTCTGTGCTAATAGCCGCGGCTCACGCCCCTCTCTGGAGCTCCTTGAAGTGGCGCCCTTAATCCCCTCTCCTTGCACACCAGGAAACAAAGAGGCAAGAAAAAGTCTCTTGCCTCTTCGGCAGCTCCAGACTTTTCCCTGGACTCCCTCCCGGCCAGCCGTGGCGCACTAACCCCCTTCAGGCTGTGTTCACGTGGCCAACCCCAGCCCTCTCCCTGGGATCCTACCAAAGCCCAAGCCTCAGCTCCCAGCCCCGCCCGCCCCGGCGGGTGAGCAGACAAGCCTCTCGGGCTGGTGAGTGCTGGTCGGCACCGATCCTCTGTGCGGGAATCTCTCCTCTTTGCCCTCCATACCCCCACTACTGCGCTCTCCTCCGTGGCTCCGAAGCTTCCCTCCAGCCACCCCGCCATCTCCACCAGTGAAGGGGCTTCATAGTGCGTGGAAACATTTCCTCCTCCACAGCTCCTTCCCAGAGGTGCAGGTGCCATCTCTTTTCTTTTGTCTCTGTTTTTTTCTTTTTTCTTTTGCCCTACCCAGGTACGAGGGGAGTTTCTTGACATTTGGGAAGTCTGAGGTCTTCTGCCAGCATTCAGTAGGTGTTCTATAGGAGCAGTTCCACATGTAGATGTATTTCTGACGTATCTATGGGGAGGAAGGTGACCTCCACGTCTTACTCCTCTGCCATCCTGAAGGTTTCCTCAGAAGAACAATTCTTACTAGCAGTTTCTATATCCTTATCCGTGTTTTTTATTTTTTTCTAATATGTTACAACATTACTATATGGAAAAAGCATGAATCTCCTCCAAAATGTCAAACTTCAAAGATTATTTTCCAATTCTCAGATTTTTAAAAAATTCTCTCAGCATTTGTCCCAGTTTTACATTCCTTCTTAAATTTTCTCTCCCCTGACTGCTGTGTGGTCTTTGACAATCTGAAAACTTGTGAGAAAATGGACAGGGTGTCCATCCATGAGCATCCCTGAGAGGACTACCTGATCAATCTGGTCTCCGTGCAGCTGGGAAGATGATGACAATGAACACTAATTATTATTGCAGTGGAGGCTGGGAGAGCCTTAGCCTTTTACAGATGTAGGGAGCAGAGAAGCTCTTTCCTGTTACCTTGAGAGGGGATGATCACTTGGCAAAACATCTGACTCCTATGTCTGTCCTCACTTATGGGATAGCTGCTGCTTATTGCATCCTAGCAGTTGGACCTAGGACACATTATATATAGAGAAGAAAGCAACACATCTAACGAGACCCACAAGAAGGGGGAGATATGCAGAATACTCAAAACAGGTGACTCCTTTGAAACAGAATTGAGGTGGAAGCAAAAACACAGCTTGAATCAAAAATAAGGTCACTCAAGCAGATTCAGACTTAATATTTGTGTACACACACACACACACACACACACACTTTGGACAACACATGTTTCCAAAACATCAGTGATCTGGAATTAGCTCAATAGCTCAGTTTTCTTTCTCTAAACCTAAGTCAGGAGACATCTCAGAAGGAACAGGGATGGTGATGGATCCTGAAGCTTATTCTGAAAACTGGAGAAATCCTGGGGAAGATAAAAGGTGGTTGGGTTCTAATACCAGAGAAAACGAGTAATTTCAAATAAGAGAGGGCCACATAGCAAAGACTCACATGAATGGCAAATATCAGAAAGATAACATTAAATGCTCCCCCAAGCCAGAGAATAGGAAAGTATTAGGTGTTGGTAGGAGGGTAGATGCTGGTCTAGAGAGCAATCTAGCAGTCTTTAATGAAATCAAGTATTTAAATAAATACCAAATGACTCCTCAATTCTGCTTCTGAGTAGATCAGGGCCACAGAATACAGTCGTTTGTGTGCTGTGCAATTTCAAGGAGTATATTTCACATGCAAATATGTATTACATGTAAATATACCTGAATTTTACAGAGATACATAGTTCAAACAAATGTTAAGTTGTGCAATTTATAACTAATTAAAAGATGGAATGTGTGAAAAAATCTTTTGATAGAAAATACATATAATTAATTGAAATAGTTGTTATATGCATTCCTGATAAAATACTAAGATTTTTTTATGTCTAACCTATATTGTCAGTAACAGTTACCTATTATGGTTAGAAATCTTTAATAATATATGGAGGCAACAAAAGAGATAATTTTTTTCAACCAGATATATTGTACCTAAAATAGTATCCTTTCTTATCTTGTTTCTTGAATTATTTTGTTTTGAGCTATCAATGAGATTTTTTTTCCCCTGACTTCTTATAAATCAATATCTGGAATCCACAAAAATAGCTGTTTCCAACTGTTCCTCTCAGAGTAATCAATATTTAGTTAAGTTAATGCATAATAATGAATACAAATCTCCCAGAACGTGCTTTGTCAAATTTTGGTATATAATTTTGTCCAGGATCAGGACCTTGACAGAAGGGTATCTGCATTTTCATATTATTTTACAAGGGATGTGGGAATGCTGAATATCTACTTTCTACTTTTTTCCCCATATTATTGCTTTGTAAAGGGAAGCATTCTGCCACAGTGAAATAGACATGTGTTTCAGAAAATTCTCCCTTTAGGCCCAAACATGGGCTAACTTCAATAAATGAAAGTGGTATAGTTTACAAAATTGGTTTCTCACTAAGTACTTGAGTTGAATCAGCTTTTTAGATGCCTCCAAATTTGTAAGGGAAGCAAAAGAAAAAGCTTTCCTCCAGCATCAAGAAAACACTTTACCACAGATAACTGTCCCATTTAATTTGCATTCGAATGCATACCAAACGGAAAAATAGCAACACTCAGGAGGCCAAACCAATGGAAGACTTCCTATCAAGTAATAAAGTGATAGGTGAACAGGGAAAGAGGAAGGAGGGCTGGACGGAACCACTTAGTGGGGTAGGTAGGTTGGTTGCATATTCCCAAGTTCAAGTTATTAACCTTTCTTCCTGTCTTACTACCAGCTCCTCTTCTGCCAGGAAAAAAAAAAAAAAAAAATCCAGACAGTCTAAGAAATCAGCTGACAAACCTCATTATTGATGGCATCAGGTGGTAGATCAATGCCAGAGGAAAATCAATCGTAAAAATATTTTTCAGTGGTGCATACAGATGAAGAGCCACAGCAGCGTTTTGATGGAAACCACAAAAGTCTGCAGACACCCCGGACAGTCACTGCTTCATAGGAGGCAAGAACTTATCCTGGTGCTCTAGGGATACAAATTTGCCCCATATGATTTCCTCTGTTGTAGAGTGTGTAACTATTTGCCATGAAAAGAAAAGAAAACAGAGTGTGGAGATTCCACGAAAGTACAATGTAATTTCTCATATAGTATTTTGTTTAATGGGTATTTACTATATATATGGCTATTTAATAAATTTAAAGATCAGAAAGTTTAAGAGCTTGAAAGCATGCCTAAACTAAACAGCATGTCAGTTTTACATTCAGAGAGAAAATAATTGTGAAAATAATTTTCTCACACAAAAAGATAAAGTTCTAGAAAAATTCCATGTCTAAGGATGCTTATTTAAGAACGGGAGAATGGTAGTGAAGCAATTTTAAAGAATCACCCCGATTTATGGCCTCTGGTACCAAAATATCCTTACACTGCATGACAATGTTTTTTCTAAATCATAGACCAGATCCAATGAGAGGACTCCTACCACAAAGCTTGTGGATCCTATGCAGAAGTTATTAGACTATGATAACTGGGTGAAATGGGGAGTTGGTGAAAGCGTATCACTACAGTCAGGTTTACTCTGTGGTAAATGAAACATAACTTTAGGTTCTAATTTGTACAAGTGTCTTTCAAGACTCTGGGAGGATTTAAAAATCTTGTATACATTATTGTAAACTTCCCCTTTCCCAAAATTGTATAAGTTTTCAGCAGTCAAAAAATTGGATTTGCCTTTGGGTGTTACCCAGTCGACGTTCACAGAGATGAACACATTCCTTAGTAAACAGAAGAGTACCTATTGTTCTGCCAGGACTGCATGCTCATCAGAAGTGAAAAGCTATCTTTTTGAGATAGGCTATATGACTTTCACCAAGGAGATGGAATGCAGAATCTCATTTCAAGGTAAAAATAGGATTCTACCAAGCCTTCATTTACCTCTCAGAGGAAATAAAGTATGGTTTACTAAGTATTATTGCTGTAATTTGTAAACTTCATAACTTCTCTCTTTTATTTTTTTGTATTATACATAGCCTGTTTTCCCATAGTGATTTACAGTAAAATGCCCAAAGTTGTTTTTAAGGCTGTGAAGAGCTCAGAAGCCTATGTCCTTTCTAGAGACAGTCTTGGATGAACAGGACTAGAAGAGGCAGTGATAGAAACTTAAAGGAGAAAAATAAACTCATGAAGTCCAAGGATCTATAAGAAGATGGAAGCAAGGTCAGAGAAAGAACAGTCAGAGCAGCTGAAAAGCCTTGAACCATCATGGATACTTTCTCTAACATCTCACACTTAGGTTGACCCATCAAGAAATCTCACTGGCTCTTACTCTAAAATATTTCCAGAGCATATTCTCTGGTCACCTATTCTAGCACTACCAAGATGCTCCAAGCCATTATCCTTTCTTGTCTAGTTATTTCAGCAGTCTCCTAACTACCCTCCCTAATTCTACCCTCACCCCCTGCTTATACTCTGCATAGCAGTCAGAGAGATCCTTTTAAAGTAGAAGTCAGATCACACTATTCTCTGCTCAGATTAAAATCTAGTCCTAAAAATGGCCCACAAGGTCATCTGTGATCTTCATATCCAACTGTACTCCTCTATCATCTTTCTGCCTTACTTTTTATTTTTTCTTCCCTGATTACTGTGCTCCAGCAATACTGGCCTCCTTGCTGCTCCTTGACCACATCAGGCACACTTCTACCTCAGGGCCTTTCCACTTGCTGTTCTCCTCAGATATCCACATGGGTTATTTCCATCCTCCTTCAGGTTTGGCTTACATGTTACCTTTTACCAACACCCCCTTTAGCCATAGTACCTTAAATTCCCTTCAGCATTGCCCAGCTCTCTTCCTTGATTTGTTTTTCACATTAGCATTTACTGGCATCTATAACTGTGCATTTTATTTTACTTTATGTTTGCTCACTGTCTGCTACTCCACACCGGGTTTTGAGGTCCATGAGGGCAAGGCTTTTGTCTTTTGCTTACTAATCACTTCCTGATACCTAGAACGGGATGGGCATTTAGTAACTGTTCAATAAACCCTTGTGGAAAAAATGAATAAGTAAATGAATGACAGCAATAGAACAATACATGTGGGACTCTCAATTAGTTTCCTATTGTCTTCAGTATGAGCTTAAATTATTTCGCAAGGCATTAAAAGTCCTTCATAATGTGCCCTTAACTGATTTTTCCCGACTCATTGCTTATCATTCCCTCTCTATACTCTGTCATCCAGTCTGGAAAAGCTATCTATCCATTGTTTCCTTAACATACCAGACACTTTCATGCCTCATTCTCTTGTTCATGCTGTGTCTCTGCCTGGAAAGTTTCTTTTTATCTTCCCTTCATTTTTTCCCTAGCTAACCCCTGCACATCTCTAGAGAACTAATTCCAATGCCTTTTCCCTCTGCAAAGTCGTCTGTGACTCTTCTCCACAGAATTAATTAACCCCCACACAATGCTCCCAGAGTAGATCTTATTGTCTCTTTTAAAACAATCAAATTATATCATGGCTATTTATAACACCAGCATGGCATACAGTGTCTGATACATAATAAATATTTGCAGAATCAATCAATATATAAAAGCTCCATCTTTCTAGTCCTAAGATATCATGTTAATCCATAGTATTTCACCACTGACTTCTTGCCAACCTGGATATAACCATGTTATTGTTGTGGTTCCTGATAATTAATATCCATTAAATGCTTACTACATGCCTTATACTGTTTCAAACACTTTACAAACATGATTTTATATCATCATAAGTGCTTGCTTTATCAGTCCTAGTCTTATCTGATATTAGTGTTGAGGAAACTGAGTCAGAGACAGTTAATGAAGATCTGCTTCCTGAATATGTGCTCTTGGCCACGAAACTGTAGAATATCCCAGTTAATGGCTTATTCAGAAAGCTTGTGCTGAGTAAGAAACTATCCAAATATACCACATCTTTCACTTTCTGAGTGCCATTAGTACAACATATCTTCACAAGGCATATAAATTCATTGGACTAAATAGTGATCCATTGAAAATATCTGAATGATTCTCTAAAATGAGTCTAAAATTTAGGAAGATTTATAGAATTAACCAATGAAATAGTAGATATTTTCATAAATGATGAAAGAATGGAATGGATTTCTACTCTAAAAGAATGGATTTCTACTCTATCCTGTGAGTAGAAATTTCACTGTTCCCATTCAAGCTTCTTACTAGCCATCACCATCTTAACAGCCCTTGTTGATCTCAAATAACTTTTCAAAGGGGAGGGTTAAAAAAATCCAAAACAAAACCAGCACCATGAAACAGGGTGATGTACTTATGTATATATTAACGGAGTTGTAGAATGAAAAGGGAATATTATCACTTTTTTCAGTAGTTCAAAGACAGTCCTACATTTAAATTCCATTTTAAGGGGCAATAAAACTAGAGTTTAAAAAGTTAGTTGGGAAATCCAGTTTCCAGTCCAGCATGTAACTTGAAAGTCATCACTCCATCCTAACAAGAAGTAAATATCTGACCAAACTGAAAAATCAACAACCTTTCCTAGACATGTCAGAGAAGTGAAGTCACAGAGAAAACTACTGCCCCTGAAATGGGAGAGAAACTATACAACCAATGAGAGTAGAGTGAAATATTCAAAGTGCTGAGAGAAAAACAACAGCAACAACAACAACAATGACAACCCAGAATACTGTACCCTGAGAAACTATCCTTCAAAGGTGAAGGAGAAATAAAAACTTTCTCAGGCAAACAAAAATTGAGGAAATTTGTTGTCAGTACACTTGCCTTGCAAGGAATGTAGAAAGAAGATCTTCAATGAGAAAGAAAATGATGTAGGTCAGAAACTCAGATCTATATAAAGAAAGGAAGAGCATTAAAGAAAGAATAAGTGGAAGAAAAACAAAAACTTTTATTTCTCAAGTTCTTAATTGATGTATTTGTTCAAAATAATAATAGCAACAATTATGTATCCATATATACGTGTGTGTATGAGATATATATGTATATATTTATTTTATATATGTGTGTGTATATATACATGCATATGTATTTTCCACATACATATGCTGTGTAAAATGGAATGAATGACTGCAAGGACACAAAAGACAGGAGGAAGGACTTAAAAATATTTTGTTATTAAAGAGGAGCTCACACTACACTTGAAGTGGTATAGTGCCATTTGAAAGTAGACTTAGATTAGTGGTAAATGTATCTTGCCAATGCTAGGTGAATCTTCAAAAAAAGTTTAAAAAGAAGTATAAGTGATTGGCTAAAGAAGAGAAAAATAAAACCACATAAAATTAAAACCACATAAGGCAGAAAAATAGTGAAAGACAAAAACAGGAGCAAAGAACAAGGGCAACAAATAAAAAAAACAATAAAAATATGGTAGATAATAATCCACCTATATCAATACCCACTTTAGAGGCCAATGGTCTAAATACACCAATTAAAAGATCAAGATTTTCAAAGTGGATCAAAAACTAGATCCTATTATATGTGGTCTATAAGAAACTCATTTTAAGTATGGGGACACATACAGATTAAAAGTAAATGAGGAGAAAGCCACACCAATTTTAACACTAATTAAAAGAAAGGAGGTAGTTGAATTAACTTCAGACAAAGCAGATTTTGGAGGAAAGAAAGTTATCAAGGATAAAAAGGGGCACTAAATAATGACAAAGGGGTCATTGGTACAAGAAGACATAACAATCCTCAATATGCATGCACCTAAAAACAGGGCATTGAAATATGTGAGGCAAAATATTTTGAAGTAAACAAACATGAAAACATAACCTAATGAAATTTGTAGAGTGCAGTGAAAACAGTGATTAGAGGGAAATTTATAGCATTGAATGTATATATTAGAAAAAAAGAAAGATCTAAAATCAATAACCTA
Source organism: Kogia breviceps (assembly GCF_026419965.1). Classification (NCBI taxonomy): domain Eukaryota; kingdom Metazoa; phylum Chordata; class Mammalia; order Artiodactyla; family Physeteridae; genus Kogia; species Kogia breviceps. The sequence continues at coordinate 31,268,453 of NC_081322.1, read as the reverse complement.
AGATTCCAATTTAGGAAACTAGAAAAATAGTAAATTAATTCCAAAATAAGCAGAACAAAAATAATAAAAATTAGAACAGAAATCAATGAAATTGAAAATGAGAAATCAACAGAGAAAAGCAACAAAACCAAAAGGCAGTTCTTTGAAAAGATCAATAAATTAAAGAACCTCTTGCCAGTCTACCTAGGAAAAAAGATAGAAGACAGAAATTACTAATATCAGAAAGAAAAGAGGACATCAGTACTGATCCTATGCACATTAAAAGGATAATAAAGGAATATTTTGGACAACTCCATGTTCCCAAATTACATAACTTAGATGAAATGGACCAATTCCTTGAAAAACACAATCTGCCAAAGCTTACACAAGAAGAAATAACAATGTGAATAAGTTTATATTAATTAAAGAAATTGAATCAATAATTAATATCCCCTCAAAATAGAAAGCAACAGGCCCAGATGGGTTCAATGATTAATTCTACAAACAACCAAAGAAGAAATTATACCAATTGTCTACAATCTCTTCCAGAAGATAAAAGCAGAGGAATTACTTCCCAACTCATTCTATAAGGCCAGCATTACTCTAATACTAGAACTAGAGAATGATATTACAAGAAAACTACAAAAGAATATCACTTATGAACATCAGTGTAAATATCTCACAAAATATTAGAAAACCCAATTAAATAATGTATAAAAATAATTACACACCACAACCAAGTTGAATTTATCCCAGGTATATAAGCCTGGGTCAACATTTGAAAAATCAATTAATGCAATCCATCACATCAACGGGTGAAAGAAGAAAAATCACATGATCATATCAATAGATGCAGAAAAAGCATTCAAGAAAAGGCAACATGCATTCATTATAAAAACTCTCAGCAAAATAGGTACAGAGGAGAGCTTCCTCAATTTGATAAAGAACATCAACAAGAAACCTGCAGCTAACATAATAGTTATTGGTGAGAAACTCAACATTTTTCCAGTAAAATCAGGAACAAAGCAAAAATGTTCCCTCTTACCACTCCTTGTCAACAGTGAACTGGAAGTCCTAATTAATGCAATAAGGCAAGAAAAGGAAATAGAAGGTATACAAATTGTGAAGACCAAAATAAAACTGAATTTTTTCACAGAAGACAGGGTCATCTATACAGAAAATCCTTGTAAAACAAACAAACAAACAAACAAAAAAACCCTCCTGGAACTAAAAAATTGATCATAGTAAGGTTGAAGGATACACGATTAATATACAAAAGTCATTTGATTTCCTAGATACCAGCAATGAACATGTGGAATCTGAAATTGAAAACACAATACCATTTACATTAGCATCTCCCAAAATGAAATATTTAGGTATAAATCTAACAAAATATGTACAAGACCTATATATAGAAAATTACAAAACTCCAATGAAAGAAATCAAAATAACTAAGTAATTGGTGTGATATTCAATGTTCATATATAGGAAAACTCCATATTGGCAAGAAGTCAGTTATTTACAACTTGATCTGCAGACTCAAAATAATTCCAATCCAAATCCAAGCAAGTTATTTGGTGGATATCAATAAACAAATTATAAAATTTTATGGAGAGGCAAAAACTCAGAATAGCCAACACAATGTTGAAGGAAAAGAACAAAGTCAGAAGATTGACACTACCAACTTTAAGACTTACTATAAACCATTTACATTAGCACAGTAATCAAGACTATGCCATATTATTGAAACAATAGACAAATAGATTAATGGCACAGCATAGAGAGCACAAAAATAGGCCCACATAAATATAGTCAACTTTGCAAAGGAGCAAAAGCTTTATAGTTGAAACAGTCTTTTCAACAATGGTGTTAGAACAACTAGAAATCCACATGCAAAAAAAAATGCATCTAGACATAGATGTTATACCCTTTACAAAAATTAACTCAGCTGCATCACATACCTAAATGTAAAATGCAAAACTATAAAATTCTTAGAAGACAACATAAGAGAATATCTAAATGACCACAGGTATGTGATGACTTTTTAGATATAACATCAAAGAAATAATCCATGAAAGGCATTGATAAGATGAACTTCATTAAAATTAAAACGTCTACTTTGTAATAAACATTGTCAATGGAATGAGAAAAAAAAAAACACAGGTTGGGAGGAGATATTTGCAGAAGTCTGATAAAGAACTATTATGCAAAATATACAAAGGACTAAACACTCAACAATAAGAAAACAAACAATTCAATTAAAAAATGGGCCAAACACCTGAACAGACACATCACCAAAGAAGATATACAGATGGCAAATACATGTGTGAAAAAATAGTCCACATAACATGTACTTAAAAAAACAACAATGATATACTACTACACGTCTTTTAGAATGGTCAAATCCAAAACACTAATAGCGCCAAATGCTGGTGAGGATGTGAAGCAACAGGAACCTTCATTCATTGGTAATGGGAATGCAAAATGTTACAGCCACTATGGAAGACATCTTGGAAATTTCTTAAAAAACTAAACATAGTCCTACCATATGATTCAGCAATTGTGCTCCTTGGTATTTAACCTAAAGGACCTGAAAACTTACGTCCACCCCAAAACCTTCACATGGATATTTATAGCAGCTTAACTCATAACTGTCAAAATTTTGAGGCAACCAAGGTGTCCTTCAGTAGGTGAATGTGTAGATAAACTGTGGTACAATCAGAAAATGAAATATTATTCATACTAAAAATAAACGAGCTATCAAGCCATGAAAAGCTATGGAGGAAACATGAACACATATCACTAAGTAAAGGAAGTCAATCTGAAAAGGCTACATACTTTAGGATTCCAATTGTATGACATTCTGGGAAAGGCAAAACTATGGAAACAGTAGAAGGATCAGTGGTTAAGGGTCAGGCAGGGGTGAATAGATAGAGCAGAGAGGATTTTTAGGGCAGTGAAACTATTCTATATGATTCTATAATGGTGGATACACATCATTATACATTTTTAAAAACCCACTGAAACATATAAGATAAAGAGTGAACTCCAATGCAAACTATGGACTTGGGTGATAATGATGTGTCATGTAGGTCCATTGATTGTAACAATGCTCCACTCTGGTAGAAGATGCAGTAGGCTGTGCATGTATTGGGGGACAGAGGGTATATGAAAAATCTCTGTATCTTCCACCTAGTTTTTCTCTGAACCTTAAACTGCTTTAGAAAATAAAGTCTATTTTTAAAGTTAGCTCTTCAGTACCAGTTTTTATATATAAAATTCAGTTTTTACTTTACAACTAAATGCCTTCTTTAAAAATAATTAAAAGAAATAGTTGGACTTTTTAAAGGCTTTCTTCCTATACCCATTAATTCATACTTTTATGAAATGTTTTGTTTAGGATTAAATCTCTTTTACAATAACTGTATTTAGGTGTCACCCTATTTGAACCAGAACTCTTTCTCTGTCTCCCTCTTTGAGTCTGACAAAAGACATTAAATAAATCAGAGTGTATAGGGTACTTTTTTTAAAGTGAGGAGAAGCCTTTGCTTCTTTTCAATCTCTTCTAAAGTGGCTTAAAAAAATAACTAGGATGAAGGAAAAACTTGTCTATATTTAAAATTCTTAACTGTTAAAAAGATAAAGATAAAATTTCAGATCCCTCTTAGCAGCAAAAAATGGCTGGGCAGCACCTCTCTAGGTTGTATGGATTTTGGATTATGTCATAAAAGATGACATTTTCTTGATTGAGGTGAAAGGTGGAACTAACCTAGGAGATGAACTCATGGGTCATTCTGTAGATAAACACTTTCAGAGTAGAACTGTAAATGTAATTTTCTGATGAAAACCTAGTTTGTTTGTTTGTTTGTTTGTTTTTAAGCCTTCCAATCAAAAGTCATCTGAAAACTTCTGGCAAATGAATCTGGAAGATTAGGAATAACTGAAAGAGATTTGAAAGGAACATGTATTGGAAAAGATTTAGAATTATTCTCCAATAGACTTTTCCCTGCATGTCTTTACCAATCTGGCTTACACAGTGCCTCAGAGAAATATTTCCAATCCGTAATAATGAACAGGAAACTACAATTTAGCACAACTTAGGTCAAAGTTCAGAACTAAGCCCAGAATGCTGTTTACATTCCTTTGTGGTAAAATCTGGATTCATATACTCTGCTTTAGGAAAAGTTCTGGTTACTGTGATTTAAAATATCTATATTGAGACAGATATGTTTGTAGCAAATGATATCTGCTTTATAAATGTTGTAAATACTGTCTCCCCAATCACGTCTACCACCACTACCACCCAAATTTTTTAAGTTAGATAAAGCCATAGTCATTTGTGAAGGGGGTCCATGATGGCATAAATGTAGAAGTTATATTTCTTCTACTGTTTATCTTTCTATGTACACAGTTCATTTCTTTCATAAAATATGTTAGCCATAAAAAATAATGAGAAGAGTCTCTTTGCAATTAATTATTCATTTTAAACACACACACACACACAATATAGCAAAACAACATCAAAATCAGTGTTTCATTTCAGTGGCTTTCTATACACCCTAAGGAAACCACTCTACTGCATTTTGAAGAAATCTTCACTCTCAAATTGGAGAGCTACTTATGGAGGAGCACAAGAATTATAAGGGGTTAAAACTGGTCACCATGAGAACAAATAGATATCTGCAGAAATGTGTTTTTTTGCTTCCAAGATCCAACTAGACCATCCCTATTGATCCTTAAGGCAGTTATTCAGACTACAAAATTTTTACTTAGTTCTGGACATGTACGTTGGCTTAATAACACAATATCTTGCTTTTCAACAATACTTTATATAATATCCTTGTTTTCTCCATATTGGTTGTTTTCCCAGCTATGACATATCTGGCTCATTTTTCTTTACATTTACTGAAAGAGGTACCACTAGAGTGGGACTTTTTAAAGAAAGTCTTATCATTTACAGTCACAGCAAACCCATTAACATTTCCAAATTAATTTTGATCTGAAATGATCTTTATGGCTTGTGTACTATGACTGGTATTTCTTTTTGCTGCTACTGATTTCCACAACTACTAAATGTGCCAACTAAAGTGGTTAGGGGATGTATAAGGAATCGTATAAATTAAATACAAAAGATTATTTTCTTAATAAGTGAATACTTCAGGAGAAAGATGAATGTATATTTTGATAAAAACTTCACCAAGAAAACCAGTTTCAATATTATTTTTGTTTACTTTAAGTTGTCCATCATTAAAATTCACTAATGATTATAAAATCATTTACCAATCCAACCAGAGTTCCAAGATTTTCAATGGAGAAAATAAAAATTACCATCTGCAAGTTCCTATGATAGGCAAATCTATTTGCAAAGCAACAGGAGAATGTTTATTTGGTGAGATTGATTAAAAGCATAAATATTCATCAACTCCTCCATTTCATTCCTTTCTCTTCTTTTATTCTGCTAGCAACACTGACAAGTAAGGTCCTATAGTATAATACTTAATCAAATTCCAGCAGAAGTATATCTAACTTTATAATCATTGAGAAAGTTATTCAAAAAGCTAGAACAGAGACTAATATCTTGAAATTCTTTTTTCATTCTTTATGGATAAGGTACTACAACAAAAATGAATCTTATATTCCATGATAGAGCATTTTTCCTTTGTTTAAACAGGAAATATTTATCAACTCAAGTTTCACATTATATTATTTTGTTTAATTTTTTTTCTATCAATTTTACTGCAGACACTGAGATCATAGAGGTGTGACTAAGGAATTACATCTTCAGTTCCCTTCCAACAAGGTGACCACTTGCAAGAACTCCAGTTCTCAGAAACAGTGACTCATACCCGGATCAAGTGCATTAAAGGTCATCTAAGTAATGCCAGGAAAGGATGTGGCTCCTTGCCAAGGCTTCCCTTCCCAGTCTATAAGTGGAAACAGTGTTCATGCTTCAAAATGAGCACATACAGTTTTATTTACAAACTTTAGTGTTTCAGCCAGCCATCGGATTGATAGCACTAATGAAGTATTCTGAACTAGTTCAGCAGCACCTGGAACATCAAGACGTTGAGATTTGTGGCAGTCACAGCACTGAAATTAGATGGGTGTCTGGTTTGACATAGGGTTAGAAGGAAAAAATTATTATATTATACAATAATCATATTCTAATGCTTATTTTAACATTTCTTGAAGTGAATGACAAGAGTAGAATATCATTAACAAGGCTCTACAATTTAACACAGCAACACTCTTGAAAAGAAAAAAACATTGGCTTTTGTCATAATTCCATTAAGTATACCAATTTGAATGACTGATGAATGGCACTTTACTACTTTCCTGTCTTTAAATTTTAGCAGCATGGTGGGAATGACTTTTTGAACTTGTGTCCACATGCATATTTTACTGAAGAGCCTTGTTTCACATTTTATTTTTATTTATTTATTTATTTATTTATTTGTGATATGCGGGCCTCTCACTGTTGTGGCCTCTCCCGTTGCGGAGCACAGGCTCCGGACGCGCAGGCCTAGCGGCCATGGCTCACGGGCTTAGTTGCTCCGCGGCATGTGGGATCTTCCCGGACCAGGGCACGAACCCGTGTCTCCTGCATCGGCAGGCGGATTCTCAACCACTGCGCCACCAGGGAAGCCCTTGTTTCACATTTTAAATGGGTGCCTGAAATAGTGCTGTAAGTGGAGAGGGAAATGTTGTTGACTATTTCAAGTAAACCTACATCCTTGTTGACAGCTGAATTAGCCACCTGAGAACGTGGTATCTGAGTTACAGAAAGGGTGAAAACTAAGAAAAACAAGTAGGAACAATAAAGGGATGATTGTCATTCAGGAGATCACAAATGTGACTGAAACTATCTAGATTCAGCTATCTTATAGCTCCAGTATTCCTTGTCCCTTTCCTTTTACCATCGCCTTCCTACATTAATTTTGTTAACATTTCCATATTTTTCCTAGCAAAGTTATTCTGTATGTTGAAATTCACTATGGATCTGCAGAGAAACTAAAGTCATTGACTCTTTGTATTTTGTTATGAATGAAATCCTTGGTCTAAATGCCTCTCTTCATTTCATTTTCCATACACCACTGGCTTCCTTGCCCTTTTCTTCCTTGGGAATATATATATTTTAAAATTCTAATTCTTAAATCTATTTCTATACCTGCAACCATGCTAAATGTAGCTGGAGAAAAGCACCACAACCACATAGATTATGTGTTTAAATTCATTTTAAATTCATGACCATGAACTTTAAGGACTTCCATGCTGGTGTCCAGCAATTCTACAACACTTCATCTGTCCAATCACTAGTCCACTTTCCTAGGTGACTATTCTGTAAATTCTCTTCCCAAACCTCCAACAACTTCTCCCCCATTTCTACTCTCAGGCAAAGAACCTGCTTTCTATCTCACAGAGAAAATAAAAGCATAGAGAAGGTAACTTCCTCGAGCTCCCACTACCATATCTACACAACAACCATAATTTGTACTCAAGTATTTGCCTCCCTTTCACTTACAGTAGATGGACTCCTTAAGTTTTTAAGGTCATTACCTTCACCCTCCACTTTTGCATTAGATCTCAGAAATTCTTATCTGCCTGGGCACATTGCTTCAGTAATTTTTTCCTTTGATCTGCTTCATCATTTTCTATTTTTCCCATCAGTCATACAAACAGGTGGCTTATTTCTTCCATTAAAAAATAATAAAAACTTTTTTTAGCCCTATATTCCTGATTCCTTTCTCCAATTCATGGCAAAATTCTCAAAAAAATTGTCTATATTTCTCCAATTTCTCTTCTCCCATTTTCTCTTAAGCCCATTCCAGTCAGGCTTTTTCCCCACCACTATAGTAAAATGGTCTTGTAGGTCATAAGTGATGCCCACAATGCCAAATCTAGTGGTCAATTCTTAATCCTCAATCTCTTTAACCATCAGAAGCATTTAACCCAGTGAATCACTCCCTCAATATTTAGTACTGTCTTTACACTTGCTTTTCCTCCAGCCTCAGTGAGGGCTCCCTCCCAGCCCATTTGGCTACTTCCCCTCCTTCTCCCCAACATCTTTTTATTTTTTTAACATCTTTATTGGAGTATAATTGCTTTACAATGGTGTGTTCTCCCCAACATCTGGATGTTGGAGTGTCAGAAGGCTCAGTCCTTTGTTCTTGCCTCTAGCCACATTCATTTTCTTGGAAGTTTCATTCAGTCTGTTTCAAAGTCTCAACCAGGCTTTAACTACAATTATGTGAAGATGACTGTCATATTATATCTTCAGTTCAGACTTCTGAACTCCAGACTCTTATGTCCAATTGTTAATACACATCTCTACTTGGATGTCTATTAGGCATCTGAAATTTAAAATGTCCTAAACTGATATTTCCCCTCAAATCTGCTTTACTCATACTTTCCGTATCACTTTATGACAACTTCATCCTTCTCATTGCCCAGATCAGATACTGCAAGCCATTCTTAACTCCCCTCTTTCTTTCACATATCAAATTTAAGTATCAGAAAATTCTGATTTTCCTCTCCTAGGTCAGCCTCATTACTGATCTCCCTCTTTCCTTGTTCCTTTACAGCCTCTTTCCAACACAGCACTCAAAGTGATTCTTTAAGAACTTGTGTAAATCTATCACCCTTATTTAAACTCTAATGATGTTACATTTATTCCCTAGCAAGAGCCAGTAGCCTACAAAGTCTTATATGATCTAGTCCCTGTACTTCTGTGACTTCATGTCCTCCTATGTTTTCTTGATCACTGTGTCTCAGCCTTACTGGTCACCCTACTGCTCCTTGCATGGTAGCCATAATTCAGCCTTAGAGCCTTGGCTCTATGGTTCTTACTGCCAGTAATGATCAGCCCCTAACATAATGAATGGCTTCTCTCTCACCAATTTCAAGTGCTTACTCAAATGAGCCCTACCCTGACTACGTTATTTAAAATTGTATCCTGGGGCTTCCCTGGTGGCGTAGTGGTTGAGAATGTGCCTGCCAATGCAGGGGACACGGGTTTGTGCCCCAGTTTGGGAAGATCCCACATGCCGCGGAGCAGCTGGGCCCGTGAGCCATGGCCACTGAGCCTGTGCATCCGGAGCCTGTGCTCCACAATGGGAGAGGCCACAACAGTGAGAAGCCCGCATACCACAAAAAATAAAAATAAATAAATAAATAAATAAAATAAAATTGTATCCTGCCTCACACAATTTACTCACTTTATGTTCCTATTCCATGGCTCCACTTCACTTAAGGATTTTATTTCATGCTATTTTCACTTAATTTTTGTTCATTATTTATTATAATTTTTTTTCTATAAACCATGATAAGACAATTGTACAGCTGCCAAAAATAAAATAAGAAATTAACGTAGTTCCTTACCTTATGCCATATGAAACAAAACTAAAAATGTATCCTAGACTTAAAAGTAAAACCTAAAATGCTAAAATGTCTAATCTACAAGATAATGTAGGGCTTCCCTGGTGGCGCAGTGGTTGAGAATCTGCCTGCCGATGTAGGGGACGCGGGTTCGTGTCCCAGCCCAGGAGGATCCCACATGCCATGGAGCGGCTGGGCCCGTGAGCCATGGCCACTGAGCCTGGGCGTCCGGAGCCTGTGCTCCACAACGGGAGAGGCCACAACAGTGAGAGGCCTGCAAACCACACAAAAAAAAATAAAAATAAAAAAATAAAAAATAAAAGATAATGTAGCAAATAAAGTCATCATTGTAACTTTGGGTTACACAATTATTTCCCAAATAGAATGCAAAAAACAAACTTAAAAACTGGATAAATTAGACCTCATTAACATTAAAAAGTTTTCTCTTTGAAAAACACTTAAAAATAAAAAAGCAAGGTATAGACTGGAAGAAATATTAGCAAAACTCATAACTGATAAAGGACATGTAGACAGAAAAACTCTTCAAATTCAAAAATAAGTAAACCAATATTCTAATATTTAAAAAGGGTGAAAGACTTGAACAGACACTTCTATTCAGAGGTATAGATGGCAAATAGCTATATGGATTTACCCATCATCACAAACATAAAATGGCTAAATGAACAACTTGGTAATATCAAGTGCTGACAAGGATGAGGAGCAACTGCAACTCTCATGCATTGCTGGTGGGAACGCAAATTAAATAGTCTCTTGCTAACTATAAAATCCATCAATGCCTCTCCTACTTATTTATTCAAGTAAATAAGAAAACATGTGTGACAAGACCTTCAAGATGGCAGAGGAGTAAGACATGGAGATCACCTTCCTCACCACAAATAGATCAGAAATACATCTACATGTGGAACAACTACAGGACACCTACTGAACTCTGGCAGAAGAGGTCAGACTTACCAAAAGGCAAGAAACTCCCCACATACTTGGGTAGGGCAAAAGAAAAAAAAAAAAAAAACATAGACAAAAGAATAGGGACAGGACCTGCACCTCAGGGAGGGAGCTGTGAAGGAGGAAAAGTTGCCACATACTATGAAACCCCTACACTGGTGGAAACGGTGGTGGTGGGGAGGAAGCTTCAGAGCCATGGAGGAGAGCACAGCAGTAGGGGTGCAGAGAGCAAAGCAGAGAGATTCCTGAACAGAGGATGGGTGCCGACCAGCACCCACCAGCCTGAGAGACTTATCTGCTCACCTACTGGGGTGGGTGGGGGTTGGGAGCTGAGGTTTGGGCTTCGGAGGTCAGATACCAGAGAGAGGACTGGGACTGGCCATGTGAACACAGCCTGAAGGGGGCTAGTGCACCACAGCTAGCTGGGAGGGAGTCTGGGAAAAAGTCTGGAACTGCCTAAGAGGCAAGAGACCACTGTTTCTGGGTGTGTGAGGAGTGTGGGCTCAGAGCACCACCTAAATGAGATCTGGAGACAGCACGAGCCACGGCTATCAGGGCAGACACCAGAGACAGGCATGAGATGCTAAGGCTGCTGCTGCAGCCACCAAGAAGCCTGTGTGCAAACACAGGTCACTATCCACACCTCCCTCCTGGGAGCCTGTACAGCCCACCACTGCCAGGGTCCCGTGATGCAGGGACAACTTCCCTGGGAGAACACACAATGCGCCTCAGGCTGTTGCAACACCATGCAGCTGCTGCTGCCACAGGCTCACCTTGCATTCCATACCCATTTCTCCCCCCAGCCTGAGTGAGCCAGAGCCCCCTAATCAGCTGCTCCTTTAACCCCATCCTGTCTGAGTGAAGAATAGATGACCTCAGGAGACCTACATGCAGAGGCAGGGCCAACCCCAAAGCCAAAGACCAGGAGCATTGTGAACAAAGAAGAGAAAGGGAAATTTCTCCCAACAGCCTCAGGGGCAGTGGATTAAATCTCCACAATCAACTTGATGTAGCCTGTATCTGTGGAATACCTGAATAGGCAAAGAATCATTCCAAATTGAGGCAGTGGACTTTCGGAGCAACTGTAGTCTTGGTGTTAGCTTTCTGCATCTGACTTGCTTCTTGTTTTATGTTTATCTTAGTTTAGTATTTAGAGCTTATCATCATTGGTAGATTTGTTTATTGATTTGGTTGCTCTCTTTTTTTCTTTTTGTTTCCTTTTTCTCTTTTTGTGAATGTGTATGTGCATGCTTCTTTGTGTGATTTTGTCTGTATAGCCTTGCTTTTACCATTTGTCCTATGGTTCTGTCTGTCCGTTTTTATTTTTCTTTTCAGTACAGTTTTTATTGGTGGATTTTTTTTTTTTTTTTTTTTTTTTGGTTTGGCTGCTCCCTTCTTTCTTTTTTTACTTTTAATTTATTTTATTTTATTTTTAATATTTTTAATCTTCTTTTTTATTTTAATAACTTTCTTATTTTACTTTTTTCTTTTTTTCTTTCTTTTTTTCTCCCTTTCCTTCTGAGCCGTGTGGTTGACAGTGTCTTGGTGCTGTAGCTGGATGTCAGGCTTGTGCTTCTGAGGTGGGAGAGCTGAATTCAGGACACTGGCCCAGTAGAGACCTCCCAGCTCCACACAATATGAAATGGTGAAAGCTCTCCCAGAGATATCCATCTCAATGCTAAGATACAGCGCCACTCAATGACCAGCAAGCTACAGTGCTGGACACCCTATGCCAAACAATTAGCAAAACAGGAACACAACCCCACCCATCAGCAGAGAGTCTGCCTAAAATAATAATGTCACAGACACCCCAAAACACACCAGTGGCCGCGGTCCTGCCCACAAAAAGACAAGATCCAGCCTCGTCCACCAGAACACAGGTACTAGTCCCCACCACCAAAAAGCCTGAACAACTCACTGAACAAACCTTAGCCACTGGGGGCAGACACCAGAAAAAATGGAAACTATGAACCTGCAGCCTGCGAAACGGATACCCCAAACACAGTAAGTTAAGCAAAATGAGAAGACAAAGAAACACACAGCAGATGAAGGAGTAAGGGAAAAACCCACCAGGACAAACAAATGAAGAGGAAATAGGCAGGCTACCTGAAAAAGAATTCAGAGTAATGATGGTCAAGATGATCCAAAATCTTGAATATAGAATGGAGAAAATAAAGAAACATTTAACAAGGATCTAGAAGAACTAAAGAGCAAACAAACAACGATGAACAACACAATAAAAGAAATTAAAAATTCTCTAGAAGTAATCAGTAGTGGAAAAAGTGAGGCAGAAGAACAGATAAGTGACCTGGAAGATAAAACAGTGGAAATAACTACTGCAAAGCAGAAAAAAGAATGAAAAGAACTGAGGACAGTCTAAGAGACCTCTAGGAAAACATTAAATGCACCAATATTCGAATTATATGTGTCCCAGAAGAAGAAGAGAAAAAGAAAGGGACTGAGAAAATATTTGAAAAGATTGTAGTTGAAAACTTCCCTAATATGGAAAAGGAAATAGTCAATCAAGTCCAGGAAGCACAGAGAGTCACATATAAAATAAATCCAAAGAGAAACACACCAAGACATATATTAATCAAACTATCAAAAATTAAATACAAAGAAAACAAATATTAAAAGCAGGAAGAGAAAAACAACAATTAACATACAAGGGAATCCCCATAATGTTAACAGCTTATCTTTCAGCAGAAACGCTGCAATCCAGAAGGGAGTGGCAGGACATATTTAAAGTGATGAAAGGGAAAAACCTAAAACCAAGGTTACTCTACCCAGCAAAGATCTCATTCAGATTCAATGGAGAAATTAAAACTTTTACAAAAAAGCAAAAGTTAAGGGAATTCAGCACCACCAAACCAGATTAACAACAAATGCTAAAGGAACTTCTCTATGCAGGAAACACAAAAGAAGGAAAATACCTACAATAACAAATCCAAAACAATTAAGAAAATGGTAATAGGAACATACATATGGATAATTACCTTAAATATAAATGGATTAAATGCTCCAACCAAAAGACATAGACTGGCTGAATGAATGCAAAAACAAGACCTGTATATATGCTGCCTACAAGAGACCCAGTTCAGATTTAGGGACACATACAGACTGAAAGGGAGGAGATGGAAAAAGATATTTCATGCAAATGGAAATCAAAAGAAAGCTGGAGTAGCAACTCTCACATCAGACACAATAGATATTAAATTAAAGACTATTACAAGAGACAAAGAAGGACACTACATAGTGATCAAGCGATCAATCCAAGAAAATATAACAATTGTAAATATTTATGCACCCAACATAGGAGCACCTCAATACATAAGGCAAATGCTAACAGCCATAAAAGGGGAAATTGACAGGGACACATTCACAGTAGGAGACTTTAACACCCCACTTTCACCTCTGGACAGATCATCCAAAGTGAAAATAAATAAGGAACACAAGTTTTAAATGATACATTAAACAAGATGGACTTAATTGATATTTATAGGACATTCCATGCAAAAACAACAGCATACACTTTCTTCTCAAGTGCTCATGGAACATGCTCCAGGATAGTTCATATCTTGGGTCACAATTTAAGCCCTGGTAAATTTAAGAAAATTGAAATAATATAAAGTATCTTTTCTGACCACAATGTTATGAGACTAGATATCAATTACAGGAAAAAATCTGTAAAAAATACAAACACATGGAGGCTAAACAATACACTACTAAATAACCAAGACATCACTGCAGAAATCAAAGAGGACATCAAAAAATACCTAGAAACAAATGACAATGAAAACATGATGACCCAAAACCTACGGGATACAGCAAAAGAAGTTCTAAGAGGGAAGTTTATAGCAATACAATCCTACTTCAAGAAAGAAGAAACATGTCAAATAAACAACTGAAACTTACACCTAAAGCAATTAGAGAAAGAACAACAACAACAAAAAAAAAAAACCCAAAGCTAGCAGAAGGAAAGAAATCATAAAGATCAGATCAGAAATAAATGAAAAAGAAATGAAGGAAACAAGAGCAAAGATCAATAAAACTAAAAGTTGGATATTTGAGAAGATAAGCAAAATTGATAAATCATTAGCCAGACTCATCAGGAAAAAAAAAAGAAGAATCTGCAAAGCAATAGAATTAGAAATGAAAAAGAAGAAGTAACAACTGACACTGCAAAAATACAAAGAATCATGAAGGATTACTACAAGCAATTATATGCCAGTAATATGGACAACCTGGAAGAAATGGACAAATTCTTAGAAAAGCACAACCTTCTGAGACTAAACCAGGAAGAAAAAGAAAATGTAAGAAGACCAATCACAAGCACTGAAATTGAGACTGTGATTAAAAATTGTCCAACAAACAAAAACCCAGGACCAGATGGCTTCACAGGCAAATTCTATCAAACAGAGAAAAGCAAACACCTAGCCTTCTCAAACTCCTGTAAATTATAGCAGAGGGAGGAACACTCCCAAACTTATTCTATGAGTCCACCATCACCCTGATACCAAAACCAGAAAAAGATGTCAGAAAGAAAGAAAACTACAGGCCAATATCACTGATGAACATACATGCAAAAATACTCAACAAAATACTAGTAAACAGAATCAAACAGCACATTAAAAGGATCATACACCATGATCAAGTGGGGTTTATCCCAGGAATGCAAGGATCCTTCAAGATATGTAAATCAATCAACGTGATAAACCATATTAACAAATTGAAGGAGAAAACCAATATGATTATCTCAATAGTTGCATAAAAAGCTTTTGACAATATTCAACAGCCACCAGAAAGTAGGCATAGAGGGAACTTACCTCAACATAATAAAGGCCATATATGACAAACTCACAGCCATCATCATTCCTAATGGTGTAAAACTGAAACCATTTCCTCTAAGATTATGAACAAGACATGGTCATCCACTCTCTCCACTAGTATTCAAAATAGTTTTGGAAGTTTTAGCCACAGCAATCAGAGAAGTAAAAGAAATAAAAGGAATCCAAGCCAGAAAAGAAGAAGTAAAGCTGTCACTGTTTGACTGTTTGCAGATGACATACTATACATATAGAATTGTAAATATACTACCAGAAAACTACTAGAGCTAATGAATGAGTCTGGTAAAGTTGCAGGATACAAAATTAATGCACAGAAATCTCTGGCATTTCTATATACTAATGATGAAAAATCTGAAAGAGAAATTAAGGAAACACCCCCATTTACCATTGCAACAAAAAGAATAAAATACCTGGGAATAAACCTAATTAAGGAGAAAAAAGACCTGTATGGTGAAAACTATAAGACATGATAAAATAAATTAAAGATGATACAAACAGATGGAGAGATATACCATGTTCTTGGACTGGAAGAATCAACATTGTGAAAATGACTAGCAATCTACACATTTAATGCAATGCCTATCAAACTACCAATGGCATTTTTCACAGAACTAGAACAAAAAATTTCACAATTTGTATGGAAAAACAAAAGACCCTGAATAGCCAAAGCAATCTTGAGAAAGAAAAATGGAACTGGAGGAATCAGGCTCCTGGATTTCAGACTATACTACAAAGTTACAGTAATCAAGATAGTATGGTACTGGCACCAAAACAGAAATATAGATCAATCGAACAGGATAGAAAGCCCAGAGATATACCCACGAACATATTGTCATCTTATTTTTCATAAAGAAGGTAAGAATATACAATGGAGAAAAGACAGCCTCTTCAATAAGTGGTGCTGGGAAAACTGGACAGGTACATGTAAAAGTATGAAATTAGATCACTCCCTAACACCATACACAAAAATAAACTCAAAATGGGTTAAAGACGTAAATGTAAGGCCAGACACTATCAAACTCTTAGAGGAAAACATAGGCAGAACACTCTATGATATAAATCACAGCAAGGTCCTTTTTGACCCACCTCCTAGAGAAATGGAAATAAAAACAAAAATAAACAAATGGGACCTAATGAAACTTAAAAGCTTTTGCACAGCAAAGGAGAACATAAACAAGACGAAAAGACAACCCTCAGAATGGGAGAAAATATTTGCAAATCAAGCAACTGAGAAAGGATTAATCTCCAAAATATACAAACAGTTCATGCAGTTCAATATCAAAAAAACAAACAACCCAATCCAAAAATGGGCAGAAAACCTACATAGACATTTCTCCAAAGAAGATATACAAATTGTGAACAAACACATGAAAGGATGCTCAACATCACTAATCATTAGAGAAATGCAAATCAAAACTACAATGAGGTAACACCTCACACCAGTCAGAATGGCCATCATCACAAAATCTACAAAAAATAAATGCTGGAGAATGTGTGGAGAAAAGGGAACCCTCTTGCACTATTGGTGGGAATGTAAATTGATACAATCACTATGGAGAACAGTATGGAGATTCCTTAAAAAACTAAAAATAGAACTACCATATGACCCTGCAATCCCACTACTGGGCATATACCATGAGAAACCTTAATTGAGAAAGGGTCATGTACCACAATGTTAATTGCAGCTCTATTTACAATAGCCAGGACATGGAGGCAACCTAAGGGTCCACTGACAGATGAATGGATAAAGAAGATGTGGCACATATATACAATGGAATATTACTCAGCCATAAAAAGAAACAAAATTGAGTTATTTGTAGTGAGGTGGATGGAGCTAGAGTCTGTCATAAAGAATGAAGTAAGTTAGAAAGAGAAAAACAAATACCATATGCTAACACATATATGGAATCAAAAAAAATGTTTCTGAAGAACCTAGGAGCATGACAGGAATAAAGACACAGACGTAGAGAATGGACTTGAGGACACAGGGAGGGTGAAGGGTAAGCTGGGACGAAGTGAGAGAGTGGCATGGACATATATACACTACCAAATGTAAAACAGATAGCTAGTGGAAGCAGCCACATAGCACAGGGAGATCAGCTTGGTGCTTTGTGACCACCTAGAGGGGTTGGATAGGGAGGGTGGGAGGGAAACGCAAGAGGGAGGAGATATGGGGATATATGTATACATATAGCTGATTCTCTTTGTTATAAAGCAGAAACTAACACAGCATTATAAAGCAATTATACTCCAATATGGATATTTTAAAAAGAAAACATATTTACACACAGACCTGTACATGAATGTTTATACTTTTTTCATGATTACCAACACCTGAAAACAACACAAATGTCCATCACCTGGTGAATGGATTAAAAAGGAAATAAAAAATGTGTGGCTCATTTTTAAAACAGAATACTATTCAACAATAAAAAGAAAAAAACTGCTGATACATGCACAACATGGGTGAATTTCAAAATTATGCTTAATGAAAACATGGAGCTGATGATCACCTACAGAGGAGAGTAGTTTTACTTTCTGTGGTGACGAATTGTTCTATAACTCCATTGTGGTTACAGTTATGCAACTATTTATGTTTATTCAAACTCATGTAACTATATACTTTAATATGATGGGTCTTACTGTACATAGAGTGACATAATAAATGACATAAAGAAGAAACTATGAGATTAAAATAAGTAGAAATAAATAAACAATAAAACAACAAATCATAAAGTTAACAAGAAAATGTGAAATCTGGATTTCATTTAAATATATTTCAAATAAATTTAAAGGCAAGAGACTGAGAAAAAATCTGTAATATATTAAATAACACGGATTAATTCTTAAATGTATGAAGAACTGCAATCATTTAGAACATAAAATATCATTAGAAAAAATGAACAAATGGTAATAATAATGGTCACCATAGAGAAAAAATTCAAACAACAAAAATACTTCCAAGAAATACTAAGATCACAAGTAATCAGGGAAATGAAAATAAATATAAGATTTTTTTCTCACTCATGTTGTTGGCATAAATTAATAGTTTGATAAGACCCAGTGCAGGTGAGGGAAAAGTCTCTTAGGAAAAAATCACGGTCATTCTATTCATGGCAGAATGCACTGGTATAGTTTATTTAGCAGGTAAATCAGCTGTACACGTCAAAAGCACACATATTTTGAATCAATGATTTCAAGTCTAGATATCTGTCATGGAGAAAAACTTGAACATGAACAGAAATAAATATGAAACATGTTTTTCCAACTTTATATGTAATAGCAAAATTTTGAAAACTTTAAATTCTCCATATATATGTGAATATTTAAAAATTATAGTGTGACTGACAAGGGCTTAATTTCCAAAATATACAAACAGTTCATACAACCCAATAACAAACAAAACAAGCAACCCAATCAAAAAATGGACAGAGACCTAAATAGACATTTCTCCAAAGAAGACATACAGATGGACAATAGGCATATGAAAAGATGCTCAACATGGCAAATTATTAGAGAAATGCAAATAAAAACTACAATGAGGTATCAACTCGTACAGATCAGAATGGCCATCATTAAAAAGTCTATAGGGACTTCCCTGGTGGAGTGGTTGTTAAGAATCTGCCTGCCAATGCAGGGGACACGGATTCGATCCCTGGTCCGGGAAGATCCCACATGCCATGGAGCAACTAAGCCTGTGCACCACAACTACTGAGCCTGTGCTCTACAGCCTGCAAGCCACAACTACTGAGCCCACACACCACAACTACTGAAGCCCACGTGCCTAGAGCCCGTGCTCCACAACAAGAGAAGCCACTGCAGTGAGAAGCTTGTGCACCACAACAAAGAGTAGCCCCTGCTCACCGCAACCAGAGAAAGCCCCCACACAGCAACAAAGACCCAACACAGCCAAAAATAAATAAATAAATAAATTTATTGTTATTTTTTAAAGACTACAAATAATAAATGCTGGAAAGGGTGTGGAGAAAAGAGAAACTTCCTACTCTGCTGGTGGGAATGTAATCTGGTGCAGCCACTGTGGAGAACAGTATGGAGGTTCCATAACAAACTAAAAATAGAGTTGCTATATGATCCAGCAATCCCACTCCTAGGCATATATGAGAAGAAAACTCTAATTCGAAAAGATGCATGCACAACAACCAAGACATGGAAGCAACCTAAATGTCCATCAACAGATGAATGGATAAAGAAGATGTGGTATGTGTGTGTGTGTGTGTGTGTGTGTGTGTGTGTGTGTGTGTATGTGTGTATATATATATATATTTATTTATTTATATACTTATTTATACAGACACACAATGGAATACTACTCAGCAATAAAAAGAATGAAATAATGCCATTTACAGCAACATGAATAGACCTAGAGATTATCACAGTAAATGGAGTCAGAAAAGAAAAATATACGAAATCACTTATATGTAGAATCTAAAATATGATACAAATGAACTTATTTACAAAACAGAAACATACTTACAGACTTAGAAACTTATACCAAAGGAGAAAAGGGGAAGGGATAAATTAGGAGTTTGGGGTTAGCAGATACAAACTACTGTATATAAAATGAACAACGAGGTCCTACTATATAGCACAAGGAATTATATTCAATATCTTGTAATAAACCACAGTGGAAAGGAATATGAAAGAGAATATATATATATATATATATTCTTTATATATATAACTGAATCACTTCACCGTACACCAGAAACTAACACAACATTGTAAATAAACTATACTTCAATAAAATATTATAACTATATCATGAGTTACTATATATTCACTAAAAATGTTACAACTATATATAAAGATATGGAAAGTTGCCCAAGATATGCTGCTAATGGAAATAAAAGCAAGTTACAGAATAATTTGTACAATATGACCATATATATATGTATATATGCCTATAGCTATGTAGATGGGAAGATTATAAGTTGTATATGGATAGATATGCATACAAAATGTTTTCAAGAATTGCATAAGAGATTTACAATAATGATTACCTAAATTCAGGGAAGTGGGATTTGGAGAGAGTATTTGCAAGACAAATCTTTTCTTTTTTTACATATGATTTTATAGCATTTGATTAATTTTTGAAATGATCATGTATTCCTTTCTTTTTAATTCTAATTTAAAAAATTTAACAGATAAATAAGACATAGTTCTTAACTTCCAGGAGCTTATACCCCAGGGTGTGAGGACAGACACCTCAACGAACAATTGGTATGCAATGTGATGTGTTCCTTAGTGGGAATGGATACCGAACTGCTGTGGAATCTTAGAAGAAAGAAGATATTACATTGCCCTGAAAACTGAAAAAGGTTACATAGAAAAATACATTTTATGATTGAGTATGAGCTTATCAGTAGGTAAAGAAGGGGAAGGCTATTTTATTTTATTTTATTATTATTTTTTAACCTTTAAGAGTCTTCATAGTAAAGAGTTGCCATAAAATCAAGTTAATTTTGAACTCCATTAGGGGAAGTTTACTTTAAAAAGAGATAATCAAATGTTTGAATGAATACAGACTTTCAAATCAGATAACATGTACTCAAATTTTGACTCTTACTTACTAGTGGAGTCATTTACATATTACCTAACTTTCAAAGCCATATCTGTAAAATGGGTATAATATGACCATTTTAGTCAAGTTGAGGAATGCTGGTATCATTAATATGATAGGGCATGAAGCAGGAAGATTGGATTTGAGGGTGACAACAATGAGTTTAGTTTTTAATATGTTAAATGAAAATTTTGAAGATTAGAAGAGTTGAGACTGGACATAAAGAATATCAAATCATGAACATAAGGATACATTTAAATTCATGGCAGTGGATTAACTGGCCAGGAAGATAGTATCTACTGGGAAGAAGCCCAAGGATGATTCCCTAGGCCTTGTCATTCACGTGTGGTCCATGGACAAGAAACAAGGGCATCTCCTGGGAACTAGTGTGAAATACAAAATCTCAGGTCCCACCCAAGGTCTGTTGAATCAGAATCTGCATATTAACATATTCCCCAGATGATTTGTATGCAGAGTAAAATAATAAGCATTACTCTAACTATCATTACTCTAGAGAATGCCAGATCTTGAGGGTCAATTATACAAGAGAGAGATGTAAGCTAAGCAATGGCCTGTATATTCCATGATATTTATAGATAACCTGGCAAGAGGAGACATGAAAAATCCATGAAAGAATTACTTTTCTTTTTTAAGAGAAAATTCCTGATGGTGCTAAATTTCCATCTGTTCTCCTCATCCACTCTAATCATGTTTATTGTGCTTCTGACACCTTCCATTATCCTTTCCACAGCTTATTATTTTAGTAGATATTGTGCTGCTCTCTTCACACTGAACATGATATTGTTTCTGTGGCACCAGCAGCAACTTTGTGTTCATTCATATACACATATTAAAGAGTGGATTATCATTAATTATGCACTAAATGTTCTTGGCAACAGACTAAGTGCCAAAACATTTGCTTTTGTCAGAGTTCTATTAGGTGAACCCAAGTTGAACCATGGAAAAATATGACACTTTTCTTTATTTTAATTTGTATCACAAGGTCAGGATCATGACAGTGACTCTATTTTGCACATTATTTTCTCTATCATTGTAATGATGCTAATGGAATTCTTTTAACTGAACTGTTTTTATCAGGTCTACAACCTATTTATTGCATATTAAGAATAAATTTTATGTTAACATTACTTAATCTACTGAAGTTTCAATTCAATAATAAAATTATGCTTTTCTGAAGAATGTCATTGCTTAAAAGAGTTCCAATGATGATATATTTTTACTGTTCACAGATAATTCAAGCAGAAATTGGAACAAAAAAGAGAAAATTATAATAATATTTCTATAGTAGTTCCAATTATAGATCAAAGAAACACTTATTAATAAACCACATATGTCACAAGTTGCATTTAACTCTAGAAGTGCTTGGAGACTTAGAACTTCCTTTTAAAATATGCATGAAAAGAAGAACCTTATAAAGGAAAATTTTCCAAGGTAAATCCAGTGCTAGTTTTCATGCTAATGTAAGTTACATTATAATTTTTCTATTGATGATTAGCTCCAGATCATAAGTAATTAAAACAACTTCAGCACACTTTCTTGTGGTATATCATAGATTCTCAGTAAGTAGTACACTATACCTACCACATAGTTCCCTGGGTAAAAATTCCTTGAATTAAAAAATGAATGAATAAAAATATATATAATATTGTTTTCTACCAACATTTCTGTAATTAAACTAAAATTCAGTTGCAGAAAGTTTGCATGAATACGAGAACATGCTTGATCCCTTAGCTCATTTTTCAGGGATAGGCTATACTAAAACTGGATAGAAAATAACTTATTTACTCTGCATTTATTCAGTCTCTGTAATGTGCCATTCTACATTCCATAGAAAAACAGTATCGTGTGAGACTGGTATTCATTTATGGTTTTGTTTGTTTGTTTTGTTCTCCTGTTTTGTTTTTAAGATGTATTGACTAAGTTAAAATAGTTAGCATTAAGCAGAGTTCTTGGAGCCTATAATGGAGACAG
Organism: Kogia breviceps; assembly: GCF_026419965.1. Taxonomy (NCBI): domain Eukaryota; kingdom Metazoa; phylum Chordata; class Mammalia; order Artiodactyla; family Physeteridae; genus Kogia; species Kogia breviceps. The sequence goes on along the minus strand of NC_081322.1, from coordinate 31,245,716 downwards.
AAGTGAGACTAAAACCGTATATTCTGACTCTGAGTACAGAGTTTCTTTAAAACTTACAAAATCCTATTTTTTAAACGCTTGCATTTGATTGGATTGATATTATATAGATCTACTGAAAGACCTTTACATGGGAATCATGAAACGGATTTTTTCCTTACTTCTGCTCAACCACAGTGAATTTCTTGAGCTTCACTGCAGAGCCAGAATAAGAGAAGATATTAGGAAAATATCTGCATGCAGAAAACCCAGCAATAGCAATGTTGAGAATCCTGTTATGTGCGTACTTCCATCATAGCAGACTACAAAGACAACTATCAAAAATGTCAGATGTCATACACACACCATCTCCTCTACACACCCAAAACATACACACATGAGTATCTTACACTAGGTGGGCACACGGTAGGTTAAAATGGATCTTTGCACATTGGTTAACCTGATTTATTTCTCTGATAGACTATTTCTTTCATATAGCAATATGAGAGGAGCTGCCAAACTCTACATTAGAGTAACAAGTTCAACATTTTAACATGGAAACAATCACTGATAAAAAAAGCTATGTTGGAAGGATGAATCCTATTACAGTAATAAATGGCTTAGATTTTCATACATGTCAAATCTATCAACAAGAAGGCTTCTATTATCAATATGGGTTTTGATTACAGATTTATAAATGGCTAAATAAAATGACAGGAAGTTGAATTTGTTTGTGCCAACCTCAGACTGACCAAAGCCCAAACTTGAAGCTGTGAATTTGTTATATTCCTTGTGGCACTACTTTCATTATCTTGGATATATACTCCCAACTTTCAGTAGCTACAGGGCATGTTAATATCTCCTATTTTTCAGGATTCCCTCTGGGGGTCCAGTGGGGGATTCCCTTCCTCAGCAGCACAAGGTACCACTAACTCCCTTCTCCCTGCCCAACCTTGCCAATCACATCTCATCAACAAGTACTGTACATAAATTTCACACCCATAGAATCAAACTTTAATCTCACATAAATATGAAATTAGCATTATGTAAATGGTTATTATGGCATTTATTTTTCACAGAATTTCCTATTTTATTCCCTTTGGATGTTAGAACAGTATTGTCTCAGACTTTTTAAAATACCTTTACCCAACCAAATGCAGAGAGACTTTCAACATCCCTCAAACTACATTGGGAGACTAGCATCTACAATAGTTATATATGAACGTACTCATCTTGTGCAAATGATACACATAGAAAATCACAAATATTTTAGCAATAATCTCCAGTTATTATTTTACACATGTTGATACTGATTGCTTATTAAGGGCAGAAATATATTAGAATTTCTTCATTTCTTCCTGTATTCAGGCAAGTACAAATCCAAATACGTTTTAGGGAGTTTTATACAACTTTCTGAATTTTCCTGCAGGTTACATACCTACTGCGGCTGTTATATTTAGTTACTTACAATACTGAGTTGAAATTACAGGTCCTACCCCATATTAACCAGGTTGCCGATTTTAGGATTCTGTGCCAAGCTTTCCTTTTTTTCCCTGGCTTTACTGAGGTATAATTGACAAAAATGTAATATATTTAAAGTTTACAACATGATGATTTGATGTATGTATTTTCTGTGAAATGAGTACCACAGTCCAGTTAATTAATGCATTTATCACCTTGCATAGTTACTTTTTAATTTCATTTTTTGACTACACTTAAGCTCTACTCTCAACAAATTTTAAATATATGATACAGAATTATTAACTATAGTCACGATACTGTACATTACCATCTCAGAACTTACTCATCTCATAACTTGGGTCAAGTTTCTCAATGTAGTCCCATCACCACAAGCAATATATCCCAATGAAGACCCTTAATATCACATATGGCCATGTAAATAAATCAGAGCCCAGATCTGCAAGTCTGAATGGCAACTACATCAAGTATTTCTTCTCCATTAAAGACATAGGCAAATATAAGTGTATTTCCATTCCATGTTGCAGATCAAGGCTCAGAGGAGAATTTCCTTTGTTAACAGGTGTTTTCAAATTATGAGGTCAATATTTAAAAATTGATTCTGAAAATAAAAGCATAATCATTGCAACATTTTCTTTTATGCTCCCTACTATCCCCTGTAGGGTTCTAGTTATAATATCTGTATTTAGAGCATGCATTCCCAGAAAAAATTTTAACTCTGGTAAATATACATACATATATTAATATATACATATAATTAGATATATAAGTTCTAACTCATATTATATATACATAAATATACAAATATAACCTATAAATATGTACATATAATCATATATATATGATTATATGTACATATTTTATATCATATATATATACATATATATATATATATGTATATATATATGATGAGTACATGCATATATGCATGTATATGGAGTATGGAGAACTGAGGTGCCACAGTGGATATTACCCCAAAGGACAACCTAGGAAGTGATTCATATATATTTAAAAGAGCCCTTATGAGAATGAACATTATATTTCTGTGTTTTTTATGTAACATCACTCTCACTGTTCACTCTTTAATCTATATTATTTTGTCAAAGGAGTCTATTTTCTCTAGCAGAGGAAAGCTAAGTGAAAGTAAAAGTTACAGAATGCTGGTTTATAATTTGATTTTTAGGAATGGAGTAAGCACTCCAGATCCCCTACCTTTTACAAAGTCTCTTTCCAAAACACTAACAGTATATTTTACGAAAACCTTGATTGCCATTCTAGCCCATCTGCTCTTTATTAACTCAAGGCTCTATGGAATAGAAGATTTGTAACCTCCACATGCATATTTTACAAATAATTTCTGCATAATTTTGAGTGTTTATTATGCACTTCCTTTTGGTATTTTTACTTTGGCCTGATAATTCAAGGCACAATACTTGAGGCAAGAAATAGAAATTATACCCTTTTTTCTCTATCCATAAGGTATAAAGCTTTCATAAAATGGGCTGTATCTCTCTTTGATGGTCTTTGGCCACATTTCTCCCCCACCTCCAACCAGGCTAAGAAATTTTTCCAGAATTCTGTTTACAGATACGTAATGCATTTTTTCTTTATTTCCAACAATAGCAATTTTACTTTGATCTCATAGCCACCAAACTATTAACCACAAGGATGCTCATAAGCAAGGTATAAGGCAGGCATGTCAGTGATTTCCAGGAGAAGGTCATAACTCAGAATTTTTAAAAAAATAACTATTACAATGAAGAACAGGGTACAGCCAAAGAAGGAAGAGTTATAATTTATGCCTGACTTACTTCAGTGGAATATAGTTTATTTATAAACTGCTTATGGCAAACTCTGTATGCCCCTGTTCTATGCATGTGCTGAACTGTCTTCTGGTAAATTATTTAAATTACACCTAGCAGTAATTCCTGAGGACTTTCATACTTCATTTTCTCTATTAATGTAACAGAGAAAAGCTGCTTTGCAAGGATTGCTCTAAATTCCCAGAGTGTGAGTTCCAGACTCTGTATGTGTTGCATTATACCTGTCAAAAAACTTGTCTTCTCCTGAAATTTATTACTGAAGTTTCTCCACCCGAACTACTCATTGAAGCCTTACAGAAAGCTCATACATGATTTAAGCAGCTAACAGCACTGAAAGAAATAGGTCAGGTTAAAAAAAAACAACTGAATTTAAGCTACCTTCACTTATTACTTATGCAAGATTATGTATAATTTAGCACACTGCTGAATATGCAAGGACAGAATAATTGTATACCAAAATATTTACTCTGAGTTGGTACCTGTGTTTTAGTGAGATAAGGTGACTTCTCAGCATTTGCTAATCACTTGTGAATTAAAAAACAATGAGTGAGTTTTTGATTGGGTTGATAACTGCACAACAGTATATGTTAACAGAGATCTTGTTTAACAACTTCATTCAAGTAAAATACCTGATACTGTTGTACAGAGAGCAGTTTCATTAAAGTCATCCCATTTTAGGAAACATTTCTTCTCTTTTTTTCCTTTATTATGATCCTATCAATACACATACACGTGTTACAGAAAATGAGCTCTCTATAAAATGAGCTATTTTTTTCTCTCTAATTTAAGCTGAACATGGCATAACATTTTTCTAAAGTTTAGAAGCAGACCAAGGGGGTGAAGAGCCACTAAGGAAGGAGCAATATAGGTTCAAAACAGGGTCTTTAGGTCAGCTATTTTCCAAATGTAAAACTGTTCAGTAGAATATAAGCCTTGTTTGGCATAACACTATTTTGATTTGTAGCTTTTCAGAAGAATTTTTTTGTACATTTTTAAACTATTTTATATTGGAGTATAGACAATTAACAATGTTGTGATAGCTTCAGGTGCACAGCAAAGGGACTCAGCCATACATATACATGGGTCCATTCTCCCCCAGACTTCCCTCACATCCAGACAGCCACATAACATTGAGCAGAGTTCCTTGTGCTATACAGTAGGTCCTTGTTGGTTATCCATTTTAAATATAACAGGGCATACATTTTTCTTTTAAGGAAAAGAATGTTTCTACAAGACAGTGTTTGTCGGTACTTAATTTACAAAATGCAAAACAGTAGGCCCTAATTCAAAAGTTTAAAACTACATGAAAGTATCTTACTAAAATAGTTAAAAAGTTGAAAAAAATGTTTCAGAGAATGTATACTTTTATTAATTTCAATAGTTTGAATAAATCCAAATTTCATACCCATATAAAATGTTATAATTCTGAGAGAATTGTCATATTTTAACCCTTACATGGAACAAATCAGGGTACTGAGTTATGAATTATTTTTAATGAAAACTCATGAAAGAAAACATAAGAATGTGAGTCTTAACACATTAAATTCAATCTTCAGATACAGCACCAAAGTATATGGAATTAAAACTGGTATTCAAAAATAGATATAGAGAGGAGCTTCAAGATGGCAGAAGAGTAAGACGTGGAGATCAGTTTCCTCCCCACAGATACATCAGAAATACATCTACATGTGGAACACCTCCTACAGAAAACCTAATGAACACTGGCAGAAGACCTCAGACCTCTCAAAAGGCAAGAAATTCCCCACGTACCTGGGTAGGGCAAAAGAAAAAAGAAAAAACACAGACAAAAGAATAGGGACAGGACTTAAACCAGTGGGAGGGAGCTGTGAAGGAGGAAAGGTTTCCACACACTAGTAGGCCCCTTCACGGGCAGAGACTATGGGTGGCGGACGGGGGGAGCTTCGGAGCTGTGGAAGAGAGCGCAGCAACAGGGGTGCAGAGGGTAAAGCAGAGAGATTCCCGCACAGAGGATCGGTGCTGACCAGCACTCACCAGCCCGAGAGGCTTCTCTGCTCACCCACTGGGGCAGGCGGGGGCTGGGAGTTGAGGTTCAGGTTTCGGAGGTCAGACCCCAGGAGGAGGACTGGCAGTGTGAACACAGCCTGAAGGGGGCTACTGTGCCACAGCTAGCCGGGAGGGCATCCGGGAAAAAGTCTGGGGCTGCAGAAGAGGCAAGAGACTTTTTCTTGCCACTTTGTTTCCTGGTGCGTGAGAAGAGGGTTTAAGAGCGCCACTTAAAGAAGCTCCAGAGATGGGCGCAAGCCGCACCTATCAGTGCGGACCCCAGAGACGGTATGAGATGATAAGGCTGCTGCTGCAGCCACCAAGAAGCCTGTGTGCAAGCACAGGTCACTATCTACACCTTCCATCCCAGGAGCCTGTGCAGCCCGCCACTGCCAGGGTCCCGGGATCCAGGGACAACTTCCCTGGGAAAACGCACGGCGCGCCTCAGGCTGGTGCAATGTCATGCCGGCCTCTGCCGCCGCAGGCTCACCCCACATCCATACCCCACCCTCCCCCTGGCCTGAGTGAGCCGGAACCCCCTAATCAGCTGCTACTTTAACCCTGTCCTGTCTGAGTGAAGAATAGATGCCCTCAGGAGACTCAAAGGCAGGGCCAACTCCAAATCCAAATGCCAGGAGCTGTGCGAACAAAAAAGAGAAAGGGAAATCTCTCCTGCAAGCCTCAGGAGCACTGGATTAAATCTGCACAATCAACTTGAAGTACCCTGCATCTGTGGAATACTTGAACATAAAACGAATCATCCTAAATTGAGGAGGTGGACATAAGGAGCAACTATATATATATATATATATATATATATATATATATATATATATATATATATATATATATATATATAGAGAGAGAGAGAGAGAGAGAGAGAGAGAGAGAGAGAGAGAGGAGAGAGAGAGAGAGAGAGAGATTTTTTTTTTTTCCCTTTTGGTCTTTTTCTGTGTGGATGACAGGCTCTTGGTGCTCCAGCCAGACGTCAGGGCTGTGCCTCTGAGGTGGGAGAGCCAAGTTCAGGACATTGGTCCACCAGAGACCTCCCAGCTCCACATAATATCAAATGGTGAAAATCTCCCAGAGATATCCAACTCAATGCCAAGACCCAGCTGCACTCAACGACCAGCAAGATACAGTGCTGGACGCCCTATGCCAAACAACTAGCAAGACAGGAACACAACTCCCCCATTAGCAGAGAGGCTGCCTAAAATCATAATAAGGTCACAGACACCGCAAAACACACCACCAGATGTGGACCTGCCCACTAGAAAGACAAGATCCGGCCTCATCCACCAGAACACAGGCAATTGTCCCCTCCCCCAGGAAGCCTACACAACCCACTGAACCAACCATAGCCACTGGGGGCAGACACCAACAACAATAGGAACTACAAAACTGCAGCCTGAGAAAACGAGACCCCAAACACAGTAAGTTAAGCAAAATAAGAAGACAGAGAAACACACAGAAGATGAAGGAGCAAGGTAAAGACCAACCAGGCCTAACAAATGAAGAGGATATACACAGTCTACCTGAAAAATAATTCAGATAATGATAGTAAAGAATATACAAAATCTTGGAAATAAAACGGAGGAAATACAAGAAATGTTTAACAAGGACCTAGAAGGACTAAAGAGCAAATACACAATGATGAACAACACAATAAATGAAATTAAAAATTCTCTAGAAGGGATCAATAGCAGAATAACTGAGGCAGAATAACGGATAAGTGACCTGGAAGAAAAAAAAGTGGAAATAATTACTGCAGAACAGAATAAAGAAAAAAGAATGAAAAGAATTGAGGACAGTCTCAGAGACCTCTGGGACAATATTAAACACATCAACATTCGAATTATTGGGGTCCCAGAAGAAGAAGTGAAAAAGAAAGGGACTGAGAAAATATTTCAAGAGATTACAGTTGAAAACTTCCCTGATATGGGAAAGCAAATAGTTAATCAAATCCAGGAAGCACAGAGAGTTCCATACAGGATGAATCCAGGAAGAAACACACCAAGACACATATTAATCAAACTATCAAAAATTAAGTTCAAAAAAAATGTTAAAAGCACAAGGGAATCTCCATAAGGTTAACAGCTGATCTTTCAGCAGAAACTCTGCAAGCCAGAAGGGAGTGGCAGGACATATTTAAATTGATAAAAGGGAAAAACCTATAACCAAGATTATTCTAACAAGCAAGGATCTCATTCAGATTTGATGGAGAAATTTAAAACTTTACAGACAATAAAAAGCTAAGAGAATTAAGCACCACCAAAAACAGTTTTACAACAAATGTTAAAGGAACTTCTTTAGGCAGAAAACACAAGAGAAGGAAAAGACCTACAATAACAAACCCAAAACAATTAAGAAAATGGTAACAGGAACATACATATCGATAATTACCTTAAATGTAAATGGATTAAATGCTCCAACCAAAAGACATAGACTGGCTGAATGGATACAAAAAAAAGACCCATATATATGCTGTCTACAAGAGACCCACTTCAGACCTAGGGACACATACAGACTGAAAGTGAAGAGACGGAAAAAGATATTCCTTGCTAATGGAAATCAAAAGAAAGCTGGAGTAGCAATTCTCATATCAGACATAATAGACTTTAAAATAAAGACTATTACAACAGACAAAGAAGGACACTACATAATGATCAAGAGATCAATCCAAGAAGAAGATATGACAATTGTAAATAATTATGCACCCAATATAGGAGCACCTCAATACATAAGGCAAATACTAACAGCCATAAAAGGGGAAATCGACAGTAACACAACCATAGTAGGGGACTTTAACACCCCACTTTCACCAATGGACAGATCATCCAAAATGAAAGTAAAGAAGGAAACACAAGCTTTAAATGATATATTAAACATGATGGACTTAATTGATATTTATAGGACATGGCATCAAAAAACAACAGAATACACATTTTTCTCAAGTGCTCATGGAACATTCTCCAGGATAGATCATATCTTGGGTCACAAATTTAGCGTTGGTAAATTTAAGAAAACTGAATTCGTATCAAGTATCTTTTCTGACCACAATGCTATGAGACTAGGTATCCATTACAGGAAAAGATCTGTAAAAAATACAAACACATGGAGGCTAATGAATACACTACTTAATAATGAAGTGATCACTGAAGAAAACAAAGAGAAAATTTTAAAAAAAAACAACCTAGAAACAAATGACAATGAAGAGAAGATGACCCAAAACCTATGGGATGCAGCAAAAGTTCTACGAGGGAAGTTTATAGCAATACAATCCTACCTTAAGAAACAGGAAACATCTCAAATAAAAAACTTAACCTTACACCTAAAGCAATTAGAGAAAGAAGAACAAAGAAACCCAAAGTTAGTAGAAGCAAAGAAATCATAAAGATCAGATCAGAAATAAATGAAAAAGAAATGAAGGAAATGATAGCAAAGATGAATAAAACTGAAAGGTGGTTTTTTGAGAAGATAAACATAATTGATAAACCATTAGCCAGACTCATCAAGAAAAAAATTAAGAAGACTCAAATCAATAGAACTAGAAATAAAAAAGGAGAAGTAACAACTGAAACTGCAGAAATACAAAAGATTATCAGAGATTAATACAAGCAATTTTATGCCAATAAAACGGACAACCTGGAAGAAGTGGACAAATTCTTAGAAATGCACAACCTTCTGAGACTGAACCAGGAAGAAGTAGAAAATACGAACAGACCAATCACAAGCACTAAAATTGAAACTGTGATTAAAAATCTTCCAACAAACTAAAGCCCAGGACCAGATGGCTTCACAGGTGAATTCTATCAAATATTTAGAGAAGAGCTAACACATATCCTTCTCAAACTCTTCCAAAATAGAGCAGAGCGAGGAATACTCCCAAACTCATTCTATGAAGCTACCGTCACCCTGATACCAAAACCAGACAAAGATGTCACAAAGAAAGAAAACTACAGGCCGATATCACTGATGAGCATAGATGCAAAAATCCTGAACAAAATACTAGGCAACAGAATCCAACAGCACATTAAAAGGATCATACACCAGGATCAAGTGGGGTTTATCCCCAGAATGCAAGGATTCTTCAATATAAGCAAATCAATAATGTGACACACCATATTAACAAATTGAAGGAGAAAAACCATATGATCATTTCAATAGGTGCAGAGAAAGCTTTCAACAAAATTCAACACCCATTTATGATAAAAACCCTCCAGAAAGTAGGCACAGAGGGAACTTACCTCAACATAATAAAGGTCATATATGACAAACCCACATCCAACATCATCCTCAATGGTGAAAAACTGTAACCATTTGCACTAAGATCAGGAGCAAGACAAGGTTGCCCATTCTCACCACTATTCTTCAACATAGTTTTGGAAGTTTTAGCCAGAGCAATCAAAGAAAAAGAAATAAAAGGAATCCAAATCGGAAAAGAAGTAAAACTGTCACTGTTTGCAGATGACATGATACTATACATAGAGAACCTAACGATGTTACCAGAAAACTACTAGAGCTAATCAATGAATTTGGTAAAGTAGCAGGATACAAAATTAATGCATAGAAATCTCTTGCATTCCTATACACTAATGATGAAAAATCTGAAAAAGAAATTAAGAAAAGACTCACTTTTACCATTGCAACCAAAAGAATAAAATACCTAGGAATAAACCTACCTACCTAAGGAGACAAAAGACCTGTATGCAGAAAATTATAAGACTGATGAAAAAAATTAAAGATATACAAATATATGTAGCGATTACCATGTTTTTGGATTGGAAGAATCAACATTGTGAAAATGACTAAACTACCCAAAGCAATCTACAGATTCAGCGCAATCCCTATCAAACTACCACTGGCATTTTTCACAGAACTGGAACAAAAAATTGCACAATTTGTATGTAAACAGAAAAGACGCCGAATAGCCAAAGCAATCCTGAAAAAGAAAATCAGAGCAGGAGGAAATAGGCTCCCTGACTTCAGACTACAAAGGTACAGTAATCAAGACAGTATGGTACTGGCACAAAAACAGTAATATAGATCAATGGAACAGGATAGAAAGCCTAGAGAGAAACCCAAGCACCTATGGTCACCTTATCTTTGATTAAGGAGGCAAGAATATAACATAGAGAAAAGACAGCATCTTCAGTAAGTGGTGCTGGGAAAACTGGACAGCTACATGTAAAAGAATGAAATTAGAACACTCTCTAACACCATACACAAAAATAAAATCAAAATGGATTCGAGACCTAAATGTAAGATCGGACACTATAAAACTCTTAAAGGAAAACATAGGAAGAACACTCTGACATAAATCACAACAAGATCTTTTTTGATCCACCTCCTAGAGTAATGGAAATAAAAATAAAAATAAACAAATGGGACCTAATGAAACTTAAAAGCTTTTGCACAGCAAAGGAAACCATAAACAAGATGAAAAGACAACTTTCAGAATGGGAGAAAATATTTGCAAATGAAGCAACTGAGAAAGGATTAATCTCCAAAATTTACAAGCAGCTCATGTAGCTCAATATCAAAAAAACAAACAACCCAATCCAAAAATGGGCAGAAGACCTAAATAGACATTTCTCCAAATAAGATATACAGATTGGCAACAAACACATGAAAGGATGCTCAACATCATTAATTATTAGAGAAATGCAAATCAAAACTACAATGAGATATCATCTCACACTGGTCAGAAGGGACATCATCAAAAAATCTACAAATGATAAATGCTGGAGAGGGTGTGGAGAAAAGGGAACCCTCTTACACTGTTGGTGGGAATGTAAATTGATACACCCACTATGGAGAACAGAATGGAGGTTCCTTAAAAAACTAAAAATAGAACTACCATATGACACAGCAATCTCACTACTGGGCAGATACCCTGAGAAAAACATAATTCAAAAAGAGACATGTACCACAATGTTCATTGCAGCTCTACTTACAATAGCCAGGACATGGAAGCAACCTAAGTGTCCATCGACAGATAAATGGATAAAGAAGATGTGGCCCATATATACAATGGAATATTACTCAGCCATAAAAAGAAACAAAATTGAGTTATTTGTAGTGAGGTGGATGGAGCTAGAGTCTGTCATAAAGAATGAAGTAAGTCAGAGAGAGAAAAAAAAAAAATACCGTATGCTAACACATATATATGGAATCTTAAAAAAAAACTGGTCATGAAGAACCTAGGGACAAGACGGGAATAAAGATGTAGGCTTACTAGAGAATGGACTTGAGGACACACGGAGGGGGTTGGGTAAGCTGGGACAAATTCAGAGAGTGGCATTGACATATATACACTACCAAATGTAAAATAGATAGCTAGTGGGAAGCAGCCGCATAGCACAGGGAGATGAGCTCAGTGCTTTGTGACCACCTAGAGGGATGGGATAGGGAGGGTGGGTGGGAGGCAGATGCAGAGGGTAGAGATATGGGGATATATGTATATGTATAACTTATTCACTTTGTTATAAAGCAGAAACTAACACACCATTGTAAAGCGATTATACTCTCCAATAAAGATGTTAAAAAAAAATAGACCTAGAAATAAATAGAATAAAAACGTAAAAGTAGATTCTATTGTACATTTATCATATCTTAAAATGAGAAAGTCAGAATATAATAGCAAAAACAAGAAATCATTTATATAGCGTTCTTTAAATGAACTAAAATTGGGAATTCCACATATAGATAAATACCAGATACCTTCTAATTATATGGAGTTAATATTTAAAATGTTTAAATCAGAAAATGAAGGAAATATACTTTAACATTTATAAGCTCTCCTAAGAGATGGCAATTTTCAGCTTTGAAGTGATAGCAGAATTTAGAAAGCAAAAGATAGACAGGCTTTACTATATAGAAATTAAGACTATGCTATAAGTTTTCAGGATAAAAAGGAATATGGCCTGTATAAAAATATTTATAGAAATTATGGCCATGTTTTATTACATTATATAAATTGTTTATATAATTGATAAGAAATACATTCAAATATATTATAGATAAATACATAGCATCAAATGTAAAGGACAAATGGCATGAAGCAACAATTCACATAATATAAATGTAATTAGTATACAGACAGAAGAGAATATGCTTAACATTAAGTGTTATCAGATAGATTACAATTTAAAGAACAATCAAGTGACATTGTTTTTCTCTCACAATTAATTTTAAAGTCATGAGTCTCCCTAATGATGGTGAGGTGGAAGGAAACAATGGCAGAATTATTTGCGATAAGATGTTAAAGTATTCAAAAAGCAAATAGCAACCTTCACATATTATTTAATATATAGACATTAAATATGAAACTTAAAAAGTCTATTTAGCAACAAAGAAAATTTTTCATAAAATATATATTTTTAAGCTTAATACAAAATTGTAACTACAAGACAGTATGTCTACATATGTATATAGATAAGTACTAAGGTTAAGAAGAGAAAAACTAATGTAATTTTAGAAGGAATCATAGCTTTATGAATAACAGTTTATCTTTCATTTTGTTTTAACTGATTGTAAAACAATATTAATTATAACATAAGTACTTTAGTCCTTATTGATGTTTGTGAATTATTTCCATTTAATTCTCACTACGACCCTGTGAGTTAAGAACTAAGAATGCCTTTCTAAGTGACTGAAGAAATCTCTTTGCAGTGGATTGGTGGGCCATCTGCCCATTTAACAAAATTTTATTGCCCAATATATTTTCAATGGCAACAAAAATAAAATAACTGCCACAGAACAAATGTTAGGAGTAGGATGATACATTATCAACATATTTCTATCATGTTCTATAAAATTAATGTGGCTATAACCAACGAAGTATGTTCACATCTATTTAATGGGACAATGAAAAACTTTTCTGGTAGACAAATTGCTAAATATTCTAAAGTTGCTGTGAGAGAAAGGGAAATTTGTTGTCAATTAATCCACTTTTGTCAATTTTTTCCAATAATTGTAATGTCTTGAAAGAAAACTATTGTAAGCATCTTAGCTCAAAAGACATCGTACATTAGTCCCACTGACTAAATCAAATACCACAAAATTCAAAGAAATATTTGGAAGAAATTATAACAACATGATTGCCAATATATGGACAAACATCTGTTTGTGGATACTGGTCTTGTAATTTTTCAAATAATGGTAATTTCAAATGATTGTTTCTGATCATAGCTTAAGTAATAAATCTACACAAGGCCACATGTCATAACATGCATGAATCTCAATGAAATATTTTACTTTATTTTAGTATTCAAGAACATTGTGCCTCAAAATCAGTCTCATGTGAGTATATGATTATATTAAAAAGCATATGTATCTTATTGGTTACATTTCTTAATAGGCTGAGCATCATAATAAAATTTTTCCAAATTAATTTCAATATTTCTACACAAATACACAATAAATTTATATTTTTCTGATAACTTTACCCAATTCTCCAACTCCTTTCTTTGCTTTTTTAATTTGAGATGCTTTCTCATAATTGAGTTTGCTCTTTCTTCATGCTTATACAAAATGGAACAGGGTAGAAATGAGAGGTAATAGCTAAACATATTAATTTAATGATAATATTTTATGCTGTGGTAGGAAATTACTGCTTTCTTTTCCAGAAACTCAATTTTAAAAGGGCACGTTACAGGAATTTTTTTTAACAGATGCCTTAGAAACTAGCTATAATGTCAGATTTCCCACCAGGAGCAAGTTAACTTATTGTAATGGATGCTCATTGTTACTTATGTGCTGTCACTAAAGTTTTCTTCTTCTTTTTTTTTTTTTTTTTTTGCAAAATTTCCTTAAAGAGTATCTTTTCTTTTCCTTTTAGTAATTTAAAAACCAAGGTAAAATTGAAGAATTTTCTGAAAAAAAATAAAGTACATGAAATATCCTAAAACAGTCCTAATTTTCATCAATACATAATGCATTTCAACTTTGCTGCCTCAGTGCTGCAAATTTCTGTATTTGTCTCAATGTCATGGTCTTTATGGCTAGAAAGTTATTAGTGTCTTATCCAGGAATTTTTAGTTTTGCCAATCAATCATGATATCTGCAATCCTCATTTTTCTTGTTTCAGCTTAAAATGTAGTATATAAATCTATGAACTGATATTTTAAGATTTTCTCCCCCTCTTTTATATAAGGTTTGGTACTGAAAATTCATAGGGAAAAGGCAAAATATTCAGTCACTGGTGCTAAAAATGTTAGTTGATTCATATAAAAATTTAGAAACCTGTTTTATAACAATGACAATAAACCAATGTATTAAATACTATGAAAAGCAAAACTTTAGTAATTTTAGTAGAAAATTTCAAAGACTATTGCATATTAACTTTATATCAAGTAAAAAGAATTGACAGACTGGTAGAAATATATGCAGGCCATGTAAGAGACAAAAAAAAATTCACATCTAGAGCATATAAAGAACTGACAGAAATCAATAAACAAAAAAACACTATTTTTTTTAAAGCACAATTCATTTGAGAAGGTAACTCACAAAAGAAGAAATCCGATTAACACCTGTCCTTCTGAAACTCTTCCAAAAAATTACAGAGGAAGGAATGCTCCCAACTCATTCTTTGAGGCCACCATCACCCTGATACCAAAACCAGACAAAGATACAACAAAAAAAGAAAATTACAGGCCAATATCACTGATGAATATAGATACAAAAATCCTTAACAAAATACTAGCAAACCAAATCCAAGACATTAAAAGGATCATACACCATGATCAAATGGGATTTATCCCAGGGATGCAAGTATGCGTCAATACCCACAAATCTATCAGTGTGATATACCACATTAACAAAATGAAGAATAGAAACGATATAATCATCTCAATATATGCAGAAAAAGTTTTTGACGAAATTCGACACCCATTTATGATAAAAACTCTCCAGAAAGTGGGCATAGAGGGAACTTACCTCAACATAATAAAGGCCATATATGACAAACCCACAGTAACATCATTCTCAGTGGTGAAAAGCTGAAAGCATTCCATCTAAGATCAACAAGATAGATCCATTCTCACCACTTTTATTCAACACAGTTTTGGAAGTCCTAGCCATGGCAATCAGGGAAGAAAAATAAATTAAAGGAATCCAAATTGGCAAAGAAGTAAAATTGTCACTGTTTACAGATGACATGATACTATACATAGAAAATCCTGAAGATGCCACCAGAAAACTACTAGAGCTCATCAATGAATTTAGTAAAGTCATATGATACAAAATTAATGCACAGAAATCTCTTGCATTCCTATACACTAACAATGAAGGATCAGAAAGAGAAATTAAGGAAACAATCCCATTTACCACTGCAACAAAAAAGAATAAAATACCTAGGAATAAACCTACCTAAGAAGGAAAAAGACCTGTATACAGAAAACTATAAGATACTGATGAAAAAATCCAAGACAACACAAACAGATGGAGAGATATACCATGTTCGTGGATTGGAAGAATCAATATTGTGAAAATGACTATACTACCCAAAGCAATCTACAGATTCAGTGCAATCCCTAACAAATTACCAATGGCATTTTTTACAGAACTAGAACAAAAAAAACTTACATTTTTTTTTATGGAAACACAAAAGACTCCGAATAGCCAAAGCAATCTTGAGGGGAAAAAACAGGGCTGGAGGAATCAGACTCCCTGACTTTAGACTATACTACAAAGCTACCGTAATCAAGACATCATGGTACTGGCACAAAAACAGAAATATACATCAATTGAACAGGACAGAAAGCCCAGAGATAAACCCACCCACCTATGGTCAACTAATCTATGACAAAGGAGGCAAGGATACACAGTGGAGAAAAGACAGTCTCTTCAATAAATGGTGCTGGGAAAACTGGACAGCTACATGTAAAAGAATGAAATTAGAACACTCCCTATCACCATACACAAAAATAAACTCAAAATGGATTAACGACCTAAATTTAAGACCACACACTATAAAAGTCTTAGAGGAAAACATAGGAGAACACTTTTAGACATAAATCACAGCAATATCTCTTTGGATCCACCTACTAGAGTAATATAAATAAAAACAAAAATAAACTAATGTAACCTAATTAAACTTCAAAGCTTTTGCACAGCAAAGGAAACCATAAAACAAGTGAAATGACAACCCACTGAATGGAAGAAAATATTTGCAGATGAAGTGACTGACAAGGGATTAATCTCCAAAATATACAAACAACTCATGAGGCTCTATATCAAAAAATCAAACAACACAATCAAAAAATGTGCAGAAGATCTGAACAGACATTTCTCCAAAGAAGACATACAGATGGTCAAAAGCTGTTGAAAAGATGCTCAACATCACTAATTATTAGAGAAATGCAAATCAAATCTACAATGAGGTATCACCTCATACCAATCAGAATGGCCATCATTAAAAAGTCTACAGACAATAAACTCTAGGGGGGTGTGGAGAAAAGGGAACCCTCCTACACTTTTGGTGGGAATGTAAATTGGTGCAAACACTATAGAGAACAGTATGAAGATTCCTTAAAAAACTAAAACTAGAACTACCATATGACCCAGCAATCCCACTCTTGGGCACATATCCAGAGAAAATCATAATTTGAAAAGATACATGCACCTCAATATTCATTGCAGCACTATTATTTACAATAGCCAAGACATGGAGGCAACCTAAGTGTCCATCGACAGATGAATGGATAAAGAAGATGTGCTACATATATAAATGGAATGTTACTCAGCCACAAAGGAATGAAATAATACCATTTGCAGCAACATGGATGGACCTAGAGGTCAGCATACTAAGTGAAGTAAGTTAGATAGGGAAAGACAAATATCATATGATATCACTTATATGTGGAATCTTAAAAAAAAATGATACAAGTGAACTTATTTACAAAACAGAAACAGACTCACAAACTTCAAAAACAAACTTATGGTTACCAAAGGGAAATGTGGCAGGGGAAGGATAAATTAAGAGTTGGGGATTAACATATACACACTACTGTATATAAAATATATAATAAACAAGAACCTACTGTATAGCACAGAGAACTCTACTCAATATTGTTTAATAACCAATATGGGAAAAGAATCTGAAAAATAATGGATATATGTATATGTATAACTGAGTCACTTTGCTGTACATCTGAAACTAACACAACATTGTAAACCAACTACATTCTAAAATAAAATTAAATTAAATTTAAAAAAAGAAGAAATCTGAACCTCTCCAACCCCCTTTCCCCGCCCCCAGTAGTCAAGAAATGGTCCAGTGGGTTATTATTTCACATCCAATAGATACGGCAAAAAATTGGTATTCTGAAAATATCAAGTGTTCTCAAGGATATAAGAGTCACTTTTATTTACAACTGATAGGAGTGTAAATTGTTAAAATCACTTAGAACCAATTTAACAATATCAAATACAGATGAAGTTTCAAATTCTTAGCAACTTCAATCAAGGTATACACTCTAAAGACATTTTCACGTGTGTGTGCACACAAGGCATGTATTAGAATAATATCAGTGTTTATAATATTTTTAAATTAAAATAAAACAAGTACATTTAAAATAAAATTTGGCATAAAATGGAATGTCATTAAGTGGCAAACGTCAATAAATGGAGCCACAAGTCTCAGATTTTCAAATATAGAATGTTTAGTGCAAAGAGTAAGATGCTCAAACATTTTTGTAGTATGAGTCATGTTAATTTAAAAACATATAGCCAGGGACTTCCTTGGTGCCACAGTGGTTAAGAATCCGCCTGCCAATGCAGGGACACTGCTTCGAGCCCTGATCTGGGAAGATCTCAGCTGCTGCGGAGCAACTAAGCCCATGTACCACAACTACTGAGCCTGCGCTCTAGAGCCCGCGAGCCACAACTGCTGAGCCCACGTGCCACAGCTACTGAAGCCCGTGTGCCTAGAGCCCATGCTTAACAACAAGAGAAGCCACCTCAGTCAGAACCCCGCGCACTGCAACAAAGAGTAGCCCCTGCTCACTGCAACCAGAGAAAAGCCCGCACGCAGCAAAGAAGACCCATCACAGCCCAAAATAATAAATAAATAAATAAACAAACAAATAAATAAATAAATTTGTAAAAAATCCCCAAAACAAAAAAAAACATATAGCCAATGCTATATGTTAAACATATTTATAACAAATATAAAGCGATGCAAATTCAGAATGGAAGTTAATTTGGGGGCAGAGTGAGGGATCAGACAAATACAAGGGTTTCTAATGATTTTAAAGTTTATTTCTGAAGCTGGGTGGTATAAAAATGTGTGTTTAGTACATAATTTATATTTTCTAATGCTTAATATTTTCCATAACTAAAATACATCAATGTCTGTCCATTTATGTAGATATAATTCTAACTACACATTATCATATAAACACACATTATCAGTAGATAGAATTAATATACATGTAGTATAACACCTGTGTAAGGTTATTCACACTTGAAGATAAGTGGTTAACAGAAATAATTAACCAAGTTCAATATTTTTCCCTTATTATTTGAGGCCAACTCTCCTGTTTTGCCCTCTTTAAAAATAATCTTTATTAGGGATAATCAACTAATACTTATATAAAATAATGTGTTTTTACACTATGTAAACAGAACAGAAATATAAAAGGCAAGTTATTGCAGTTTATTTCTAATCTGTGTGCAATGACAGCTCAGTGTTGTGTCCTCATTACAGGCCGTGAATCTTAAAAATCACATTCCCACTTCCTGATTGGAAGGGTTGTCTGCTATTTAAAAGCCCCATAAATCAGGCAGAATAATCTTTTCATTCAATAGCCTTTTCTGAATAAAAAGAACTTACTCTGAAAAATAATTAAGAGAGGATACACTGTTCATTAAGGTATTATTAACAATAATTTATATGAAAAGTTATTCTTTTTTCCAACCAAAGTGGATAAATGCATAGTTATGAGCACTAGTAGAAGCAAGAACACCATGTTTACACTTCGTTACTGGTGTGAAATATCTCGTCCCCAGTCGTGACTTCCATATCGGTATGCTATACAGGCCAGGAAGCATGGTGAAATTTATTTTAGGTTTACAATTTCCCCAACAAATATCATGCCACATCTCACTATTGCCTATCATTTGAGAGGTAATTTAAGTAATATAAGGTCCCTCTTGACTAATATATTCATTTATTCTGATTCCTTATTATAACCAAACCCTTAGCTTCAATTTTTGATTTGAAAAAACAACATTGGGTTTTCTCAGACTTTTTTAAACTATTTTTCCATCTTCTTTTCTATGACCCACCTATTGGATAATTTTTATATAAAATCCCTAAGTGCATTTATCTCTGCTTTATTTATTATTGAGAAACTATACACTGTTCACTGTGCTAATCTCTGATTATACTGTGTTCAAAATGAACACAATTTCTACTCTGCAGGAATAGGAATTTATAATCTATTGAGGAGAGAATGATTAGCAAACAGGTATTTTGACTCAATGAGAATGCCCCGGCATGAGATCAGAAGTGACTGTCCTCTGAGGGGCATCTAACTCAGTTTTAGGAAGCTAATGACAGGCTTTTGGAAGAGGGGTCCATCAGCTGGGATATGAAGAATGTGCAGGAGTTAGATAAGGTGAGAGTTAAGGGTGGGGTGGGATGGGGAAAAGGTGTTTTAGGCAAAGGAGGGCAGCCTGGTGTTTTGATTTGGGAGAAAGCATTTCTAACTGAGACTGATTCTTTAGGTTAACATTCCTATCTGAAACAGTAACTAAATCTACGTATATAGTTGCATAAAATTCATAGTGGACCCTCAAATGTCTTTCTCTTCATTCATAGTATTACAAAAGCTTTGATTGCAGAACACATACTTAACCCCACTCCATATTCATCAGTTTCATTGAGAATTTAGATGCTTTAAACATTCTAATAAACAGTTGTTTGTGTGCTGAGCTATATATATTTTTCACATATATGGAAGCATATCCAACCATCCTTCATTTCTTCTTAGAGATTATGAATTTCATTTTACATCTCACCCTCAACATCTAGATGAGTGCTTTGGAAATAGTGCACATTTAGAAAATATGCTTACTGAGATAATGAGTAAAAACAAATATCCTACTTAGGACTGTGGCTAGGAAAATATTGGCAATGATAACTCCTTTAGGATTCTAGTAGTAATTAGATATTATCTTACTAATGCAATGTTTTCAATTATCAGAGATAAAAATCGATATGTCATCGAAAATTAATACTCCTATACATATAGGAGTATATACGTCTCCCTCGGGTACCAATATACAGGCACGAATAATGAGTTTTTATATGGAATTACATGGTTTTTGTACTAATTGTCAATGACCAAGTCCCCTTAATGTATCAAGAAAATGCTATATAACTTACAATATATTTTTCTATTACAAATGTTTATTTTTCATCACTAAGTTTCTTTGAATTTTATCTAGCTAAAAAATAAATCTCAATATTTCCAAATAATTTTCCTTTTATTATAAAAAAATTCTGGTTCCAGTCAATGGAAACTAAACAAAAGTGTAGCAGATGAGGGCAAGTTTTCTGTCTCAAAATTTCATACTCAGAATGAAAACCAAAACTCCTACAGGAAGTTCAGGGATTTGAACCTCAAAGGCAAGTAGAATCAGGAATTTTAATGCTTCTAGGACACTCTTTCTTCATTTATTTTCTTTGATTCTTTATACATGCTATATGCACTCTCTCTTTGCAGACCTGCACTTTCCACGTGGCCACTGACAGTTCCCAAGGTATACATTTTACAGCTCTAGCCACCAGAAAAAGAAAGAGAGTACTTTTCAAGTCCCAAATACTCAAAAAATGGACTGTGATAGATCAGGCTAGGGTCAAGTGTTTACCTCTGGACCAACAGTGGACATGGTAAGAGGTTACTACGATTGGATTAGCTTGATTCTGGGAGAAGGTTTGGAGGGGTACCTAGTGTATCATTTGGGTGGGGGAATTCCCAGCTGAAGGTAAGCAAGCTGAGTAGCTAGTTATGAGCATAAATGCTAATTGAATTTATCTCCCACTTATAATAATAACAAATATTATCCATCTGTTTGTTGCCTAGTGAATTTCAACAAACGATTTCCATATTCCTCTTTTAATACATGGAGGAAATGTTCTACGTCGAATGTATATTCTCTGTATCACATTAATGTACCTGTAATTAAACAGACATGTCTCATCATTTATTTGGATCCCTAATGCCTGCTCATTTTATAGTGTTTTATATATATATATATACACATATATCCAGGAAAAAATAAAGTTAAAAAACTGTCCTAGGTATCACTGGTGCTGTATAAGGATAACCATGCAAAAACAGGTTGATTAGTTTGCCTTTAAACTAGGAAAACCTGTCACAACAGATGTCATTCGTCATCTGTAGGAGGAAACTGAGAGACTCTCTAATAATTCAGCCTCCCATGCAGAAGTGTTGCTAAAATGAGAAAAAGCTTTGGTTAGGCCAACTGGAGAAATCTGGATTGATCAACATCTGTATTTTTCATTGTAAATGAATAAATTGTCATTTGATGTTTAATGAAGCATTCTCTGTGAAAGTAATAAATAGGTATCCAGCTGTGTGGGACCCATGAACTCTTGGTGTGTTGACCAAAACAAATTGCTGATCCTGAAAGGCTGAGGACCAGGCCTGAGAATGTGACAAGTTTACTGATGGAGAGAGAGTGTGTTTACGATCTCTGAGTAGTCAGTCTGTAGAATCTTTCAACTCCCTGTCTTAATGTACAGGGCCTTCAAAATGCAAAAGATGCATTTAATTTGTTTTGGTAGTTTTTCTATAAAAACAAACATGCAACAATTATTAAACACACATTTCCAGAGAAAACAGTGGAGCTTCCCCCACCCCCTTTTTCTTTGTAATTGATTTCTAAGGGAAAACATTTTCATCACTTTTTAAGGAGACCACAGCCTTCTTACCATTTAAGCATCAGACCCCTGATTATATTTCATTCTGGGCTTACTGTGCACAGTCTGTTGGCTGCAAACATATATTTCTGCCAAGTTAAGTTTGTATACGTGTCTGCTTTTCTATATAATGGAATGTTTATGCCACCGAAGGGTTTCAAATGGCATAACTTTGGAATAAAAACTTGCAGATCCCCAAAGTGACTCTAAACAGGATCAGGCAAAGCTTATACAGCCAAACAAATAATCTTAATCTCATTTTGTCTTTTTATTCTCCCCTTTTAAAAAAAAACAATGATTCTTAGTAAAGTTACAGAAAGCAGCTCTGGCAGCAATTTCATTGCTATGTTACCAGTAATGAAAAAGGAAACAGGAATCAGTCACTGATCATTAAATCTTTTAATAATCCACTAAAACATCACAGTTGATTTCTCCAGCCCTATTAAGCTCTTGTATTTAGGTTAAGTTTCTGTTAATAACATGCATCTCTCAATCACAAAACAATTTAAAACTACTATCCCAACACTAGACTAGATGTTAAAATAATGTTTAGCTTTCATATAAATAGTATGGTAGATTTTACCTTTAGTTATTTACTTCTTTGCATTGCACTGAATGCACTGGTGGAACTCTCCAAAGTTATTTGTTTTCAAGTGAAAACAAATAAGTTAACTATATTCATTGAAGAGATAATATAATTTATTTTGTCATATCATTGAACTTATATACGCACTTATAAAGGCTATAGTAACTGCCTACACACAATTGAAGTCTACAAGTTGCTGACACCATGCCCTCAAGTTCACTATTTTTCCACCTGGAATTCTCTCCCAGTCCTTCCCTGTCAATCAGTAGGTATCCTTTTATCCCAAGGACCAGCTGAAACTTCACATGCTTGAGAAACCCACAGCGACTGAGACCATTCCTTTATCACATGTATACGATGTTTTCTAAGCAGCTATTCCCCATGTCTCATGCTACTGCATGCTGTTTTGCAACAATCTCAGGTTGC
Organism: Kogia breviceps; assembly: GCF_026419965.1. Classification (NCBI taxonomy): domain Eukaryota; kingdom Metazoa; phylum Chordata; class Mammalia; order Artiodactyla; family Physeteridae; genus Kogia; species Kogia breviceps. The sequence goes on along the minus strand of NC_081322.1, from coordinate 31,222,447 downwards.
TTCATATGTGTGCCATTTTTTTCCAAATAGGTTTTAAGTTTATTGTGTAAAGGTCCATATCTCCTACTTCTCCTTTATTCTGAGGATCACCTGTATATCCCATGGCAATTTGGCAATTTCTTATTGTCACACATAGAAGTCATAACAGGCGAATCAAATTTAAAAAATTTTTTTTAAATTTTAAGCCAATTTATAACTTTTCCATGTCTCTAGCTAGGAAAATCTGCATTCTATTATTTCTCAATCATAGAAAGAAGATATAAAGAATCATATTACATAACCCTCTTTTTGAAACAGGACAATATCATATGTAATATATAAATAAGTAATAAATAAAACAGGACCAATAGTTATTTTTTAATTCTAATCCTTGTTCTCCATCACAATAGAAAGATGTCAAAGGTTATGAATAAATGTTTATTAATTAGGTGAACAAAGTCAAGTAGGGTTAATTCTAAACCGTTGCTGAATTCAAAATGAATTGTTTTGAATGAATTGTTTTGAAATGTTTCATTTCTGTTTGCATTGTATTTGTGGAGTCCTTAAACTTTTGTTTAAAAAATAATGGATCTTACATTATATACACAAATGCTAGAATCCTACTCTTATGTTTCTACTAAATCATTGAGTTTGTACACTTAAGTTATGTTAATGATTTGCTGAAATATAGGTGGTACAAAGTTGTTTTAATGGTTTGGTAAAAGGCACTACCAACAAACAAGAAGATGCAAAGTGAATAGTTATCAAGGACTTCATCATAAAAATAGACTTGGGCAAACACATATGAGTCAGTCTTTTAGCACCACAAAGTATGTTTTTAAATGTTCATCCTTAGATGTACAGAAGCTGTATCATCAGAAGGAAAAATATTGAACCAGAAAATAAATCTGAATAGAACTGGTTTAACATATTCAGTTCAATATTTTCTGGGTTTGGTCTGCATGTTTGAGTTGGCCTCTACTGTAATGTACTCAAGATTTGAAGAGTTAAGTCCTCAGTATCTTACAAAGAGGTAGTATAGAAGAGTGGACTCTGCTGCTAGACTTCCTGGTCAAATCCTGGATTTACGACTATTTACTAGCCTATAACTTGGGCAATTTCCTTAACCTCTCTGAGTTTCAGTTTGGTCATCAGTAAAATGAATAAAAAGAATATTTTGAGAACTAAATGTCTTAATACATTTAAAGTGCTCAAAAGAATGGGATATAGTAAGTATTCAATACATTTCTATTATTAAGTTTTCACAAAAATCTACTTTGCTCTTGTTCTTTATTTTTAACATCTTTATTGGAGTATAACTGCTTTACAATGGTGTGTTAGTTTCTGCTTTATAATGAAATGAATCAGCTTTACATATACATATATCCCCATATCTCCTCCCTCTTGCGTCTCCCTCCCACCCTCCATATCCCACCGCTTTAGGTGGACACAAAGCACTGAGCTGATCTCCCTGTGCTCTGCGGATGCTTCCCACTAGCTAGCTATTTTACATTTGGTAGTGTATATACATCCATGCAACTCTCTCACTTCGTCCCAGCTTCCCCTTCCCCTTCCCTGTGTCCTCAAGTCCATTCTCTATGTCTGCATTTTTATTCCTGTCCTGCCCCTAGGTTCTTCAGAATCTTTTTTTTTTTTTTAGATTCCTTATATGTGTGTTAGCATATGGTATTTGATTTTCTCTTTCTGACTTACTTCACTCTGTATGACAGACTCTAGGTCCATCCACCTCAGTACAAATAACTCAATTTTGTTTCTTTTTATATGGCTGAGTAATATTCCATTGTATATATGTGCCACATCTTCTTTATCCATTCATCTGTAGATGGACACTTAGGTTGCTTCCGTGCCCTGGCTATTGTAAATAGTTTGCTCTTGTTCTGATACTCATTGTTACAGTGTACCTAATAAGGAAGACTACAAAAAGGTCAATTCAATTTTCAATAATTCAAGTATTGCAGGACCTAAATACGATTTTTACTCAATAATGGCCTTCCTTGAAAAAGTATACTTAGTGGACTGTGCTTTTTGGCTATAAAATTCAAATTCAGAAACATGCTTCTCCCTGTGCCCCCCTTAAGGAGGTGACACAGTTAATGCTGAACTGACATAATACTCAAGCTGATAATGGCTAGACTGCTATACACAGGCCAAAAACGAAAAAGAAAAATATTCCTTTTGAGTTGGAATATACTGTTCTTTAGGCCCTTCACCTGTTTCTGATTTCTACCTGCTTGCATGGCAATCTTCCTCCCTGAATCTGGGGTTCGAGTCTTTCTCTTCCCCTCTCACACACTACATTTCCTGGTCTTCTGAGGTCCAAGGACAAGTAGTAAAATCACAGATTTTCATACATTAATGCAGAGAACACATATATACTTTTTAAAATATTTTTTTCCATTATGGTTTATCCCAGGATATTGAATATAGTTCCCTGTGCTATACTTAAATAAAAATAGATTAAAAAAAAACCCAGAAAACTAATCTTCCTAAACTTAATAAAATGATAAGATATTTTCAGTGTGGGAAATTTCATGGTTTATTTACAATATACTGGTCATGCTAAAATGTTAAAATCTAACTGTAAAGCTGTATTATATTCAAAACAAAAAATTTCCAGATTTCTATATTCCTTTGCAACTATTTGATAGACGCTTTTCTAGAGAATATTTGGTTACTTTGACACTTTGGGAAGTTTTTACTTTTTTTTTTTTTTTTTTGCGGTATGCGGGCCTCTCACCACTGTGGCCTCTCCCGCTGCGGAGCACAGGCTCCGGACGTGCAGGCCCGGCGGCCATGGCCCACGGGCCCAGCCGCTCCGCGGCATGTGGGATCCTCCCGGACCAGGGCACGAACCCGCGTCTCCCGCACCGGCAGGCGGACTCCCAACCACTGCGCCACCAGGGAAGCCCAGAAGTTTTTACTTTTTAATGTTAAAAAAAAGCTAAATATGTGACTATTAATTTTGGATTCCATGGGACTTAAATTATCCTTGTTATTTTATTCCCGATTAATGAAATAGCAAGAACTCTGAAAGGGGACTTCAGTAAAAACAAACGGCATTGGAGAAGAGAAAGCCAGGAAAGGGGCTTCCCTGGTGGTGGAGTGGTTGAGAATCTGCCTGCCAATGCAGGGGACCCGGGTACAATCCCTGGTCCGAGAAGACCCCACATGCTGTGGAGCAACTAAGCCTGTGCACCACAACTACTGAGCCTGTGCTCTAGAGCCCGTGAGCCACAACTACTGAGCCTGCGTGCTGCAGCTACTGAAGCCCATGCGCCTAGAGCCCGTGCTTCACAATAAGAGAAGCCACCGCAGTAAGAAGCTAAGCACCGCAATGAAGAGCAGCCCCCACTCGCCGCAACTGGAGAAAGCCCGCGTGCAGCAATGAAGACCCAACACAGCCATAAATATATAAATTAATTTTAAAAAAAAGCCAGGAAAAGAAAATGCATTTAATGAAATCTATAACAGTGCAACTCAAGCCGCAGTCATTGTGCTCTAGATCTCATTACAGGGAGTAAGACATTTTCTCGGAAAATTTACTTTCCAGACTATCTATTAAAATATAGTATGAAAATTGCCCCATTGTAAATGGAATCTAGTGATAACTATGTGCTTCTGGATTTAATTACACATGACCTGGACAATGATACACCTGGAACCAGTGAGGCATGGGCACCTGCTCTTCTTGTATGCTTATGATTCATCTCACTCATTTAATCTGTAAGCACCTTGGGAAAATACGATTTCCTCTCTTCAAGCTACTTAGTATTATACAACTCCCCTTTGTTTCTTTTTCATATGTATCTTTCTTTTTGTTACAATTTCTTTGATTCTAAGCAACTTTTCGTTATTATACAGCCTACGAAGCACCAAATGAAGTATTAAAACAGAAAACTAGAAAAGATCCATATTGTGCTTACCAACATAAGTTCCCACCAGAAACTGACTCCAGGTAAAATTAATGATTAACCCTCTGGGCCATTTTGAGAGAGCAGGAGAATGACTGAGAGCTGGGGAGGGCTCTAGGTGGGGAGGAGTACAGAGATTGCATTCAAGTTGCATTATTATGTGAGCATTTCTAGTAAACTGCCTCAATTAAACTGGAACAGGACCTGTATCTTCAAGCATCCAGCAGTTTGTTGCGATTTGTTTTCTCATTCTAAATGAATATTCACTTTTTCACATAAGTTTGTAAGCACGATTTTGGACTCTTTTGTTATTTAAGAGGGCGAGTGTCCCTTTCTCAGAAACTGTATACGCATCAGGTCCCACAACACCTGGATCTGTCCCTTTGTCCCATATTGACTGATATTTCTTGTGATCACTCACCTTCCAGCAGTGGTCTTCTTGGGTATTCGAATGAAAATCTTATTTGTACTAATAGCAAAAACAAATATAAATTTTTAATTTTAAAGTTTTCAATGTATTTCAAAATATATTATGTGATAGGCCCTCACAATAAACTGTAATAAAGAAAATACTGATGTCACTTTCTACTATAAATGAAAGAACCTAAATTCACACATAATAATTAATTCATATAGACACCTTTTATTGAGCTCAAGCTGAGAAGAGTTAAAGAGGTGGGCTAGTGCTATTTTAACATGATCTTCCATTTCTAAAAAAATGCATTATTTATTCTGAGAGAAACGGGGTGAGAATTAATTTGGAAGGAAACGAGGTCCTGCATCATATTTACCAGTATTTTATTTACCCACCCTATACTAAATGCATGCCTAAAGAATACTAAATGACTAAATAACAAGAGAATTGAAAAGTGAACATTAAATATATCAGGCTTGTAAACACTAAATATATCTGGCTAGCTTTGAATTTTTTAAAATGGAGCCAGGATTTAATTGTTCAGGCTTGGGGTTTTTGTTTTGTTTTATTTTCAATTTTAACTAAATGAAAATCATTTGTGTGTATGTTATCTTTCCCTAATATTTCAGTTTAAATGATTAAAAAACATTTTACAGGATGACTGCTTTTATTTTTAAAATAAGCTGCATAGCTGCAGAGTCCCAGAGAGAAATAGCAGCAATACCACACAAGGCGGTTAAACAGCTTATGAATTAAACTCCATATAAGCAAATTTCTTTGTAAGTAATTTATATTGTATGGTAAACTTGTATCCAACTAGAACAGCAAATTAAAACATTAATCACATCTGTAAAATTTAGGGCCTTGTGCATACAGAAAAAAATTATTAGGGAAATACATTTTCTTGTATTGCTGAAATAAATATTCCACATATGGAAGCCAGTCTAATCCTTCTCATTATAGTGTGGATGAAGATGAACATTAAGCCCATATAACATTTCTTCCTGAATTAGTCGATAGCTCATTTTAGTAGGTAGCACATATTTCCAAACCTGAAATGTCCACATTCAGTCAGATTTGCAATCCTCTTTTCCTTCGCTGCTCAGGCTTTCCATCACTGTTAGGTAACCACCGTGATTATTCCATATCACATACTGATGAGATGGCAAAACAGTTACAAGCTTTCTTCCCTGCATTAAGCAGGTTGTAAGCCATGGAAAACGAACTTGCCCTGAAATTATCAAGCATTCCAGTACTCTGTAGCTGCACCCGTGCAGGCAGCCTGCCAAAAGATATCCAAGACATCAGCCCCTATTCTCAAGCACATTTTAATCCAGCTGTTCTTCACAAAACATCCAGCATGCTTTGATTTACTGCTCTACTTAATTAGAATGTAGAGTATGAGGGACCATCTTATGCACGAGATAAGCATCCTGAATGATAGTTTAAACTTTATAGAATGTGGTGGCGTTTTTGTTTGTTTGTATGCTTTTTGTTCTCATAACCAGATAGTGAAATGTATGTGCTGCATTTCTGGCATTAGCCAATTGAAACTAAATATAAAGGGTGACTATATGCAAAGAAAGCAAAACAGACATATTGCCAATCAGCATTCTACGTGCAGTCAAGGCAGTGTCCACTTCAAGATGTCATTGCTGAATGAAAAATACCACTAAGGGTACTCTGTTGAGCCTAAGTTCAGGAAAGAAAAAAATAAAGTGTTTTAAAATTCTGGGCTGCACATTAGAATTTTAGGGATCTGAATGGGATTCTGAGGAAGTTTTACAATAAGAAAGTAACTGTGCTACTTATTAGGCCTTTCCTCCGAGGATACAGCTTTACTGAGAGACTACCCCAGAAAGCTTCAAGCAAGCTCCTACCTGCTCTTACATTGGAATAGAGGAGGGTTTTCTAATAAGTAAAAGAAATTTCAAAACCTAGATTTAATTCTGCAGATGATAATTTTAAGGATTAGCCCCCAAATCCCTCACATTCCTTGCAGATGGAAAAGTGAGGATAAACATTGTAAAATACTAAAAAATTTGGTAATACTGGGTGTTTTGGGCTCTAAGATAAATTAACCCCATTATTTCACAAAATTAAGTTAGAACTTTTGTTTGTTATTCTGTACCTAGTTACTGAGAAGAGATATTATTTCCTTAAAAGATCCAATATTATTGCTCCCCCAGAGGAGATGATACATTACATAGAACCTATACTTTAGAGACACATATTACATAACCATGACTGAAGTAATCAATTGAATTTAAGGTGTTGTTGAATCCACAGAAAAGAAAACATTAGATTTTCAGGGAGTTTCTAATCATACGCTTACTCTAGTTTTTACATCTGTTTTTTCTAATGTAAACCATACCAAGAGCTATAAGGGAAAAAAAAGAAAGAAAGGAAAAGAAAGAAAGAGAAAGAAAGAAAGAAAGAAAGAAAGAAAGAAAGAAAGAAAGAAAGAAAGAAAGAAAGAAAGAAAGATATTTTTTATATTTTCTCAGTAAAAGATACCATATTTTATAACTCATATATTTGGGGTTTAAAATATTATAAAGCTGCTTTTTGTAATATAAAAATTAAATAGTGTACAGAATATAGCTAATTAATATTGTATACTAACATGACATTAAATACATTATTTATTTTTCATGGCCATATTTCATGACCAAGATAGGAATGTTATCTTTTAAATAGCAACAATGTTGATGGCCCTTTTCAGCAGAAGATACACACTCACTGCAGCTTATATTTTAGCACTTTATATTTATACATTTATAGAAAGTGGCATAAAATGTTTTTCTTCCAAATGTCCATTTCAATGTTTTAATGGTTAATTTATATTTCATGCTACTCTTTGGACAGTTATATAAAGTTTCACTGAGTTGTATATATGTGACACCAAAACACTTAGTTTTGTAGAAAAATATTCAGCCAAATCTTGAGTTGATACTACTTAAGATGAAACACCTTTCAGATTTTTTTTTTTTTTCCTAGCAAGTGATTGTTTCAGCACCAGGTATTCATTATCTGTATTCCTATTCCAAAACCTACTCCTATCATTCCTGGAATTCCTAAGCAATAAATGTTACCACATAGGTTTCCTAATATATGCTGTGTAATTAAAAATTTTTGCTTATTAAGCAATAAGCATAATGAGTGACACTGCTCCGTAAATGAAGGCATATAAACAGGGATGAAAAATAAGAACAAGGAGGGGGAGGAAGAGAAAGAAGAGAATGAGGAGGAGAAGGAAAGAATTTAGGAACTGCAGAAATTTGCTTCAAACCAGGGCAGTGGTTACTGAAGTAGGATCCACAGAACAGTAGTTCTGTAAAATGCTTAATGACAACAAAACATAGGTCGTGAGGTGAAACACTCTGGATAACACTGCACATTATAACCTCTCTTGAAATTTCACATGTGTTAATATTCCAATACATGTTAACGGCTCAGCCAACTTCCCCAGTAGAGAAACAAGTTTAATTTTGTTAAATACTGCAGTAGATACAGAGATGCATCACCCAGCTCCCCTTACAAGGAAATATGTTCTCCCAGCTGCAGGGAGCATGTCCAGCAGACAGCCCCAGCCTTCAGCTGTGGGGCAACACCCTTCTGTTGTTTGGACCAGGAGTCCTGCCATGCTGAATCAATGCAGCACACTCTGACAAGCAATCCATGCTGGTCAGCATCCCTGCAGGTGTGCTGTTGCTTCATCCCAGCATGCATCCCGGCATCCCATTCCACTTCTTCCTCTGTCCTGTCAGTCTTGCTTCCTCCCTTTCTTTGCACGAGTGTTGATCTCCCAAGTTCTGTCTCAAGAGTCTGAATCTACCCAACCTGAAACAACTATGTTCCTAATCTAACAACTTAGTTTGACCACATGATGCATTCCCTAGCACCTGCTTTGGGGAAAGCTGAAATAAAGGTTTGGAGGCAAAAAGTTCCTTTACCAAGACTAATGCACAGGTTGTGCTAAATCTATTCTGAAAAAATTGACTCTTTAACTCTGCATCTCTGAGTTGTCCAGTAGAGAAATCAATGGACTTTTCTCTCCTTGACCTCATAATCTTTATAATTTTACTGCAAGCATCATCTAATTTTTTTTCTCTTGAATTAGAGATGTAATTTTGTGGCAAAAGTCCTTTATATTTCAGTTTTAAATGTTCTTTGCATTTTAATTCTAAAAAGTAAAACATCCAAGGGGCTTCCCTGGCGGCGCAGTGGTTCACAGTCCACCTGCCGATGCAGGGGACGCGGGTTCGTGCCCCAGTCCGGGAAGATCCCACATGCCGCGGAGCGGCTGGGTCCGTGAGCCATGGCCGCTGAGCCTGCGCGTCCGGAGCCTGTGCTCCGCAACGGGAGAGGCCACAACAGTGAGAGGCCCACGTGACGAAAAAAAAAAAAAAAAGTATAACATCCAAATAGTCACTTTTCCCCGGACAAATTATTGTCATCAAATGTGGAACATTTGACCTAAAGTTGAAACATTTTAATAGATGTAAAAATAGTCCAAAAGAAAAATATTTACCAGAACAAATTAAAATTCTTGCATTCTGCTGCTTTTATATATGAACTTTAATAAAGAAAAGAAATTATTCACCTTTTCTTGTTCTGAATTTTAGATAGGCCATGTTATGACAAGATGAAGACAAGTTGTAAACACACTAAGTATATATTTAGTGGTATTTAAGATATGGTTACACTTAAGGTTTGAAATACGGTTAATTTTAATGATCATTATTTTATGTATATGTTTTGCATTTTTCAGTTCTGAGGTTTACTTGGGGTTATGTATGAGATGATTTTTTTCAAATGCCTAGTGAACAATTTCCCTAATCTATTTTGACAAATACAATGAGCACTGTTACCATTGCTAGGTAATAATAATAGACATGTTTTATCTCCAAGTTGTATAGACATGTTCTATCCCCAATTGTGTACATATTTATTAAGCATGAACATATTATACAGAACATATATTTACAGCTTTCAGCCAAAAGTAAACAAAGAAATGAAAAAAATGAACCAGAATGACTACAAAACAACAACAAAGCAAACAAAAAACCAGGAGATTCAACCATAGTACCAGAGTAGAGAAGGTGGGTGTGGTGACAATGGCCATTTCTCTAATATCAGTAGAACTTCAATTTCCTTTCATTTTTGGAGAAAGGGTGGAGTCTCAACACTTCGAACACATTTTGTCATGAGGGCAAAAAGGGATGCTAAATGGATTTCCTCAAGCTTACATCATACAGTCTATGCTGCTAGGTGTACCAGTCATACAGTTGCAAGTAAGCTAATGAAGAAATTAAATCACTTTCCATTTTTTGTCTCTTTCTTAAAGAGCTTGCATTTTGTGCTGACAGTGCATAGCTGATAAAATAGCAATTTTTGAAAAGCTTTCTCATTTAGCTACTCTCAGAACCCCTGCTGACATCACTGACATTTTCTCCAAATATGCAAATACTGAAAGTCACTTTCTAAGATGCATGCATATATTTCCAAAAATGTTATTATTTTATGATCAACTAGGCATAAATGCAGAGGCAGACTAGTTTACTGGCTTTGTAATGCCACATTCATGAAATGACTTTTTTTAAAAATGAGGTTTCATAGGAATCTGTCACAGCCTCGTAGATCTTTAAAGGTGAGTTATTCCTTTTATATAGAGTGGGGGTTATTTTAAGGCCTTCCCATTATATAAACATAAAAATAGGAGTAAAAGCCCATAAGCTCAGCAAACTCAAAACTGGGTGACAATGGCAATATTATCATTAAACTCAACACACAACTTTTAAAATATAATGCACATGCAGTGGGCACGAATACTATCTTATTTAAATGTCTGTATTAAGCACAACCACTCTCTGCTAGAAATGGGGGAAAAACAAACAAGTCATATTCATCAAAGTAATTGTGTAGGTACTTTCAGTACCAAAATGCCTAGAATGAAGGATTGAACTGCTAACGGCAGCAGTGACAGCCATGAATCATGGTAGGCTACTCCAGGGCCTTTACCACCATAAAACAAAAGATGTAGATGAAAAATGCTGCAATTAAGTGATTTGATTTCTGCCCCCTTTTTCCAACTGCATTCGTGCATGGCTGCACAGCAAAGATTGATGGGAAAAATTACTCTACGTGATCTCTGACAGAGCCTTGGAACAATTCTATAAGGGAGAAACATACAAATCAAACCAGCTTTCTTGTATTCAAACAAAATAATACATATAAAGCAAATACTTTAGCCTATATCCAAAGCACCAAAATTTGCATGCACACATAAATTGTTGAGAAATGCTCTGCTATCAAAACCAAACTCATAGATTTTCCAGCTAGTTGGGTTATACTGATATTTGTTTAAATAAATGTTCAATCAGTACTGCTGAGTGGCATCCTCAATATGTCTGTGCACTGAGAACAAATTACAGATACAAATTTGTGGAGGTAAAACATTCTTATCTTTTATATCAATAAATTATTAATGAAAATACACGCAAAATAAAATAATAGAAAACTTCACTGACTGTTCAACTCCCCTGTCATTATAGTCATTTAGAGGGGCATTTTTAGTGGGTATTCACAACTCAGTTGGGGTCCTACATACAAAAGAATCAGACTTGAACACCAGGGAGTATTTTACTGTGGTTGGTATGTACATTTAAAAGATGCGAAATTTGCAACACCCACTGAATAAAATAAACAATACTGCTCATATGAAGAAAGGTATTTCTTCTTATCAGAGGCTAAAGTGAAATTACGTGTGTTTCATTTCTTGAGGAGAGATGGTCACCCAACTGCAGTTTACTGTAAGAAATGTACAATTAATTTAATTTGAATTTATACAATAGAATTGCCCCCTCCATCAAAGGGGAAAAACGTGTATACTTGACTTTGTTATGTGTACCGCGGCTGTATTTAATTGCTGCTAGTATAGTGATGTTGAATTGGGTAAATTCTTACATTCTATCTGTAGACCTTTACATATCTGTCTTTCAAGTATTGTGGTATTTTAAATAATGAGTTAGAGGAAGATTTTGCAAGACAGTAAATATTTTCACTTCTTCTATTGATTTCTGCCTCGTCAGGACTCTAAAAATATGTTGTACTGAAATTAGTATTTTACTATGGCTTTTCAGGGAGTTACCTTAAAAAAATGTGTAGCCACTGCTTATGTGCTTAATTGTTGTGGTTCTTTCATTGTCTATCAAGATAGGAAACCCCAGGGTCCCAGGGCCAGAACTCATTAGTGGATTTTCTGACTTTAATAATGAGGAAATCTGTGACATACCAGCATGGTTTGATAAAATATCACAGACTTGGAAATCAGGAGACCTGCATTCGTCACTAATTAATATTAGGTCGAACTATATGAAATCACTATTTTTGTAGGTCAAAAACAGCTGGCTATCACAATTATCGATACAAATGGTTCAACCTATATTACTTTGGTATAGGCTAAGCACTCAGCTTCAACTTCCTCATGTGTAAGCAGGCAAAGTGACCATTTCTTATTCTTACAAGTAAGTACTTAATATACGTTATTCAAATTTTACATTTTTATCTTCATCTGATTGGTAAATAAATCTTATACTTTACCAATGATCACTAAATGTCAACAATTATTATGCATTCACTAAGTATCTTAAGATGTAATTAAGATATACATTAAGTATCTTCAGTACGTATTTTGTAAGTAATCAAGGTAAATCTAACTCTATAATAAATTCATTCAGTGAAATTTCTTCAAGAATTCATTTAGTCCTTCCATTTATAAATGGGTTTTTAGTGTATTTATTGGGACACTTGAAAGACTTTTCATTCAATTTTTAATAGACCATACCTTTCTTGTATAAAAACAAGAAGTATAAGTAGAAAAAATCATGCCTGAGGATGAAATGGAAATATAAATATAATCATGATCAATGTGCTGTAACTGAGCTAAAAATTTGGCTCTGAGCTTCCTGGAAGACTGAGTAAAGAGGGAAATAATGTTGATGTCTTTTTATATGTTTTATCTTTTATGTTTAGATTCTTAAGGTCAGGAGGCATATCCTCTAATTCATTTGGATATTCTAAAGTAATCACCCCTCCTTTTTCTCCTCCTCCTTCTAGTCACCATTTTTCTTCTACAATGAGACTCTTGGAAGCAACTAAATAGATCAGTATAGAAAGCTATATTCTACAGAGAATTCTCATTATTACATTACTTAACATTTTACATTTTGGGACATAGTGGTATATGTGAAAATGCTTGCAATATAACCATGTATTGAAGATAGGGTCAATATAACCTTTAAATACTCAGCCTCCCGATAGCAATACATTTAAGTTATTTTCTAGAAATAAGAAAACCGTAGTGCTATCCTAAGAATTTTAGACTATATCCATAATGTAAGTGATAGATAGTATCTACTAAAGCTAAAAAACATAATATATAAAAATACCAATTTTATAGTATTTTTATGTTTTTCAGTAAGGTATAACTGACACACAACAAACATACAATATGTTTTAAGTGTATAATTTGATAAAATTTTGGCATAAGCACACAGGCATGAAACTATCACCACAATCAAAATAATGAACACATCCATCACACCCAAGTCTCATCAAGCTCTTCTGCAACCTCACCCACCTGCCTCCTTGTTCCTCTTACTGATGTGTTTTCCTGTGTTTGCATTTCTGTAACTTTTATACAAATGGAGTCATGTAGTATGTCTTCCTTTTTGTCTGGCTTCTTTCATTCAGTATAATTATTTTGACACTCTTCCATGCTGTTGTGTTTATCAACAGTTCACTCTTTGTCAATCTGAGTAGTGTTCCATTGTATGGATTCACCACTTTTTAAAAACAGCTGTTTACCTGTTGATGGGCATTTGGGTGGTTTCTAGTTTGGGCTATTACAAATAAAGCTGCTATGACCATTCATATTTTCTCTTGATACTGTTAAGAGAATGAAAAGTCACAGACTGGGAGAAAATATTTGCTAAGTATATATCTTCTAATGAACATGTATTCAGAATATATAAAGAAATCTCAAAACTCAATGATAAGAAATCAAACTACCCATTAAAAATGGGTAAAAGATTTGAATAGGCACTTAACCAAAGAAGTTATACAGATGGCAAATAAGCACACATGAAGGTTCTAAAAATCATTAGTCATTAGGAAAATGTAAACTTAAATCACAATAAGATATCACCTACTGGAATGGCTAAAATTAAAATGAATGGCCACACCAAGGGTTGGCAAGAATGTGGAAGAATTATCAATTTCCATACAATGCTGGTAGGAATGTAAAACGTTACAACCTCTTTGGAAAACAGCTTGGCAACTTCTTAAAAAGTTAAAGATATACCTATCACATGATTCAGAAATTAACTGTGAAAACTGACTTTATTAAAAGACTATCATTAGCAAGCTTGAGGCTAAGAGAGAATAATGCTTCTGGCTTGGCATACTTTCTGTTAATGCTTACCTCCGTAACTTTTTAACAATACAGACTTTACATGCCATCTATATGTCATTGATTTCCAACTTTATGGCTTCTCCATTGTACTCCAATGTACATCCAATGCTTACTTGATTAGCCCCTCAGAAGTAGTTTTCTTCTAGGTTCCCCATCTCAGGAAATAGTACTACACACCTAGTTGCTTGACCCAAAATTCTAGGAATCATACTTGATGCCCTCCCCTCCCTCACTACTCCCCTCATTGTCCCCCATACCCAATCCATCAACAAGATCTGTTGTATTTACCTCCAAAATGTGTCCAGAATCTGTCCAGTTATCTCCATTTCTGTTTAATACTTCCCTAGTGCAAATTTCCATTATCTCATTATATTGCTGTAATAAATTTCTAAGAGCTCTCTTTATATTTACTCAAATTCCTAATTTCTACAATCTATCCTTCCTACAGAAGCCAGAAAACTCTTTTAAAAACCTAAATTAGATAATATCACTCCCCTTCTTAAACCCTTAAATAGCTTTCCTTTGCAATTTCAATAAATCCAAACTCTTCACAAAAACCTAGGTCATCAAATTTTGGGCTCTTGCATACCCAACTCTACTCTCACTACTCCAGACACAACTGGCTTTCTTTCTGCTCTTGGAACACTAAGCTCATTCTCACATTTGGCCGGTTACACCAGACCTAGTGCCCCCAGATCTTTTTTTATACCTGGTTCTTTTTTGCTATTCAGTCATCAGCTCAAATATCTTCTCTCCAGTGAAGTTTCCCTGACTACCAAATCAAAATTAGCACTCCTCCATCACCCCTTATACTATTTTCTCATTCAATCACCAAGCTATCATATTAATTATTTTGTTTTCTTGTCTATTGTCTGTCTTGCTTCCTCTGGGACATTGTCAATATTGTCAAAATATTGAAATCTTGTCAACATTGTTTTTCCAGTGCTTAGGAAGTAGGGGGGACAGTCAATTAATATATAATGAAGAATTCTTTTTTGGAAGATACATTTGCACGGAAATTAAAGGTAATTTTACCTCCCAAATATCACTTTTTATGTGTTTATTTTGTATTTTTATTTGCTTTACTTACGAGAAAATATATAAAAGTTGAGGTTAAAAAGAAGAAAAGGGAAACACTAAATTTGAATGTGAAATTTTGCCATAGAGTAACAGGTCTTATACTTTTCATTTTAAGTAACTGGAAGGTTAGGGAACTGTCACTTGACATGGCAGTCATTCTGGGGAAGGACTAAAGCATAAAGCAGGCACTCATACTACAGTCTTCTGTCTCCATTAATCAAGTTTATAGCAGCCACATGTAGCACCACCAGATGCTGGAATTTTTAGTACCTAGAAAATCCTGATTTTTTACCAGATGCCCAATAACTGGGGGGTGGGGAGTGGAGGAAGCATAGCAAGTTACACTATTTCTTTGTTTTCCACAAGGGGTTAAATAACAGGTATTTGGTCAGCTTCTATAGCCCCAGGAACAAATATTTCCTTTGATTAGTCCTAGGAGCTTTGGATGTCATAGGACCTGATCCAAAGGAGAAAAATGACAGAACCCTACAAAAAATAACTTTTCTTTTCCATGGGTGATAATTCTTAATGGTGACACTATCCTGGAAAGTCATCCCTTCTTTCCAAAATGGCAGTTAATGTGACATTCAGAAGAAAAGAAAATGACCCTTTCATGCAGAAGATATGAAAAAATGGAACCAGCAAAGTCAATGAATCTAAGTGACTTGCTGGCCATGGAAGTGAAAAAGCATCCTTAATGTATAGCCAGCCACAGAGCACACAGCTGGAGTGAAGAGGAGGGAAACATAAAGCAGGAACATGCAATGGCCACAGGAAAAGTAAGAGAGCCCAGGACAGTGGCCTCAATGAGGGGTAGTGGTGAGAGAATAATGGAGAAGAGTCCATTTAGTGTGCCATTTCCAGA
This sequence comes from Kogia breviceps, assembly GCF_026419965.1. NCBI lineage: Eukaryota > Metazoa > Chordata > Mammalia > Artiodactyla > Physeteridae > Kogia > Kogia breviceps. Next base: position 31,206,698 of record NC_081322.1, on the reverse strand, counting down.
GACAAATTGTGTAGGGAAAAGTGGAAGGAGGTGAAAGGGCTAGCAGTGAAAGCAGCAAAGACCTTGAGCTGATAAAAATGGAACACTGAAAAAAGGCAATCTATAAATTTCACCCTACCTCATGTGGGAAAATGGGCCAGAAGAGGCCTATTGAGAAAACCAAGCATAATTCATGTTATAAAGAGAGTTTAAAAGGGGAAATTAGCATCTCTACCACCGACACTCAGTTATGTTTAGCTTAATTGATTCATAAGTATGACCATTAGTTTATACATGATGTAAGATTTGCTTATCTATTATATAAACTCATTTTTAATTTAAGCTTAAATTTATAAACCTTATCAGATAATTGGCTATGTCCAATATAGTAGAGCTTTGAATACCAATCAAATGCCATGAAGAAAGGACAGAATATTCTTGATTTGATTTGTTATAACCCAACTTCCCTGACAAGGTAGATAGAGAGGAGGAAAATAAATTGGAATATTGAAAAGGCATGAGTATGAATGAACAAAATGAAAAATACAAATTACAAATGAAGGAGAAAATGTTTCTTTTCTTTAGCATAGGACCAATAGGGAATATCTTACAGGAAGTATCAGTAGGAGCATAAGAAAGTGGATAGGTTTTTTTTTTTGGAGCAGAAAGTAACCTAGACTCTCTGGGAGATTGAGAAATGTTTCTTTTCTCCTGGGTTTCTATTTCTCTAACTACATCAATCTATCCACCTTTATCTATCTATCTAAAAAAAAAAGTCTAATTCTTTTAGAAATCAGATAGCTACAAAAATCAAAGGGGGTAATATAGAATTTATCTAGAGTTGGAGAATATGAATATGATTTGGGAAATTAAGTCAAACAAGAGCAAAAGATTATCTTAATTTCAACAATTGTCTACGAGAAGTTCCAAATTGCCTCAATTCATTTTCTTTTTTATGTAGTAAACTCACAGCAACTTACAGTCAATGAAGTAAAAACATATTCAATATTCACTCAACAAACATTTACTGAACCTTCTCTTTAAGAGGATATGCTTGGCCCTATGTTCAGGACCATCATTCCCTTGGAGAGGAAGAAAAGAATTTTGATTCCATTCCATATCCCATAAACTGAAATGTAGCATTTATATTCCCAGTGTGGATATGAAGCCCCCAAAACAAAATTATAGTTTTGATCACAGATTATCCCTCAAAACTGTTCAGGCTTTAATTTTTAATGCATTCTAGTATATAAAATTTAAGGTCTTTAGTAACTTCAAATAGATTTAATGAAAAAATGTTATTCAATTAGTTTCCTTTAGTATATTTGATCCATGATATTCAGAATACTAATTAATGAGTTTTTAAAATGTAAGGACTCAGGGATTTAATAACGTGAAACTTCTTTTACTGAAAAATAAAACTATGGCTATATTCACTATAATTTGATATTTCATATGATGTAATTACTATTTTTAAGTTCACATGTCTTGAAATCTGATGTAAATGGCTTCACGGAAATAATATTTTAGCTTGTAAATTCATTATTTTAAAATTTAGTATACTTCAGGAGTTAAGCAGAAGATCAGCCAAAATCCACATTTTTTTTCCAGTCATGTAGTCTAAATATATAATAAAATGTATAATGTCATTTTATCTCAAACATTTTACATTTAGTGGTTGTAAGTTATATACTAACCAATCTTGTATGAGTAAATGCATAGTGTTAAAACGTGACTTTTTAAAACTAAACATATTTAAGAGAGTATGTAACATTAAGAGGATCAGTCTTTAAGATTTTTAGAGTAGGGATAAATATAAATGAAACTTAAGAGCTTAATTTTTACAACTTCTCAAATATATTGAATTAAACAAATTTCCTTTATTTAAAAAATTGTTTATTCTTTTTATCATCAGTTCTATAGCACATTTAAATATAACCTACGTATTTCCTGGAAAAAGTCAAAAGTTTACAATTATTTTTAGCAAAAATAATTAACTTTCTTGAAAACTACTTCCCTTCTAAAAATATAGATACACAATTTGTACAACTTAAGTTATGAGTGATAGATTAGCATTATTATTAAAGAATTATACATACCTTGGACAAGAAATATTAACAACATTAATAGCTACAATTTATTATGTGCCTACTAAATCCCAGGCCTTATCCCAGGCCCTTTGCATATATCATAAAATAGTCACAACAGCCCTGCAAGGTATAGTTTTTTTTTTCATTTTTACAGCTGGTACAACTGTGCTTCAGTCCAGGTAAGCACTTGCACGAGGCCAAACAAGTGGAAGAGCTGGAATTCAACCGCAAATCTCTGTCACTTCTGTCTGGGAGCTTTGACTGTATTCATCTATGATAAATTACATGCAGATATGCTTCCTAATTTTTCAAAATTCACTATCAATTAAAATGTTTTCAAAAAGAACATCTGACAACAAACCAGCCACAGGCTTCATTAAAGTACTGAGACATTTGGGGACCATGCTGCTGATATTAACAATGCCCAAAGTTTGAATTTTAAAATTTCACTGTTTGTAGTATAATCATGTTAGTTGAGACAGAAGTGATTCCAATTTCATTTTCAAACACGTGTTTTAGACTGCTTTTGAAAAACAAGGGGTAGCTGTACTGGGTAACTACTGTGTGATACCCACTCCAGTAGAAAGTTATACTTACACTTAACAGTACAAATATACACATTTATTGAATGCTTACTGTGGGTGGCTAAGTGCTTCAAATGCATTATTTAACTTTTTTAACAACCTGTGAGAAATACTGTTATCATGATTTTACAGGTAAACTGAAGCACATAGGCATTAATCAGTTTACCCATAGCCAAGTAGCTAATAAGTAGAAAGGCTAAGTTTAGATTCCAAATTTGCCCAACTCCAAAGTCCAACACTCACCACTAAGCTATCCTGCTCTACATACAGTGGCCTTTAGAAGTGGACATCATTCAAGTTTCTACACACGGTCTAGGGTATGGGCCTGTGATCATACCTAGCTGTGGGCTGAGCCTACAGTAAGAAAGGCAGTGGCTGCAGCTGTGTCTTGGCTTCTTGCCACACTTCAACTCGGGGAAAATTCATTTCTTCACTTTAAAAGTGAAGCGTATTAGGTAATCTCTAAGATCCACTAAAGCAATAAGAGTATTAAGATCCCACTAACACATTTTATTTATGTCACTGAACATTGTAGCTAAAAGTATAACTGAAGTTTTGTTGTTGTTTTACTATTACTTCTGTCCCTCCCCATAGGCACTGTAGAGGTTTTAAGCATGAACAGACTGGAGACACAGAGAGCTGGATCCTAACTCCCACCCTGTTCTACTAAGGCATGCGTGACCTTGGAGAAGCCGCCCAGCCTGTCTGTGCTTCTGTTTGTTAATCTGTAACAGGAAGAAAATACCAGTACCTATCCCAAAGGATTGTGTGAGAAAAAAAAAAAAAAAGTGCTTGGCACAGAGTAAACTCAATAAAAGTTAACTATTATTATTTGGAATTATTATTATGTTACGAGACTGAAAAGTTATATTATACAATTTATGTTTAATTGCTAAAAAATTCACACAAAAAGTAATTAGGACAAAATATTCACTGCTAGTACACTCTGGATGAATTTTAAAATTATATTTATATATGTATATATGTGCATGTGTATTACACACGTGTCTATGTATATGTGTGTATGTACACATGTAACACATATACACATTTCCCTAGCATTAAACATCTACTTAAACATTCAGTTTTTACTTGCATTTTGGTCTCTTTTTTCTCCAGTATTTTTAGATGGTATGGCTGACAAGATCAGCATCAGACTTAGATAGAATGATAATATGCAAAAGCACACAGAATTCTCACATGTATAAATGCGTCTAGTTATTTTAAGACGTTTCATGGGAACTACTAAAGTGGTGGGGACGGGACAATGATGCATCAACTGAATTAATCACTATCATCACTTTTCTAAAGAAAAAACAAAGCAACTTCAGCACACTCAATCATCAGAAACACAAAGAGAATGGAGCCGCATAAAACCAAGGCTGGGTCCACATTCTTGGGTAGGCCATGTTGTTAAAATTTGCTACACAGTTCCTGAACTCTGAAATTCCTCTTTATAAGTATCATGGAGGTTTCATGGAGGTTTTTTTTTTTTTTTTAAATTTGCTCTCTTGTTTGTTTTTTATTTGTTTTGTTTATTTGTTTGCTTCTTTACAAATAGAAATTCCAACTGTTTTACAGGACTGTGGAAAGCCTTGGAACCTGATATTTGAGACTATCAATGAATTTAACCTGATAGTGAAACTCAAAATGACACAGATAGTAAGTTTCAAAGATACATGGTTGAGAAAGGTAGCTTTTTTTTTTAATGCTGGCAATTCTAAGAAGATGTGAGGCTGTTTAAGTTTCACCAAAACTCAGCCATAAATATGGAAACAATTCCATGGCTTCCAGTTTTTTGTACTTTTTCCATAGATATGATTGCTTGCCATTGATCCAAATGCATTTCTGCCCCATGTACTGTTAACTAAAGAAAAACTCAGATAACAAGAATATCTTTATAAAGAGCTATGAAAATAAGGAATAGCCTCCACATTTACTTACTTTAGCAAGAACATAAAAAGGTAACACAGTCAGTTAATCTCAGATATTTCACTTACTATTTAATTAACCACAATCTAATATTTTGCCCTGTGTTTTATTTCAAAATACAGGAATGTCAAATAATGATTATATTATTGTTAGAATTAAATATATGGTAACCAATACAGTTGAGGCAACTGTATAAATATACAGTTGCCTCAACTGATTAGGAATAAATGGCTGGTTTGGTGGATTTTTAAATTTTATATTATTTGACTCTTTATATATGTATGCTAGGTCATCTTATGAGATATTTTTCCTCTTCATAGAACACTTTGCAAATGTTATCCTATAGATCAATGTTGGACTTGCCACTACAGACCACCAACAAACATAATACTGCAAAGATGGGATATGCTGAAGCAGCAGCTGTTAGTAGTTTCTCACATATGTGTGTGAAAGGAGAGAAAGAAAAATCTTTGTGCATTCTAGTTCATTCATAGAGCTTTGGGAATTAATTACAATTATACTGCTCAGTACTAACAGTGAGAATCAGGAAACAAATATTGGGGTATAAATATAAGAAGTGAGCCTAAAATTTTATGTCTACCTTCACTTACATTTTAATGTTTACCTTTATAATATGTATACATTTCATATTCATGTATAAGCATATATTATCCATGCATATATTGTATATAAATATAATAAAAGCTATTTCAGTATATATGAATAAGACAAAATAAAGGCAAATAAGTCACTTCTAAACAAAATCATCATCAAAATATACTGCATATGTTCTATTTGGAGGGTATGATTCAAATTATAGATATCACAGTTAGCAACAGTCCTCTGTTTATACCATCTGAAACAGCAGAGAGATGATCACTTAGCTTTGTTTTGGTTCCAATTCATTTTTTTTCAAGAATTGTAATTAAAAACTGCATTAATGCCACCAATTATGGCCTCCAAGGGACCAGAAACCCCATGTTACTCCGTGATGGAACACAACTGAGCTGCAAACATCCATTTACCATTATAATACTCATTAATCCTGCCAAAAACAACTCATTACGGGACTTCAAGGAAATCATCTCATAGGCAAACACAGCACAGAATCTGTCATTGTATTCCTCACAGCAAAGTTGCAGAGGTACAAACTGCTCAATGTCACTAATTTATGAAGCTTGAAAACTATGATTTCACGTTTTATCAAGCTAAGACCTTTACGTGAAAGAACTGGGCTAACCTCTCACCCTTTAAGCAAAATCTTAATAAGAAGCATTTTGACATAAAATCTCAGTAATACAAGCCTGAAAATTTTTACTCAACTACCTATCAAATTCTTCCAGAACCCAATCTCACCTCTTTGGATATCAACACGTCCCAAAGCGATAACAAAATACCCATCACATTCACTGTCATCTTCCTGGCTGGATCTAAAATAAAATATAAACCCTCTTTCTTTCTTTAGTCAATTGAATATATTCAAATATATCTGCTCCTTTTTCTATCCCTGGCTCCAGGGAGGTGCTGCAACCAGCATGATCTCTCTGAATGCTTATTGGTGATTTGATGTCACTGCTCTAGGTGGCAAATCAAGTCCTAAAATACCCTGCAGCAAACAAAACTTAGAGTTGTAAATTATCATTTTATAAGCAATTATTGCAAAGATGAACGATGAGAGATTTTAAATACATGAACAATGATCATGTTTCAAAACCAAAACAAACTCTTCTCTTTCTCTTCAACACTGTATTTCCTCTGATATTTCAGGACTCTTTGCTTAAGTAGAAATTATCTAAATGTGGTGTCTGAAAAATTTTTCTGAAGTAAGCTTAGATAAAATACAAAGAAGCTAATTTTAAAATATTTGGTTATACTTATTGTTGTTTTACAGGATTTGAAAGAAAAAAAAAGTTGTAAGAAAAATTTTCTCCAGTGACTATACAGTTTCTCTCATAAAATTACAAGAACTGAAAGTAAGTGATAATATGCAGTATCTGAAAACTAATAAGTGACCACCATTAATCAAGATTACTCTCTTAGAGTTTAAACCAAACTTACTTCATATGCTTTTAAAAATACCTATTCCACACAATTCTAATATAAAAATTAGCAATATTAGTCAAAATTGGTTGAATTAGTAGCAAAATGAGGTCTAACATGACTTCCTTCTACAAACAAATTCTGGAAGTTGATGCTTGGCATAAAAGTTGAAGAGAAACATACAATTTACAAATTGATGAAACAAAAAAAAATTATCCTTATTTTTCATTTTCAGCTTTCAGGATTGGGATTTAAATCTTGAAAATAGCTACAAAGCAGCTGCTGTGTGCTCACACCAGGATTTACCTGCTCAATTGTCAACCTTCTAAATTACAGAAGTTTCCTGCTAGACTCTATGTCCTGTGAGAACTCTGTCATACGCCACTGAGTCATCAGCTCTTGGCATCATGGGGAATACAATCTCCAAATGTTTAGTGAATTTAAAAATTGTTGAATTTTACCAGGATAATAGCCTGAGAACATGCAAATATCTACATTGTCTCTGCTGTGGGTCTTTTTCCCCCCACCCCAAGAAGATGCATTTGTTTTATACCCTAAGTTCTGAACTCCTTTCCTTGAAAAAGTGGGTGTGTTATGAGCAGGAAGCAGAAATTTTCAAAAACTAAAGAAAAAAATCCACATCTTGGTTTTTGTTGATGGAAGAAAGCTTAACTACTGAGAGGCAGGAGTAAGACAACTGGAAAAGAGAATGTTTTAGACTGACAGTCTTTTCCTCACCTTTGGGGGCCTTGATTTACTCTCTGCATCTAGGTCCTAGATGAAGCATTACTCTGGAACGTTTAATCCTTTGGAGGCTGGAAGCTTTGCCCAGAGCTGAGAGGATCAGAAGAGCTCTCTGAGGGCTGAGCTGGAGTCAGCAAGGTGTCTGCGATTTTGGAATAGCACTCCTGATTATGCCACGAGCTGACTGCTCTACAGGGGCAAGTAAAAGAAAAAAAGAGAAGGAAATCTCGGTTTAGGATACAATTCACCCATCCCCCAGTGTATCTGGCCCCTTATTAGACCAAGATATCTTCATGATTTCAGTGTAGGTCTGGATATCAGAAGCTAAAATAGATTAAATATGACTTTTAAAAAAGGAATATGAAAATTCCTATACTCTAGTTTTTTTGACCAAGATTTGTACCTGTACAGAATGAATGCAGAAAATCCCATACTCCTGTTTCTCCTTGCTAGTAGAGTTTCGATATGGATCTTAGTTTATCAGACTAAAAGCTGAACCAGTTGGAAACGAGTGAAGTCTAGCAGGTACTTCCAGCTCTTTTCCCAAACTACTAGCAAATAAGTACTTGCTTCTTTGATTGCATCCTTGTTCCAGGTGGGCATTAAGTTAGATGGGAGGACATGTTTTTTTTCTAGTTTTGTTTTCAAACTGTGAGGTGGGATGAGTAGGGAATCCTCAGTACAGTAATAGTTACTTAGTAGGTACTAAATCTTGTACGAGATAAAATATGAGAGATTTTTCCACAAAATGGGTGTTTTCAGGTTGCGAAAATGAAATGGCTTTAAATCTAACATGCAAATGGAAGTGAGTCATGTTTGGATGGGCACCATATTCACATTCTAGAGTTCCAAGTTAATGTAGAGAATACTAATCATAATAAATAAAAATAATTCTTAGTCTGCTGCATTTTACATGTTTCACAAAGACTGATGAGCAGAAAGAAACTAATTTACAATTTGTAAGTGGGCATTCTTTGGGATTAAAATACCAGTTCACGTGAATGTGTTGAAAGTGTCAAGCACTGTGTATTTCCTGGGGTACAGAAGACAGGACTTCCAGATCCCTCTGAGATGTGGAATCTGCACTGTCAAACATGCCAACTAATCTCTGGATGGCCCAGACCAAAGTACAAAACTCTGTCACTTCAGGAAATTTTTAAAATATTATCTAGCATTTTATCATTATCAGAATAAAGTGTCACCATCAAGGTGTTGAGAGAGAATGCAAACATTTGTTATTTATTTATATAGCTTAATTTGTGTTTTCTGTTACGAGCTCTAGGAATGACAAATAACTCCAGTTGTATAAGTAACATATACAGTAAATGCCCTAGCAACACACACACACACACACACACACACACACACACACACACACACACATACACAGACAAAAGTGAAATCATACCAAGAAGAAAAATCTACCACTTTTTTTAAACAGTTGGAGCAAAAAAAAATTTATACAAGAACATGTTTCCTAAAGTCCTGGAGAGGCCACTTGTGCTCACAATCTACTGTTAATATAAAATTCATACAGTAAATGCACATGTGTTCTGGATTATTTAGGGTTTATTTCATTGATAATCATTACTGCCAGAGCCAAGTTAAAACTAATGTACTTTCATTTTAGGAATGAATTGCTAAGCAATTGTTGCCGTTCAATTTTCTAATTCAAGTCATTGCCCTCTTCCACATTTCCCCTTCTTACCCTCACTCCAGGCTCCACTCTCATCATTTAAGCAAACTAAAATAGAACAACAATCACGAATATTGCTGCAACAGATTGGAAAGTAATGATAAAATATTTGCTGAATTATTCTGTTATTAGGTTTTCTTTTGATGACAGTGTACTGAGTCTACCTGGATGGACAAATGGGATTTTCTTGAATATGTACCAAGGACTCATTCTGATTTGACTTCATTCAAGTTGTTTCTGACCTCTTTTCTAACTTTACACATCACTGTAAAAACTGAGCTCACTTTTCCAGGTGCTAGTTTCTCCTCCAACCTGAGACAATCAACTGCAAAAACAATGATTATAACTAAACGTCCCCGACTGACATATATCTCAATAATATATTTCGAATGCCTGTGGCATATTATTTCTAATGACATTAACTAGCTGATTTTCATTCTTCAATGATTTAATGCTACAAAAGTGGTAACCTATTGTCTGATATTTCCTTTTATTGTTTTTACTCAACTATCAGATTAATAACATGGCAATCTCTAACTCATTTCATAAGTCTGTTGGTATAGGCTACACATAAAATTTAGATTCCAAAATATAAATTGTAAATGAATAAAATAATTAAGGAAGAGAGGCTATAAAATTTCAAATTATTTTACTACAAAGGTTTATCTTTTTAGCAAAACAAAAGGTTATCACATGCACCTTTTGAAATGTTTCAGAACATCAGACAAAGACATTGAAAGTTGGACTTCCCTGGTGGCTCAGTGGTTAAGAATTCACCTGCCAATGCAGGGGACATGGGTTCGAGTCCTGGCCTGGGAAGATCCCACATGCCGAGCAGCAGCTAAGCCCCTGCACCAAGACTACTGAGCCTGTGCTCTAGAGTCCGTGAGCCACAACTACTGAGCCCACATGCACAACTACTGAAGCCCGTGCGCCGAGAGCCCGTGCTCTGCAACAAGGGAAGCCACTGCAATGAGAAGCCCACGCACCGCAACGAAGAGTTGCCCCTGCTCGCAGCAACTAGAGAAAGCCTGTGCGTATCAACAAAGACCCAGCACAGCTAAAAATAAATAAATAAATTTTAAAAAATTAAAAAAATAATTGAAAGTTAAAGCAACCTTATAACAATGAAAGATCTTAGCACTGTCGGTGAGAAAAATTAAAAGCATAGTGTCAAAATCTAAAAGTACATCCTATCGTAGACACAGAATCTAGCTTTGCCTTAATAGGTTCTGTGACTTTACAGACATGAGGTAAAATTTCAAGACGATGTCCAAAGAACCTAAGGCAATGAACAAGTCAGGCAAATTAGAAATTTGTGAAATTTGACCCTAGCGATCCCCACCATGCCAATCCTTGGCTGGAAGCCACAGAATAAAGTTATAGATGTTTTCCAAATTCTGGGGATTTAAAATATATAGTTACTCAAATGATCTATCAAAAAAATAAGAAATTTAAATAATTTTTAACATTTGTGGAATGGATTTTCATATTGAATGACTCACTTCCCTGAATCTTTTATGTTTATTTTGATACTGTGTAGCATGTACAAAGTAGGGACTCAATAAATGCTGAACAGATTGGACTAAACTCTTAACGATGGAACTCAATTTATTTAAATATAGCGGGAGACAGAATAGCACTTTGGCAAAGAGTAGGCATCTTGTGGTTTGATTATTGGCTCTCTCACTATTTATCTGTCTGACTTTCAGTAAATTGCTTAATATCTTTAGATATCAGTGTATTTATCTGCTAAATGGGGATAATTATACTTTATTAAGTTAAATATTTAGTGCATTAATTTATATATATATATCTCACAAAGAGCTTACTAATTTTTATCTAAATTAATAATTATTTGGGGGGTTTCAAAGAATAAAAATATATAAATTCATAGTAGATTTATAATAAGGCAGAATTGGAAACATTTTGCTATAACAAAAAGATAGAGCATTCTTTACTTCAAAATTAATATTTCAAAATTTTATTTTTATTTCCTAACATAGGTGTACTATAATTTCAATCAACCAAGAAATGCTTATTAACTATCTCTCATATATATATATATAGAAGCAGTGGTAAGTATTATATAAAGGTATATACAATTTAAATTACCAAATCAAACAATAATTTGAAGGAATTCTATAATGTACACTTTTAGAAAAAAATAATTTAAAAACTATTCACCATCTAATATATTTCAACTTGTGGAGCAATTTGAATTTGCTTATTATGCTATATTCAAGTAGGCTCTATTCAAAGTATAAAATCTAAGAGTAACTGTGTTTAAAAGGGCATTGAAGGAGCATGACCAGATGTCCCAGGCATTATGTGTAGTTTCCGCAAGAGCCTGCAGCATGGAAAAAGAGTTTCACTGATCAGAACTCTGAAGGTTGGGCAAGCAAATATGGTGAACGTTATGAGCAATTGTGCCCTTCTACTAGCACAGTGTGTTTGAGATGATGCACTATAAGTTTGGTTGATATGGACATCAGTAGACCATGTCACAGAATGTGTCATATGCACACCAGTGGATTGGCTCTTCAAGCATGTCCCTGGACAGAAGGTTTGATTCATTTCCCCTGCAACACCAAGGAGACTGGCTTTGATTGGGAAAGAGTGGGAATAACTCCAATCTCCACTGGGATCATCACAGAGATGAATTCTCCATGCTGAAGCAGATACAGAATTAGAGGACGCTATGAGCAGTTTCAAGGATTCCCTGAAAAGACGGGAAGAGAAGGGAATGCTGACCAAGCAATGAGAAATAGTGGCAGCTGGCAGTAGTGCAAAGAGATCCTCAGACTGTCAAAGACTCTACAGGACTTGGGAGCATCCTGTGGTTCTGCAATTGTGAGGTACTCTGGGATTTCATTTACCACTGGAACCCCAGAATTAGGTTATACTTAGTAAAACTGTGAAACCAGCAGTTTCTTCTTTCAGGTTCTACAGGTATTTACACCTTTAACTTTGATTTTACATTAAAGCCAGTAATGTTGGGTTTAATTTTTTCTTCCAAAATTAAATATTGTCTCTAACATGGTCCAGTCACTTCAGACATTGACCAAAACAAAGCCACAACATCATTTATAGGGCTTTTCTTAGTGTCTTAGTGTTACTTCACAGACTCACAGGCCTTGGTATGTTTTATGATTAAAATCTAATAATTTTTCTCCATTGCTTTCTAATTGCTCCCACACCACAGAATACAGCAAGAAGCTGAATCTTAAGGATGAGTCTTTCTATAAGGTGTCTTAATAATTAAGAATAAGATATTTGGTTAGCAGTCCTTCTATGATGAAAAGAGACTGAGAAAATTAAAGATTGAAAAAATAGCTTAATATAAGAAAATATCATTTCTAATGATATTCTCAATTATGGACTTTAGGACTAAAAGTTATTGACAAACTAAATTTTCAAATACTGAATCCTTAAGTTGCAAAGCAATAAGAAGCTTAATAGCTTTAAAGATCTCAAAAAGGTCTTTTGCCCATGATATATGCAGCAAAATAAAGTAAAAACAAAAATATAGATCTGCCCATCTAAATGGATGAAACATATACAGTGAAGTTGTAGTATCTGATGCCAGATATTGATTAGTGAGAACATAACGAATTGTATGATCTATAAGACCATAATCCTGCTATTCATCTGCCTTTCAGGTCATAATCACATCCACTTCAAAAAGCTAAGCCAAATAGCAAGAGTTCTTCAATTGACTTCAAATTATTGAAATTATATACAAATTAGTGTTTGCAATTATCCTATGAAAATTTAACCCTTTTAAATACCTGGCATCAGACTGACTATAAGACAGAAACACCATCTTCTCTGTACTGATCAACTGTGTACAAATAAAAACATTATCATGTCCTGATTTTATAAGGTGCATCTACATTTGTTAGCTGCACCACCAGCACAGGTGTTAAAAATAAACTTTAATACTGATAATGTTCCCATAATCCTGCTACCAAAGGATAACTTTTATTTACTGCCCTGGAAGATTCCCAATACTAGTAGGTTATCAATATATCCAAGTACCTATTACTACAAAGGAAAAGGTGTACTTTATCATTAATTTATAGTATCCACTACATGGGAAATTTAGTGTTGCTTTTATGAATTTCATAGGCCTTCTGGTCTAGCTCTGTTCCTTTAGCAGGAACATACCCCAAACTATGCCAGCTAAAGGAACATCTATTCTGTTTAAAAGGTTTGTAAAAGTATGGCTCATTGCTACTCTTTTAAATGTTAACAATATTGCAATATAAGTTTTCTTTCTCTCCTTTTCATACTCTTATTCCCTCCTGCTCATCTACCTCACTTCTGAGTCTGAAAGCAAAAAACCCAACAACAAAAAACATCAGAATTCTATGTAAAAAATCCTTTATAGGTGTCACATTTTTTGTCTAAAAGTTTAAATTTCCATTAAAAAAATTTTCATACTTTGTCTCATCAGTTAACCTCAGAATAAAATAATCTGATACTGCTTGATTGTTGTATTATTTATAACTTATATTGCCTCAATTTTTTTCTCTTTCTGGAATACAGATTCACTTACAGGTGATTTAGTAATATTTCACCTTTCTGTCATTAAAATGGGATTCCCAAAGTCTCCTATAACAACCAATTAGGACATTAATATCCAATGTGGAAATTCTCCCCTAGATCTCTTTTTCTGCAGTTTAGACAGTTTTAATTAATTAATTTATTTATTTATTTAATGTATTTTTCACATCTTTATTGGAGTATAATCGCTTTAAAATGACGTGTTATTTTCTGCTTTATAACAAAATGAATCTGCTATACATATATATATATACCCATATCTCCTCCCTCTTGCATCTCTCACCCACCCTCGCTATCCCACCCCTCTACATGGTCACAAAGCACCAAGCTGATCTCCCTGTGCTATGCGGCTGCTTCCCACTAGCTAGCTATTTTACAATTGGTAGTGTATATATGTCCATGCCACTCTCTCACTTCATTTCAGCTTACCCTTTCCCCTCCCCGTGTCCTCAAGTCTATTCTCTACATCTGTGTCTATTCCTGTCCTGCCCCAGGTTCTTCAGAACCATTCTTTTTTAAGATTCCATATATATATATGTTAGCATACAGTATTTGTTTTTCTCTTTCTGACTTACTTCACTCTGTATTACAGATTCTAGGTCCATCCACCTCACTACAAATAACTCAATTTCATTTCTATTTATGGCTGAGTAATATTCCATTGTATATATGTGCCACATCTTCTTTACCCATTCATCTATCAATGGACAGTTAGGTTGCTTCCATGTCTTGGCTATTGTAAATAGAGCTGCAATGAACGTTGTGGTACATGACTCTTTTTGAATTGCGGTTTTCTCAGGGTATATGTCCAGTAGTGGGATTGCTGGGTCGTATGGTAGTTCTATTTGTAGTTTTTTAAGGAACCTCCATACTGTTCTCCATAGTGGCTGTATCAATTTACATTCCCACCAGCAGTACAAGAGGGTTCCCTTTTCTCCACACCCTCTCCAGCATTTATTGTTTGTAGATTTTTTGATGATGGCCATTCTGACTGGTGTGAGGTGATACCTCATTGTACTTTTGATTTACATTTCTCTAATGATTAGTGATGTTGAACAACCTTTCATGCGTTTGTTGGCAATCTGTATATCTTCTTTGGAGAAATGTCTATTTAGGTCTTCTGCCCATTTTTGGATTGGGTTGTTTGTTTTTTTGATATTGAGCTGCATGAGCTGCTTGTAAATTTTGGAGATTAATCCTTTGTCAGTTGCTTCATTTGCAAATATTTTCTCCCATTCTGAGGGTTGTCCTTTGGTCTTGTTTATGGTATCCTTTGCTGTGCAAAAGCTTTTAAGTTTCAGTAGGTCCCATTTGTTTATTTTTGTTTTTATTTCCATTTCTTTAGGAGGTGGGTCAAAAAGGATCTTCCTCTCATTTATGTCATAAAGTGTTCTTCCTACGTTTCCCTCTAAGAGTTTTATAGTGTCTGGCCTTACATTTAGGTCTTTAATCCATTTTGAGTTTATTTTTGTGTATGATGTTAGAGAGTGTTCTAATTTCATTCTTTTACATGTAGCTGTCCAGTTTCAAAGCACCACTTATTGAAGAGGCTGTCTTTTCTCCATTGTATATTCTTGCCTCCTTTATCAAAGATAAGGTGACCATATGTTCATGGGTTTATCTCTGGGCTTTCTATCCTATTCCATTAGACAGTTTATTTATTTGTTAGTTTATTTATTTATTTATTTACTTGCTTATGTGCAGATATAAGCAAGTGGTTGTAATAGGAAAGCTCCATACTTTTGAAGATCAACAAGATTTCAATCAGTCAAATTTTAACTTTACCTCATTTTTAGTCACTTTACACAGCTCCTAGCCTAGTTCTTTTAAAAAATCTTGCATATTATGGAGCTTAACATCAGAAAAAAAAATTTAATGAGTGTAACATACTATCTATGAGAGTATTGCTTCCAGATTTCTGACAATGAATTCCTCATTTTGTATTATGGATTAATATGAAAATAATGTTTCCGTTTTTACTTTCTGCGTATTATAAAATTAATTGTAGTGTAACACTTGACAGCATATAAACTCATACTTGCATTATTACTGGTGGCCAAAATTTTCTCCTGGCAATTTAGAGATATGAAATATAAGTCAAGCCAATAAGATATAATATAGGAGAAAATATATTAATGATCATTAAATTAGAAAAATAAAATGATATCATGGGTTTTTAATGATGAGTAATAAGCCAAGTAAATATCTAAAATAATCATGGGTCTTTAAACTGAGACACCTAAAAGAAGTTAGAAGGTAAGAAAATACTCATATTTCACTTACTGACAGATAAAAGGACATACACTTTGAAACGTCATTTATTGACAGAGAAAGGAACATAAGCTCCATAAGAGTAAGAATTTTGTCTAATTTGTTCACTGATATATTCTCCAGTACTTAGAACACTGTTCGACACTTGGCACTTACTCAACAAATAGGTGTTGAATAAAAGGTAAGCATATTTTTCTAATGTAACATTTTCTGCCATCCCTCCCATTCTCTTGCTTTGCTCTCTCAGCACTTGTATATTGGATTTATCTTATTCTAATTTTTTCATCTCTGAGCTTCTTCCATCTTTCTCTTCCACCTAGATAACTATTCTTCACTCTTTAGGTTTCAGTTTTATATAGTCATTACCTTAGAGGAACCTATTCTGACCCAACACACCAGCGTAGTTTCCTCCTATTTGTTGTTCCCATATCATTCAGATTTCCCTTTCAGTGAAATTCCTTGGGTTAGCAATTTCTACTTTAAAGCTGGTGCTCCTCAACTAGACTATCAGTTCCATGAAGGAACGTATGCCTGGCCACTTTTTTGTTCTAACTCTACAGCCAAATGTCTGGAATATGGTGGGTGCTCAACTAAATAGAGGAAGGATGGAAGGGAAAAAGAAAGGAAGGAAGAAAAAAATCTCACACTTATCTTTTTAGGCTCCTGTGAATACGTGTTCTGTTGTTGCTGTTTGGGTAGATAGCTGTCATGATTCAGGGAGCCAAATAACTAGCCCTGTTGTAGAAATCACCAGTAGGATCCCAAACAAGTAGAAGAAATTCAACTTAGAATAAAAGCGAAATTTAAACAATTTAACTTATTTAGAATTTCATTGATAGCGGTAAATTATATAGCCCACTAAAATTGGCATACAATCTCATGGGTTCTGAAACACATGAGAAAATAGCTAATATAAAAACACAAACAAAAAAGCAAAAAACAAAAACCAGAAAAACAAAACTACATATATAAATTATTCCCCAGCCCTCTGCTCAACTAAATCTCGGCTGTTGCCACACACCCAGTTGAAGCTTGACCAGTACCTTCTCATTCCATCATTCCACACAAATATCTAGAGCAGTCTGACTCTTTGGGACTCATGAAAAACTTGTGATTTTTTAAAGCTATCATACTGTGTCATCTGCGACAATTTAGATGCACTGCTCCATGCCACTGATGCACTTATTAATTCTCATGGTCTCTTTTTTGTCAGGTGACAATCTCAAGAATTATTTTAACTTGCCTTGCAAGGTGGCTCAGAGCTAATGGTATAGTGGAGGTGTACTCCACCATAAAAATATGTAAAATGTACGAAAGGAGATTCAAATGTATGTGATTCTTCAGAGTTTGGAATAAATTTTGGCTTTTCAGAAAAATAACAGAAATTTCCTTTGAACAGTAATCTTGTCTGTAGTAAGTCAAAAATGAATAAAAATGGTTTTTTGATGACTATGACGTGTGCAGCAACTAGTTTTGTGCTATCAATTAAAAAATTTTTGATTTGTTACAACTTTCCATTTCCATCTAATATAAATATAAATAAAAATATAAGTATAGTTATGAGGAAATAGCATTTTGCCAGTATATCTATCTGTGAATAGTTTATATAAAGATGGATATTTATGAGTTTTAGCCTAAATGTTGAAAAAAGTAAACACATATGCCATTCTTTTCCACATGTTTGTTTTTGTACCATTTAAACTAAAAATTTATGAAAAATAAAGACCCTAATAAATGACATGACCCCAGTGTGGCTAAAGTCC